>NW_006442107.1:7947734-8042890 GCF_000325575.1 Pteropus alecto
CAATATCCAAGACATGGAAACAATCTAAGTGTCCATCAATAGATGATTGGACAAAGAAGATGGTGTCTGTGTATGTGTGTGTGTGTGTGTGTGTGTATTTACATATATATATATATATATACACACACACACACACACACACACACACACACACACATATATACATATATATATATATATATATAATTACATATAAGTCTAGTATTCAAAGCTGAACAGAGCATGAAGTATCCTGATGTTTTTGATTGCAGGGAACTAAACACATTCGAAAAGACTCAAGTGAAAATTTGCTTATTTAAAGACTTCAACAGATAATCCTGTAGCCAAAGTGTCACAAGACACTTGGAAATGGAAAGCAGAAACAAAGGTCATTGTCTCAGTCTTTCACTGAAATACATTTGAACTTTTGTTCATTTTCTCATTTCCTTTCTCAAAGCCTCTCTGCTTTATTTTACCTGACTATTCAGTTCGAGAGCCCACTACTATTTGCTTGATTGATTCTTATTGTTTTCACATTCCAATTACTTGGAAAGGGAATGTGAAGGACCCTTTGCAGCTTAGAAAACACCTATTATTTCATCAGCTATGACCCATAGGTAGTATTCAGTTATTAGAGGGCAGAAATATATTGCACAGAAAGCTATCCCTTCAAGGAAATATAGATTGTTCCAAGACAGACTGTGGGTGATGAATCAATGGTTTGAATATCTTCACCATAATAAAATCAATTGTTTTTGACAATTCTGTCTTAGTTAAAAGTAACTCCATGTTTGATTATACATTTAATGAAAAGTTTCTGAAATCAATTTACAGAAATTCTATCCAATCTTTAGGATTTCAGAAAAATGTATCTCTTATTATAGTTGTTCAGATACTTTCTTATCTGCTCTTAGTAGTGATCAAGCAAGTCCTTGGCTCTGACCTCTAAGGTGGTGTTTAACCATATAAGCCTTGTCCATTTTTTGAACCAAATTATATGAGTATAGACTACATACTCATGTCCTTTAGGTCAAGGGTCCCCAACCCCTGGGCCATCGACTTGAATGGGGCTGCACAGTAGGAGGTGAGTGGCAGGCAAGCTATCAAAGCTTCATCTGTATTTGCAGTTGCTCCTCAGTGCTAGCATCACCGCCTCAGCTCCACCTCAGATCAGCAGGCATTAGATTCTCATAGAAGCACTGGTCTCTGGTGCCAAAAATGTTGGAGAATGCTGCTTTAATTCAAGACTAGAGAGGATGTAATGAGAGAAATTGCAAAATGTCAGGGACGATTAATTTGCACTCAAGTGTTTTATTGTGAGTAACATTTCCTTGACTTTTGTTATATTAAATTTATATTCTTAAAGGGAAATATATTTTTTTCTGTAAAGGATAAGTACTTAAATATTTTTGCTATCTTGGATTTTTTGAGACTCTATTAAACTTATAAATCTTCTTCCTACGGAAATGCTTAATTAAAAAAAAAAAATTTCCAAACCACTGAATCTTTAAAATTCATCCAGGATCCACTAGGGTTCAGAGTTCATTCTCTAAATGTACCAATATAATGGACATAATTACAGAAATGTTGTCCAACCATAGTTTAGAAAATGTGCTTAAATAAGACATTATAATTAATGATAGATCCTTCTCTCTTAATTTTCCAAATTCACCAATACATACATAAATTTGAAATCTCCAAAAAATATTTTATGTGTTCCAGTTTTTTGATTCTACAAGTGGGCCAATTGAAGTAATCAGAAATCTGAACCTAACAGACATCAGGGAAGCTCAGTGGTATTAAAGGTTTTTTTCTTTTTTAGTACAAAGAAGTCCTTATTTAAACATAATCTTATAATGGAACTCTAATATGCAAAAGAGGTAAAAAAAATTAAACTGACTACTTGAAAGTAATCTTTACAGCCATATGTGGGTTCTAACAATATATATATTTTTTTCCACCTGTCCGTTTAAGCTTCTAATAGAGCTTTTCAGAATTGCCAGAAGTCTGCAGCACATTGGTGAGCCTATGGATAAGCTGAAGAAGGGAAAGGTATTTTAGGTAGAAGCATTAGCACTCACAAAGACAGAAAGAAGAGAGACAGAAGTTGAATATTGCCTTAAAGAGTTATATTGGAGATGGGTGGAGAACAGATGATAGATTTTAAAAAAGAGCAGCCTCATCATTCAGGGTCTTGTATTCTACATGAAATAATGTGAATATTATTTTGAAAATTTGAGAATTCATTGTAGATTTTCAATGGAGGGGTAATTTAATAAGATTTACATTTAAGAAAGATCACTCTGGAAATTATATAGAAGATAAATTAGAGGAAGGCATTAACTGATATAAAAAGATAGGAGATAATTTAAATAATTCAGAAGAGAGATTATTGGAACCAGAACTGAGAAAATAGCACTAGGAGTGAAGAGAAGGTGACAGGTTGCTAAGATATTATGTATATAGAACAGACAGAACTTGAACTGTTTTGATATGGGTGGTAAGTGAAAGGGGGCAGGCACTAATTCCACCATTTTATTCATGTGTGGTACAGAAAATAAAGGAAGAATTGCAGGGTAGAAGGGATAGATAATTTCAGGTTTACCTTGCCCTGTCCTCTCATTCTTTTCCATGCGTAAAAATGTCACTTTCCAGATAGATGGGGATTTTCTCAGATGGTATCTGTTTTATGAAGACTCCTCCAAAGTCAGGGTAGAAATGGGTTTATTCAAATTGGATTAATCAGCAGGAGCATTTGTATTGCTAGGTTGAGAAGAATGGTTACACCATGACTAGGGTGCAAGGAGAAGTTTACTATGGGTGTTTGGTAATGTCTTCCATATCTGTAGAAGAGAGAAATATCTTTGTATATTTGCTGTACAGTTCTCACATGTATCGAAGTTGCCTTGCCTGCATAAAAGATTTGTTAGAAGATAAACAGTAGCAAGGCCAGGAAAGACTAACACATTTGGTGAATTAAAATAAGCTTGTACATTCTTTCATTAATTCATTTATTTTATTCATCCAGATTTTTTGAACTACAATACATATATATTCCTCTTGTTGTGGAAGGTAGAGAAAGGGATAAAATAAAGAAAAAGACACAGTATTGTCCTTAAGAGGCTTGCAACTGAGATGTTGAAACTAATGTACAAGAAATAATAAAAGCATATTATGTGGGTGTAAACATTTGTGGTACCAAAGAATGCTAAGGCCAATCAGTACCATTGGAGTAGATATGGGGTTAGCACCATAGAAGTATCTGGATAGTGTTCGGATCAGACTTTGGCAAATGGAAGTATGTGGGCAAGTAGATAAGTACCAGATTATGGTAGGCAGTGGCTAGATTATTCATTTTTGTCTTTCTAGATCCTCTTCACCAAGGTCTCTCCTTTGCTGCCAGTGTGGCCCTGTATGCCTGCAGGACTCTGAGTTCATGAGTTGCTTCTAATGATCTAAGGTGCTTGCTCCTGCTTTGGCTGGTGCTCTCAGCTGTGAGTCTTGACATTGCTCCTTATCATCACATACCTCTTATCGACAGGGTCATGTTTTGATTTACTAAGTATTTAATGAAGTAATTGTTCTTCTCCATTAAGTGGTACACCTTGCAATCATCAATAAGAAAATAAAGTTATGTTTGTGAATGTAAAACTCCCCCTTCACCAGAAATCCAGCTTTGGAGAGGCCTGAAGGAAATGTAGAAATGACAAATGAGATTTGGTCAAAATCTCAGAACCCTACTGGAACGTATCTAGGTTCTGGGTAAAAATGCCTAGAAGAAATAATGCTTTACAGAAAAGATATATGCTGCAACAGAGCACTGCAAAACCATAACTTTGAGGAAGATCACTAGGCACAGGCTCTCTTAGGGTCTGTAGCCCATGTCACACTGACAGTGACCTGAGTCCACATGCGCATGAAAATGAGTTGTCTTTAGAAGACAATGGAGGATTTACCCAATGGCTTATGTGAAGCCAATATCTTTTGAGAACAGACTGACAAAAATCCTCTAAAATTTGTTTTGACACTGATCATTTTTGCATTTGCCTGGCTTGCTTTTTTAATATCTTCACTCTTGGAAACAGTTTGGCCAAGTCCAAGCTAGGACAGAAGCAAAAAGGAAGTAAGAATAAGTGTTTCTCCACTGGCTGATCAAATAGGCACACCATAAATATTTACTGAGCCGAGTAATGAATGATGTGTAAGATATTTAATCGGTAAGTGTTGAAGTTTTCTTAATGCTGTTGCTGTCTTTTAATAGAAGACCTGTTACTTTCATGTTTTCTTCGTCTGTTTCACCATTTGTCACTTCCCTTTCCATGTGTACCTATGGCCACAGGGCCTTCCACAAGGGATAAGTGCTTGCTGCTTTTCCTCCCTTGTAATATCGAACATATATATTTTAGAATGTTCTATCCTTTTATCCATTGCTCCATAGTAATAAACTACCACTGGCATCATCATCATCATCATCATTAGGAATTATAGCATACACTTTGAGCCAATATCAGTTTGTGTGTCATTAGCTGCCAACATTCTGTTAGCATCTTAATTGGGAATCACTTAATTAAACTAACAAGGTCAATGGCAGATTTTTTTTTTCTTAAGCTCTGGAGCACATCACAACCATGGAAATTTTTTCTCCTTCAGATTACATTAGTCTACTTTTAAACACCTATTAACTTCAATTCTAATACTCCTTTTCCAAGCTGGCCTGAGATGTACATGGAACAGAGATGCACACGTGTGAGTGCGCGCGTGCGCCCACACACACACACACACACACACAGGAACAGAGATGCACACATGTGAGTGCGCGCGTGCACCCACACACACACACACACACACACACTCAGAGAACTGCTTGGGAAAGGGCTCCTCCTCTCCAACTTTCTATGCATTGCTACAGATTTGAGCAGGCTCAGTAATAAATCATGCAGTGTTTTGGTTTATGATTCAATGCAATTTCCCCAAAACATTTTTGACAACTATTTAATTTGTGGTGGGATATTTATGCACTAACCCACACTTCAAGCAATTTATTCTTGAAAATAAAGTAGAAACAATAGACACAATAGTATGATTTCAGTAAATAACAAAATTTACAGCAATTGTTGCCATATTAGAATATAGCTTTTCAGTCTTCAAAACAGATGGGATTTTAAAAGGAAAAATGGCTTTCAAAATGACAAGCAAGATGTAAAACTGAGATAAACAGCTCAGGAGAGTGAGTACCCAATTGTACATGGTCTTATTGGTGAGCTTCTTACATTTACTTTTCTGAAGGATTGCGTGCGTACCTTCCTGCCTAGACTCGAATATCCTTTTAAAAGGCGGATGCACAAGCAATAGAGTAGATTCTGCTCAACAATTTAGCCTGGCTCCTCCTATTCATGAAACATTGGAATTAGATTTAGTATGGCTACGTAAATTGGGAAAGAATAAAAGTTTGCCTTTGTAACTTAATGGTAAAGCTTCTCAGTTTATTCTGTGACACTGTCAGAGGATGCCTACTCACTTATCCTTTAGGAATACTCTAGTGGGATTGAGTGTAAACTGGATAATTATTTTTCAGAGATAGGTTTGTTGGTAGAGGCTGTAAATTCTGATTACTCCAGTATGACTCCAGTATTACTCCACCAATTGAGCTATCCTGTTGTGTTTAAATGCTCTTTTAAACCAAAGGCACTGAATTGCTATAGCCACCATGAGAATAAATCTATCAGTAGATATTTCCTGACCGTGTACCATAAATAAGACACAATCTTAGGCATGAAAGGGTTTCAAACAACTGTAAAGCGTCAATGAGACTTAAGTAAACTCATAACTAAGAGAAGGAATAAATAATAGTAATTTAAACTATAAACAAAATGTTATAATCCAGGACAAGACAGTGCTATAAAAAATATCTCAGATGAATAAAGTCAGATGATCTAGTGAATGGTTTAGCTACTAAGTGGTCCAGAAATGAAGAGAATACATTTGATCTGGAGTAGGGAGGCAGGGCTTGGAAGAGAGAAGAGGAGGAAGAATGGACTTTCAAAAGTGGAAATGATGGGATGAAAGTAAATAATGTGGAAATCCTTCTAAAAGCCACCAAATAGAGCATTTTGTGCAATAGAAATGTTTGTGCTGATACTGATAGAAATTCAGTTAGCTGAGTATAAAAGGCCAGTATGATGGGATTAAATGTCAGAGAGGTTTTTAAACCTTCCATTGCACAGTTCGAAAGTTATTTTGTATCCTTCTCTTTCAGGGAAGTTGTACAACTTTACATTTAATTGTAAAGGGACCAGAATTCATTCAAGTATTAGTTTGTTTGTTTTTTATGTTATTTTATTTACTCATTAAATTTAGGTAATGTCTGGTCATCAAGGATCTAGCATTCGACAAAACTGAAAAAGAAAACCCCACTCTCGTGGTTTTTATATATATTTTGAATATATATATTTATATGTATTTTAAATATATCACGTTAGATGTGGATAAGTATGAGAAAAATACAACAGGCAGGGAGAGGTTATAGGAAGAGTTAGGTACATTGAAATGTTTATTCAAGGGTCTAGCAAAGGTCTTTTTGAGAAGGTGAACTCTGAGTAAAGACCTTCAGGAAGTGAGAAAGTCATTCATGTGAATATGTGGGGCAGGAAGAGCTTGACAAGCAGTGAAAAGAACAAGTAGGAAGCCCGGAAAGCCAGAAGGATTAAGGGGATCAGAGTGGCTGGAACAAATGAATAAGAAGGGGATGGTAAGGAGACCAGAGAGGTCTGCCCAGGGAGGGGATGGCAGTCCTTCTAAGGACATTGGTTTTTACCCAGAGTTGAGAAGCCACTGTGGGGCCTGGAGTAGAAGCTTGATGTGTTCTGACTCATAATGGGTTATGCAGTAGGTGTTAATATGACAATCGTATATATTTATAGACAAAGGACAGTTTAAAGTTTAAAGTGATGATCTAGAAAGGTGCAAGAGTCCAAAGAATTATTCAAGTATATGTGTACTCCTAAGAGACAAGCAGTCGATACATATATTAGTGTCTTTTGTTTTAAATTTCATTGAGACAGGTAATTTAAAAAAAAATCTAACTGGCACAATTTGTTGAAAGAATCTAGGATATCAGATCTATGGGGATCATGTTAGTAAATGCCTGTATGTTTATGAAAGTACTTTTGGTCTTAGGTAAATTAGTCTGGTATAGCATTTCTCATGTGACCTAGTAGAACCAGTTTAGGATTGTGAGTGATCAGATATGAGTTTTAAAACCAGATCAGCAACAAATGAGCTCTGTGGCCTTAGATAAATCAATGAATTTATATAGACCTCAGCTCACAATTCCTACTCTGTTTCATCTCATATTATTCCTACCTTGGCCCCTTTAAAACATTAAGTGGAGAACCCTTCAGGTGGAGTTCTCCAGTACTGAGCCAGATCACACCTTGCTGCTGCTTCTATCTTGTTTTTCACTCTACTATCAAGCGATTCTTCAACCATCATTGTTCTATAGTCACTGCCATGCAATTTGCTATGCACACTATTATTTTAGCTGTCTACCCCAACCCCTACCTTTTAGCTTGGACACTATACAGTATTCTTCCTCCCATGGTTCAGGAGCTCTCCTCCTGGGCTTAGGACCTGTTTGGCCTGCCTGTCAGAAAAGAGTGGATCTGTATAATTTTGTAAAAGGCTGGCATTCTCTATCACAAATCCACACCTATGGTGACTCTTCCAAATACAATGCATTAGTTTTTGCTTCTTTGGGTCCTCTATTGGTAATGCTGATTTTGGTTAACATAATGTGCTCATAGCTGGCGATCTTACATGGTCATCAGAAACTGCTGGAGTTCCTTGCCACAGGACACTTAATATGTTCCATGGAACCTAATGTAGGTAATTTGGTCATTGACTTGGACATTTGGAATCTGAGCAATGAAATCATAATCCTCACTTTTGTCATCATTGTTATAGTTAATGTATATTGAATGCTGCTGCATACCAGGTGTGGAGCCAAAAATAGTATGCAGGTTATCTCATTTAATCTTCACAACTATTCTAAGAAGTAATACTGGCTCCATTTTTTCAGATGATGAAACTGAGGCAGAGAAAAGCTAAGTTACTTGCCTAAAGACAAATAATTATAAGTAATAAAGCTGTAATTTGAATCTATAAGATCTGACTTTGAAGATCTTGTTCAAAATCTTCATTTTGGCTACTACAGTGAAATTGGGATCATGGCTTTTCTATGTTGACAAAAAATATAAGTACTTTCCTTAACCAGTATAATAAAAATGAATGAGAATAGTAGTACTTCTGAAATGTTTATCAGTGGCCATAAAAATATGAAAAGGGGAATGACGACATATATGTATATATACACAATATGCAGTATACCAAATTATGACTATGATAAAGCAAGTCCATCCAACATACTTCAGCAGCTTTCAAATCTTGTGTTTAAAAAATGATAGTTATTGATTTGTGTTCTTGTAGATTTTGATACAAATCATGCTGAATAACCCAGACCGCATAGTATTTACAGATGAGCAGAAGCACTGACCAACTGTCCAAATAGACAGAGAGCGAGGAAATGATGTGAGTGTATTTGGAGATGCCTATCACCAAGCTCACATTTCAGACCATCATAAAGCTGTGGAATACATTACAAAAAGATTTGTTGTAATTTAATAGTGTTTATTCCCTCTTGGAACAAGAGAATATAAATGTGAGTAACAACATTTTAGGATATGTAACAGTTCAGTATGTGCTTTCTTTGTCATTTTGATGAATAAAAGAAAAGATTAGAACAAAATTTTTCATCCAGGCAAATGGATCTGGATTATTAGAATAAAAAAGTCACTCATGCAACCCTGTTAAACACAGTAAAGGCAATATATAATAGCAGGAACACTGATGCTAGGAAAAAGTCTTCATAGTGCTAATCTAGAAAGACTGAACTGCAATTAGGAAGTCAATGATTCTTTCACTGACCAGCTATAATTCACATAATTTCCCCGGGTTTTTATTCCTATTTCTTCATCTGTAAAATGAGTAATTTAGACTGTAATAAGCTCTGGGATCCTTTCCAGTCCTAGCATTCTGCTATTGGGTTTTGGATTATAACAGAGAATTTTTTGGGGACCAAAATTTATCGATGGAAATAACTTCTTGTAATATCTAATATATTGCTTAATGTGGGCTGTAGAGTTATTTCCATTAAAAAGAAAAGAGTTTGTTGCAGTACAGTGAATGGAACATTGGCTCTAGAGTCAAATTCAGGTTTTCATCCCAACACTTCCACATGCTACTTAAATCTGTTACACATGAGGCTCAACATGCTATTGGAGGTTTGAAATCACAATATCTATTTTACACAGATACATAAAGTGTTCTGAAAGGACTTTATAACATAAATTGACTTAACTATTAGAAAGGACTCACAGGTTTCTACAAAGACTCTCAGACCTTTAACAGAAAAATTTCTAAGGACAGGGACAGTGTCTGTCTTAATATGGGCTCCTATAACAAGATACCATTGGTTACGTGGTTTAGACAACAGAAATTTCTCACAGTCCCAGAGGCTAGCAAGTCCAAGATGTCAGCACATTTGGTTTCTATGTGAGCACTCTTCCTGGTTTGCAGACAGTCATCTCATTGCTTCCTCGTGTGGCTGAGAGAAATCCTCTTCTTGTCCTCCCCTTTTAAAGGCACTAATTCCATCATGGGGCTCCACCTACATGACCTAATCTAACCCTAATTACCTCCCAAAGACCTCACCTACAAATATCATCACATTGGGGATTAGGGTTTCAACATACGAATTTGGGAGGGAGCACAAACCTTCAGGCCATAAAACTGTCAAGTTCAAAATTGAATTCTCAGCATATAGCACAGTGCCTGTCTCAGAGTAAGAGCTCCATAAATAGTTTTATGATTGAATAAATATAAACAAATGAATATTTGACTGCCTTTGGATCACAGGTCCTTCCTATGTCTCGAATTGCTATTAACAGGTTTTATATCCATGAACATTTAGTGCTAATCTGGAACAAGCATTATAGATGGCTCCTAATCTTTGAGATCCTGAAAAATAAAAGTATGAATCTTTAGTTATCTTTCCATAGCAGATATACTCTTAACTCAAGTTTGGTATAAAATATGTTTAACAGATATAGTGAAAATGAACAAGCAAGGGCAGACTTTGTGTCTCATGGTTTTGGTTTAATTTATAGAACTTAATTTTTATTTAAGTCTCAGATAGAGAAAAAAACATTACCTTGCAAAATTATCTAGTGAATTAAGTTAGATTGTGTTTGTAAATTGACAAATACAGTATCTGGTCTATAATAGATATTTGATAAAGATTTATTTTTCTCCTTCATGCTACATTTTCCCATTATCCATGGGGAGGAAACTGGGATAAATAAATGAGAAAAAGAAATTGTCATTGCCATAACTAAGGATAAAAACGAGATCATCACTGTTTATGACTAACTTCTAGAGAGGTAGAAAGAGAGAGAGAGAGAATCTAAAATAAAACTTGTTCTATGGAGTGATAGAAAAGTAACATATACATAACACTTGGAATAACAATATCTAAGACTGATTCCCACTTTCATATTCTGTAATTGTTGTTATCAAATTATATTGATACGGAAGATAGTTCCAACACTGAATTTAGTGCAGGGTTAGAGATGAAATACAACCAAACAACTGCAAGATCATCTTCACAATGAAAAGGTTAGTCACAAGAAAAAAGAGAAAATACATTAAGACAACATTTTCAGTATACCATAAAATAATTTAGAATTCTGTAATGACCAAGTAGCCAGCATTTGTTGGGCTTCCTGATCTGCTATAAGTAGGGGCTCATGAAACACAGAGAATCCCTCGGGCATGGCTAGTGGAGCCACAGCTGTAGGACAAGGGAATTGTGATTATTATTATTTGCACTGGGACCTCAAGAACAGGATAGTGTTTCTATTGGGGATGGGTGAAGGGAGGCTCTCAGTAGAGGGAGACGTGGGTGAGCTTTAAGAACTTTTATGGGCCATCATTTGTTTGGGACTTAGTATCCCTTTCTGCTGACCTCCTCGGTGTATATTCTTTTCCAACCTTAAATGAGAACATCTGCTTAAGATGATCCAGCTCAAACACAACCTTCAGGTTCAGTGGCTTTTGAGTGAAAATTGTACAAAATTCAATTAAGAGCTTTTTTTTTTCGTCTATGTTGATAACACTTCAATTAGTTGTATTCATGGCATAAATTTCTTTGGATAATTAATCTCATGGACTTTTGCCAGGAGGCATATTTCCTCTCATCCAGTGTTTGCCAGCAATAGCTGAAATACTAGACAAGCACTCTTACAAAAATTATATTAAGAAATTTAATTAGTAGGAAATAAAATATTACACTGATATTAAGCATTAAGTGGTTAGGCTATATATAGACATGGACAACTAGTTGGTCTATGTAACGCTATCTAACCAGCAACTGTGGCCCCTTCATTTCATTACTGGTTTGTCACAAGGATCTCTTTTGAGTGGCTTTGCTTCTGTGTTCATTCTCACTGTTTCTAGAGATTTCCATGCATTTGCTGGCCTCTACATTTCAACTAAAGTAAACGATTATGGATTACTTTCTGATGACACCTATAGAAGGAAGGGAGTGTCTTTCACAGGTTGATACAATCAAATTTCTCTTTGCCTATCTCCAGGTCTCTGGTGGTCTTGTGTTTTGCTTCACACTGCTAATTTGTATTCTTTCAGCTTCCCATCAAGCTTTTTTTTCTTGGACATATCCACAAATTACTTACCCAGAAGAACTTAGGTTTCTCATGTATGTTATAGACGTGCAGCATGTCCGTTGAGTCAATCAATGGTTGGGATGACTGTTAATATTTTTTGAGTATTTATATAATACAAATATTTTAGATTTTTGAATTTTATTCTTTATGTAGTATGTATCTTGTCACTCACTCAAATCTAATAAAAGTTTCCTATAATGTTGGCAAGACATGTTTTGCTGGCTCAAATTTTAGTGTATATATGCTTTTGTGTCACTGCAAAACAACAGCTTTATTTCTTCTTTCAGATGATCATTTTTTTATTGGTAAAGGGTAAATTTACCAATGTTAATTTTCCCATCAAATTAACAAACAACCACATTATATTAAATTTTTACTTCTGTTTCATAATTAAGTAGATTTACCAATACATATCTCTCTTTATCAGTAACAGTTATTGTTAAAGCAGGATAGAGTGAAACTTGATTTTCTCCATTAAGACTGATTTTTAAAATTATATATGTGATAAAATGTTAAAATATATTAATAACAATGAAGAGATTAAAAAAACTAATGGAATATTGAATTGTTCACTCAATGATATTGAAGACAGAAAGTTTACTTGACTATGTAAAAGTAGCATTTTGGAAATAAATCCAGGTAACAGAATAAAAGAAAAGGAAACAAGAGAAGGAATCAAGAAATATTTTTGACCTCCTCTCTGTGCTCACCATAAATTTGATTTTGGCTAGTTTCTTCACTTCCCTCAGCCCGAGTCTCCCCAACTATCCATTTAGAAAGATAAATTTGGAAATATCTGGGAGTGATTTGGCTGTCTTAATGAAGGAAATTCAAGAATGTGTTATACGAACCACTTTATATGGAAAATTGCTGAACAACAAAGGATTGTCACACAGAAAGTGCCAGTAGCTCCCTAATGAGTAAATTGGGCTAGCAATATCTAAGACTGATTCCATTTTCAATATTCTATAGTTGTTGTTGTCAAATTATATTGAGTCCTAATATAGTTTTAACACAGAACTTAATTCTATGGGTAGCAAGGTTAGAGATGGAATATAATAAGAGAATTGCAAAATTCTCTTTTTAATGAAAAGATCATAAACAAGTTAGAGAAAAAATCAGTCACAAAAAAGAGAAGAAATACATTCAGGCATTTTTAATATATGATGAAATGAGTTTAAATTCCAAAATAATCAGTATCTTAAATAATAGAACATTCTTATATTTTGAGACAATTTTATATACAGTTGTAGAATGCTGAGATATATATTGATATGACCACCTATCCCAAAACACCCCTCCTACTGGGACCTTAGATGATAGGCAACCTTAAGTAACATAAGTAGAATCATAGGAGCATAGCAGGAGCCTCTAGAATCTGGAAAAGGCGAGAAAACAAATTCTTCCCTATACCCTCTCGAAAGGAACACAGCCCTGCTGACAAACTTGATTTTAGCCCAGTGGAAACTGTGTCAGACTTCTGACCACCAGAACTATAAGATAATAAATTTGTGTTGTGTTAAGCCACTGAGTTTGTGGTAATTTATTATGAAAGCAATACAAAACTAATGCAGATGGGTACATAATAATATTCAATATTATTTTCTTATTAGAGAAGGTAAAATTTTTTTACACCTAATTGGCTATTTATATTTTCCTTATGTAAATTCCTTGTTTGTAACTTTCTTTTTTTACTCTATTCTTTACTCTCTATATTAGTTTGATTATTATATACTTTGCATTTTTTTCCTCATAGAATGTTTCCATTTTTTTAACTTGGTTACTGGTATGTTCCAGTAAATATAAAATTTTTAAAAATAATTTAATATATTAGCCTTTAATTTTATGGCTGCTGAATTTCATCTCTTGTTTAGGAAAGCCTTCTCACCTCAGATTTGTTATAACATTTTTTATTTTCTTCTAATTTGTTTGTATTTATTATTTCTTGCTGTATAGTTCATGTATAACTGATTTATCTCTGTAAAATATGAGGAAGGAGTATAAATGTTTATCTCCACAAATAGAGAACTTATTATCTCAATACTATTAAATATATCCTTTTTCTTTTGATACATAATGCCACATTTATCAAAATTATATCACATGTGTAATTACATTTCTGAATTTTACATTGTTTCTTTGTTCTATTTGTTTATTTTTACACCAATTACATATTGTTTCCTTGGATTTAATTGATAGAGCTTTATTTGTATAATTGTATTGGCTAGCATGGCACATCATTTATCATTTTCTTCTGTCTCAAAATCTTCTTGGCTATTCCTGCATATTTTTCAATGGGTCATGCCTTTTTCTTGGTAGATTTACTCTCAAGTATTTAATGATTTCCCTTACTGGAAAATTATACGAGTGTGTTTTCTATTTGGATATTTCTAGTGCATTAAAAACTCAGATTAAGTATGTAGACTCTGCAGCCAGATTGACTGAGTTCAAATCTTTCCTCACCACTCATAATTTGTGTCATGAAGCCAGCGTGCACCCAAGTTTCTCATCTGTATACATGGGATAATAATAGAAACAACCTCATTGATTTGTTATAAAGAATATGTGTTTTAATATGTCTAGAAACTTAGAAAACTCTGGTATTTGTTAACTACTGTACAGACTTCTAGTACTATTAGTTTTTATTATGTTTATCATTTACTGCGAGATATTTAATTGATATATGTAATTGTATAGTCCATAAATTTGGTTATCTTTGTTTCTTCCCGATCAGTATATTGCTTATTTTCTTTACTTCTCTGATTGTCTTGACCATGGCTTCCACTTTAAGAATGAACTAGCTGTGACAGCAGCATTTTTTAACTTTCCTGATTTTAATGCTTGAGTTTTACAATAAGAATGACATTTCTGTAAACATTTAGTAGATATTCTTTAAGATATTTTAATAATTTCTTTCTAATCTAATTTTTTAATAGTTATAACCATGAATGGGCATCAAAGTTCATCAAATGTTTCTGTGATGCCCTGTGAAGTAATCATTCTAATTTCACAATATAATTTGTATATTTCTTAAAACATGATAAACCTCAACAGTTCTATTTGATAAGTACATAGATAAGAGGGGTAGAATTTTTTTTCTCAATCTGAAAATGACTTCAATATAGGCAAGAGCAGGAGATGGATATGCATTGAAGGGGGCTGAAAATTTCAAGAGCAAACTACTTTATTCTCCCATTACTGAGTCATCCAGCATGTGCTTTTTCTCCTGTTCATGAGCTACCACCAGTCTATACATAATATCAAATTTTTTCATTATGCCTCAGAATTACTTCTAAATATATTTTATAAGTTGATTTGTCCAATGGTACTTTAAAAATATTTCTTATTCTTTCTTAGTTTCAGTTTTTGCATTTTACCAGACTTCATTCTGAAATAACTTTCAGAGATATATTTATTTTTCCCTAGCATTAAGTACAATCCCTCTTTCCTCCAGTATGCCCTTTTTCCGTCTTTTGCCTGTTGCCTCTGTATTCATAATCTCTCGTACAGCAACTTCCTCCCAGTTGTTTTCTTGGTTTTGGTGAAGTTACATTCTCTAGTCTTATTTATCTGTGTAACTAATGCATTTTACTGTCTAATTTTTAGGAATTCCCCCAAAACACATGGCTTTCTAATGGTACTCCTCCCCACCACCTCCCCCCACCACACACTACTATTTCTTTATTTAAAATTTCTTCGTTCAGCCATTTGATGGGATTTTAGATAAGAGGTAAAGTAGAAACATCAATTTAACCTGCCTTCTTGACCAATTACTACCACAATTTTCACAATAAATTTATAATAAGGCTTTTAGAATCCCCAGTGTCCAAAAGAATAAATCAAGACTCAGATAATTTAAATAATTTGCATAAAAAGACAATTCTAGTCAATGTGTAACCTAGATATGAAATCAGATGGGTTGGCCTCAAAGTCAATTTTTCTTTCACTACAATGTAATATCTCATAAGATTGATGTATGATTTAGGTGCTATTGCTCTGAGGTGCTTATAATTGGTGGCAGAAATGAAACTTTTTGAAAGTCTTATTGCTAGTTCATTCTAATATTTTCTAAATGAATAAAAGCGACATTTATTGGATAAGAAATCATGGGTTAGGGGAAAGAATATGCATTTCGGAGTATAGTAGATATATTTTTAAATTGTAGTTTTCAGTTCCAATTACTGTGTGATGGCGAGCATGAAATAATTATATTTCAACTTGCTTATGTTTTTCTGTCTCTGTAAAGTGCATATAGTAGCAAATATTTCAAAGACTTACATGAAGTTTGATTGAGATGCGTACTTAAGAACCTAGAAGAAAGTGGTACACATGTTAGGCACTGACCAAAAGATGCTCCTTTTGCATCCTACATATTACATTTTATTCTAAGAAACACCCAGAGTTAAATGTTATCACTTTTGTTATTATTAGTGAGGACATTCAGGCTCAGAGAGGTGAAACATAACTTGCACTAAGTCACGTAGCTAATAAATTAGCTACGAATTTAGCATGGAAGGCTGTGGAACATTATAGTTTTTTGTTTTCTCCTGGGATTTTTCTAATTTCACATTTTGAACTTGGTACCACATGGACACTTCTTTTGATCTAAGTAGTCTCTTCCTGTTGGAATCTCCTGAATTTACTTTTTCTCTTTGGTGTTTCAGGCCACTGGATTTAATTAAAGAGAACTGAGTTTCTCTTTGTTGAAAAAATTCAGGAAAGGAACCTATTTGTAATGATTTGGAAAATGGAGAATTAAACAAATCTAAGCCTATAGCTCAAATCATTAGCAAGGAGCTGGTGGTAGTTAGGACCATGGGTGGTAAGAAATAAATGTTCCACAGTAGAGTAAAATCATTACAAAGAGAAAAGATCTCTTCCTTCATTTATGTAAATGAAAAGGCCTGGGTTTAATAGGAAATTGCCAAGAAAGCTATATTTATCTTAATGTCGAGGGCCTGGATTCTTCTCTATACTTAATGATTGTACTAATGGTTTTGGTTTACAGGATTGTTGTGTGTGTGTGTGTGTGTGTGTGTGTGTGTGTATGTATGAGATGATCAATTGTTACCAGTATAGTCAACACGCCAATAAATCTCTGCCATTTTCGCTGTTGTTATAGTAATATGTGGGGCCATAGTTTGTAGTTTGTATTCATTTTTACCCTGAAGAGTCATGGAAATTATTGGAGAAGGGCATTTTAATTCCCTAAAAGAAGAAAATTTAACAAGTTGCCATTAAAGAATGCCATCGTGCATCACTTTAAATTTTTCCTGAGCACATTGATAATATTGTTAAATGCTTTCCAAAATCTTTTAGGTAAGTATGTCAGATGTCACATGGCCATTTAATAGACAAGATTTCAAAAGTGCAGAGACTTTGGAAGCTTTACCAATGTTTAAATTGCTACTTAGTATCAGGGTTTATATTATAACACAAGTGTTCACATTTCTAGTCTAACGCTCATTTGAATATATGTAAATTGGTTCAGCAAACATATTTTTCTTTTCACTGTAGCATCCTATTAAAAGTATGAATCTTGATATTAAGAGAACCTCTTTAGAAAGTGATACATCATATCCCCTTGAGTTTGTGCTATAATCCACCCAAGTATCTTCCATAAAAAGTGTATGACTTTTTATACCTTTTAATGTATAACATCTGCTAAAAAAGAAAAAACACTCATTAAGCTTCCATGGATAAATGTTCAGTTAAATATGAATAGTATGTTGTGGGTATAGTGCAGTTTATGGTCGAATTTTTTCTCTTTAGAAACAGGATTCTGAATTCCTTCTGGTTGATGAAATAGAAATACCTTTGTAAATGCCCAGTTGATTAAAAGCAGGCTAGTTAGTGAATTTGAGCACATCCTGGTCATGGGGTGTAGCATTAATTATATGTGCAGTGAGACATAGTCAACTGTAGGTAACCTTGGGTTCTGGCAAATATTTGCTTCACAAGAACTAACTCACTTCGACAGAGGATCCCAGGAAGCATGATTCTACCAAACACATAGTTAGAACCTATATCATAAGCTGTTAGCTCTGGAGAGAAACCTAGAGATTATCTCCAGCAAACATTTCATTTTACAGAGGTGAAAACTGCGGCACAGAGAGCAGAAATAACTAATTCCAAGTCACCTAGTTAGTGACAGATAGATTTAGAATTCAAGTTCAAGTTTTTCTATGCCAACCACCTTGACAGACTTAAGAGTACTTTTTATTATAATTTTGAGTCTGGAAATAGACATGCGTCAGCTTAAAACAATTTCATATTTACCCATTGACTTCGACATGCTCTCTTCCATATACCTACTAACATCACAAAGCCTTTGTGTTTCTTCCACATACCTATTAGCATCACAAATACTCTGTTGGTCAAAAGAATAAATGCCTAAAAACATAAATAAAAAGTAGGTAGCTTAGCCTGTAACCACCCTCCCCCTTCATGACTTTGCATAGAAAAATATTGAAAATAATAGGCCTCATTTTCAACTATGAAATAATGGAGTTGTTACTCTTAAGATCTGTGAACATAAATATCAAATACAGCTTTATAATGAAGACATATTGAAGGTACTACAGAATGAAGCAATGTCCCCTCTGAAAATCAAAGGCAGCAGATATTTCATTTTGGTCTCTCTTGTCTGGAGTAAAGTTTTTTCTCCCCTGTGTTAACTGCAGTTGGTTTTCTTTCATAGATTTGAAACATAGGATGTCCATCAACATGTCTAGCATTGGTCTTTTTATTAATATAATTATATGTGGTATTAAAACTCCAAATCTTCTTTGTATATTTCGGCTTATAACATTTCTGATTTGAATTGAGCAAAATAAATATGACATATATCAAAAAAATCTGAGCTCCACATTCAGACTTTCAGGCTGACTGTGTTACACACACACACACACACACACACACACACACACACACACACCACTCACATGTGGACCTATCGCAGAAGCAGCACCAGCTTCAAAAGCATTATCTTTCATCTAGTTAGAATACAATTATTTGCTAAAACAAATTCACAAAAGAATAGCCAACAGCTCTACAAAGCAAGACTTATAGAAATCCTTATCTAAATTGTGCAATGATTTATCAATTAACTTGGTTAAATAATTATTAGAACAGAAAAACAGTTTGAACTTGAAGAAAAAAACTAAGCAATGATTTCGTACTAAACAATTCTGTACAAATCTTTGTTTATAACAAATTAACCAAAGGCCTCTTTCAGAGATCTAATTTCTGATAGTTTTTTATGATTTATTATTTTTTTAAAAATGTATTAAGCTCGTTCCTGGAGGCTCTGGTTAACAACACTAGGGTAGAGTTTAAAGTTAACAGCCTGAACTATAGAACATTACTCACCCAATAAAACCCTAATATAATTTATTTCTAAAGAGAACTACTTCTTCATTTACTTTTGAAATAAAAAACACATTCAAAAGATTACTCATTCTTTTGTTGACTTCAGCCCAGTGTTCTTACATGTTCACGCTGAAAAGTTCCGTGAAGTTTATTTCAAGCAACGGGGGGCTGAGAAAGCTGATTTCACTTATAGTTTGAGGTTTCTTTCCCTCTCTTTAAATATTTATACTGCCAATAAACAAACACAGATGTTTAAAAAGAAAAAAGAAGCTAACTAAAAACCTTGCCCTGTGAAAACAGGCATATGGTAAGGGTTTTCGGTATGGTTTAATTTGGAATATACTAGAAATGATGCAATTACTTAATGGTTTTGCATAACAAATGCAAAACTTCTTTGGCTTATGAAACAGTAAAGTTATTATAAGGCCTCTAACCTATGTTACAAATAGATAAGTGATTGCATTTAGATACATGTGATAGAGCTGTCTGTAAGGCTGAAAAAATCTGGCATGATCAAATAGCCAAGTACATCAATCAAATAGAACCAACTGGATAAAAATCATAAATAGATTGTCTGCTTAGTCATCAGTTAATAGTATCAGTACAGAAGAATAATAAGAAAAGTCATCAGTTACATTTATCTTTTTATTGAAAGCTAATTGTTTCTATAATCCATGAAGAACACTTGAGCACTAAAATGGAACCATAAACATCGTGTAAACAGTGTGTCTATGCATTATTTTTTTTCTCCTATAGGTGTTAGCCTGGGTGTAGTCTTGACTGGTATTTGGAATACTGTGGCATAAATATAGACATTCATACTTTCATAAGCTAAGTTTCCCTAGCAATAACTTGGAATACAATATACATTCCATTTAGTAAGTGCTACGCAAAATGGAGAATCTGTTTCTATATCCCTCTGTGGGGTGTTCTAGTACTGTTATCGCTGCAATGATGTGTAAGGAGCAAGTGCTTCTTTAACTTAGAAAAGATCCTCACTATACTTCCCAGGAACCCACAAAAAGGAGGTGGGAACAGATTTCTCTATCTTTCCACATCACTCTGTCTGCTTTTGCTTTTATGTCCTGTTGAAAAGCCTATAATTTTAGAGAAAACTGAACATGATGGTCGAAATCAGAGACAGAAAGGAGAAAAGGTAAAAGAAATAAGCTGATGAAATCACAGCAGATTAAAACAATTCTTATTAAAATACCATGTTCAGTGGCTGTGAACTTTTGTGGAACCCATGACATACAATGGGAAATGGCTGCAAGAGTGAATGTGAATATTTTGAACTGCATTCTGATATTTAAAAGAGAGATATTTCCAACAGGCTAATTTCCATGCCAAAAATAGTAAAATAAAAGAGAAAATCATCTTTTAATGAGGATATTCAAACAAAAATCTTAATTGCACGTGGGTTATATAGGTATGAATAGTAGTTATTTCAATCATTCATCCATTCACTCGGTCAAAATATATGTGTTATGTATTCTGTGCCAGGTGTTCTTCAGGTGGGTATAATGTAGATACAAAAATAAATGAAGCATATCCACTAGGATGGCTCTAACAAAAATGATGGACGATAGTAAGTGTTGATGAATATATGTGAAAACTGGGACCCTCATACATAGCTAATGGAAATGTAAGATGACGTGGCCACTTTGGCAAACAATTCATCAGTTCTTCAAAGATTAAACACGACTTACTATGTAAGCCAGCAGTTCCACTCCTAGGTATAAACATAACAGGATTGAAAACATATATTCATGCAAGAATGTGTACATAAATGTCCATAGCAGCATTATTTACAATACAAAAAAATTTAAAACAACCCAGATATTTGCAAACTGATGAATAAATGATCAAAATGTGGTATATACAAACAATGGAGTATTATTCAGTCATTTAAAGTAATAAAACATTGATTCATGTTATCATATTGATGAACCTTAAAAACATTAGGCTAAGTCAAAAAAGTCAAACACAAAAGGCCACATATGTATGATTCCATTTATATAAAATGTCCAGAATAGGGAAATCCATAGAAACAGAAAGTAGGTTAGTGGTCTCCAGGAGCCAGAAGGTTGGGGATGAAGGGAGAGTGACTGCTCCATGCATTATTTCCAGGTCATATGCTCCATTTAGTAGGATAAACAGGAAAGACTATAATTACCCCCATCTTAACTAAAACTGTAATCACATTCTCTTTTAAATTTAATAAAGGTTTTTCTCCCACACTTTACTGAAACTGCTCCCATTGCAGTCATCAGTATTCTTCATAGTGCTAAATCCAGTGTAATCTCTTTTTCATTGTTAAAATTTAAGCTTTCCATCAAATCTTACCTTCTTAGTGAGCTCAGTTCTGACTATTTAATGCTATGCAATTCATTCACAGACCCCAACTTTACTTTGCTCTTCTCTACATTTTTTCATAGCACTACTACCTTCTTGAGTTTTATACAATTTAGTAAGTTAATGTATTCATTTTTCTTTTATGCACAAGAATGCACACAAAGTCAGTGATCTTTGTTTCATTCGCTTTTGTGTCTTAAGCTTAAAAAAAACCCCAAACCAATATTTGTTGAATAAATTAATGCGGTCTGGGAAATTTTTTTCAATTATTTATTTGAAAATTTCTTCTCTCCTTTTTCCATATATGTATGTTTTTTTTCAGAAAATAGTTAACATGGCAGACTGTTATTCTTAGAAAATCCTGTTTGCATGATTAGCACTTGGTTGGAACATGGGTACTTAGATTTCAGGAGAAATCCCATCCTTCTCACAATAGATAAGTGTCATTTCTTACATGTTTGTAAAATTCATTGGTGGGGAAATTAAGTACAAGCTATATGATTCCCCTGGGAGAAGTTTCTTTGAAGCTTGCTCTTGGCTTCCCCTAGACTTTTCCTCATGTACTTTTTCCTTTTGCTGATCTTGTTTTGTATCTGTTAGCTGTGATAAATCATAGCCATGAATACAATTCCATGCTGAGTTCTGTGAGTTATCCTAGTGAATTACTGAAGCTGGGAATGGTCTTGGCAAACAGCAACACAGCAGTGTACACACATACATATATGTATACACACACACACACACATATAAACACATACATATATTTAATTTTAGCATATATATGGCATAAATTTGGCATCACTGATGATAGCACTCTTGCATTATCTCTATTGTTTTTAGGTTTTGTTTAATTTCTATTTGTTTGCTTCCTATTATTCATGTTAGAAAACTTCTTCATGTGGCCAGAGATAGTTTATTGTCAATTGGTTTTTAAAGGTGATGCATATGAAGTGGATTGGCAGTTCTGTATGCATTGATAGGGGTCTTTGCTTAAGAGCAATCAGTAAGTAAGCTGACAAGTACCTTGGAGATACCCGAATATCAGAATTCAGGTACATTTTTTTCTAGGAAGTTTTCAATTACCTCTGAGAAAAATCCTCTTTTCCCAGAAAATAAGTTTCTTTCCCCAAATGCAGAAGTTTTTCTACTGTTATTCTCCATGTTTGTAATGGTTATAGCAATAATAGAGTATTCCGCCTACACAATCCCTCATCCACATTTTTTAACTCTATGTCTCACTTCAGACTTCTACTTTGTCTTTAAGGCCTCAGCCTCTACTGTTTTTGGGGGTGCACGGGCTGCCTTACTGTCTATTATCTTGCTCTAACAGCACATAAGGACAAGTGCCTCCCAGCCCTGTTCCATCAGATATTACCCTCTATGTTTTCAATTTCCCAAAATACCATTGAGATCTCTTGTCAGCCTGGCCCCTCTTCTGTTTCTTCTGTTTTCTTTATTATTGTGGATTAATAAATTTTATTCTTTACTATCATTTTAGTAACCTCTTGGTACAGAGAAGAGATGTACACCTGTGTTAAAGCCCAATTATGAATATTTTATTAACTATTTTATAAAGTGGTCCATAAAAATAATCCCTGAGCAGGTCATTAGGCTGCTTACATGGTGTCATTTGAGCAGTCATGACAAGATCCCCTTTCTCTTATGTCCTCATCCCATTTTTTTTTTAATCTTCAACTCCACAAAGACAAAATTGAAAAAGCAAATATCTAGAAAATATTGGCATAATTCAAACTCATATGTAAAAAGATATGTGGACTTTAGATCTTACTGAGAACAGATTTTGAATAGGAAAAGGTAAAACATATTGTCTGGACTGTAGACCTAAGAAGCAGGAATTTAAACACCAAAATAAATATAAAAGTACACAAGATAGGATGTCAAGATATTAAAACCAATTCACTTCTGTTAGGTTATACAAAATACAAAATACAATGTGAGCTAGACTTGGAAACAGGCTTATAAATATAATCTCAGCACTGCCACAAAGGCTTCAGGGGTTTTTGCTGCACTCGAGGGCATTACACTTATGATACTTAATTCTTACAGCTCTAAAAATATTACAGTACTTTAAAAACGTTTGAATGGAACAACAAACATGCTTGCTGACCTAAACTTAGTACCATTATTGATGTGTAAATATTAGTTAAATATTAGTATTTTCAATACTAATATTGAACATAGATCATTCTTTCAGATTTTCTTTAGTTATTACACAGTCAATGTTTCTGGAGTCTAAGGAATTCATATAAGGGACCATATTTGTTTCTCTAAGGGCTTTTGAGATTTTTGCTCCAATCTGAACAAGTCCTTCTGATTCTTTTCCTTTCTTGCCTCTAATTGATGTTGCACTAATGTGCTCTTCCAGGTGCCATGACTGGGATGCATATTCTTTGCACAATGAAACTGCTTTCACTTCAGTCAGGGGCTTCTTATCTCCTTTCTCTATTTGTGGCAATGTGTGGACAGCAGGGTGCATAGTTTACATTTTCCTGCATACACTGGGTAAGACTTGCATCTGAGGTCATCATCAACAAAAAACAGTAACATTAGAAGGCAGTGTTCATGGTTGCTCAAGGGATGATGCAACATATGAGTGATGATGTAACCAGCATTAGATAAATGGTATCAGGATAATGTAGAAACAAAAAAAATCCAAAGAGCTATGGCATTGTAATAACAGTGTTGCTAGCTCTTTATTGCAGTGAGAGATATGACTTTGGCTAGGAACAATGCAGTTGACAATAAATAACACAAAAAAATAGTTCCTGGATCCAAACTGAAAGAATTGGTTCCTGGACACTATAAGGAATCTTCACTGATCAGACAATAAACAACAAGAAATTTTCTTTTGTTTTTCCATTTTTTTGAAATCTGTATCAATAAATCACTGTATCCCTCATGGGACCATAAACTATATAATTTTTTAAAAAAATAAGATTGTTTATGTACACAGGAGACCCATTCAAAAAATATTTGTCAAGGGCCCTACACAACCTAAGAGTATCTCAGGCTATGAGAAGTAGGTCATGTATTTTATCAGATGGGTTGAATGAAAGAAGCTATTGAACAATGAAATAAAGTTTTTAATTTTTAGTATCATATTTGAGAGGTATGTTTCTAGATTAAGGATTAAACAGATCAACAAAAGACAAATAAACAAATGTAGTAATATATGTTTAAATAATCTTTTTTCTAATTCATATTTCCATATAATATATTTTATGACTGTGTGCTAATATGAAATTAAGTTAATTTTTGAAATATCTAAAATTTAGTTCAATAAAATTTAGATTAATTTCTTATCTTTATAATTCATAGAACCAGTTTGAATAGCTATTTTAATGTAATTATTACCCCCTATAATTTACAAGAACAACTTGTAGTTTATTAAAGAGTATAAAATATCTACATGTGATATGTTGATGTTGGATGGCTACATATATTACTTTTAGGGTACTACATTTTTTAACAGAAAAATCAAATTTTAGCAGTATGAAACAAATATAGTTTAAAGTTATGGAAAGCAAAAAATATTTCTGTAGAGCTACAAATACATGTAATGAATGAAAGAAAATGTATAATAATGATAAATGCCATATTAAAGATAGAGGATCTGTTGGAAAGAGAAATAAAATGAGACTGAGAATAACCTTATAGGAAGATTTAAACATATTTTAGTATTTTATTGATAAGTATACAGATGTTTGTTTTATAAATAAAACTGTTTCTAAAATATTTTTAGAATAACTTTTTAAAAATTAAGAACCCCACCCTCTCTTATAGAGTATAGTAACTATTATTTTATTGTTTCTCTCACAAATGTTGAATTTTACTTTTACATTTTTGTCTATAATGCGCCCCAAAATTCACGATATTAACTAGAGAACTAATTTTGTTTTCCATATGTATAATCATTAGCTCCAATATTGTTTATCTAATAGTTGATTTTATTTTCAATAATTTTTAAAGTCACTTTTGTCATATATCAAGGATTTACATTTGGATGCTTTTTCCTGGGACTTCTATTTCATTACTATATTTGCTTATCGTTCATATAAGACAACACAGTCTTAATTATTCGTTTCATGTTAAGTCTTTATATATGTGACAGCTTACTAGCCAACTTATATTTTAAAGTTTTGATATTAATTACTCATATTCTGCCACATGAATTTTAGTATCAACTTTCTGACTTTTAAGAAAGACTAAATTTATATTAGAATCATATTGAATTTTGACTGACATCATTACTATATTGATAAGAACTGTCATTTCTATGTTGAACCCTCTACTTAGCACCCACAGTGTTTTTTTTCCATTTATCAAGTTGTCTGTAATGTTTTTCAATAATTTTTTATTTTCTACTCATAAGACTTTCAATGGCTCCTTTCCTAGCTACTCATAAGCCATCATGAATATTATCCGACTACTTTTCTTATCTACTGTAGTTTCGACATCTCATGCCCTTCTCATATTCTCATCAGTCATACTCCTATCCTCCTGTTCCTTTAACGTTCTCATCTCTGGATCTTATATTTCTCCTTATTTTGAAATGCTTTCCTCCTTTCTGCTTTACCTGGATAACTCCTATGACTCTTAGAATATTATTAATATAACAATATTTGTGTCATTTAAATTTTTCTGTTGAACCCACTGGACTATATGCTTTTAATTATAGGGAATGTATCTGTCTTTTTGTTTTGTTTTGTTTCTCTAGTACCTAGCACAGTGCTTAACACCTACTATGCACTCGATATATATAAAGTGGATGCAGTGATTTTAATTCCTGGATTGATTATCATCCTTAATTGATTATCATCCTTACCATTCTAATCCTTGTGAAAAGTGCCACTAAAAAAATAGAGAAATCTGTGCTACTTGATTTATACTCAAATTCTATGAAAGAGGCATTGTCTAACAGATGAATGTTATGTGATGGAGAGGACACTAGATCAGGAATCACAGATTCTGGGTCCCACTAATTAGCTGGGTGACCTTGGAAGGTAATTCAGCCTTAACATCTCTATTTTAAAAATAAAGAATTAGACTAAACTATGTTTATGGTCTATTGTAGCCTTTAGAAAGAGCCTCGACATGTCTACCAATAGTACCTGTATAGATGAAAACCAAAAAATGCTTTTCCTTATTCATCAGGATAACATAAAGATACAAAGTCAATGAAAATAATGGCAAGGGGAGAGTTTTCTTTTTTCCTACTGGGTTTAAAGTTTTCTATTCTGTTAATTCAAATGCATTTCCATTCATTTATTGTTTCAATTAATGTACCAGCTCATTAATCTATGCTAGCTGCAAAGTAGAGAATGGGACAACCCCTCAAGAATTTATATTCTAGTCAGCATTGCAAACAATATAGGATGAACAACCAAAAAGGAGGCTAGACTTGTGACGCACCTCCTTCTACTATCCTGGACCTTGTAGCCTTTGATGAAGCTGTTGAGAAAGCACTTAAGTTTTACCAACACTAAAATTTTTAATGTTTAGCCTCTGTTTTTCTTGATATTAGGAATTCGAGAAATATAACTGATAATAATGTAACATAAGAATCCAACTCTATTTGGCATATGTCAATATGGCAAATGACTCCGATAAGCCAGTTTGCTTTTGAGACATGTAACTATATGACAACAAACTCATCATATCTCACCAAATGCAGAAAATTTCTGTCAATGTATTCTGAGAAATAAAGAGCTCTTGTCTCATTATCTCCTGTTTAATTTACCTCTGATAGGAGAGCCATGGTATACTGTAAACAGTATAGGCATTAAAATAAGTATGACTTGATTTGAATTCTGCTTTCTCATTTATAATTATTGTATTGGCTTGGACAAGTCACTTAAATTCTAAAACTTGCTTTCCTTTTCTGCGATATGAGGGCACTAATACTGGTCTTACAGATTTGTGATGATTGGGGATAACCTAAGTTATCAGGCAAAATTCCTGGCAAATGAATGATCACTGTCATTGTTATTATAGGAAGGAAGAGAAAGAATAATTTTAAAATGTTTCTTAGTTGTTTGTTACATCATTTAATATTATGATATGAGGTCAGAGTGTATGGTTATGAGTTTTAAGTTTTCACAGTTCTCTTCCTTTAAAAAAAGACCGATTAGGCAATTTGCAAATCAGCCTTTCCTGAAAATGAATTGTAATATATACATAAACTTTTTAAAATCCGATTAATTCTTCCCCTTTGAGGAAAAATAATGGTTTTTTTCTTGTGCTAGATAGTTAAGAATCACTCAGCATCCACGGATGATCACTAATCAGGTTTGGAGAACACAGATGAAAATTTCCTGATTGGGCTTTCTCCTGCAGAGAGAATATATGGTAGACTTCCAAATTACTCTTTGAGCATCATAGGAATTACAAATAGTTTCTTGGTTGATTATTTGCTGATTCATGTACTGACCCTTGTTCCATCAAAACTGCTGAAGTATATCCTAAAAAGATTATAGAAAAATTCCAGAGCATTATATAAGATGAAAATTTGGAATAATTAGAAAAAAATCTAGTCATTTGTTAAGGGTTGAAGTTGAGGTCTCCTAACACATGTATCAATTCTTAATTGTATGTGCCAATAAAATATTAATTTTTAAAAATCATATACTCAGAGGTCTAACTTAATGCAAATGAATATGAATTTGGAAACTGGTACATCATTGCTCATTACTTTCTTCTGGATCTTTGAAAATGTGGCCATTTGTAGTTTCTTTAATGTTGAACATAGGCAGTCAATTATATTTCTATTGGGGCTTTTTTTTTTTTCCTGTGATTTAAGCGAAAGCTGTGTCCAGAAAATGACATCATGAGGAACAATGACAGGATGAGGATTGTTTCTGGAGGAAAACATCCAATGGATATCTCTATTAATATAATAGATGTGAATGGGGCCTTAACCTGGGTGTTCTCGGTCAAAGACCGAAGAATAGAAGGGGCCTCTGAGATCACCCTTCTCACTCAGATAGACGTTCTCTCTCATTTCACACACAACACGATTTAACTCCTGCTTCTTATTCAAGCGTTACATCTATTTCAGTTTCTCCCTCCCATTCTAAAGTATAACTGCGGGGGAATGAATGGAATAGAGGATTAAATTGCTCTTACTCTTGCTCTATTTTAAAATACAGATACCTGAGAGGGGAACACATCTGTCCCAAAACCTTGGCCTAAAGGTATTGAGCTTTCTCATGACAGTGTAACTTTGGGTAACATGGTGCTAAGGGCCGGGGTTACCTGAGAGAATAGACAGGAAAACAGAGAGGGACAGAGTTGGTTATGACAAGGAAAATGTCCCAAACATTACAATTTACAAACTTTAGGGACTCCTGATTTAATATTTGGACTTTTTTCTCATTCCTTACCCCCAATTCCATGCATTCAACTAGTTATTTAACTGATACTATACCTCCATACTTCAATTAGGATAAAAGGGTAATGTTGAATATTACCCACTAACCTACTCATTTGGAAATAGTTGACTAGGAATAAAATTCAACCAGTTAGTTTCATGATTTATGGACCAGAATTAAATCATTTGCTTTAATGTCAACACATGGAGGCATTGACAGAAACTGAAAAGTCAACTAAAATTCCATATTCATGGTAGATTTATTCTGTTTCAGGCCTATCTAAATGAGCTATGCTCAAGTAGATATGATCCATGTTAATGAGGCTTTCCAAAGAAACAAAGAGAATTTAGCGAGATCAATAAACAATCATGTTTTCACTTCAAATATCAACATACAGACTGTTTTACTAACAGCTAAATAGAATTACCAAAAAAATTACTAAATATCGAAATGCTTTCCTAAATAAATTTATTTTCCTTTGCCCCTTATGCATCCTCACTAGCAGACCATGAAAATTTTTAAAACACCACATTAAAAATCAATGATTTTATTTTGTAAAGCTAACTAGTGCATAAAATTCATAGGATCAGGAAACAAAAAGTGCTGCTAAAATAAACACAAAAATGATTAGTCAAATGTTTCTTCATTTAAACTGAGAGAAACAAGAAGAAAGACGAAAAAATAGCTAAAAGGGTATAAATTAGAATGAGATTTATAAATTATTTTTCTGTACACATATGAAAAGCTTTCCAAAGTGTTCTTCAATATGACACCTAGAATTTCTTCAGTCATTTAATACATTGCAATCTGAGGGACAATTTTTTGTCGTTTTTAGTGTAACTCTTAGAGTGTGGCACCCACACCGTCGTGGGTACTGCTAATCTGACTGGTGAATATACAGGTGGAATTTACTGAGGGTTATTGCCTATCCTGTGTACTCACCATATCACAAAATGAATGAAACGTTAAACGCTATCACAGCCTCGGCTTAAGAAAGGGCAGCATTTTATAAGAATATCTTTTCTGAAACCAATTCAAAGAGCATGCAGGTAAAAATCTAAGCAGATTAAGAAGAGTTAATCAATTTGGAATCACAAATCAGAAATCAGGAATTAGGATTATTATAGGTGGAAAACTAGGAAGGAAGGCCTCCAAAAATTCTAATGCAGTTAGGTACCTCCCTGAGTAGTCCCTTTGGTTATATATCTATTTTTCTCTCAGAATATTCAGGTGGACTAATGACTAAACCAGAATAAAAATTAACATTATAAAATTATAGATACCATAAACTAAGACTTTGATTTTTTTGCAGGGAAAATGAAGGCATTTTAGTCAAAGTAGAGTTCCATTTTATTAGGTGTACTCATGAAATTATGTTTTTTTTCTTCTGTAGGGTATTCAAATATATATAAAGGGTGTGAGTAAAAGGATGATTTGTGTCCATTATTTACATATTGTTTCTCAACAGCAAATACAGACTCCTAATTTCCTGGATTCTTTGCTTGCTGGATATATTAATATATTAAGTTCTGCCAAAGGAAATAACTAGAAGGAGATAGAAAGGTAAGAAGGAAAAAAAAGGGATTCTTCCTTTTTATTTTAAACAAATTTATTAAGGTATACTCTACAATAAAATGTGCATATTAGCATGTACAATTTGGCAAGCCTTGACATGCATAAACACCCATGAAAGTCACCATGATCAAGATAGTGAATATCTCCATCACTTTCAGAAGGTTTCCTGTGTCCCTTGAGAATCCCTCCCTCCTGCTCCTCCCGCGCTGTCCCCAGACAACCGCTGGAGTGTTTTTAGTCGTGATAACTGAGTTTGTGTTTTCTATAATTTCTATAGAAATCATACACTTTAGACTTTTTTGTTTGGCTTTTTCACTCAGCATGACTGTTTTGATTCATCTGTGTTGTTGCATGCATCAATAGTTGATTCCTTTCTGTTGCCAAGTTGTTTTCCATTTACGCACTGGTTTCTGAGGTAAAGACTTGTGATTGAGTACCTGGACTAAAGCTGTTGTCTCCAGGGTCACAGTTGAGTAGGATTGGAGCCAGGTCACATGGCTGCTGCTGGGTCCACAGTGGGGTCTGCTGTTTTGAGCTATTACTAGGGTCTTGAGCAGGCATGGATTCCGTCTGGTGTTTGAGTGATTGGGACTGCCTCCTTGACCTTGGCCAGTAGGGCTAGTGCTTGCTCAAGGGTCTGCTTTGAGGTCTGTAGATGACAGGCCTATAACCAGATGTATAGGTAGGTGTGGCTCCCTCATGTTCCCTGGCAGGTGACGGAGTAGGACCCTGGGTAGGTAAGGTTGGCTTCAGACCACAGCTGAGCAGGGCTGGAACCAGGTCTCAGGACTGCTTCGGGATTTGCAGTCAGACCAGTGTTGACAGGTCTAAGTCCAGGGGCACAGTCAGATGTATTTCCCTTCAGGGCCCTGGGTGATCAGGAATTTTTCCAGCCCATGACTGAAGGAAACCAGGACCAAGTCATGGAGATGTTTCAGTATTAGCATTCAGACCTACAGGGACCTGTCATGGGGCATGGATGGGTGTGTCTCTCAGTGGGTCCCTGGCAGAAAAGAGTCTTTCTGTCCTATGGCTGGGAGGGCCTGGGGCTGAGTTACAGGCCATTTCAGGATCTGAAGTCAGACTAATGTCACAGGGCCCATGTCAGAGAATGGTTGAGGATGTCTCTCACTAGGTCACTGTGTGGACAGGACTGATGGCTAAGGGACTGGAGTGACATCTGAGTCTACAATAAGGACTGATATCAGCAGGTTTTTTACCTAAAGCACAGGTGGGTGTGACTCCTGTCAGGTCCCTTGGTGAATGATGCTGGTGGCAGTACCAGTGACAGGTGAGGCTATAGCAGAATCTACAGGAAGACTGGGCTTTTTCTGGGTCTGTAGCTGGGACCATGATCAGGGAGTTTGCCACCTGAGCATGTCCCGCCTTCGCAAAACAGCCCTCCTCCTCTTGGGCTCTAACCAGGGTGTCACAATCTCCTATCTAATCCCAAAGTTTCCACGAAGGCACTTCCTTGAATGGCTGCCCAGTTGTTGCTGAGTGGGGATACAAGCAGGGGACCTTCCATTCTACCATCTTGTTGACCTATTTAAGTATTTAATTTCCCTCAGTCATGTTTTATAGTTTACAGTGTACTGGTCTTATATATCTGTCATCAGATTCATCTCTGAATATTTCTTTTACTTCTTTTAGCTATTGTATATGATAATTATTTTCAAAATTTCAATTTGTATTTGTTTTTTGCTAGTATGTAGTATTATAATTATATTTTTATATTTACCTAGCATCTTACAATCTTTCTAAAAACACTTATTGTTTCTAGTAGTTTTCCTGAAGATTCCATTAGATTTTCCACATAGGCAACCAAGTTATATGCCAATAAAGATAGTTTTACTTCTTCCTTTACAATCAGAGTGACTTTTATTTCTTTATCCTGGCTTACTGCCTCCCTAGAACCTCCAATACATCTTCCAGAATCCTGAATTTTAGGGAGAAAAGACATTCCCCCTAAAAAAATAGTTTTCAACTATTAAATATCATGAGATATAGATTTCCTTAGGTTTTCATTTATCAAGTAAAGTTTTTTTCTTCATAGTTAGCTGAGTATGTGTTTGTTTTTTGTTTTCTGTTTTTTGTTTGTTTGTTTTTTTAATTACCTGGGGATGAGTTACAGGCCATTTCAGGATCTGAAGTCAGACTAATGTCACAGGGCCCATGTCAGAGCATGGTTGAGGATGTCTCCCACTAGGTCACTGTGTGGACAGGACTGATGGCTAAGGGGCTGGAGTGACATCAGATAATGTCTAATATATGGTGATGGAAGGGAATTTAACTTTGGGTGGTAAACACAATGTAATATACATATGATGTATTATTGAATTGTACATTTGAAACCTATATAATTTTATTAACCAATGTCACCACCCCAATAAATTTAGTAAGAAAAAAAAAAGAAGAAGAAGAAGAAGAAAAGAAAGATAATGTTTCCCTCTGGAATACAGGGTAGTAATATTTACCACTCATCATAAAAGATTATAGTTCAAATTCAGTGCTTATTTTGGTAATGCAACCCATTGTGTGCATAGATATGGTCTGGCTTCTTGGGGCTTGGCAAATTAACACAAAAGTGCTGCTTTCTGGCTACACTATTGCTATGAGTAATAAATAAACTGTCCATCTCTGACCCAGGAGTCTATTTTTACCTCCAGCATCTATGATATGGTGGCAGACTAACTTGTTGGTTTTCAAGCTAAGTAAAACCCCAAACTCTTCAGAGTTCTTGGCAATACCAAGCTCTATTTTCCCTGGGTCTAGGAGTGAGGTCTCGGAAAAGGGAATGCATAGTACTTTTGGCCAGGATGAACAAGAGGAACACATGTAATCTGTCATAGGCATGAAGCCCAAGGTTTCTCTGAAGGTAGAAATTGTCTTCCAAGGGTGCTAGTGAAGCCTATATAGCCTAGAGTCCGACTCATAGGCAGGTCTCAGAGTCTCAAAGGAATATCTTTAATGTTATCTTGAAATGCAGTATATATGAATGATTTTATTTAGTTGTGTATCAAATATCAAACACTAGGTGCTAAACTCTGCAAGTATTAACTAACTTAGTTTTCATAATAACTTTGAGTTTGTTATCTGTCAGCATTTTCACAACATTGAACTTAAATTGTCCTGCAACCTTTTACTGGAATTTTAAGGTCTTCTTGATAATAATGCAATGAGAGAAAACAGATATCTGTTTTTTGCTCGCTTCTTTCCTTTTTTTTTTTTTGTTGTCGTTGTTGTTGTTGCTGTTGTTTTAAATCTGGCACCCTAAATTTCGATATGGCTTCCAGGAAATGGTAATCATGTTTCATCAATAATTAGTATTTGAAAGAAAGGTACTCAACCTCTTCTATATACATTCCACATGCCAAGTGGTATGTTAGACAAACATCACAGCTGCACAGACATATGCAGATTGCGTACACAAAGTCGAATCACTCACATGCCCACACATACACATGAACACATGCACCCAGATTTTTGGCAGTTTCTCTGAGTTGTATTTCTATGTAACAGGTCTATGTATTCCAAGAGTGCTGATATAAGGAAATTACCCTGAACAGGAACCATTTTCTCCTGATTTCAGTAAAATGATTTAGGCACAAATTATTAGAACTATTGGCTTGACATATGAATGCACTTGCTCAAATACAAATCAATCACAATACAGTTCTAATTACTACTGTATCTCCAGAGTATTAATGTACAAACATGTACAATATTCCAATATTCGAACAATTGAGATGTCTAAACTTATATGCATAGCTGAAGTTCATATACTGCTTGAAACTTGAAGTCACTGATAAATACTTTAGCTAACTATGCCTAACTTGATCCTTCTTCTGTTCCCCATCTGAAAAACTGTCCTTCCTGAAGATCTTAACAAGGAGAGAGTGATAAAATATCAACCATTAGTCTAGAGAGTAAATGAATCAGCATAAGCTTCCTCTCTTAATTTTTTGAGCTAGATAAACACCATATTTGACATGTGAGAATGGTGTCAAGATCCAAAGTCATGAAATCAGAGAGACTTTGAAAGACAATACCACCTTCTGAGTGTCATATTGCATTTTCCTCCTTGTCTCATAAATTTGTTGAAAAGACACGAAATAAAGTATGTAAAGTGCTATAAAACTGCTAGGATATAACAAATGATAAATATTTATTATACTTCTTTTTTTCCTAGTAGTTCCCATCATTTAATATGATAAGTACAGGTAAACAAGCAAATCAGTTGGTAAAGGAAAAAAAAGATTGTTATGATCTACCAATTTTTTGACGAATAAAAAATAGAGTCTCTAACCCTTCCCCAGAAATATATTCATACTGTTATTCTTTATATTTGAAGATAATGCTCTCTCATCTTAAATTTGGCTTGTATGGCTGGAGAGCTAAATACTGTCCCTAAGAAATTACATGATGTTTATATTCTATTCTTTCTTAATAACAAAAAACTGATTTACTTGGATCAGAAAATGAAGTTCATCTGAGAAGTACCAATTTCCTTGCAGCATTACTATATAATGTAGCCATTATACAGTAATGTAGCCATTATATAGTAATGACCACAACCATGACAATGAAAATATGCTGGAGACTTCTAGTTACCTTTTTCTTTTCTTAATTTGGGCAACTTTTTCTCTCTTCCGTCTTTCTTCCATCTCCTGAGAATTCAAATATAATATTTTGTATATCACGTATCATGTGTAACAATGATATGATGTTAAGGGAAATAATTGCAGCCTATCCATGACATATGATAAACCAGAATGAAAGAAGTTTGAATCTCTTGTGGCACGGTGACTATTCTACTCATTGACTTGTTATGTGAGGCAAGTTAACCCTTCTTGTTTAAGCTACTGTTAGTCTTATTTTCTGTTATTTTCAGCAAAAGGCATTCTTATGTGATAAATCTCACTCTACACACTTCAACATGTTCTTTGCCCAAGAAACAAATATAAAATACTGAAATTCCTAGATTTGTATACATTTTATAAAGCCAAAGACTCATAGTAAACCACAAAGCACATTAACAACCAAAAACAAATCTTAAAACTTGGCAAAAAAAAAAAAGTCCCAGTTTTGCATGGATTTACACTTGGGCTAAGGAAGATGAAAGCAGTGTAAGGTTCTAGGTATTGAATCTCCAGTTCTGTGTCGTGTCCTTTGTGTAAATGGTTGGGAAGAATTCCCTTCTGCTGGATATCTATGGTATTTGCAGAGTTTTGGAACTGACGCAAAGTATTTAGCACCAGCCAGAATGTGGATGAAATGGAGCCAAGGTGGCTTGCTCTTCTTGATATGAAGCAAGCACTCCAGAGATGTATTTGTATAAACTTGATCTTGTGACTCCTTTATTTTGTAACTATATCTAATATATATCCTTATTTCTTAATTCAAGAAATATCTCTGTATTGTCATAGGTTATTTGCTTCATTCTTATAGCTTCAGTCAAAGGTTTTCATAAAGGCACATTCAAAACTGATGTTCTGTCACTACATCCCTGTATTATTCTCATGTATGGACATTATACCCCAGTGCTAAGCTACTATTTCAATTCTCATCCTTACTTCATTAATTTCAGGAACATGTAAACTGACATTTTTGTCAGTTTGACCTATTAGCCTAATTTTGCCATTTTTAATCATATCTAAGTCATATTTTATTATAACCTTCTAATAGGTCACTTTTAGTTTTATTGCAAATATCTTTAATATTTTATATATATAACATTTCTGGTATCATATTTTACATCTTCAGCTCTAAACTTCCATCATGTCATTTTCTTTATCTAATCATTTTCAAAGATCACATAAATGTTACAGTTTTAAGGAAGCTTAGTGATTATGAGTTGCAATAATGTCATTTTAGAACTCAAGAATAATAAAAATGTTGAATTAAATGGAGTCAACTCGGGATAGAGTTAAGTTATAGATAATTATAGTCAGACAATTCCTATCCTCAATAATGCGAATTAATCTTGTTCAGTAGAGATAAAATTGCTTTCTATTCTAAGAAAAGAGTATTCCAAATATTACATTTTATTGCCCTATAAGGTATTAATCAGTTTGCTTCTATTAGCATATTCATTACATCATTACTGATTATCTACTTACGTGACCATTCTTCAAATTCTTCAAATTCACCTTGAACACTTACTGATTTTCTCATTAAATTGAGTTAAGTAAAATATTAGCATCTAATAATTTTATATTTGCATGAATCATGTTTTTAACTTTTGGAAAACTTATACTTTGGTGATACTACTAATTCTATTATTTGAGTGAAGCAACAGTGATTTTGAATGTTAAAATAAATAAATAGTTGTCTAATTTGATCACCTGACTACTAGCAAATTACAGACTAAGGTCTAGTTATTTTCTCTTCACTACTAATGCTTAATTAGTGATATATCTAAACTTTCAACTAAATGTATTTATTACTGACTTTTTACTCCTTATAATTCTGTTTATATATCTGATTACCTATATATCTATTTGTCTCACCCATATTAACAAACACACACACACATTCACACCCTGAAAAGAAAACAAATGAAAAAAAAAAAAAGAAAAACAAAGAAAAAAAAGTAACGTGAAGTCCCAGAAACAATGCCAAAATATTCTAGTTCATTGAATTTCTATGTTTTTATTTTTACCAATGGTAAAATGAGGAACTACTAGACAAACAGAAAGGATTGCATCTTAATGAATGGAATATGCAACATACATTTCGTTTTGCCTCTAGTTACTAAATTGCTACAGTGGTCATTTAAGTGTGATGGACATTATGTGTTATATTTTTGTGTATTTTATTGTGATACTTACATATAGAGAGTTACCATATTTTCAACCTGCTGGCCATTTGTTCTTGGTTTTATTTGTTTGTTTGTTTGCAACTGTTTAGGTATATTTCCCTTCTCGTGAAAGATGTTTGTATTTGAAACAATGGTGAACATATTAAAGAAACAAGGAATTCATTTTAAAAATACCATGTTTTCTATTTTAAAAAAAAAGAAAAACTAGGGGGAAGAGGGTAATTTGTTTAAAGATACACATGGTCAGAAAGATGTGTCGGATTAGATCTACTGTTTCTCTCAAAGACTGACAACAGTGCAGAAAAATAAATAATGTTTTTTACTCACTGGACAGAAATATTCTGTGTTTATTTTCCTCTTTGAATAGCATGGTGAGTCGGGGAAAAGGAGAGAGAGAACTATGGTTTTGAAAGGATTTCAAAATTATTCTTTGCAAAATATTTCTTTTGGAAAGAACAGCATATGCATAAAATAGCCCACTAGCTCTTGCTAGACGGAGCTCCAAACCCTGTCTGATATCTTGCAATGTTCTTTTGTCAACAATCCTCAGCTAATGAGGACCTTAGTTTAAACCAAAGTTTCCCAAACTGTGTTGTGGGAAAACTTCTTCACCAGGTGTTAGCAGTTACTAGGTTGGATGGAACAGGGGTGTGGGTGGGTAATTCACAATTAAATATGCTTGTGAAATTCTGGCCTAATTAAAATTAAATGGATTTCTTTTGCAGAATATTTTAGAGATTTTTTATCCTAATTTAACTTTTAAACTTATTTAGTTATTTAAATTACTTTAGCTTATTGAGATTGTGTTTGATGGGCACCTCTTACCATCTTGCTGTCTGGAAAATTGTGGATCTAGAACAGAAATAATTCTTAATGCTAAAATGAAAGGTCTGGGATGGAATACCATGCCTCTTTCGTTTATCACCTATTCTCATTGACATCCAGTAAATATTTTATTAATACAACACCACTTCCTTTTTAATCAACCCTATTAGTTATGTGCCTTCTGCCTTAAATAAGTCATTTAATACCTTCTCTGTCTAGTAAATGGTGTCGTTTAGATCATTAAATGGCAAGAAAGCAATGTAATGTCTTTGACAATTGTAAACACAATTCAAATATAGAATAATGGGATGCTGCAACTGATCATTGAGGATTATCTGCTTCAAATAATTCAAGTGCCATTCAAGAAAATGGAAATTACTTGAACAAGGTCACACAGCTCATCATTGTCAAACTGCAACTGAAATTCAGGTCTTAATTTCTAACTCAATGCACTTGATGCCATAATTATTATTTCTATTTGGTGTGGGTTTTACAACATTTATTAGGTAATAAATTTAGGGGGAGGAATAAATCATATTTACTTGTAGAGTACTTGAGACCAAATGGGAGAAAATAACTTAATAATTGTCAGATTCGATATTGAATCTATGTTAAAGCTTTGGATGAAAATAGAAACTAACGGACAGATAAAAATATTAAAAAAAAAACTAAAAGATATTTTTATAGTTTTGTACTCAAAATCCTATATCCTGAGCCCAAAACATTTTATGAAGAATTATATAAAACAGTAGATTAACTCAGCTTAAATGCCAAAGAGATAAAGATTTGGACTGACAGTGTTTATGATGTCCATAGCTTTCTCTCTCGCTCTCTTTCCTTTAACATAATTGACTTTGACTGGGCAAATCATGTTGTTTTCATTGTAATGTCATTGCAATTTATGATTCTGTAAGGCGCATGAATAGATCTTTTATTTCATTTGCTTTGCATTTCATTTTAATGCCACCCCAGAAAATTACCTACACAACTATGCATGCTGCCTTTTATTAGCTTAACCGTGTTTCCATTTTCATATTTTTGATCACCATCAAATTTTGTTTTAGCTGTACTTTAAAATTAATTCTTCTTTTACAATTAGATAATTTACCTTTGGACTTGTTCCTTGTGAATTCTTTATCTGCAGCATTATACTAAATGCAAGCATATACCCAGAAGAAAAAAAAAAAAGCTATAACAATAATCTGCTTATTATTACATAACACTTGCGATACAATTTTATTTTATTTCCAAACAAGAATCTTGCTTTAGACTCTATACAGTATTTTTTAAATAATCTTCAAGAAGCTGGCAACATTATAAAACCTTAAAGATACATTTTTTTTCAGTTGACAAATTAGTTGTATCAACCTCTTATTATATGTAAATGCACAGTTTCTATTCATAAGGCTATACACAGACACAATCAGATAATGCTATTTTCATACACTTTATGGCAAATGAATACTCAGTGATGGGATTGGCAAGTATGGGGAATTAATGTGACCCTGTGAATTATGTTCCACAAAGATAAACATTTTTCTTTTATTACTTTTCTCTTAAAATTGGAAGTAAATTATTTTACCTCTACATTCTGTTATTTAGTTGCAAGCTTCCATTTGTCCATTTCTGCTTGGCATTAGTTTACATTTGAAATTAGGTTTTTTTTTCTTTTTAATTTATCTACAAATTGGTGTGTTTTACAACATCTTTAGAGTTCCTGGTTCTCTTTTACATGGAGTGGAAGATTCTGCAGACAAAGGACAAACTACCAAAAAGAATGAGCATAATGAACACTGGACACACTCTTACAAATGCCACACCAGATATTTTAGTGAAACTTAAATCTTAATGGAGTAAAGAGAGTTAGATGTAAGCAGTGATAAAGAAAGACTATTATAAATCATTATAAGCCCGTCATTCTTTTAGTTATTAACATACATTTGCCATCAGGTGTGGGTCTGTTTCAATAAATTTTATTCCTTAAATTACTGAAGATTTCATAAAGTAGACTTTGTTGAGGCAGTGATATGGCTTTTTAAAGCTTTGGGAGAAAATATTGTTCTTTTAATATTAACCAAGTCTTCTATTAATCACCACACGTTTAAAGAGAATCTACCATGACTGCAGTATTCTACTAGCACTAGGAAAACAGAGAAGAAAAACAGAGTAGAGTTCCTTCTACTAATAGTCTCACAGACTGAGAAGATAAAATCTGAGATTGCTTAACATGTATAAAATTACTTGAAGTGGACGTTAAGTAGATGTTTTAGGCTAAAGAGAATCATTGGATATTGCATATCCCTCAGTTACCTAGTGGGCTCCATTAAACATTATCAGCTCAATATAAAAAAAATAAGGTCAACTTTCTTTTTTATTACATTTATTGAGGTGACATTGGTTGATAATAACATTGTATAAATTTCAGGTATGCATCTTTACACTATGATATCAGTATACTGTACTGTATGCTCACTACCCAAAGTCTATCAATTTTCTTTTAATATATAGCCAAGACGAGTCCTTCCTTTGAAGACAGTCTTTCAAACAATTTTTGAACATTTCATTGTTTTACTCAGCATATATTTATTGAATTCCTTCCTAGTAAGAATTTTCCCAAGGGCAACCGATATAAAAGTAAATAAAACCATAAAACAAAATAAGACAAAATAAACCAACAAAAACACCATTTTTCACAGATCTTATACTCTAGTGGAAGAAAAGAGAAGAAAATTTTAGGTTAAATATATAGCATGTCAACACTCGTTTGTTGATTTATTGATGATAGCATGCTGACAGGAGTGAGGGGATATCTTATTGTCATTTTAATTTGCATTTCTCTGAAAATTAGTGATGTTAAGCAAGTGTTGGTGAGGATGTAGAAAAAAGGGAACCCTTGTGCACTATTGATGGGATTGCAAATTGGTAAAGCCATTATGGAAAACAATATGGAGGTTCCTCAAAAAATTAAAAATAGAACTACCTTATGATCCAGCAATTCCACTACTGGGTATTTATCCAAAAAAAATCAAAACACTAATTTGAAAAGATACATGCATCCCTATGTTCACTGCAGCATTATTTACAATAACCAAAATATGGAAGCAACCTAAGTGTCCATCAATAGATAATTGGATAAAGAAGATATGGTCTATATACAATGAAATATTACTCAGCCATAAAAAAGGAATGAATCTTACCATTTGGATGGATCTAAAGACTATTATTCTAAGTGAAATAAATCAGACAGAGAAAGACAAATACCATATGATTTCTCTTATATGTGGAGTGTAAAGAACAAAATGAAAGAAAAAACAAAACAGAAACAGACTCATAAATACAGAAAACATGGGAGGATGTTAGGGAGCTAGGTGAAAAAGTTGAAGGGATGAAGTACATATTGTTAGTTACAAAATAGTCATGGAGATGTAAAATGCAGCATAGGGAATGTAGTCAATGATATTGTAATAACTCTGCATAGTTCCAGGTGTACACTAGACTGATTGGGGGAATCACTTCTTAAATTATATAAATGTCTAATCACTATGCTGTGCACCTGTAACTTATATAATATTGAATGTTTACTAATTGAAAAATAAAAAAATAAATATAAATGTATATACGTCTACCTGTATACACACGCACACACATATATGGTATGTCAGATGGCTATGCTGATAATGACAAATGCAATTAAGAAAAAAGCAAGATTTCAGATGACAGGTTTGTTTGAGAATTTGCAACTATAAATCAGGTGCTTCTGACATATCTCATTGTAAAGGTGATCTTGGAGCAAAGGTGTTTCAGAAATGATGAAGAGATCCAGGAAGCTATATGAGGGGAAAACAAGCACAAGCACCCTGATGGTAGTGTGCATTTTGAGTTCTCAAAAAAGAGCAGAAAGATTGTGATGAGGTTTGGTGAGCGAGATGGAAAGAAATAGGAGATGAGAGTCTAGCAGGGTCATCAGATTAGGCAGAGCCGTATTGGCCACTGCAATGACTTTGGCATGTGTTAGAAAACTGTAGATAGGTTTTCTTCAAAACAGTAGTGTGATTTGACTTGAGCTTTGAAAGGATTACATGTGTTACTATGTTGATAAGTCATAAGGAAGCAGTAGATCCAATGGGAGGCTATTCCAATAATGCAGGTGAGATATGATTTTAGCTTGATAGAATAGCTTATTTGAGATGGTAAGAATTGAATAAATGATAAGTAGTAGGATTCGGAATACATTTTTAAGACAAAGCTAACAATTTGCTGATAGATTAGACATAGGATGTGAGAAAAAAGAAGATTCAAGACAAATATGAAACAACACCTGGAGGAGCTTCAAAGACAAAAGACCATTAAAAACGTAATAATGGAATAGACTCATTGTAGAAAAAATGATGATGATGAATAAAAGAGAGTGAAGAATTGGAATAATGGACTAGGAGAAAAGAAATAGGATCTAGTGGTCAAGTGAAGAGATAAGCCTTAGGAGCACAAAGAGGTTTAGCTATTGTAGCAGGCAGGAAGGTAGAATGTGTGGGCCCACAGCGATGGCAGCAACTCCCACAAATTCATGCCATTTGTCACTCATCTCTTTCTACCCTTATCCACATTTGTAACTTTTGTATTCCTGAACTCTAGCCATATCTCATCCCTTTGGTCTGCTATTTAATTTTAACAAATATTTTATTAGGGAAAGGGAGAGAGAGGTAAAGAGGAAAGAGAAAGAATAGGAGAGAGAATAGAGAAAAAAGGATTGAAGAAAGCAAAAAGCGAAACATGAAAAAAAAGAGAGACAGAAAGAATAAAATAAAGATTCAATAATTAGGGCTCCATATTTTAGAAATCAAGGTGAGGAGGAAAAAAAAGATTTGATTGGAATTGATAAGTTAAAAGCTTGGTTGTGACAGGAATTAATTTGTAAGGCTAGCTAACAGTGAAATTTGCATAGCTGTCACTCAAAAATATTTGCATAATTAATTAAGTGCTCAAAGTGGCAGAATTTTTAAAAAGGAGTGAGTTCATCTATATTTATGTATTTAGAATTTAATGTGAAAACAAAGGCTTCTAGAGCTGTATGAAAGGCTTAATTTCCAAAAATAACCTCATAAAGTTTGAGGATAAACAATTTTTTAATAGAAACAGAATTTATAACAGATGTTAATATTCCTATTACTTTCATGTTAATACTTTGTTATGTATTTGCTCTCATATTCTCAGATATGTAATTTGCTCTCAGGAGTGCTACCATCTGCAATTTACATAATATATGATTTAAAAATTTAGAGGAGTGTATATCAAGGTATAAGACCTTGTGTCTCTCACATGTATACACCTCAGTTGAACAATTTTCATTGTATTTAGGGGGAATAACTGAGATAAGGAAAATGTTCCTCTCTTAAGCAAGAACTGAAACTTGCACTTGGAAAGCTGAAGAGATAATATCTGTACACATTATTTTGTAACCTCTATCTCTTAGAGTAAATCCGGAGACTATATATATGTGACTAAACAGTTTGGGTGGAAAAACAACTCCAGTTTAGAGAAGGTAGGAACAAAATGTGATTTATTAAGTGGATATTTAATAATTTAATCTAATCTATTATATCCAGCATAAAAGAAAACTAGGAACAGAAGTAGCTAAGAGAATCAAATGGTCAAAGACCATGGAAGTAAGCAGTGTCCAGGGGAAGAGGCCCGCATCCCAGACCTGGGACTCTGATCCCTGTGGCCAGAGAAGATCAGCCTGAGAATATCCCAGATGCTCTGATTCCAGTCCTCCAAACAACCTTCCACTAATAATTTGGCCTATCCTATCACATACTTGTGTGGAAAGAAGACAGTGATGTCCCACTTCAGCATCTTGGCTCACTTTACAGATGTATTCTCATTAGACTTCAAAAAATTTACTTTCTGATTTTGTATATAATTTCCTGTGAGTTTAGGTTATGAGCATCCACCTTTGAGAAGGGGGTCTTTATATACAAAATAAACTGACTATAAAAACATCAAACAAGTAGTTTGTACTACTATAATTTTGATTATGGTTACCTTATATAAATGATAATCCTTTGAAAATTGTTTTATATTTTTTACTTTGTAATGACAGAATAAGTAAGTGTGATAAAAGTTCAGAATGGTTTGCTTTTTTCTGCATTGAGCAAGGTCTAGAAAGATAAGGAACTGCTTTATTTATACTCATGTACATGTCAGTTAACTGTGTGAATTTAATTGCTTACCCTGGTTATGTGTCACTTGCAGACATTATAAAAAAAAATTAATTTACTCAAACCTCACTTGATTTTAGAGGAGGTAAGAGAAGGAATGGAACACAACTCAAAAACTTTTATACATGAGATGAGGCTCTGAGTAAAATGTTTGCGAATGTCTTCCCATAGTGTGTAATCATTCACATTTACATTTTTCCCCTAGATTTTTGTTTTTCTTATTAAAAAAAAAAAAAAAAACAGACATAAGAGAATATATTTTATACTCCTCCATTTACTCCCCAATATAAGTGGTCAGAAAAAGAAAATAAGAGGAATAAAATATTTATTAAGTCTAACCATGTGCTATATTGTGTGCCAGGTAATTTTTGAGATATTATAACACTTAAGCCTCACAATAGCCCTGTGGCTTAGGCATTATTATTCCCATCTGGTAGGAGATGGAATGGGGACACAGGAAGAAAAATATGCCTTGCCGAGTAGCTTTTAAAGGCCAGAACAGAAATTAGAACTTCCAAATAATGAACTTCTAAGTTTTTCCACCCCCTCCCCTCTCTTACTACAGGTATAGCAAGAGTAGAAAACTTCAAATAGCTAAGAATAGAGAGATTTTTTAAATCTTGAATCCATTCTGCTTACAGATTTTTTTTCATTATAATATAAGCCCTTATTCATAATTTGGTTTTATTTCATAAGATTTAAATGCAGAGAGATGAATGATAATAAAGAAAGTTAATTCAATTCAAAATGTGTTTATTGAGCACTTGCTATGTGCAAAGTAGTTTCTTAAATTCCTCTTGCGAGAACAAAAAAGAAGAAATAAGAGAAAATATTTCACCTACTTCATCCCTAGCTGGCTGCAGAGAGCTTTATGTCTTTATACAGCTTTCATACAATTTTATTACTCATAATATACTTTTGATAACCATAATGTCATATCAGTATGAGCAAAGGAGACTGAAAATCAAACTATCAAATTACTTTTAATGGCTGATTATTAGCTGGAACAATTGAGACATGAAAACCTTCTGTTTTTCTTGCTTATTTAAAAACCAATCAATTTTGCTCCGAGTTAGACTGATTGCTGTAATTTTTTACGTGGTTGATGTCATTTAAGCCTAAGGATGCATCATAATGCCAAAATCCATAGAGAAATAATTAGTTCTTAGGGCTGAAATTTTTATATAAGCCCATTTGATAAGAGGGAACCCCAGTAAAAGAATGCTAATGCAAATGCTTTTCTCAACCAAATTAAACTTGCAATACTTCATTACAATTGGCAAAAGCTTCCTTCTTGACCAAGAAATCTTTTGAAACTTTTTGAACATCAAAGAGGTCTCGTAAAATGTCTTGATGGACCAAGCAGATGTAAGTCAGAAACATGTAGATTCTGTTTTCTTGAAGCAAACTTTGTTTTCCATGGAAAAGAGAGAATTGCTCTCTTCAATTTGAACATTATCTGTACCTTCCACATGCAAGGGACATTTGGAAAGTTTCAAGTAAGCTTAACAAGCTTGAGATAGGCTAGAGGAAGAACAGAGTATACATCAAATCTGAAATAAGATAGTTCATATGGGGTGGTGTGTTTTCAGCATTATATTTTACTCATAGTAATCTAAGATTCATAAGTGCAAAGTAATATCTCTTTTGAGAAGGTCAGTGAGCTCACAAATGAGTCTGAGCATGTTATTTTTACTTTTGCATTAATGAAAAAATTAATCATTCATGTTAATGACAAAAATAGCTCTAATCATTTCCATCTGTGACAAATGACATCATAGATTTTGCAAGAAAATGAATAATCAACAAATACTGGCACATGAATGTTCAGAGCAGTACTAATCACAATAATCAAAAGTTGAATACAACCCAAATTTCTACAAATGGATGTATGCATAAACAAAATTGAACACAGTCATACTACAGAATATTATTTGGCCATAAAAATGAATGAAGTACTAATACATGCTGCTGTGTGGAACCTCAGAAACATTATGCTAAATGAAAGAAGCCATACACAAAAGACCATATATTGTATGATTTCGCTTATATCAGATATTAAGAATAGGTAAATTCATTGAATCAGAAAGCAGATTAGTGGTTGCCAGTGGTTGAGGATGGTGAATTTCCTTTGTGGGTGATGAAAATGTTTGGAATTAGATGGAGTTTACGATTGCACAACATCATGAATGGAATGTAGCATACAGCACTAAGTTGTGTATTTTAAAATGGTTAATTTTATGTCCTGTGAATTTCAACTCAATTTTCAAAAATGAGAATGCAATTAATAATTGTGTTGAAATGGCAAGTATAAACTTAGATGCTAAGATATTATGGCAAGGTTCAATTATAAAAAAGACGACCATATAATTTGTTTTAAAAAATGGGGAAGATGTGAATATAGAAAGAGGATGCTATTAATAATTACTCTGGAACATCAGTTATAAACCAGGACCATTCTTGGCAATCCAAGACATATGGTTCCCCTATTTACAAGGTGGTGATCCCAAACTCCGAAAGTTGGTTCTGCATGAGTGAAATATCTTGGTAATTTGATTTTCTTAAAATTAAATTTTATTCATTGCCCTTCTTACCTGATTGAAGAAATTCTTTTTCAGTCATTATAAGTGCTTTCCATATTTTTCTATCCCCAAATTGGGAAGTTATGTGTATCATATATAATAATGACTAAAATACTGCATTAAATTACCTTTTATTTAATTGCATTATAGCATATTTCTTTTCACTTTATTCCCCATTTTTCAGGGAGCATAATAGTAAAGAATTCAAGAATACATCTCCTTATAACTGTTCTTTCCACAAGCTTCTTTTTGTCTTGTGATTGTGTGTGAGAGGGAAAAGTTCTCCATGATGATTCCAAAGGGAATGTTGCTTTGAGGTTCTGCAATTAATGGAAACTGTATCACTTTGATGTGGCAGATCTCAGAGGGGAATGACAACACAGAGCATTATGAAGACAGTCTATAGATGCCAGCAGTTCATATGAATATTCCTATGCCCAAGTGCAGCATGGATAGACATGGCATAAAAGTAGTGGATGCCCAGGTGCTCAAAGTCTCACCTGGACTGGACTATGAGTGATGGTCAATGTGACCTGAAAATGAAGATGAGTTGGCCCTCCTTAAGTCCATACTATTCTTTATTCTCCAAATAGCCAATAACATCAACCAGTCATTGCATGTGAGCTTTTCCTATGACCTTGGAAGGACTCGCTCTCTTCAACTAAGGGTAATCATGGAGAGAGACTAAGCTGAGAACTATCAGCTGTTATTGTTCCCAGCAGCTAGAGAAAGGAGCACATCATTACAGAGAGTGGGGATCTGGATTGTATACTAGTATCTATTATATCTTTAACTCTCAAAATGAAAGCACCATGAATCTAAGTATAAATGATTTATCTCACATGACTAACATGGTTTAGCTAAAGGAGTCACTTGATTAATATTGGTCTTTTGAATAAATGTAGGAATAAGAATTTGAAGGAAGGTAGACTTGAACTTCCAATGGGAAGAGCATGTGCAGACTAATTGATGAAGGACCAGTAGAGAGGGAATACAGCTAACTGTAGAAAAAGAAAGATTTGATGAATAGTTTGAGATAAGACAGAAGAATTGGTGCCACATTGTGTTTGCCCTTGAGAGCCAAAAAGAAATAATGTCATAATTGTTAGAAAAATTGTCATCTCTCAAGTGAAAGTATAGAGGAAGGGCAAGATCATCTGAGGATATTTATTTATGAAAGAGAACATATGTGAAATAATTGTGGCCTGAAGGACTAGTTAACTAGGCTGCTGGAAGTAATCTCAACATAAATGAAATAGGTGTTAGTGATGGTGACAGCAGAGAGATGCAGAGAAATTGGTAACTTTGAGTCATTTGCTGACCTGTGAATATCAGATGACAGAAATCCAGGTCAGAGACCACCCAGCCTTCACAGACTGAGGCCTGGAAAAAGCATTGTTGGTAGGAACCAAGAGCAAGAAAATTTGGGTTTGGGAAAGATTAGTTTTGTTTTAGATATACCAAGATTGAGGTTATACCGATTCCTCTTTTTAAAACCTTAGATATGTCAGCATTAAGCGAAGAGCCCCAAGGGTTCTCATGCTGGGACCTGTCACTTCAACTATAAACTTATATACCCTCTTCCAAAAGCAATTCTTACCTTAATAAGGTTTCTACATCTAAAGGGGAAAATGACCTCTTTTTGCTTCCATCCCATCATCTGTACCTGCAACAAATGCCAATTATAATGCCCTTAACAAGGCTTCGGTTCCAAATTCTTATTGTGTCAGGCCACATGCCTGGATGATGAAGCTACAGTCCTCACAGACTAAATGGCTGCACTTCACTGAAGGGCAAAGTGATTAATGGATGGTGTTTACTTTGCCAAGCTTTGGGAGATCAGACAAGAATAAGAACCATTTATGTATTAAATAAATGATAAAGGTATTATTTTTGCCAGACATTAGATCCCCAAATAGAAATGCATTAAGCTTGACTATGATTCCAAATTATTCTCTCCAGGGCCAGGGAGATTCTGGGAAATAGTTATCAGGGTACAGATATGCCTGGAAGTAGATATCATAGGGACATGTCAGCTGAATGGACAGAATTTCTGTTATTGGTCAGCCTGAGCAGTCAGCGCACAATCTTAATGAAGTCAAGATCAGAGGCTGAGTCTTTCTTTGGCTCAGTTAATTCTACTCCTTTCCTGACAGTGGAATTATAAGCCAACTGTCTCACAAACTGGGGAATCTCACAATGAGAAAGTGTATAGATGCTTCAGCATAGCATATCTTTGCCAATGCGAAAGCAAGAAAAATAATACATCTTGTTAATGGTGGTCAGAAGAGCTACTGTGAAGTATAAGTGTATGTAGTATACAAAATATATGGTTTCTCAGAGATTATACTAATTCCTCCATTTTGTTCTGCCCATCTGACAATCACTAAGCATCATCTTTGAACCTAAACATGAAAGGCTCATTACATGCATACCCTATATTAGTTGAATGACCATCTATCCTTGTTATCAAGAATAAGGCCTATCCTATAGTACACACTAAAGAGATATTTATTGAATGGATGAGTGCACACATTAACGTAGTTATGAAATATCTACAGTAGATGAGTTAACTGATGCATGGATAGGTTGAGAATTTTGCCCAAAATTACAGTTAGAATGTGCCAGAACAAAGATTCAACCCAGATTTTCTGAATCCATAGCCAGTACACCGTATTACCTCATTGTCTAGTGAAAACAACAACAACAACAACAATAATAATAATAATAATAATAATAAAAAGAATATAATACAGGAATTCAAATTCACTCCAAAAAGATTTTCAAGTTGTAGAAAAATGTCAAGATGTTTTATCTGAGTAAAGACTCAATAGTGGGAATGAGTATGAGAAGAAGGGTTCTCAGCTGAATGCATGAAAGAGAACAATAAAATTTCAAAGTTAATAAAAAAAGAAAATGTTCATTAAAGGACAAATATTTAGAATTTTGCTGGCAACAAAAGCATGCAGATTAAAGTAGCAATGAACTTGCTTGCTTTTTTTAGTTAACCAATATTTTTAAGCACCTACTATGTTCCAACTATAGGAAAATTAGATGTGTGTGTGTGTGTGTGTGTGTGTGTGTGTGTGTGTGTGTGTGTGTATAAAGAGAGAGAGAGAGATTCTTGATTTTGGTAGGGGTATGGTGTAATGAGCACCTTAATATTCTACCACTAGGGCTATAAAATGGTAAACACTTCCAAGGAAGCAAATTGACAACATATTTCAATAGCCAGTTAAGATCTTCATACTCTTTCACTGAGGAGTCCTCCCTCTCTCCTTCATAGGACTCTTAATAAATGAATCCACCCAACAGCTGGGGAAATATTTATACACAAGTGTGCTTATACACATATTATTTGTTCTAGGAAAAAATAAATACAACCTAGGGGTATAGGACAGTCAATTAATAAATCAAAATATAGCTATATGATTGTATATGATTATTATATAATAATAGTTATTAAATCAAATGCTATTTTGATAACTATATATAATTACAAGATAGAAAATTCTCATGATATAGTGATAAGTGAAAATGGTATATAATGTTGAATATATAATATGTCTTCCGTTTTGAAATTGCATATATAAATTGCATATACATATTGCATATACATATAGCAGAGTTCATTTATTCACACTAAAATATGCAAACAGAAGGCAGTTTCTTTACTATCCATAACCAATATAACATCCTTCGCAAGCCCCACCACACTGGAATGAAAAGAATTTATTTTGAACTTGACAGATATTAGTGTCTCATATGTCTCTTAGGCATGAATATTCTGTTTTCCACTTCCACTTGTGTTCTTGTCTAAGATGGTGCTGGGTATATACGGAGAAATAGAAAGACAAGGTGCTTCATGTTCTTGAGTCTTCACCTTCACTGGCCCATGCTCTTGAATGACTGGTCTCCTAGAAGGGTGCCCCATGAGGTGCAGCTTGCTCTTTTTTGCTATTTGGAGAAACCTGTTTGTCATATCACTGATGTCTGTGGTCCTATCTGTTGCTCCAATTATAAGTGCACCAGCCATGGCAACCTCTTTGTTCTTATCTTAGATGGGTACTCATTTCTCTTGTGTCTTTTCATTTTTTCTAAGTGTCCTTAAAGGGACAGATACAATGTTTTGATTCCTTAAATATCAGGCCAAGCCAAGGATGATGAGTCTTGCTTCATCTTCAGTACCTAAATGTCTCTTGTAAACCACTTTATACTCCTTGCTATGTTAAATGCAGCTCCAAGCCCAAATCCCAGTTCTTGTTTAGCTTTTCCATATAATCCCTGGTAAGTATACTACTTACAATTCTATGATTACAATTCTATGTATACTTAAAATTCTATGATTTCTATATATCTCTTTAAATATTTTTTAAATTTGTCCTTTGAGGTTGGTCCTGAGGTGTGGATGGGAAATTACTAGAACACTCATTTTAAACCTTCTAGCTCTATTTCCTTCTTCTTCCCATAGCCAGTGGACCCAAAAGAGGTAATATGTCCATGACTCCAGTTCATGTTCTGAATTCTCCTAGAACAAATTAGAACTCTTTGATCTTGCCCACCAGGCCTAGGTCATGCTAAATTAATTAGAAACTACAGAAATTTGGCGAATCTGTTTCTTTCTTTATAGACCCCTACTTTCTAGAGTCCATGGCAAGTTCAAACCAAATGCAAGATTTTTTTGATGATTTTTTTCAACAGACTCCAAAAAATCTAGCATCAGAAGTAGACACATATATTTTTTTTTCTCAGTAGAATCCAGTCTTTTTTTCCTTGGGACAGTAAGGCTCATGTCAGCCTTGGAACTAGAAGGCTATAAGGAAATAGAACTTCTTTGATTTTAATACCTAAAAAAAGTCCATGATTTTAATACCCAAAAACAAAAACAAAACTTATTCCATTGGGAACATAAGCATATAAACTGAGTAAAAGGAAGTATATAAAAAATGTTAATGATGGTTAATTTTTGTTATTAAGATTAAGAGAAAATTTCATTTTTATCTTCATAGCTTTGCAGTTTTCAAATATTCCAAAACAAGTATGTGTAATTTTTATAATGATAAAAATGCTAAAATAATCTTTATTGATATAATCTCCTATTTAAAATTCTTCACTCTAAAAAAAATAAAACCAAAACAACATATTTTACAATGTTTTGGCTGCAATAGTCTAAACTTTTTAAACCATTTCAGAGAAGCGGGAGGACACTACTTTCCTGAAATTCAGAGTCTTTAAAAATATATTTATTTTTTATTTTTCATCTGATCTTTTTGAAAAGAAACATTTCTCAAGGAGACCAGTCTGACTCAGAATAGAGTTCATCACTTGATGGTGGGTCTTGCATTACACAACATCTGGTTATGCCTCATTTTGCCAGTAATATTTCATCCAAGACATTTTGTTCCCATTAATATCATACATAAGATGGACTATTTGTGTTATTTTTATGCTTCCAAGTCTCACATAAGGCAAGCAATGAGGATTTAGTGGGGTGGGGTAAGGGGACTGGAGAGAGACATATCCCAGAGGAATGGCATGCGAGGAACCAAAATGATGCTACATCACTGCAAGCAGATGTTGGGGATAAAAGAAAAAGTCAAGTTACCATTGTTTATGATTCACAATGTTTGGTCTGTGGATATTTTATTCATGGGGACTCTAGCAAGTGGAAGTCAAACTTCTATACTTCAAAAAACCACTCAGTCATTGCCTCATTCAATCACTTCATAAGAATTTATGAAATATGTACAAGTCAATGTGCCAAGTGTAATGGAGAATGCAATGACAGAAACAAAGAAACAGATAATAACAACACAAATGATTCCTGCTCTTGAAGGTTTTATAAAGCACTAAGAAGACAAATGTGTAAACAGCTAACCATATCAGCAAGCAGAAATAAAAAGAGCCCAAGCTTTATATTGTGTTTGGTTAAATGATTAACTCTGCTGAGAAATTTGAAAGACAGTTTAAAGGTACAGAATTAGAGCTGGTCGTTAAATAATGAAAAAAGATTTCTACAGTCTAAGACATGCAGGAGGGTGTTCCAAGCTGAAGGAACCAATGGTGCAATGATAGATACCACTATTATTAACTCATGCTTTAGTCACCAGGAACTACCAATTTCACTTCTCGAGTTTCTTAATTGCATCTGCTCTTCTCCATTCTTATTTCCACTGTCATCATCGTCACTTAATCTTTTGCAGTAACATCTTCATAGGAACTTATTCTTAAATACAATCTGAATATTTATTACATGTTTTACTGTGTGTCCGGCATTGTATTAAGCAATCTCACTTAATTCTGAGATATAGTGTGTTCTATTATTAGCCTCATTTACTGAAGAGGATCCTCAGTCTTGAAAGGTTGGTGGAAGAACCAGGACTTGAATCCAGGTACCCTGACTCTTAATAAATATGTTCTCAAGGGCCTAAGCTCCTCAGACCCTCACTTGTTCTGAAGCAGAGGTCGGTTTACTTTGCCCCCAGACCAAGTCTATTTGCTGCCTGTTTTTGTAAATAACATTTGTTGTAACACATTTATATCCATATATTGACATAACTGCCTATGGGTGCTTTTGAGTTACAATGGCAGATTAATGAAGAGTTAAGTAGTTGTGATGGAGAACATCTGGCCAGCAAAGCCTAAAATATTTACTATCTGCACCTTGACAGAAAAAGTTTGTACCCCCTTGAAGCCTTCTGGTATTCTGTAGTTTTAGCATTCTCTACTGTATCTTCTTGTATTGCAAACAATTAATTCACATAAAATATATGTGTTAATTATTTATTAGGTGCCGGGTACTATTCTAGTTGCTGGGGCAAAATCCGTAAACAAAACAGATATAGATGTAGAGCTTACATCTTAAAATACACCTTGTCCATTCTTGTGGAGGGGTCAGGATAGCTCAGGCAATCATGTGGCTGGAACCATTTCATCACAGGACCTCCTGGTTTGTAGGCTCTGTATTTAGGTCCAACATGTAGGTAAACAGTGATCTTCTCCAGCCCAAGTTTGTCTTCTTAAAAGGGCAAGTGGCAGCTGTTTGTCCCTTCCCCCATATAAGTGGTACTCATGTGTCACTCTTGACATCTGGAGGCAAAGACAAAATATTTTCTGGGAAGAAATTCAGACTTCATCAGATTCTATTTTTGTCCCCAAATCAGCAGTTTCTGTGTTTAATTAAGAACAAAATAGAGACATTGCACAAATGAGTTAAGACTGAGCTGACATATTCTAGTATTATATTAAGAAACATTCATGGATCTTTGCTCCAAAATGACAAAACCGTGCCCAGATTGTGAAATGGAACAAGCTGACTAATTCTTCGTTTTGAGATATGAATTATTAATTGGTAAGGTATTCAAGCCAAATTTAATACAGTTAAATCTGAATATTCCAAGACTTTAAAATAGTAGTTCAAATCATAAAGCCCTCCTCACATGTATTCCACGTGCTTTAATATGCATCCTTACAATTACACCTTACACATCCTTTCATGAACACACGGACATCTTAAAAACCTTATATTAGGAGTCAGGTGTCCTAGATAGTGGTCCAGCCCATTCTACTTAACTTGGTGTATGACTTCTGATGTGTCCCTTCACTCTCCTCAGCTCTAAAACTTTATTCTTAGGAAAGAGGTATTGGACTAGAAGAGCCCTAAAACTTAAGTTGTATTATTCAGTGCTACAGACATCAGAGAAGAATTTGAAATAAAAATTTCCTCCTCTTTACTCCCTGAAATATATGATACTCTACAACAGGCACTCTATTCTCATCTTATTCCTTTGCCTTTCTATCCTACCACCTAAGCTCAACCTCTTTCTGAAAACTTACTGGCTTGATAAATGAAAGAAATAAGCAAAGCCGTTTATCCTGAAAATACTCATCTGGTGTGAGATTTTGGCCTACAGTACATGCTAATTAAATAAAGAAACATTTGAGATAAAAAAAAAAAAACAACTTAATTTACTAATTAAATGACAAGTACTTTTCTCAAATTGTCCCTTTGGCTTACTGTGTAGTTCGAGAATTAATTAACAATACAATCAGGCTACAGTTGTGAAATGCCAATATGGATGTGATTTGAAGATGCAGCTTCTGTTTTCTATCATGACTTTTTTTTTTTTTTAATGGGAGCAGCACCCTAATGAAAATACTGGGTTTTTCAATTTGTCTGTATAAAATTAAAATGAGTTTGTGGAGTCTTGCAAGCTCTGCACACAACTCAATGTACATTTAATGGTGCATTGCCTAGCCCCTGACACAGGCATGTGTCTTGATTAGATTTCTTTAATCGCTTACTAGAAAAGAGGAACATAAAGTCAGTTTGGGTTTTGATGATGTCCATATGTTGAACACTTTTGAACTGGGTGATAATAATGCCTCTTGGGTATAAAACTAGCTCATCTGATAGACTGAGTTCAAAGTAGGTTAATACCCTAAAGTAACGAAGAGAGGAAAAACGGAAATGTGCCTTCTCTTTTCTTCGCCTTGAATGTTAAAGTGGTCAAAATTGTACCACTGGGTTTGAAATTAAAAATACTGTGAATTTTGTTACATTTGGATTTGATAACTTGCTTTTTCTACATTTTTTCTTCTTCTGCCATGCCCTCACCCACTTCCCATCCTGTGCTAAAAGCCCCACCCAGTGGATGTGCACATTTCATAGCTCTGTCCTGGGTGGCGATTGGAGGAGAGTAAAGTGCTGCCAGGTGAGCACTTCAGAGAATGACGATAGGTAGTGGGAGTTATCAGTGACAAGAGAAAAAGATGATGGCAAGATTTTGCCATTGGGTATGCTCTTATCCTACAGTGATATTCAAACTTTGAGGAGTGACCCTCTTGGTCCTGGGAGGGCACCAGGCAAGTGTTCAGGGGTCGCTACTTCCCTAATTTAGCTACAGTTACCTCTTTTGAAAAGTAGTAGATAAAATTCTTCCTGGAATCTCATCAGGTCTTTTGCATGAGGCTATTGGATAAAGTTGAAGAATGTTGTAATGCAGCCCTTTCCAAATATGTGTTTTTTATTTTACCTGTGAAAACCAGCCTCCAACCATATAGTGATATACATGACCTCTTCTATACATCAGACATCTTGTCCTCATGATGGCGGTAGACAACATGACCTTGTCATCAACAGCTTGGTTTTCTGGTGAGTGCAGGCAATAGATAATCAGTAAACATAAATGTCTTTCAAAACATTATAGCCATTAAACTTTCATAACTACCGACATGTACTATCTAAATTTTGAGATCCAGTGAAAGTTGAAATAAATTATATTCTCTCACTTTCATTTTATCCTCATGGGATTTTTTTTTGTTTTTGTTTGTTATTGTTGTTGTTTTACAACAATGCCTGTTTACCTTCACTTTAGGTGATTTTTCTGAACAGTTTCATTTTATCTCAATATTTGTGGGAAAAAGAAAACCCTATGAGGAAAATAGGTACCCATCTCTTATTATCACTCCCGCTCTGATCCTGTCATGTCCTGTTTTTCATTCGTTTATTCATTTATTCATCCATGTCTTCAAAAACATTTATTATAATGATGATAATAACAATCATAATAGGTACAATTTCTGAGCACATAAATTGTACTACTGTGTTTGAAATCAGAGACACAAAAATGAATCATTCACAGTTTCTGTCCTTAAAATATGTAAAGTATAATGGAAGAGACACCTGCTTAGACAATAATACTGACATGTATTTAATGAAAGAGAGATAACTAGAAAATTTAGGAGCACGAGCAGTGGTATTTAGCCCAGACCCTGAATTTAGCAGGTTTTTTTAATAGTGACCCTATGTAGCACTCCCACAGTGCCAGAGTCAAGGTTTTGATATCTGCAACTAAATGCGATTTAAAATAGAGTTTATTCTCATAAAACTTGCAGACTATTTGGGGAAAGAGACTAGTAAGCCGTCAGTTAAACCTCAGTCCATAGGTATTATATATCTAGCTCATTAGATCATATATCAAGCCCATCTTTAAAGTAGAGGGTCAAAAATGGCTTGTCACAGAAGGGACATCTAAGCTCTGTCCCCAATCAGTAGGCCTCCTAATCAAGTTGGGATGGTGAGTAGAAGAGCAGAAAGGAGAAAAGTTTATTGCAAGTCTCAGGAATCAAGTGTCAGGAAAGAGCATAGCATTTTCAGCAAATTAAAAAGTCGTGTTAGAATTCATGGCTGGAGTCTGAAATATAAGGCAAAAAATGGGCTGAACTGGTAAACTTATGGAGTGGTTAGGCAGATTCAAAATGACGTATATTATTTGTATATCTTCAAAATATGACTGTATCATGAGGACAAAGACAATTATAGAAGATTTAAAAAAAAAAAAGATGAGTAACAATCAGTATTTATTAAAATACTGTTACGGCTAAACTTGAGCTAGAATCTAGACCCCAGTTTTCCCCCAAGTTTATGCATTTGACTAACTATCACAGCTTTGCTCTTTACCTGTGGATTCTTTTTGAGCCACTTCTTTAGAATGTCTTCTTTGTAGAAAATATAAGATTATTAAGGGTTTTCTTCCCTCTCCAGCTTTTAAAATTATTTTGCTGAGGCATCTAAAATGAAGAATCTAGCTCCATTTTAGAAATTATGTTCAGATAATTACTCTTTACCAGTTATCAGATGTGTAGGTGGGTAAATGCCTTTTAAAGAATGGTTATTAGACAGCGAGAGAAGACCTCTTATGATATAAGTTAGAGTGACATAACTCCTGTGTCCCCAAACGACACAAGCAAGCTGAATGTTCAGAGAGATTTCTGTAGGAAGAATACAATGCTGCCCTGTATTAACTACTTTCCTAGCTTCTGTAAACTGGATGCTTTAACACCTGCCCTGCATGCCTACATTGGACACATGTCATTCGGTACAACTCGATGATACTTGAGTCACCTTGCCTTGGCCTCCTGCCTCCCTCATCATCTCCACTCTTCAGGATAAGTCCTCCTCCTGAGGGTGCACTTTTAAATACAAACCAACCAATCCAAAGTCTACATTCCTTAAAACCCTCTTATAGGGCTTTTTAAAAAATATATATTTGCCGTAATCCCCTAGTGCCAGACAACTAGGGACATCCCCTATGCCACAGAGAGTGTTGAAATTATTCAAACTAGCCAATCCTAAATCTGCATACTGTACTTACCTGTTCCTTTCCCATGGAAACTACAAAACGAAAAAGGAGCTTGTCCGCAGTTCACTCCTCTCCCTCCGCATCGTGACGGACCCCAGTGATTCCCCATGTGTCCTCCCGTGGTGTGACATGAACTCACTCTCTTGAGATCTGTGAGTATAATCAGCTATTTTTGATGCAGCTGTTGTCTTCTAATCTGTTGGCTTTACCATGCCTAAGTAATAATAAAACCAATTAAAACACGCTCTCGCGATGAAACTGTTCAGTGTGCTCAGGGCTCAGTTTGTCAAAGTGCTTTTACACATGGAATCTCCTTTGATCATTTCTCTGATCCTCTGAGTGAAGTTGTTCAGCTGTGACTCCTCCTCATTTTGCAGAAGAAGAAAAGCACAAAACCATCAATTTTTCCAGAGTCACGTGGTTATAAGGTGGCAGAGCCAGAACTGGAAACCAGATGCCCTGATCTCATGCAAGGCTCTGGGTATTATGCCAGGCCTGGCTATATTCTGAGGAGACAGAACGAAGAGAAATTTTTATATTACCAGCCCTTGAAAATAGGAACAAATTGGAGTGCAGGGCCATCTGAAATAGTGGCATGCCTAATTAATCAAAATATGGTCTGTATGTCATAAATCAACTTAATTGGATAACAAATGTTTCTAAGTAAATGTTTTTTCAAGACTATTATAGTATTCACATAAAATAATTTATGTATAATTAATATCGTCTAGGCATATAAACTTAAAAGAGACTTTAAAATGCTTGTTCTCTGAAATAGGTAATTTCTTCAGTGTAATCCTATTCATTTTATTCATTTCATGAGTACAACCTTTATTGTTATATAATATGAACGTGTACAAATCATAGGAATAAATTTTCCACTCGTTCTAAATTAATGAAGAATTGGACAAGCCATTAGACATTACAAAATCCGATTTCCCCTTATTTTTATATAAAAAAGAAGGCCCAAGTTCACTGAAAGCCTATTGTCCATTTGGTGATAAATTTAAAGCCAGGTGTAGTAGTTTGGGTCTTTGTGAATCTTTAGGCCTTCCTTCTGTTAGAATTATGCTTTCATATTCTCTGCTTTAAGACTTCATGATACCATCTCTTGGAGTGGGCAGAGCTTCATTCATGCTAAGCTTTACCCATGTCAAGTTGAAATGTCAGTCTGACTATCCTGGGTTAAAATGTCAATATGTATTGCATGTTTCTGCTTGCAATCTGGCACTCCTGTCATATGCCAAGAGAACATAGTAAGAGTAGCCACTGGCCCAAGAATACTAAGACCTGTGGAAGAGATCTGAACCCAACTCCCAATCTGGAGCCCATCTGAGCAGGACTCCAGGCAACTTCAGAGTTGAGAATGAGGAAAAAGAAGTATTTGTTGTTGTAAGCCGCTGAGTTTTAGGGTGCTTTCTTCCAAGGCTTTATTGTACCATTAGCTGACATACAATAAGCCATCACTTTTGTCTTCCATTCCAAGGTTCTTTTAATTGCACATATATTCATTTTTTATAAATTTGACCTAACTGTGTATAATGTTTTCTAAAGAGATACGAAGTCCCCCAGAAAAAAATGTGATCTTATTTATTTACCTTAGGGTTCTTGATTTACCAGCCAGTTCAAAAAAAAAAAAAATGGTCCAAGTACAAATTATACTGGGAATAACCCAAGATCCTATGTTGAACTAAAAAGAAATCTTTTCTGTATCCATATAGTCAAGAGCAGCCTGTTTATAAGCTGAGTAGATCACTTATGTACTTGAAGTTACTTCAGATTCAAGTCAGGTATCCCAAATTGCTCTTTACATACCTTGAATAGGTTTTTTCCTATTTTGGTAACTTAATTATAACCCCATCTCTAGTATACTTGATGAGTCAGTTCCCTTAGAAAGAAATAGTTCTTATTAAAACATCCCTGAAAATTTATGAAACGTTCTAACTTGCACATGTATACAGATTTGTAAAACATCTATGTGCCTCATTATTAAATAGAGTTGTACAATTAACGAAGTGATTCAACATCTACTATCTTAGTTGAGCTCATCAGGACAGCTAATATTGTATGTTTTGAGGGCAGAAAACTTGATACCTGGAGAAATTTGTTCAGTATGCAGCTAGCAAATGGCCTACTCATGTACTTTCCCAAATATCGAAATTGAGATATTAAGCAAGGAAGCATAGTGGGATGAAGCATATGGGATAGCACAAGCAGTGACAAATCTAGGTGTTGTCAGGGAGCCCTATAATTAACTGAAGAAGATACAGTCCAAATTTCTCCAGTGCGAGCTGACTTCCTTGTCCTCTGACCACTTGGCATGTTTTTCTTTGTGTGAATCGAGTAAGGAAAACAGGTAGTTAAGTAGAGGAAATTAATATGAGGATTTGTCTATCAGGGTGTTATAATAGCTGAAAGGGTTAATAAGAGATGATAAATTGACCCAGAGATTAGCAAGAGGAAGATACCATTACCACCCACAGGTCAGGGGACACTGGAAGGAGGAAGGTTACCAGACCCCAGCAGCTGGAGCCACCTGCAAGAGGTGGAGGAAGGCAGGAAGGGGTGCTGCTCTGAGAGAGCAGCGGTCACGGCAACTCTCTGACTGGCCAACAGCCAAACAGAGGGAAGAATCACCTTTCTTCTCCCTTCTTCCTGTTCTACAATCTCCCACCAGTGCTCTCCAAGGCGAGAGCTAACCTGAAGCAAGTTGGCAAGGCTGTCTAGGAAGTAGAATTTGCGAGGGTCTGTGCTCTGCCAGAGAGAGCAAAGCAGAACAGGGTAAAATTAGGAAGCTGAGATTTAAGATTACATAAGCAAAGAGCAGTTACAGATGCCTTCTAGACTGCAAGTTTTAAAGGTATCACTTGTGAGCAATGCCAGGTTTTAATGGGAGTCTGGTTAGGTGGCCTGAAGAAGTGGTATAAATACTAAAGTTGGGGAGTGAGTGAGAAAGAGACACTGACCAATGTCACCCCAATAAATTTAATGAAGAAAAAAGATACTGAAACAGAATATATAGTCAGTCCAAGGACAAACTTTTAGTCCACAGGCCTTACTATTGCTCTTATTTAGCAAGTCCAATATTTAAGTCTTATAATTAATTCAAGGTATTTATCTTTTGAAAATCTTAATAACCTCACTCCCTATCCTTCTGCCTACTTAACAAAAAGTAGACAAATGAAGACTGTGTGTGTGTGTGTGTGTGTGGGTGTGTGTGTGTGTGTGTACATACAAACTCATTAGAATCAGTGGCACACCAGTCATGACAGGGAGCTTGGCCCAAGCCTCTCTCCTGCTGTATCTGATCAGTGATGGAGACATGAGGCCCATGCACTGGCCCTGCGTGTTTGGCAGCTAAAATCCACTGTACAAAGAACATGCTAGCCAGGGGCACAAAGATGGAACGGAAAAGTACTCCTGAAAATGTGTCTAATTTCTTTCAGATGTCTCCCATCAGCTTGGTTGTTGGAATGTTTTGCTGTTTTCCATTTAGTACCTATTATAGTTGCTCTTCAAATATGAGATGAGTGAAAAGAAAGTTTTTAAAAAAGAATGTCGTCGATCCATATTCATACATACGCATATAGAATACAAAAACTTAAAACCACACATATAAAAATGCAATAATATATATGTATACATATACGTGCTTTTAAGAAAAAAAAATCATTTGATTACTTTTTACTTAATTAACTTTGATTTTTCGGTCTTATTTTTAGGTGTCTACAGAAGAAAACCATAATAAATCATTTATAAAAATGGCCCAATCCTTTTTACTAGGAAATATAGCCAGACTTTCTCATAAATTGTTTAGAATAATGTGAATCCATAGTGATTTTTCTCTGATATGTGTGTTTAAAGGAAGAAAATATAACTACAAGCTTTAAAGATGATTTTATTTGGCGGTCGTGGATAGGATTTGCCAAGAGAGGAAGAAAGGAGTGTATGTTGGGAAAATCTGTGCATTTTAACAAATAGTGATGTATGTTACTTCCTCATATCCTTGCTGAAGAACACAGACTCTGTCACTTGAAAAACAAAAACAAAAGCTAGATCGGAGGTTAGAAACCCCAAACAAAAATATTGATGGCTCTAAGTGCTAAGAAAGTAAATAAATCCTCTTTCCTCTCCCTAGACTTTCCATAAGCTTCTCTCTTGTGGGGTCTTAGGTGGTATTAAATTATGCTGAATCTCCAAGCCAAACGTTCTGAAACACTCCTTTGCTCATCAACTGAAAAAGAAACAACTTTCCAGCCCTAGCCCTTGTGAAGTGCCTCCTCTTGAAAAAGATGTACCCAGAACTCATTATTTAAACATGAGGTTTTTTTTCCTAACTAAATCAATTGTTCAAATTAAAAATGCAAAGGGGATGTTTAACTTACCTAAGAGAGGCAACCATCCTAAAGGATATAAAAGATGCTTAAAGAAATACGGACACATGGCATGTGAGTTCAGTGCCATTCATTTCAATTAAGGGCCTACGGGGTGCTTTTGTACCTTACTTTTATTATCACAGTAGGTGATTTACAAATGTTTTTATCATCACATTAAAGTTGTTCTTATGCATTTCTGTTAGATAATGAGGTTTGGTCCATTTTATGGTATCATCCACATTTTTCAAAAACTCATAATATTATATGCCAAAACTCAAAATATTATATGCCATTAACTATTCTTTTAGAAACTCATATTGAGAGCTGTATATTCTGTTAAATTAATTTAGCTCATTTTATTTAACCAATGACCTAAGTTTGAACATTTAAATTATCACTTTTTCTCCATTACAAACAATGCTGTAATGATGTAAACATTCTAATAAGAAAATCTCAAAATATTATCATGAGTAGTTCCTTCAGAAACAATCCTACAGGTACCATTACTGGGTCAAAGAGTATGCATATTAGTTTTTTGATACATATTTACAGCTAACATCTAGAAAAAATTGTACCAATTTGATTCCCATTAATGGTAGAAAAGTACTCATTTGTTTACTGTGCCTTTGCCAACTGTGAGCATTGTCATTTATTATTTTAATCTTACTTTTTAATGTGCATTTTGATTTCTACTGAAATATTACTTTTGCATTTATTTAATCATCATCTCTATGTATTGATTGGTGAGTTCTTATTAATATTCTTCAACAGTAACACTAAATGTATTACCTCAGACCTTGTGCTAAGGATCTGGGATATAGAGGTAAACAAGGTAGGCAAGGACCAAGCCTATAAGTTAACAGTTTAGTCAGGAAAGAACATGCCATTATGAGGGCATTGGAGGATTTAAAAGGCAGGAAAAAAAAGGAATTTATCTAGAGAGACAGGGAAGGGCCCACTAATGAAGAAGAGTGATCAATTTATTTTTTTGGTCTCATCGTTACTTTTGATTTTTAAGGGTTGTTTATCGATTAAGAATATTATTATTTTCTCAAGGTTATACATGGAAAATACTCCAAATTTTTCTATTATTTGTCTTTTAATTTTGCTTTATATTTTTCTCTTGTCAAATTTAGCAATTAATTCCCCAGTAATTTTGTAGTTGGTAATACTCAGAAAGGTGCTCTCTTCAAAACAGTAGCAACTTTACTACCATTTTCTCTGATGCTGTTTATGCTTTTTTATATTTAAGTCTTTATATAGAATGTATTTTATAATATATTATGAGATAATACTATAAGGCTTTCTGGGTTTTGTTTGCTTAGAGATTCTTTTTTTAACCACAAATGTTGACAGTTGACCCAATATTTAATTTTTAATGGTCAATTTTTTTCAATGAGTGACAGAAATTTATGCTATACTGAATTATTACTATGCTTCCTGCACTTTTAAAAATTTTTTTATTTCCATGTGCCAGTGCCAGTGCCAGTTTTAATTATTACAGCTTAATATTTTTATATAACATTTTATAAGACAAGATCCTCCTCAACACATTTATGTTTCGAATATTGCTTTCATATTTTCATTGTAGGTACTTTGATTTGAATTTCCTTAATGTTCTTTATCAGCTGGGAAGAACTGATGTATTTCCAAATGTGGCACAGATTATATTTATTCTGATATATAACTCTTTAGCCATCTCAGGATTCATTATTTCACTCCTACCTGTTACTTCTTATCATACCATTTCCAGTTCTTGTTGATATTATCTAGGGATTCTGAGCTAAATTAAAAATATTAAATTATCATACAGCATGCATATAATTTCTAGAATAAATATTGGCATATTCACGTTAAGGCTACTATTTATTGTCAACTCTGCATTTGATCTATAATGATTCTCTATTCGTGAGTTCTTTGTCTTCATTTCACAGAGTGCTAAAGTGTATTTTCCCATAATTCTTTCTGTTAGGGAGAATGCATATCAGGTCCTTTCCAATCTTGAATGCTTAAGAACATCTTGTTTCTCTCAAATATGAATAACATGGCTGATTATGCAATATTTTGGTCACAATCACTTCCCTTCAAAACCTGTGAACATAGATTGCTTATCTTTGGATTTAATGGTGTAAGAAAAGTTCTTAATCCAGCCTTTATTAATTGTTATTATTATATTGTTATTATCATTTACTTTAAGTATTTCATTTTTGGCTTAATATGATTTTCTTTTCATTTTGAAATTCAAAAAAGTAAAACTTGCCTTCTAGTATCTCTTTTTTTCATATTTTTTGATGCATAGTAATTGCAGAATGGATCACAGCATTTCTTCTACCTAAGAAGTGTTGCTTGTGTGATTGTTTAATCATTGCTTCAAATCTGTTCAGGTGTGTCTTTCTGAGACTCTCGTAGGTTATAAGAGATCCTGCATGAGATATTCATATATCTCATCTCTTCTCTAATCATGTTCATGGTTATCATTTGACAGAACCATAAATCGTTCTATATTATCTAGCTGTTCTTCACTGCTTTTTAATTTGGCAAATAATATTTCAGTCCCATGTAATTTTTCATGATCTCAGATTATTCCTCCTTTATGATTGCTTGCTCTGTTCTCTTAGTTATTCTACTGTCTAGAATCATTTTATAAACATATAAAAATATTCTAAAATTTTATCCTGCTGTCTTCAGGAAATACTTGTCAAACTAATTTTGAATCTTAACAGGCATTTTGTCTTAGACTGTTGTATCTTTTCATAGGCATTTTGATTTTTCTCTACTTTTCTGAGAGGAATGATTACCTGTTCCAACAAAGTTCTACTGCTATGCCAGTCAACTCTTCTGCTGTACCCACATGCTCTGAGGACCCATTCTACAGCATTCACTTTATGCTTACTGTGACCACAGGATCCAGACAGAAGCTTTTGGCTCAATGGAATAAGATTTCTGAAAAATATATATTCCAGCCTTAGTTTCTTAGCCAATGCAGACTTCAGCTCATAGCAGAAGAAGCCTTGCCTTGAATATTTAGTTTTTTCTCTGTCATCCCCTTGATGAGTATTCCCTCTGGAAAGAAGCGTTTCTACCAAGGTAGAAATTTCTGTTCATTGCAAGGAAATCTGGTTTCCTAGCTAGTTTTCTGCCAGTTGATTTCTGCCAGTCTTTGTTTCTTTCAAGTTAAAGGTGCCAGTGAGGTTGTGACATGATTTTCCTTAATTAATTCCTAAGTACACTGCTGTTTAACAGAGAAGAAATATAAATTCCTTTGACACTTTATCAAACAGACATTCTTCAAGTTTATTCAGATTAATGGCATTTCCTTCCAGGGCTGATATAGACTTTTCCCCCATTTTTTCCTATATTTATTGTCAATTCTATGAAAATTAGAACAGAGGTATAGATGCCTTGGTTAATGTTGCCAGGATATACCTAAGTCTACAATCAACTGAGACAGAATTACATGTCTTGTAACAAACATCAAACTTTTCATTAATTCCAATAAGACACCCTGAAGTAATGAATTTATGAAAGTTGATAATAAGACATTTTAATTCATTATTCTTAGCAATGTCTGGACAGTATCACTTTATAGATGAAAGAACAATATATTCAATTAACCCACCCTTATCAAATAGTTACAGTGTACCATACTCATGGCAAGTCATAAGAGGAATCCAAATAGAACACAAAGTCATAAGCTTAGCCTAGTTATCTAGTTCTAGGAAAGTAATATTTTAATGAAACAATTTATGAATAACAGCATATTAGCAGATACTAAAATTATTTAGATTCATAGAATGTGTAAGTTAAAGTATGAATATAGTAAGTAGTCAAATAATTGGGAAAAGGGGAACTTAAGCTGTACCTTAAAAGACTAGTAAGTTATAGATAGGTTAGAAAAGAAGGAAAATTCTACTTGATGGAAAGTGTAATTATAATAATTATTATGACAACCGCCAGCACAATTGACTATTTCTCAAGCATTTTACTGGCATCGTTTTACTTAATCTTCTCAACTATTTTTTGAGCTAACAATGGTCCCAATTCACAGTGAAGATGCTGAGGCTCAGTGAATGATGCAGTCCAGATTTGAATGCAGACTGGCAAGCTTCCAAAGCATAAGATTTTAACTGCTAAGCTTTATTCCACAGGACCAGGGTCATTGTTGAGAGCGAATTTGGTATACATGGGGAATAGTGATGAATTCAATACAGAAATAAAAATAATAAGTACTCATGAGAGGACCTTTCAAAACATTATTGCATCAGCAGCATTTGGACTTAAGACAACCTGAATGTCATTCACATCCATAGTAGGCAATCTGAGTGTACAGTTTACCAAGTATTTTTAATTTTTAATAGACCATTTCCCTTTATATCTTATCCTTCAAAAGATTTCCTTGCCTTTCTTGAATGGGGCAAGGACAGCAGAGGCCTGAAAAACTTAAAGAAGCCGAATTCCACGTTGTTTTCCTTTGTGGTGACATTGTGGTGAAAAGGTGTCTTGAGTGACCCTCAGGGAAATAGCATTGGCCTAGATTTAGGGAGAATAAGGAGCTGTGACTGAGAAAATCCTGCAGGCACTAGAGATGAACTTTTTTGCCATTTGATATCTTTACTGGAGATCAGTGGGAGTTGAGAAGGATTTATTTTTATGGCTCTTTTACTACCAGTGGTTTAGAATTAATTCAGCATTTTTTAATGAGTTGAATGCTACATAGAGAGAATGAGCCAAGGTGGCTTTGAATCCCACCCATTCTACCTAGGTAAAATAGAAAGTGTTTCATGACTCATCTCTGAATCCTTGAAGAAATGGCACAGCACATCAGTGTTTTTTCGGATCTGCTAAATTTTGTATGATCTTTCTTCAGTTTCTCTCTCCCACTCCTAGCTTTAATCTGACTGGTTTAGATTTTCCCTGATTTATACTTCTATGTGTTTACAGCTTCTCAGTTCACCATCACAACCTGAGTTTGTCCACTTCTGTGCCTATCTGGGAGAAGGAAAAATCTCCAAAATTTAGAAAGAATTTTTTGTGAGAGACTCTCCTGAAAGCATCCCTCCTACATAGAGATAGAACATCTGTTGGACATTGCTATAAATATTAAATAATTAATATTTACTGAAATATTGGTACTGCTAAGTCTTTTTTCTCTAGTCCCTTTCTCTGTTCCTTTTTTTAGATATTCCATGCAAGTTTCCCAAGCTTAATGTTTAATTCAACTGATCTACATAGGATAGTGGTACCCAGATTGTAACCCAAGATAGCTTTTATTTGGCATCAATGTTAAGACTGATAGGATTCTTATTTCCTTCCAGAGTGTCTTTAAGACTATTTCTTATTTTGGCATCCCAGGTCACTCTCCCTGTCCCTGGGTTGTTCGTTACCTTTTTTCTGTGGGCACCCTAATATTTGTCACTTACTTTGCTCACTTAATTAAAAATAAAAAGGCACATTCGTTTTTCTCCTTTTCTTCTTACTATGCTGCACTGACCTCCAGTTTCTTCCCATGCTACTCATCTCTCCATCCTTGACTCCTGAAGATTGTCTTTTCTGCTCTTACTCATTTATTTCCACTTGGCTTGGCTTTTATGCACATGTCCTATTATGAAGGCTGACTGGTGAAAAGTTAACTTCAAAAATCTTTACTTAGTTTTGTTGAAGGCCATGTGGCTTTGAGAGAAGGTGATATTTTCCTGGCACCTTGCCCATATCTTATTATTCCTCTCTGGTTTTCAAGAGTAGATGGTTTTCTCTTCCTATTTTAAAACTTTGATCCTGTTGAGTCATTAACACTCAAATGCTTGTTTCCAGTCTTAAGGTCGATCTTGACTTTCAGTTGTCATCAGAACAGAGGCATCTACCCTGCTCTAGGTCTGTGACCAGTCATTCTCTGGAAGATTCATCATGCTGCCTAATATTTAGTTTCTTTCTAGGGACCTATATGGGTGTCCAATTTATGGAAATTGATTTTCCCAAATCCTAACAGTACAAGAATAGAAAAATAGTATAAATTTAAAATAATAAAAACTCAGCTAACAGCAAGAGAATGACTATTTTCTTAAACCTTCTTAAAAGTCTATCAATGTCATTTCCATCAAATCTTTCTAATCACCCTAAGTTTAATTATTTTCATGTTTTCTGAACCCTTATAATACCTGTTTTATCACTCTTATAGTACTTACTACACATTCTTTCTATTGGCTTTACTTTTGCCTGAGTCTTTTTTTCTAGAGGAAAAGTTTCTTGAGGGCATGCACTGCATTCTCTCAAGCTATTGATACCTTCTTCCCTAAAATGAAACACTTTAAAACAAACACTCAGACTGGTTCTCAATTCTTTCTCCACCTGGGTCAAGTCAATTGTTATTTGTCTCTCTTCATATAAATGGATCTCTAGTACACACACACACACACTTAACCATTCGGATAGGCTCTGTTTTTAATATTACGTAAAATATCTTTTTATCCTCCATAAATACTATGCAAACTGTTAACTTATTCCTAACTCACAACTTTTTCTTTCTAAGTACTTTCAAACTTTTCTACTCTCTTCCAGATACTTCTGTCGATAAACCACTCACTTTCAGTCACTTGGACTACACCCTTCCAGAAAATTGAAGCCATTAGGAGTAAGAGCTTCATATCTCTTCCACTGTCTCCAATCTATATTTTTATCTGTTTTTCTTGTCTGAATCAGGGAGGCTTCCCTACCATTTTTCCCCCCGTGGAGAAAATATTTGTATCTTTAATTTTTTAAAATTTTCTTTCAAACATTTATTATCAAATACCTCATCTTTCTCTCATTAACTTGTCCTCCTCCACAGATGTCATTCCTTTTGCTTGACAATGTGTTAAGACATCCAACATTCTCACAAAACCATCTTCTTCACCCCACTCTCCACTTAATCTATTTATGTTCAATAATAAGCAAACTGAGTATTATAATCTCATGCCTTCTCTTGCTTACCTCCAAGCCTATACATCAGACTTCTACCCTGACGTTCCAGCTAGAACTGTTCTTACTGAAGGTCACCAAAGACATGCTACTTGTCAAATCTCATAGCTTTTTTCTCAGGACTCTTCTTGCCGGACCTGTGGGAACATTGGTTGGGAATGCAATCCTCTTGTCCTACATTTTGAAACTTTTCTTTCCATGAGGCTTTATAAAATCACTCAATCATTGGCTCTTTGTATCTCTTTGATTTCTTTCTTTCTTCTGCCCTTTTACAAGTTATTACATTAATGTTAATATTATCTAGACTTCCATCTTTAGCCTTCGTCAATGATAATAATAATTGAGATTTTTGAGTTATACTCTATGACAGTGCTTGTTCCGTGGTTATGAGTTATCTCAATAACCAAATAAGTGGGTAATTCTCTTATGTCCATTTATGAAAGTGAAGCTTAGGTAACTAGCCCACAGAGATAAGTGGCAGAGATGGTATTAGTGTCTAAACATGCTGATTCTTCAAACTGTTCAAAAGTTTTCATGGATAATTTTATCCATATCAATGATGTAAGTATTATCTTTATTTTCCTAATTCTAACTCTGACCTTGTCTATACCCCAGATCTGTATTTCTACATGCCCTTTAAATCTTGAATCCCAACCAATTTTCTTAACTAATCTTTGGCCACACAGGCCTCTGGTCAAACCATGATGGTAACTTGACAACTACTACTCTTTGCCTTGCTCCCACTTTACTCTCTGCCATAGAATGCCCTAATCTGTTTATGTTGCCCACAAGGCTCACTCTTAACTGACTCCTCAATCTTTAAGATCGAACTCAAATATGTTCTCTTATTTCTAGCTTTCCCTAAATTTCACATGCAAAATTAATTTCTCCCACATCTGTATGCTATAAAAAAACTGACTGAACATGGCTCCATTATAATGCTTAATACATAGCATTGAAGTTTGTTTGCTTGCCATGTATTTTTTTCAATAAACAGATGGTGAAATACATTAATGTATGGTTGCCCTTTTACATAGGGTAGAAATCAGTATGTCTTGCCCGTAGTATGGCCTCAGTAATTATTTATTGAAATGAGCAAAATGAATGACTATTTCTCCAAAATGATGTTTTAAAAAGAACAATTTAGGATTGCCATGTGGTCCTATTCATTGCTAGATGCTTTCTATAGCTAATCAAGGCCTCTAGGATATATTGCTATTATCTCTGAACTCTACTCCACATAGTTTCTGCCATGTCGGAAGTCATTTAAAGGAGATAAGCGCAAACAATATCTAAATAACAAGGTTGACATTGAATAAGTTTATGACATAAATAAATTATTACATTAATATATATTTTTCTTAAATCCCTTCTCTTTCATTTTTGTGTATCTGATCCCTACCTAGCTTTTTAAAATCCAGTTCAAAGATTATCCCTTCCATGAATCTTTTCAGGAACATGCAATTGCAATAAATCTCTTATTTTTTCTCTGATCTCTGTGCTGTGTGTCTATATATCTCTTCCATGATGCACCTCTTTATCTTTTCCATGATGCATCTGATTACTTCTGCTTGTCTATAAGATACTGGAGGACAGTATTCTCTTTCTTACTCCTTTTCAGTATCCTTGTGCCCAAGCGCAGTTTTTCTCACAGTAGGCACATAGTGGGGATAATGATCCACATGTGGCTAATCATAAAGTCCTCTTTAATTAATCTCAAAAAATACAATTGAATACCTAAAATTCATTAAGTCAAGCCAATAAGCATCAATTAACTGTTAAAACTAGGCCTAGCCACATTCATAGACTCTATGAGTTTTATAGAAGAAAAATACATGATTGCTTCCCTTGTAGCTTTTATAAAGTAGTTGGAGAGACAGACTTTTACAAATGAAACTGGAGAACTGTGTGTAATCAGATGAGTGATTTTTTCCATTTACATCATCACCATTTAAATGATGGAAGAAGATTCTTTCTCTACTTCTTAATTGTGTCCAATGATTCTGAACTTTAACAGCTGGAAGTGAACAGTTTGACTGACAATAGTCAGTGGAAACTCATGCCTGGGAATGAGTTCAAAGCACTGTGATTACCAAAGTGGGATTGTCAAAATCAAGTTCAATCCATGGGGGAAAAGCTCTCATCATGAAGACTATCTAGACAGGGGATGGAGATGAATCAATGCAATTGGAGATTCAAGCTGTGAAACTGGAAGCTATTTGGGTGAGGTTTGATGCTGAGGTCACTATTGAATTTAATGGCTTTGTATTGCTAACAGTAACCACCATGCAAGAGTTAGGAACAATTTGTCCCACTCTAGGAAGAGTGCCAATATAAAGTGCATATGTGTCCAGAATCCATCCACTAACCTCCTCCTGACTGCAATACCATTTATCACTTGACCCTGACAGTTTTTTTAAGTGAGCTTTGTTTGAACAAAAAATCCAGAAAGCACTATTGGCCATTGCAATATTGGCTAAAGAATTATTTATTTATTTATTTTTTAAATAAAATTTTATGAGTATACAACTATTCGTCGAAAATAACATCTGCTACTGTTGCAGTCCTATATAGTTTACTTAAAATACCTATGAAAATACAAAAAGGTTAAAATTTAACGAGTAAAAATACTCCCTAAACACTGAAAATTTATTTCACGAGCTGAGAAATGTTAACTTTTATTATGAGCCTGTGGGATATGGAGTATTAGAAACAATTAATGCCTTCCCTTGTAAAAAGACTGCCATCCATTCCAGGAGGAAGAAGTTTCTATTCTGGGTAACCCCTGGCTCTCAGACTATCCCCTGGCTTAGAGACCCAGTCTGTACAGTTCCAAGAAAGTGAATGAGTGCCCTTCCCCTGCCTCTCTATATGTACTGATTTTAAACATTACCTAAAGCCTCACTTATACCAAATAAAAATATCTTAATGTTTAGTTATGTTATCACTTCAAGAGCCCAGTTTATTTAATAAAGTATATATGTATTATTACTAGCCCATAGATACATTGGTTCACATTTAAAAAGATGTCTCCCCCTTTAAGAGACTTTACTTCCATGTTTTGAAAAGCTATTGTAGTAAATTAATTTTGTTAGGGTGGGACATTTTATTATCATTTACTAGAAAATATTCTTAGTAATAAACAATACTGTGGTGTCTGCGTTGTGAGCATGCCCCCTAGATGTTTGCAAAGCACACTCTGCATAACTATTCTTGGCAGAAATACCTGACATTTTCAACTCAAACCTCTTAAGGATGTCTTATTTGTGAGTTTCTGGAAAAATTCTCATGACATCACTGAAGTTATCTATGATAACTTCCCTACTCCTTTCTCCAATTTGGGTTGTTATTCAGGGAGCCTTCCTGACTCCCTACATTTGCTTTGTTTCTCTCTTATAAATTCCCCTTGAAATTTATACTTAAATAATAAGCTCATCTTTGGTAGAATACCTAGAAAAGCAAATATAATATTGGGAGACTATTGCTCCATGGTGACAGGGGTCATGCTTGGTTCAATGTGTAAACCCTGGTGTGCCTCATATTAGGAACTCAGTAAATATTATTGAACAAATGAATGAATATTTGAATGAATGAATGAATGAATGAATGAAAAATTGTTATATTCAAACATAAACTCTGTGAGAGTAGAGATTATTTCTCATTCATCTTTTTTTTTTTTTTTTTTTACCACAATTACTGGAAAAATTAAACAATAGCGTAAAACTAGTTTCCCCAGTAATAGTGGTGAAAAAAAGATGAGTGAGAAATAAATTCTAATAGACATAGAAAGTGTGGCTCTGCTTTCAAAAAGAGCATAATCTGACAATTAATTAATTAAGTTCCTTCCAGCATCAATAGTTAATACATACATACAAACATTTTTTTAAATATACATAATATTAAGTAACAGCAAGGGATTACTAGATCACACTGCTGCTATATGAATTAAGTACATATGAATATTGTGGGATTTAGTTTTGCAATTTATGTCACACCCAGATAGGAACAAAAGCCCTTTAAGGCATCATTCTGAATGGTGGGCAAAATCTCCTAATTGCCAGTATTGGGTACAAGTTTTACTGTCCCTTAATGTCAAAATCTAAGCTATAGATTTCAGAAATCTATTCCTACACTAGCTAATGTTTTGTGCTATTATTGTTTGTGTGTGTGACTTAATAAAAATAAGCAGTGATCGGTTGATTCTGACCTAATTCAAATCATTATATTAACAACATAATATGTTAACAATATAAATTTTTTATCACTCCAGTTATCTAAGAATACTTTATTAAAATGCTCAACAAATCATGCATTGTGATGTCAACTTCCAGTTACTTTTGAGTAGAATTTGAGGAAGATATTATGAAAGATTTTTTTTCATAATCCTTGCCTTCTTTAGGCACATCTCATCTTGTTCTGTGTCATTAGTTTCTCAAATAATTTGTGTTCTTTTGGTCTGCAACCACTTCATTTCAGATTTTCAGTATCTCGTCACCTAGACTTTTACAGAGAAAATATATGAAAAAATTGACTTGGCCACAGCATAGGAAAAGTTTAAAATGTATTTTGAAAAATACTGGGTTCTTATGACTTAGAAAATGACTTTCCCCTCTATTTCATTTGTTCCTCTTTGTCTTTTTCTTCTCTCTCTCTCTCTCTCTCTCTCTCTCTCTTGTTTTCTTTTTTCTCTACTTTCACCTAATCCTATCTGCACACTCCTGCTCTCTCAGTTTTTGGTTATTGCTGTTCTATTCCAACCCAAATTTTTTTGCGTAGCAAACTCAACCTGAAAAGTTCAGTTTCAGCCATTATCCAGAATTTGGTGATTTTGGACTATATTCCTAGTATCTCCCTATCAAGTATTGCACTTACTGTCAAATCATCTGATTTGACTGTTGACTCTTTAAGGGGCCCATGCTTGGTCTTATGTGTGAGCAAGATTACTTAATTTAATTATTTGGGTCAGGCTTTATGGAAGATGCCATGGCTTTGCATAAATATACCTGCTTTTATGTGACCTGATATACAGTTTAACCAAAGAAAAAACTGAAAAGCAGATAGTAAAGAAAAATCATTTAAAGAAGTGTCTATGAATCTTGATCTGGTTCCTACATTCTCATTTAGGAGGCTTCTAGATTCCAGAATTTGTCTTCTCTCTCCCTCCTGCCTCCCCTCCCCACCACTCCTCAGCTGTATTCTCTGGTCTGCTGCTGTGTCCAATTCATTCCTCTCACATAAATATTAAACTGAAAGGTGAAAATCTCTTTTAAGAAGGCCAAGTTTTCACAGCATACTGGTATAATAAAGAATCTCCATGAATTTTCTGCATGTCATTCTGTTTAATAATAATAAATTATTAATTAACATTGCCTATTATCAATAGTAACTACACTCATAATTTATTTTATACTTCATCTTATAACAGGGCATTGTCATTTTTGCAACAATATTATTTCACTATACACTTCAATATTGCTGATCACGATGGTTCTCTGTCAAAAGCCACACGTATTTGTTATTTTACGTGAAGAATAAAGATTAAGAATTATTTTATTCTTTGTCAAAAAAGGACAACTGATCCATATAAAAATAATTTTATGGGATGATCAATATGCATCATTTCATAATCCGATGATATTATACTACAGTTTATTTGTACATGAATGACAATAAGATATCATCTATCCTTTATAGCCATTCTCCTGCCCAATCACATTTTACTGTATATTAATTCATAGTATTTTATTAATCTTTAATTATAGCTTCATTAGATAGGGTGAGTAAAGTATTATACTAATGCTGTCTTCACAGTAAGAAAAACTGAATAATAGGGCAAGTGACAACACCTATGTTACTAAGTAGATTAAATTTTCATTTAGAGGAGAAACCATTTTCCTAAGTTCAGGAGAACTCAAAAAACACAGTATAAGAATCTCACTATAATATTCGTTCTTTGTACTTAATTTTTTAAATTACATTAGTAATAAATATAATAGATTAAGTCACTTATGACCCCAGCAGCCAGGACAAAACACTCTTTAAATTTTCATACATAGTTTTCAAATAGTTTTCCTCTTTATTTATAGCAGACCAGATAAATAGATGTAAAACTTGAGTATTAAAAACAGGGAAAAAGGATCATTAATTTTAGATTGCCTTTTTCTTTACCTATATATTGTAAACATGAATTATACCTATTAAGTGACTTAGGCATGAAACGAGATTTCAGACATCAAGAAACTTATAATTGTCCTTGAAGAATAGACTAATACAGATGCAAGAATATAGTCTTCATGAAAGCAAGGATTCATTCACTACAGAGCCCTGTACCAAGTGTTGAGAATGGCCCAGGGCAGGAAGTGAAGAGATATAGTGAATAGATGAATGAATGAAGGACAGCTTAGTAGTAAAACATAAACAACTGAAGAAGAAGGAATGGCTTGGGTTTGTCTTAGGTGGTTAGAGAAGGCTCACTTAGGAGGTGGTTTAACTTTGGAATTGAAAGACAGATGGATTTAGTCTATAGCCATGTCACCCCGAACAAGCCTGATCCCGTCTGATCTCAAAAGCTGAGCAGGGTCAAGCCTGGTTAGTACCTGGATGGGAGACCACCTAGGAAGATCAGGTGCCATAGGCATAAAAAATAAAAAATAAGGGATTGTAAGCTGACAAGTTCCTTGCAATCTGTGAGGTCAATCAAGGGTTGCCTTGCCCTCCCCACCCCTCCCCCACCCCCCCAAAAAAGGAAAGAAGGACAGATGGATTTAGAGAGAAGAAAGGAAAAGCAGACTTCTCCAGAAGGGCACCAGAGGAAAGCACGCAAAAGGGAGAGCATGAGATCTGTGTGGAGTATCCTTGCTGACATTTGATTTGGAGCATAATGTGCATATGAGACATTTTGGCTAGATTCAATTGCAGGACCTATGAAATCCTAAATAAGGAGTGTGTTTTATCTTTCAGGTATTTGAGGACAGTTTCTATATGCCATCAGCTTGCTGCCCATAAGAATTATATATGAATAAAATATACCTAATTTGTAGAATAAATTTGAGGAAGAAAAAGCTAAAAATGGGAAGAAATGACAATTAGAATAGTCTGGAAGTGAAATAAGTTTCTGAAGCAGAGTAGTGGCTATGAGAAAGAGAATACATGGATGTAAATGAGAGCAACTACATGACAACAGGTGCTGGACAAAGAACAAGAGAACGACCAAATACTCTTGGCCCTTAAATAGTAGGGAATGAATTATGGAGAAGGCTAAACTGACATGTGTTAGGCCAAGCGCTAGGAGAAGCAGCTAGAGCATGGTGGGGTAAGAACATGTTAGACCTGGCTGCAGTCTTTACAAACTGTGCAGTGCTGAGAAGTTGGTTTAACCTTTCTGGTCACCAGTATCCTCATATCTATGATTAGAACACTAAAAAATACACCATAAATTTGTACAAAGATTGAATAAACTAAAGCTTATAGAGGATTAACACATAGTAATCACTTCATAAACTCTGGCAACTTTGATCAGCACTTTACATATGGTAACTATGCTAATTTTTTTAGTTCTTTTAAACATTTTATTATGTAATATTTGATACATGGCAGATTATATGTGCTCTGTACATTTCATGAAGCAGGATAATAAAAAAAAGCACTTGTGAACTGACTATCCATCTTCAGAACTAAAACAGAACCAACGTCTTTGAAGCCCCCCGTAGGCTTCTACACCGGGACAGAGGTAACCATTACGTTAACTCTTTAAATAAATTTTTGAGTCATAATTTACATATAATAAAATACTGTCACTGTAAGTGTATGTCCATGAATTTTGACAAATGTGTATATTGCCCTAATGCCAAATGTAACAAATGTGTAACCATCACCCTAACAAAGATTTGAAATAATTCTGCCAACCTCAGAAGTTCCTTTTTTACCTCATTACAGTCAATTCGAATAACTCCAATATGTCCCAGGCAACCACTGATTTATTTCCATACATTCATTTTACCCACTTTAGAACTTCATATAAATGGAAACACTTGTTGTACCTGGCTTCTTTCCCTCAACCCAATGTTTAGATTCCTCCATATTATGTGTATCTACAGTTCATTCATTTTTATTATTGAGAAGACTGTGCGATGTAGACTATGCCATAACTACATTTGGGTTGTTTCTACTTTTGGCTATTATGAGTAAAGCTGTTATGAACATTCATATATATGACTGCCAAACTGTTTCAGGAAAAAGTAAAAGTTTTTTGTTTGGTTTGTTTAATATGTCACTGCCTCCAGAATTAGGAGAGTTCTGGTAGTTCCATATCCTTGCCAACACGATAGGACTTAAAATCGAGATTTCTGAAATCTAAACTCGAATCCTCTACCTCTGGGCTGTGTGACCTTGTTTACGTAATTTCACTGCCTTAGGGTTCGGTTTCCTCATTTCTTAAATGAGGGGTTAGAATGGAAAGACTCTGAGTTCACTGCAGCTCTAATTTTATAAGTAAGCAAAGCCCAGTTCCCTCTATTGTGGTTCTTGAGAGCCAATCACATCTGCCTCTGGAAGCTGCTAATGTATATTGTAAATGATCTGTAAACTCTTTCAGCCTGGCAAACAGAGGGATGCAGGCGCTGCTGTGCCATTTCACCCGGGTGTGCTGGCCAAATTCCAATCCATGTAATTGCATTCCGCAGGTCCTGACTCCCCTGTGGTTTCAGTTTCAACTGGGATGGAGTGCACGGTGTTCCTGCACCCCAGTCTGCCCTGCCTTCCACAGCGGTTTGGATCTATTGCTCTATGCCATGAAACAACAGTCAGGCCAGCCCCCAGGGTAGCTTCTGTGTACAGTCCCAGCGAGGGGATTCCAGAGGATGCTTTTCTGTGGGCAGCCTTGAGATCAAAGGCTGCCTATCAGTGGCAATGTATCCGGTTACTCCCTCCAAGCACTGATAGGAAACCCAGGGTCTGGGCAACAGAATAATGTAGGTGAGGACAACTGGGAAGGAAGATTACATTTTTTTAAACTTTACAGGAAATGAAAAAATATGGTTCTAGGCAGAGAACACATGCAAGCCTGTGTTTATTTCCATGAGGCTCACTAATTAGATTTTTTGTGTGATTGTGTTATTAGATCTTTGTTAATGAGCTTGCACTATCTCATCTTGCCTGCTGTCTCCCTGGGCTACTGTGGAAGTGTGTACATGAGAAAGCAGAGGAAGGTGCCCGCATGGGAGGCACATATTTGCTACTCGTGCAGTCATACCTGCTTTACATGGGGCATTTCAAACACTTTGAAAGCCCAGTGAGGCAAATAGGCTGGACATCTTTGACATTTAAAAGAAACTGATGATCCGAGTAGTTAAATGGCAACCTGTCTAAAGAAGGGGAGTGGTTAGAAAGCAGATGAACTATTTATTACCTGTGACCTAATCATGCCTGAGGCTACTGCTATTCCGATCCTGATTCACTGATTTTTCTTTCTAATCCCTCCCCATCTCAGTTTTTAAAACATCTTTTCCCTGTCTTTATGCCTTGTGAATAACCTTGTTCAATTAACTTCCAGAAAACCATACTTTTACTTTTTTCCTGAAACAGTTTGGCAGTCATATATATGACAGGAAGGGTCAGACTCCTCTGAGATACTCTCCAACTGCATCAGCCTGCAGTTTATGATCCTATCCATCCTGTGTGCATTGTGCATTTGTACATGAGTGTGAGTGTGGTTGACCTCCGTGCACTGGATTTATAAGACTTGACTTGAAAAAGAAGTTGCGATTTTTATAAATTATTTCACTGACAAAATAATAGAACAACAAGAGTTCTCTTGCTTGAACGAAGTATATTTGTTCTTGAAGGGTAGCCACCCCCAAATATGCCTCTTTAACATAAAGATTATTTTGAATTGATTATTTTGAGAAACTACAGACACAGGAGAAGCTCTAAAAATGGAATGGAAGTTACCCTTTTGTAAGAGAAATTTAAATTTATAAAGGAAATCATTTTTAAGAATGATTCTAAATCACAAGAGAATCTTATTAATGGAGATGGCACAGACTACATCTGCATAACAATCTTTACCCTTGTTTACCTTGCTCTACATGGCAAACTCCCATAATTGCCCCATCTCTACTCCCCCGCCCCCACACATACATACATCATTCTTTTGTCTTTAGTTGAAGGTGGTATGTAAGGTGATGGCTTGAGCCACCTTGGAGAGTTACTCATTTTTTTCTGGGTATCTCTCACATATATGTGAAATGTACATGTTAATAAAATTCTATTTGTTTTTTTCTCTCTTTAAAATCACTTTCATGAAATCTTAGCAAAAACACAGAAAGGTAGAGGAGAATTATTTTTCCTCTCCTACACTCTTCATGCTGTTACTAAATTTGGCAAAAGTTTGAAATTAAGAATTGCTCTTAAAATGAGAACCAGAATCAGTTTATCATTCCCAGAAATATACCCTCTTTCATCTTTCAGAGTTCTGTCTTTGTTTATGTTGACATCTGTAATATCTGCCTAAGGTTTGTCTATTCTTTAACTGTAGTTTTTAAAGGTCCCTATTGCCAAGAAGCACAGGCTACCATGAAAATATTAGGCCAGTAGCTTTAAAGCTCATAAAGCTATTACCTCTTTGTAGTGTAATCCATCTGGTCTTCCCCTGATCCACAGATAAGCAGCCTGTAGGAAAAAAATAGGAATAAAGAAATTGATAGTGTCATTATATTATATTAATCAAACTTCCCAGTTTACTCATGTAATTTTTCTGGCTCAATTTTTAAACTATGAATATCTATCTCACCAAAATCACAAGGATATAGAGAAAACTAAATGTGTTCATTCAAAAATATTTGCTGATTTTCTGCTATAAACAAGAAAAACAAATACAAAACACCATTATTTGAACTTTGGTGAGTAAGATGTGCTACCTGCTCTAAAATTTCTTATGTTCTATGAAAAGAAAAAATCTAGAATGAAATAGTGGAATTAAATGCATTGAAAGGTATGATGGGGTCTCCATGGAAGCCTTCATGGGGAAACTGTCATTTGAACTTGGCCAAGAATCACAATGAGGTAGACTGCAGCACACTTGGGGATGACTGTAGCAAAACAGTGTTTCAGAAGAACTGCTCCAGAAATAGTGGTCTGAAAGAATAGCAAAGGAAATAGACTAGATCAAATGCAATGTTTTGGAAAGTGCTTTTGTACAAATAAATGTGCAATGTAAAAGAAACATATGATCAACATTATAAAAACCTAGTGGAATCTGTTTTAAGGACATTTTAATTTCAGTATTGGAAATCCCCAAAGGCAAATACATTGATACTTAATGCTATTTTTTTTTTAAGCATTGTGAAGCTGGTGGCAGAAAAAGGCCAAGGGCAGAGAGCCCTAAGCAAGACTTCTAATATTCCTCTTTAGTGTTAGCTTCACTCAAAGGTTTTTGCTCACCAGCTTCCATGGACTTTGGCTCAAAATAATAAACACAGCCACTTAAAAACCATTTGAATTCTCTTGAAAAAGGAAAGTTGTATTAGTTTCCTAGGGCTACAGTAACACATTATAACAAACATGGTGGCTTAAAACAATAGAAACATTTATTCTCTCACAGTTCTAGAGGTCAGAAGTCCAAAATGAAGGGACAGCACTCCCTCTGAAGACTCTAGGAGAAAATCCTCCGTTGCCTCTTTCAGCGTTTGATGGCTTCAGTTGTTTCTGGGCACAACTGTTGTATTTGTTTGCTGAAGCTGCCATAACAAAGTTCCAGAAGCAGAGTGACTTAAACGACAGAAATTTATTTCCTCACAGTTCTGAAGGCTAGAAGTCTAAGATCGGGTGTTGACAGCATTAGTTTCATTTGAAGTTCTCTCTCCTTGACTAGTAGATGGCTGTCTTCTCTGTCTTCACATGGTCTTTGTTCTGTGTATTCCTGTGTCCTAATCTTCTCCTCTAATAAAGACATCAATCATATTGGATTAGAATCCACCCTACTATTTAATTAATTATTTAATCTTAATGCTCCCTTTGAAGGCCTTCAATCTAAATGCAGTTATATGCCGAAGTACTGGGCATTAGAACTTCAACATATAGATTTTGGGGGTTACAACTCAGCCCACAAAAACTACAGTCTCTGATTCTATCTTCATATGGTCACCTCCTCTTTCTTCTTCTCTTCTGTCTGTGTTAAATCTTCCTCTGCCTTTCTTTTGTAAGGATACTTGTCATTGGTTTTAGGGCCTACCCAGATAATCCAGAATCATCTCCTCACCTCAAGGTCTTTAATTAAATTGTAACTGCAAAGGCTCATTTTCAAAATAAGTTTACATTCACAGGTTCTGGGGAGTAGGGCATGGACATATCTTTTGGAAAGCTATCATTTAATGCACTACAGTTGTGTTCCACTAAGATATTAGTTACTCTAAGTCTTTCATTCTAAATTTTTTCTTTATAATATTATGAACTATTATACCTCCCCTCCTCCTAGGAGGACCACCGCAATATAGAGACAGTTACTTACAGTATAATGGGAAGTATAGTATTTTGGCATATCTGGCACTTTTTAATGTTATCTTTTAATCAAATATTCAGATAGCAAGAAGAGTTCTAGTTCTTGGCTAAAATTTAACATGTTTTTATGTATCTGTATTAAGAGAAGAGATAGCAGAGGAAAGCATGATATTTCTAAGTAGTAGGATAAATACTACTTTGGTTCTAATTTATTATTTAAAATAATTTGTAAATGTTTAATAAGGGTGCAGGTCATCTATAAGTTCACTTATATTCTTTTGATTAAACTACTTAGCATTGGCAAAAAAAAAAAAAAAAAAAGTAAACCATGACTATAATCATCTAGTTTAAGACAATATTATTGAATTAACAAATATTTATTGAGCAAACAACTATTATGGGGCCAGCCATTAGGAAATTAATATTGTCCACCCATTCTATGGATTTTCATTATACTTAAAGGCAGCACCACATATTTAGTGCTAAAACTCATAAATCATGAATTCATTTTTACAGGACAGAAAAAGATTTTTCCAGGCTGTTAAGCATGGCATTTAGGGAGCAGTTCAGAGTGACAGAGGAAAAAAAAGTTCTTAAGAGACTGTGACATCAAATAAGAAAGCAAGGCCTTTTCAAAGTGGTCCTGGTGTAGACAGCATGCTTAGAATTTGCATTTTATCTATTAGGCAGAAAAACATCATTGAAAATGTTATCAAAATAAGGAGACTGTTATATGATCCAACTCTAGAAATGGAAATACAAATCTGATATAATTTTGCAAAGCAAGAAGTAAGATCAATGCTAATACTATATCTCAGTACTATATGAAAGATATACTTTGTGAAAGTGCCAGGTCTTCCCTTATAATTAATAAATTCAGTGTATCCTCACTGACATAATTTCATTTTGCTTTTTAACTATAGAAGCTACTTCCATATTTCAAGTGAAAAAATAAACACTGAAAATAGCCAGCAGTTAAAAAAAATAGTAATAAAACTTTAAAATACATCATAAAGCTGCTATAATTAAAAAGTTTGTCCCTACCATAGGAAGACTTGACAGCGATGGAACAGAACAGCCGAAGGGGGATTTATAAATAGTCATGAGTATACATAAGATTTCAATATATGAAGAAGTCATTATTAAAAAAAAAACTTTACCCTTAGTTTCTTTTACAAAAAACTAAATATTGACCAAAGAAAAACATGAAAAATGATATGGAAAAAATACTCTATAATACCAATGAGAAAAACTTTAATGTTTCAGGGGAAAAGTTTTCTGATACAAGATAAAACAAATAAAAGAAAATTTTTTAAATATAAAATAATTTCTGACTGAATGACGATGTTAACAAGTAAAATTAACAGAAAATATCTTTGCAGTTTTTATAAGTGACTAACATATAGTAAATATCACTTAAAAATAACATATATAAAGATCTAGAATTACATAAGATACTTATTTACATGTGTTAAATTTCTTACAAATAAAAATCTAAAGTAAGACAAAGGAAATTTGTGAACAGGTACTTAAAAAAAAAGAACAAATTAAATATATGAAAAATGTTGGTAGGATTGTGGAAAAATATACTCTAATACACATTCGGTGCAGGTACAAATTGATACAATATCTGTTAAACGCACATGTTCCCTAATCTTCTGTTATTGACAACTGAGAATTCATTTTACTCTCTGCCACTTTCCTTTTTTTTAACTATTGCGATATCACATAGAGAATTTTATTAGTTAAATAGTCCAAAGTATTTAAAGTTTGGAAACACTAATCCCATTCTTACCTTCTTGTTCGTAATTATGAAGGAAATGAAACAGAATTTTGAACAACTTGCCTTGTACTCATCTATCACGGGAGAGCATCTGGACAAGCCTGAATTGACCTCTATTAGTGGTTCTACAGTCACTACTTGTGAGGCAATTTTTACTTTGATTACAGGTGGGTGAGACTATGATTTTAAAATGTGCTTAATGAAGAGAAGGAACCAAATTCATATGAGTCAGAAACTAGGAGTTACCTGATGTGAACAAAGTAACAAATTCCTTGAGACACATCAATGATATGAGTCTGTTTCAATGATGCTCGCAATTTCCCAAATCTGGCGAGTTTACAATTCCCCGAACCTGATGAGTGTTGGTAGTTTTCGAAGGGATGGAGTTTATAGCTTGAGTCTCAAATTATGAGCTAGATCTGGATTGTTTTGGTTAGGGATGAGTAATCTCAGGTTCAGAATGAGTGGCTTTAGCTTATCGTTTTACAAAATTTCAATTCAGCAAAACTCAAAACATTCTTTTTTGTCAAGCATTTTCCCTTAATTATTAAACCCATGTGGATGCTAATGGAAACTTAATCCATGTGTTTCTCATTCACTTGCATTCGATTCATCAAGTGCTGTTTCATAACAGCCTTTGACATGAAAGAAGCATTCTGGGGCCTTTGCTGTAGAAACAGGAAGTGCTTTTCTGCCAAAAAGTAAATGAACTCTAACCCTCAAAGATTTAAATTCCATCGGAAATGCTGAGGCTGGGGGCGGGGAAAAAAAAAAAAACATAGGTTTTAGTTCCCAAAACACGTCCCCCAATCCTTCATTTCTTCAGTTTTAGTTGTGGAAAATTACCTGGTGAACACTGGACTAGGTTTATTTTCTCTTTCTGGATACCACATAGATGACTTTCAAGTCACATGGAGGGAGAGCATTTGTTTTGACTGTGGCTGAGGTTACTGTGCCCACACGTGTTTGATAGGTTGCTAATGAGAAGAGGCTGCAAACATGGAAAGGAGAAACTCTGCTTTTTTATCAAACCCTACTTTATTGTAATCATCAGAGGGTTTCTTCTCTCTTCTCTGGTTGGACAATCAGTTCCACTGGTGAGGTTAATATAAACAATAGAGAGCATCTTTTCTAATTTTTATTTATTTATTTATAATTACACATGGTGATTACAGCCAAGTTTAAGAATGGTTCTTAGTTCCCCTTGTACTCAATATACAATCTTGGTACCACCCCCGCCCTAAGCCTACTAAATCAGGCAGATCCCCAGATGATTCATGCGAGCATTAAAGTTTGGGAAGCAAGTTTTTAAAATGCCAATCTTTAAGTACATCATCAAAGATTTGGATTCAACTTGACCTGGGCATTGGGAATTTTTTAACTCCCCAAGAGTTTCCATGTGTAGAAAAGTTTGAGAATGCTGCTTTGTGGACTCTCAGATTCATTGAGTTTAAGGAAATCACTGTCAGAATTTGATGATAACCTATTTATGACCCTGCAGGGTAGAAAAAGGTAACCAACAATTTCATCTTGTGGTATCACTGGCTATTTCTAGGTTAAGTGGATCATCACCTAGGTCAAATGAATGCCCTTGAAAGAATTTCCAAACTATTACTGCTAGAAAGTATCACCTCCCTGGAAAAGCTGGCATTAGTGTTTCATTCGTTTTCTTTCCAGACTTTCTCTCCCAAAATGTAAATCTTTCCATGAAGGTAAATATCCTCATCACTGCAGTATAAACAAGAATGTCCAATCACTTTCCAAAAATTTAGCCTTATATTGTGCAAAAAATGAGTCTCAACAAATGTCCAAGCATTGAAATTATAGTGTGTATTCTGACTGCAGTGCAATTAAACTAGAAATAATAATGGAAAGTTAACTGGAAAATAAATACATAAGCTTCTAAAGTAAACTAAGGGTCAAAAATAAATCAGAGGAAAAAGAAAATAACTGAATTGAATAATATCACAACACTGTAATACAGCTAAATCTATAATTAGAGAGAAATGGGTACAATTAAAGGAATTAAATAAAATGTTTTGTAAAACTGAAAATCAATGAAGTAGAAATACAGCAATAAAATAAATCCTATGACAAAAATGAAAGCAGAAATTAAAATTAATTCATACATGTGCAATAGATGACCTTCAAAGCTTAAAATGAAAAATCATTTTAAATTCATAATTACAGACAAGATTAGTCATGAAAAAAAATCAATGTCAGGAATAGAAAAGTGGTCATCAGTACAATTAATAGACAATAAAAGGATACTATGAAAATATTCCTGCAAAATAATTCGAAATGTTTGGCGATCAACTTAGAAATGGTCAAATTTATAGAAAAACATAATTCCCAAACCATCCTCTACAATAAATGAAAAATTAGAAATTTACCACCAGTGAATTATACCAAACATTTAGGAAACAAATATTAATAGTATTTCCCAAATTATTCCCGAAACTAAAAAAAAAAAATTCAAACTCATTTTATAAAGCTTCTTTTATATGTAAATCTGCTAAGCATATTTGCAAAAAGGAAACTAGCAGCCAATTTAAATAAAATATTAAACATACATCTGTATGTATGTGTATATATATATATATGATATGTCATGATTAATTTGAGTTAGTTTGTACATTTGACTGTTTTAAAATATTAGTCAATGTAATTTACTATATTAACCTAAAAATTGATAAAAATCATATAACTGTCTTAATGATTACAAAAACTTTTTATAATTTTAATTCACATTAATAAAAAAATGCTCTTAGCCTACTAGGTCTAGAAGAAACCTACATTAATCTGATGAAACATTACTGCAAAAATATCTACAATAACCATCATATGTAATGATAAATGTTGAGTGACAAGAATTTCTACTATTATCTCTTGTATTCATTATTGTACTAGAAATCCTAGCTAATGTGAAAATATAAAAATAATAAATTTCTAAGTATGGAAACCTTAAATTAAAATGTCATTATAGTCCCTTGCAGGTACTATAATCACATAGGAGAAAAGCCACCAGAATCTAGAGACAAGTTATCAGAATTGACACATGAGTTTGCTGAATTGCCAACAGCAATGTTGTTAGCTACAGGTTAAATTAGGGGGCGGGGGTGAGGGGGGAGAATGCATTCTTACATTCAAGCAACAAGGAAGTGTAAATTTTTAAACATACCATTTATAATTGGAAGAAAAGCAAATGGCTTAGAAAATATTTAAAAGAAGATATTCAGATATCTAAACAGAACTCTATGAAATATTATTGATAAAAATAAAGACCTTAATAAATGGGGAATAAACCAAATTTGTGGAATTAAAGATGTCAATTATATCTAAATGAGTCTATAAATTCAATTCAGTCCTAGAGAAAATCCTAGCAGTGTTTATTTTTCCCCTGTGTGTGTGGGTGTAACTTGAAATAATTCTAAAATGTATGGGGTAATACAAAGAGCCAGTTATAGTTGAAAAAGGTAAAAGAGAAATTGAGTGAGTGCATAGTGTATCAGATATCAATATTTAATATAAAACTACAGTAATTAGATCAAAGTATTATTAGGCTAAGAATAGACATATGACCAAATGGAAGAGAATCAAGAAACAGACCAATAACTATGGACGTACAGTGACTGTCTTGACACTACAGAGCAGTGCATAATGGACCACCTTTTCAAAAAATATGTTTAAACAATCAACTGTTCATATAAAAAATAATGAAAATTGACCTTTGTTTCACAGCATACACAAATATCAACTATAGGGTTATTGTCAATTTAAAGTAAAAGACTAAACAAACTTGATACAGAAGAATATATTCATTATTTCATCACAGGAGAAACATTTCTTATGTGTGGCACAAATGTAATCAAAAAGAAAAAGTCGATAAAATGGACTTTATTAGAATAAAGTATATCTATCATATCAATTGAAAGACTATTAAATGATGTAAATGACAAGCCACAAAATAAGAGAAAGTATTAGTTATATTTAAACATAAAAATCTAAAAGAATTCCCTTGAGGGCATCAGAATTTCTTAGATAAAAAAGTAGCTTCATTGTAGCTTACAGAACTTAGTAGCCCAAGCTGCAAGAAAGGAAACATGATATATAACAGAACTCAAGCTTAGAAAAATAAAGTCAAATTTTACTAAGATGAAAACAAAGAATCGGGAAATCAACAAATTTGTATATAATTAATAAATAAATTTCAGGCAACCCAGATGGGTAGAAAGGAATGGATAAAGATCTACATTAGAATTTCTTAGGGTCCAGAACTAGAGAGTTCTAGCTGAAAATAATAAATAGTGATGTCAGTGGGCACTGACCTAAATCTGGAGGCTGTGGAGGATGTTTGAGACAGTTAAAGTCTTTTTTTCTGCAAACTGGAGGGTGGAAATTAGGCCCATGGATGCTCTTTGCAGCCAGAGCTTAAGTAATATGTGGTCAATCCCCAGCTCTTGTTCAGGGAAGGCAGTAAAGAAATAGAGACTTCCTCATTCAGATGATATTTCTATGGGACTGTTTCTCTAGCTAGAATGTACCAGGACCCAGTTCTACTGAAGTCACACAAGAACTGGGAGTCTGAATACTATATAATTTATGTCATCAGTCATTACAACATCAGAAAATTGTATTTGGCTGTAGCTTTATCTTTTCTTATTTGTTTTCCCATAACAACTTAGCAAAGTTTTGTTTTCAGTGCTTTTGCTAAAAGAGAGGAGAGGAGGTAGGAGGGAGGGAAAGAAGAGAGGAAGGTAGGGAGATAGGGAGGGAGGGAAGGGAAGGATGGATTTTCTCAGATCAGCTAATGGTTGAGCTAGGAAATTTGGGGATAAGAAGAAAGAAAAAGGTCTGACTGCAGATTTATCAGAAGAGCTAGGATAAGCCCAGCACCTTGGAGACATGCTAAGAACATGTTTCTGGAAGGTCAAAGAAAAGTAGAAGAACTGAGATTGTGGGCGAGATGAGTTGTCCAGATTAAGGGCACTGATGAGGATAGCTGAGATGACTTTTTTAATATCAAAATTATTAAAAATATACATGAAAGATTATAAATCAGAATGTTTAAAACTGCCCACATGCTCATTTTCTCAGGTCCTGAATTACTGTCTATCTTTGGGTCTCTCTTCTATTAGTGTCATGTTTGCCAGGTTTCATGGTGTGAATTCTATACCACTCCCAGAGAAGTGCCTGGGAAGCTAGGAAGCATGGCTACTGCGTATCTAAAAGCCACATTCAAGATTTAATTAATGGTAAGGGAGGGTGTTCATATAAAACTCAAGCGGGGAAGAGGCACCATGGGAAGAGGTGAGGGAAAGCCTCTCTAAACAACTCTAAGAAAAACATCTTTCACCCAGTTAGGTTCCTGGCCTGGTGTGTCTTTATTCTGAACAATATGAGCAGCAGGGTGAGAAATAGTCAACCGGGATTTCTCAGACATTTGAGTATAGTTGAGTGAATAGCTGTTTACAGGGGTCTCTGAGGATGCCCTGGTTTCTAGACATTTTGGGGCATAGATAATTACCTTATTAGCCTCAATGGACTATGTTAAGCTGAAAGGATGATTTGACTGCAAAATTAAACCATTTAAATTTCTAGCCAAGTAAGTATATTGGCAAATATCCTCAGAAAGCAAGCACACAGCTGGATAAAATAGACAAAACAACCCTTTTGGTGTTCTAAAAATTGATCAAAGGCAGATAATAATCTGAGAAACATTTATACTTGAAAAACTGCTGATCTTTGGGTATATATGCACTGTGGGATTCTGGGCTGGGCAACTCCCATCTCTGCAGCTTTGTTGACACAGAGTGGGGCAGGCCATGAGGGCTGGCAGCTTTTCTGCCACTATTAAAGGTGCCTCAGTTGACGTGTTATATGCTTGTACTTCCTCTTCCATCAGTGCCAGAGGAGATTATCCTCACCAGGAAGAGCCACATGTAGAAAAGTGATAGTGCCTTTGGTACCCCATGGCCCAATTATGCCCTTGAGTCCTTGTGAAAGATGATTTTGATGATTAGATCCTCTAAAAAAGGGAGATAGTGTCTACCCAGAGGAACCCTATGGGATTTTGACCCTGTTACCTCCCTGATATGGCTTCCAGGTACACAACCTTTTTGAAGAGTGACTATTACCATACTCCTAGGCTCTTGTCAAAACTAAATGCCTGACCCATGGGGGTCTCCTGGCTGTCTTGCCAGACTGGTCCATTTAAGGGAGGATCAATTCAAATGCAACAACTAACAAGGTGGGAAGGGCCCAATATATCTAGCTTGTCAGAAGGAAATGGAACATGAAAGAAAGCAGCTGGCCTGATCCTAGTGACATTTCAGCTTTACATGAAAAAGTGACATTCCAGCCTAACGCAGAAAAGTGACAGCTATTCCTTTGGAGAAGACTTTGTCCCCCATTCTACTACTTTAAGAAAAATTGCTTGTTCATTGGGTCCCTCCATTCACAGAAACTTCCCTAAATTCTGAGATTCCTTCACTGATGGTTCTGCTTATTGAAATCCAGTCGTTTCTACTGGGATGCTACGGCTGTTCAGCCCAGCTTCAGTCAAGCAGAAATGAAAGCAGACATGGTTGCTCCTCTCAATGAGCAGAACACAAGACAGTTGTCATGACTCTGGGCAATACTACCTTTGATGAACTTTGTTATAGTTTTACTGATTCTTAGGCTATTTCCAATGGCCTAGCTGCTTGGTCTTCCACTTGGATGACTATAGACTGGCAGATTGAAGACATCCCTCTTTGAGGCCACAAAATATGAAAACAAATGATTATGGCTGCCAGTTGAACTATTGTATTGGGTCACTCAAGTAGATGTCTGTAATAAGGGCGTGTTTTTTAATGAGACTAGCTAGATTTGAGTTGCTGACTTAGCCTCTCTCCTACCAGGCTAGCATCACTGCTGCCTGGATTCATCAGAGTACCAGACATAGCAACATAGGCACCTAGGGAGGTAGCACCTTTGGCCTTAAGAAGAACAGGAGAAGGAAGGCCATTAACAACCTTTTGTATCTCAGTGTTGCCCTTAAAGAGTTCCTTACAAGGGAAAACACCATCATAAACTGGACACAGAGTAAAAATCTCTGTGTTTCTGATCGCCCAGAAGAGTCTTCCCACTGCATGCCAGACTTTTGACTCCTAGAAACATTTGACCCAGTTGTCTGGTGGTAGTGGAAGCCTCTCCCATCTACTCCGGGCAACTTAACTATTTCGGACCTTTGACTTCCCTTGGGGTTTTTGATGGTACCTCACTTCTGATGACTATTTTATTGTCATCAAGTTACTATTTTATTGTTTCAGTTGGACCAGTTGGAATATCTAAAGCCATTGAGAATTTTACAACTAATATTTTAAGTTTTCAAAACCATTTGCAGTCTAATAATGGGCTGGTAGTCCATTAGTCATGGTATTTGATAGAACTTCCATGCTTTTTGCCACCCCGGGACATTTGGTATTATTGAGCTTTGGAACAGCCTTCTAAAATACTAGCACAAAAATATTTCTGATTCTACCTCCCTTAGTGTTTTCCGGTCCACACACCTTAGTAAAGATTTTTGGTCATTGAGTGTAACTGGCTCTAAAAAGGGATTGTCTCTTTTTATCTAAGAATAAAATACCTATTTTGAAAATTTGATATTCCATCCTGATTATTCCTAGGCATGATGTTTCTTTCATTCTCCTAGCAGCAATCCTAGGCTGGCCTGTAGGTCAACTCTTTGCTTGGCAATCTGGCCAAAAGTGGGGCAAGGTTATCAAAACTTAATTTTGATTCAGCTACCCGGACCCTTTTATTGGATTAGTGTGGTTATAGATCACAAGAAAAATGACCATGAGGTCAGGTACAGTGCTAATCATAAAAAGGACCCTTGTCCTTCTTTCACATGGACATTCTAGATAAAAAGTCTAGGTGTGAGAAGAGGATGAAGGGAGGCATGAAATTATAGCCCCTGGAATAGGATATAACAATTTTGTGGCAGTGGAGAGAGAGCAGCAATACAGGCACCTAGGGAGGTAGCACCTTTAGCCTTAAGAGGAATGGAAGAAGGAGGGCCATTAATAACCTTTTGTATCTCAGTGTTGCCCTTTAGAGAGTTCTTTACAAGAGAAGATGCCCCGACGCCATTCTCCAGAACATGCAAGTAACTGTTGAGTCTGCCATCTCTGTGTGTTCAGTTGCTCTGAACATAATTCGATCATCATTTCCCTAATTGTAGTGAGAAGTCTATCAAAAGGAGCGGAGGGTGGCTCTCACTCCTGAACCTCCCACCTAGATCACCTCTAAGCACCTCTGATGTCCTTCCCAACCCCATTTTTAGTTATTCCATGAGAGCAGCCAAATGCCACCCAGCTGGTGGCATGGACAAACAGGAAAAAAATGGACTGACTGTCCTTAGGCAGTCCTCCAAAACCCAGCACTAGATTCAATTATTGCCACTGGACTGGAAACCTTAGGCCTACCAGCTGGCTGAAAAGGGACTTGGGGACATTGTCCATCTGCCCACTGCCCACTCCCCTCAACCCATACAGTTCCCATTTGGGGTCTTCAACAATCGTTAATAATACTTTCTTTCTTGAAGCACCAGGTGTGCTCCTGGGATCAACATATTAAATTCTCTCTTTCCCCAAACTATGGTGGCTTGTTCCTTGAGAGTGATCAGAAGGGATGTGCAAGAATTTGTTATCTTTCCCCCAAAAGGCCTTCGGGTCAGCCTCAACTCACTGGTTGGAGCTGTTATAGATAGATAGGTATTTATGCTTTCTCATGTACTGTTGAGGACTGAATTGTGTCCCCCCAAAAAGATGTTGAGATCCTAAACCCCCAGTACCTGTGAATGTGACTTTATTTGGAAACAGGGTCTTTACAATTGTAATCAAGTTAAGAAGAAAGATTAGAGTAGGTCCTAAACCCAATGACTATTGTCCTTATAAGGAGAGAGATACAGAGCTGCAGGGAGAGACATGGTGAAGAAGGCTATGAGATGATGGAATTAGAGATCAGAGTCATGTGCCTATAACCTAAGGAATGCCAAAGATTACTGGCAACCACTAGAAGCTAAAAGAGACAAAGAAAAATTCTTCCCCAGAACTTTCAGAGGTATCATGTTTCCATGGACACCTTGATTATGGACTTTTAGCCTCTAGAACTTAAGATAATAAGTTGCTGTTGTTTTAAGCCACGCAGTCCATGGTAATGTTTTACAGCAGCCCTAGGAAACTAATACATGGACCAAGGCAGAGTCTGGGCATTGCTAATACATCTTGCTGTACCTGGATAAATGCCTCAGTCCAAGTGGAAAGGTCAAGTTGTTAGTGATGATATTTATAGTGAGGAGAAAGATGAAGATGTAAAAGTTTGTGCTGAGATTTATGAATATATTTTGTCCATTTTACCTTTGAGTTCATATTCTCCACCTGTAGATACTATTCTGGTTTTCAAGGCCAGGCTGAGTATAACAACTCACATTAAATCAAAATCTCCTAATAAAATTTATTACTCTCTTCTCTGCGTTACCTCAGTATCACTCCCAAAACTTTGTTTTTTTCTATATCATCCCGCCTGAATTATTTGTATTTGCAAATCTCGTGAAAATTATCGAGGTCTTTAAGAATAGGACCTCTATTTTATTCAGTTTAATGTCTTCTGGGGTTAATACAATGTCTGGCTTACTATATGTATTGTCAGTAGCCAATTAAAGTTTAGTGAATGAATCAATGTTTTACAACTTTGTATTCATCGTATTTCTCTAATATGGTTCCACTCGGTTACAATTAAAGTATGGAATAATGAAATGGATAGGGCGTGAGAAGGTTGATTAATAGTAGATTAAATTTATCAACCATGTATTTAGTTCACCCAAATTTACTTGTCTCAATGAAAAAGAGGGAATTATGTCTACTTAATCTCACTTTTCTCAGTAAACTCCTTGTTCTCTGCGTCCTTGTTTCAATATTTTGTATTTAAAATTAGAAAACTATTTTTCTTCAGCCATTCCTGGTTTTTATTCTTACTCATTAAAGAGGCAGTTTTACGCTACTGAGGCAAATAAGCCTACTAATAGGGTTATGCCATGGAGCTGAGTTAAGATCTGTGGAAATTTTCCAGCTGTTTATTTTTCCATTTCCTAGACAAATTCAGGAATGGACTTCCAATGCCTATTAAGTTATAATTTCCATCTCTACGTAAAAAATAGGACTACAATTCGGAAAAAGGACTCTGTGTTTGAGCTGGCAACTGGCTGCTATATAATTATCATTGCTCTTCTTTATTAACCGCCCGCCTTTGCCTTATGTGGTGCTTTGTTGATAGAAGTAACCTCAATCTTGTTGCTATGGTGACAGTAACAGTAGCTGAGAAGATTTTGTTTGTGGTAAACAAATTCAGGCATATGCTTGAAGCCTGGTGGAGCAATTTCCCAGCTTCCTCCTATGCTGCTGTCCTTGCATAAAATCAAAGAACCCCAAATGAAAAACCCACAGCCTGGATTTGGAATGGAAAAATGGGAACCAGTTCTGAGGTTATGATTTTTTATGTACGTGGAAATGGCTCGGTATGTATGTCTGTGTTCATAAGACAGGGCCTCCTAGGCTGGAGGGGCTTTTCTGTGCAACACCATCAGAGAAATGAACCTGAGAGTGAGAGAAAGCCTGGCACCCTTGGAAACTGTTGGCATCAATAGCAAAGCAGGGGCACCACATTAGCATAACGACAAAAATTGCTTCTCTCTTTATTTTCCCGAATCCTCTCTCCTAGGGCAACCTGACTTTTTATATGTTGAAGAGATTATTCGTTCCAGAATATGTTTTCATAAACATTGAATTCAGACATGTTCAACCCCACATTTTAAATTTTGGGGTTCAATAAAAATGAACCATCATTTGAAGAACAGCTATCATGTAGCTGGATAGAATTTGAGGTCAGATTTACTTCTCTGCATGGTGGAAAAAGTCTGGTTTCAGTGATCCAAGATACTCTCTAGTTCTCATTTCCTGTCTCTTCTACCTGCCTCCTCACAAGTTGGCTCTCCAACCTGACAACAGATGTCTACAGTTAAACACCAAGTCCTCTCCCCAGACTCCTTCTTTAAGGCGAGACTTTGATGGCTCTGTTAATAATAAAAATTTGAAAAGCTTTAAGATATTGTCAGCAATTTATGCCCACTGGTGTACACAAATCAGAGATCCATGGTACGAAATGGTAGAGGAAGAAAGTGGATTACCTAGCAACATATGGTAAATCTTTCAATAGAAAGCAGAAGGACCACTGGCCTGAAATACCAAGAACCACATTTCTGAACTTAGTAATGGTTCCTGAGAACTAGTAGAATCCCAATGTACTTGCTCACTATTTTTGCCACCTTGCTGACCCCTAATTATCAGGTCCAGGGTCTTCAAACGCGTAGCTCTACAGAAAAGTTGGGTTTTAACATGGTAATACCGGAAGTCAATTTTCAATACTTCAAACACAATTAAACTT
>NW_006442107.1:8042937-8044799 GCF_000325575.1 Pteropus alecto
TAGGTCCATGCTGAGAATATAGTGCCACAGGGTTTGATGTAGCTCATTAATTTATGTCTTCCAATGAGGGGTCTGGGGATGGTGGGGAGAGCAATACAGGCTGTTAAAGTGATTTCTCTGTTAGGAATATTAATCAAAATGCCACTGATTGGTGTAAGGTATTTCTTATGGTTCACCTGAATGAGGTAGCAAAAACCAAAAGAGAAAAAAAAGATCATTTCCTGACTTAAAAAACCTCGAAATCAATTAAGTAGTAATAATAATAATAGTGGTAGTAGTAATATAGTTTTACAGTTTAAAACAAAATGGTCTCTTAAACGAGATTAGAAAAATCTTTGAGGCATATAACGGAATAAAAAAGATGACTAAACTGGGATTTCTAATAGTGCTTCCCCTCTCAGACTTTGTGTCTTTTTACGCTTATAGCAAGAATGTTTGTTTGTACTGATGTCTTAGTTCTGTTTCTGGGACCTTCATTCATCACATTTATCCTCACAATTGTCAGTTCTGTGTCCTCCTATTCCTCTGTAGTTGCTCAAACATCATGTAGACATATATGGACACACACAGAGACAGGCAGAGAGACAGACACACACACACACACACACACACACACACATAGGTTCTTTCTCAGCTTCTGCTCTGCTTTCTTTTCTGATAGAGGTTCTTTTCTGCTACAATATCACATTCAGCCACTCACCATTATGACTCCTCATTATGAATTATTGTTTGGAAATCTCATTATGTTGGTGAGTGGCTGAATGAGAACCTTGGTGAATGCATCTCTTTTTTCCCTTGACGAGTACCAGTTAAAATACAGGTACTGTTCCTCATGTATGTCATGAAGAACCTGGTGTAGAAGGGTCACACAGATCCTGGAGCTACCATTTGAACTCATGTCTGTCTGACTAGTCCATATTCTTAATTATGGCACTGAGGGATTCTTTAGCATAAATACTTTATTCTTGAGCAAAGCTTCTGCCCATGGAACAGTTTCCCTGCTTTTTCTGCTAAACCAATCTGAAAATCCTGGGAGAAAATGTTGAAGACTCACTCTCCTCCTCTTTTAAAAACTTGGAGCCAAAAGCTGGCCATAAGCAGCCAGTCCCTAACGCTTCTCTTCTTGTCCCTACCATGGGCTTCTAGCTCTGCTTAGCGAGTCTCAGTCATGCTCTCCCTGCCCCATTGCAGAAATGCACCTGCAAATGTGTCTTTCCATCTCAAATCCAAAGCAGAAAGGGAAGAAAGAGGTCAGGATTTCTTTGCCCATGGAAATTATGATACTGCTTTAAAAAAATAAAATATTTTTAAGATTGGTGCTTGATCTCCATTTGGGTTTTACGAATTTGGCAGTTACTTACAGTCCACAGGAAAACAGTGGTGTATGGGACAGAAGGGAAGGATATAGGTCTAGCAGGCCATAGCAACTAGTAATCCAATAATACTCCACTTTCAGTCTATTCTATAAAGATCTGACTATGCAGGGTCAAATATGACTGACTGTAAGCTCCTTCTCACTTTATAGCCCTACAGATTTTCATTTTAAAAGAGGAGTGTGGGAGGGTTGAGGGATGACTAGGTAGAGCATTTTTAGGCAATGAAACTATTCTGTATGGTACTGTAAATGGTACACACATGCTATTATATGTTTTTCAAAACCCAGAACCACTATAACATAGAAAGGGAATCTAATGTAAATTAAACTTTAGATAATAATAATATATCAATATTTGTTCATCTATTATAACAAATGTGTCATACTAATACAGACTTAATAATAGGGAAAACTGGAGAGGGGGGTTGGGGCATATGTAACTGTACTTTCAGACCAACTTTTTTGTAAATATGAAACTACTCAAGTC
>NW_006442107.1:8044920-8075060 GCF_000325575.1 Pteropus alecto
GAGAGAGAGAGAGAGAGAGAGAGAGAGAGAAATGTTAGGCAAGGGGAAATGGAAACTGAAGAGTAGTTGAATGTGATAGGGTGAGGCTCCTCTAAGTCCTTTTAGTTATTTCTCTGCCTGTTTCTGAAAGCATTTGGATTGCTATGTCCAACCATATAAACCAGCCATCTGGGCAATAAAGTAAATTGTATTCAGAGTCCTATGAAGGTAAAAAAGATTGAAACCCCTCCTTCTCCCTCCACAAAAACGCACATACACACATTTGCCTATGCTTCAGTTTCTATAAAATGCACAGATGTGCTAGAATTTAGCCGCCTCCCTGGGGACCAATAAAGTGTTGCTCTGAAGTGTTTCAAGACTGGAGCATCCCTGGGCCTGGCACTGTAGTGGGACACAAGGAGATAAAGCACAAATCGAAATGCACTATCACTTGGGAAATTGTAGTTTAACGAATGTGACAGGCAGTCTCTCCCTGTCTGCTAAGATTTCTTCCTTATTGCTTTCAGAATGCCTTGTGTCATGATATCAGGGGCTTGCCTTTCCTTTCCTTTCTCTACAGCTTGATTCACTTCCATTTTAGTGGAAGAGGAAGAAGATTAGGTGAAGATCACATGTGTAGTCTTTGACAGATATTTGCATGTCCTGACTTCCCATACTTTAACTGTCAGTGTCAGTACTAGCATTGCTGCCCATTTCCAGATCATATACTTCTTTCAGAGTTTAGCTGAAATCCACTTCCTAAAACTCCATTCTGCTGGTGACCTTCACTCCTTCCCTCAAGTACTCTCTGAGCACTTCAGGTGGACAACTCAGAGTTCAGAACTTAACCACAGGCTGCCGTATTGTAAGTTGTACTTGCAATTTACAATTTTGCCTGAGTTTTAAAAAAATCTACATAACTATATATACCTGCCTAATCCTAGATAGGACTTTTACTTCTAGTTTTACATCTCTTGAATCTCCACTCCTATCTATCCTCAACCCCTGCCACTGTGTGTTGGTTGAAGATAAAGCAATGTATGTGAGAAATTAAAAAAAAAAAAAAAAAAAATCTCAGAAGCCCTCTGTCTGCTCTGTTTTCTTTATTAATCAGGCTCTGAAATCTCAGTTTTCTACCATTATACTTTTTAGGCTTAGTGGGTTGACCCTGAAATCATTCTTTTGAATATTTACTGAAATAATTTTTTCATTAGTCAGCACAGACCCTACTGTGTTATGCTTGAGATTTTAGGAGATCTAGGTCCCATTTAAATGAAGAACTTGAAAGTAGAGTTCTTTGGTTAGAGAGGAAGAGTAGGGTAACAAAACTGTGGGAAAGAGGACATGACTCCTTTAGGCAATGAAACTATTCTGTATGGTACTGTAAATGGTACATACATGCTATTATACGTTTTTCAAAACCCAATTGATTAAACCAATTTAGAGCATCAACCATGGTTTGGGCCCTGAGAGAGTACAGGTCCCAAGAAAGAAAGATTTTGCATTCAACTACCTTATTTAGTACTTCAAAGCCCAGTGACAAAGTTTTTTAACCTCCTTAAAACTCAGTTTTCACATCTGGAAGTGGGGTTTTTTTCTGTCTCTCACAGATGTGTGGAAGCCACATAAGATAATACCCAAGAAAATCTTTTCTAAATGTGAAGTGCAAGTACTAGTTTGTTAGGGATAAACCAACCGGCAGCATGACAGCATTTTCTACCTTGGGAAGATGGGAAGTCGTTGGGGGATGTAGATTCTCGAAAAATAGGAATGGACTGCCAGTTATAAAGTTTCTCTGTGTCAGATCTTTGTCTGGGATTAAGCCTTTTTAAAGACACAGAGAATTCAAAATAACTGAAACAAATATTTGTGACTCTTTAGTTGAATCTCTTTGTTTTCTAAGAAATAAGATTGAGTCACAGAAAGATTAAGTGGGAGCCCAAATTTCAGTACATGATAGTCACAGTCATATATCTGTAGCCAAAGCATGTGAAGATTTTCAAATTACTGGACGTGAACTAGGGTAATTTGTTTTTCTTTACTGGTTATCTTAGCCATAGTTTTTATTCTTGTCTTAGAAATTTTTTAGGCCATCTGGCAACGACCTGTTAATTTCCCTCTTTGATTTTCACTATTGATTCAGCTCCTTTGCCTAATCTGAAGACTAAATAACACCAACACCTGGTTATGCCTAGGTCATAACCATTTATAAGCATCTTGCTTTTGCATTTTCTCACCTATGTACCTACTGTGGCATTTTCTGCATAGGAGAAGGGAAAAATTGACTGCCTCTACAGATGGACCTTTTACTATAAACTCCTCTCTTGCATTCATTCCCAAGAACTTATTCTCTCATGAAATTCTTTATCAATGACAGACTAAACCCAAGGCTTGGGTTTTTTTTGTCACTCGACTGCCCAAGAACTCACCAATAGTCAATTATCTAGCATTTATCGAGGGCTTATTTTGTGTTAACAATCCAAGAGAGGCTTAAAACCTTGGCCTCTTCAGGGGAGCTGACAGACTAAACCCAAGGCTTGGGTTTTTTTTTGTCACTCGACTGCCCAAGAACTCACCAATAGTCAATTATCTAGCATTTATCGAGGGCTTATTTTGTGTTAACAATCCAAGAGAGGCTTAAAACCTTGGCCTCTTCAGGGGAGCAAGCTGTGTACTTCACAGAGACAAAAGGGGCTATGACGTGTGGCAACCGAACTCCTGCAATAACACATGGAGTTCAGGCAACCGCCCTGAATTTGGGAGTTTGGGGAAGATATGCAGAGTTGATTATGTTGAAAATGTCTCTAGAATGTCATCAAGGTTTAAACCTCAGAGTGAAGGAGATGAAAATATCACGATAGGAAACCCCAGAGGGACAAAGTACAGGGCTAGACGAATCAGAAAACAAGGTCAGTGAGAAGACTATTCTGGCTGGAAGAGAGAGTTAGTCTGGAGAGATGATGAAAAAGGAGGCAGAAAAACATTTTAGGGTAGACCGTGGATCACCATTCCTGACAAGAGGAGAAACCAGAACTTGTGTTGTTAGCACTATGTACGAACAGAGGATAGGGTTTCAGAGTCTGAGCACAGAGCCAGGAACATTCAAGATTGACTTTTGGCATATAAAGCCACCACTTGCAGAATCTGAGCAAGTTGCTTGATTTCTCTGGGCTTTAGTTTCCCCTAATGTAAAACTAAATTAGTAAAATCTCATAGATCTTTTATAGAAAGTAAAGTAGGCCCTACATAATAGAGTAGATGCTGAAGAAAATAATTTTTGGCTGTTGTTTTTCGGTATTGGTTTTATTTTTGGTTTGTTTTTGGATAGCCGTCATGTTGATGTGTGGTTGTTTTTCTTCTTAGTGTCTTATTAATTATCAAAGTCAGAATATTCCCTAAAACAATACATCTTTTTCTACCTATTCTCACTCTCTTGATTTTGGGAGCCAACATGTTCTTCCTGATTATGGACTCATAGACTTCGGATTTCAATTTATCTCTCATCAGTAGTTCTTCACATTTCGAGAGGTAAAACTCTCTGTTATCATCCGACTTATGGCAGTTTTAGAAATTAAAAGCCGTAGAATAGAACTTTATAATAAAAAATGGAAAGAAACATATAAATAATGTTATTTTTATGCTTAAAGAGAACAACGGATTTGATGAGTAGAGAAAATGGGCAACTTTAAAAGAGTTTTCCCCTGCAACAGAAATATTCCCCTCATTGGCCTCCTATGGTGCCTGAAATTCCACCATATGCTCTCTTCCTTAAGGAGCCATGGACCCAGCAGGAGCGTACTGATACAATGATAGTTTTCATGGCATTATATTCCCTGGGAGGGGTAACACATTAACCAGCCAACACACCAAAAGGATATGTATTATCTCATCTCATATTGGTCATACTCTCTATTACTTCTTCTAACATATGGAGGTGTGTCAAAAGTGACCACTGACAAAATAAGAGTAATAGCAAATGCCTGTATATGCCAGGTAGGTAAAATTCTCACAGCAATTTTTTAAGAGATGGGTACTATCACTACCCTCATTTTACAGTTGAAGAAAATGGAGGAGAGAGAGAGATGTCTAACTTCCAAAGAGAAAGTTACAGGGCTGGGATTTAACTCAGGCCCTTTGGCTCCAAGTTTAATGTTTAACTGTTATACTAAACTGTCTTGTCCTAAATATAATGATTGCTGGTTTCCTGCTCCATGACCAATGACAAGAGATTTGGGGGAGATATGAGAGAAATCCAAATAGATCAGGTGACAAAGAGAATTTTCTTTGCATCTGCTGTGAAAAGTTTTGGTCATGTACATGTGTGTCCTCTCCTCCTCCAAATTTGGGGATTGGAATAGCAATGTGGGGGCAGCTTCACCTCTAAAATTTTTGTAAGGTTGTCATGGCCGTATCCTGATCAAGTGAAATTAAAGAACTTGGCTTCTTATGCTTGGCCTTGTTCCAGACGTCCAGACTTTAAAACTAAATAGCAAAAGGTATTTTCTTGAAGTTTTTATACTACATATCCAAGCTCTCCACAGCCCTCAGTAGCCTAAATTTTAGCCAGCAATGAAAAGCATGCATTCTGTGGAAGTAATTAAACAAGGAGGCTGTTAGAATGAGGTGGCTCTAATATTTTGGCAGTCTACAATAAACATACCAAAACCTAAGCCAGACTCAATTCCTATAAATGCCTCAAGGTTAAGAAATTGAAACTTAAGAGCAACTAATCACAGTCAACTATACTTTCCCAAATAAAGCAACAGCTTTAGCTATAGCCAATCAAACTATTTACTTGCTTTGCTTCCACATCTGTTCTATAAAAGACATCCCTTAGCTCTTGCTGGTGGAGCATTCCTTATTTTCGATTTTGCACTGCCTTATTTGAATAAATGTTTGCTCAAATAAATTTATCAACATTTTAATGCACCTCAGTTTATCTTTTACCAGTCACATTGTACTAAATCTCCTGAGAGCCTAATTTTATCAGTAGACACCTGGATGGAGGAAGCAATGCAGAAGATGTAAGACAAATGCCACATATCACTCATGATCACCCAGCAGAAACTGTGATCCCAAGGGAGCAGAACATAAGATTGGAGAGCTCTTATAGAAAAAGTGGCTGAAAGACTGATGCTCAAAAGAACATGAGAGCCTAGAATATTTATGAAGTAAAGCATTTAAAGCAGAAATGGTTCCAACAGACAAGTGGACAGGCTTTACTATATGGAGGACTTGGCCACTCAGGGCACATGATTCTGGAAACTTAGGAACCCAAAGATTGTGTATGAATAACTGTGGGGGACTACATTTTCCAAAGGTGACCACAATAATAGCTCTCATTTGTCACTTCTATGAACTTGCTCCTCTTCTATCAAGAGAGAGTCTATTTCTCTACCCTCTCTCGAATCTGGGTGAGATGAAGCCAGTGAGTCTTGTCTAATAAAGTATCGTGGTAGTGACACTGAGAATACACTGACCATGTTGAAAAGCCCAAGGTGCATGAAGTAACCATGTACAAGTGATCCTGTTAATGGCCCCAGCTAACAGGTACCAGCCTGCATTAAGTCCAGCCAAGTAAGTGATCTATCTTTGTTGTCTAGACTGGTCCATCCTTCAATGACGCCAGCCCCAGTTATTGTCTGACTTCAACCACACATAAAGCTCCGAGCAAGAACCGTCCAGTTTAATTCAGTCAATGTGCAGAACCAAAAAGATAATAAAAAATTGTTATTTTAAGCCACTAAGTTCCTATGTGTTTTGTTACACAGAAATAACTAAAAAAGTAATTCAACTGAAGGGTGCAGAATAAAATGCTACTCAAAGCGTTCTTAACTTTTAAGAATGAAGCAAGGAATTCTAGAGTATTGCTATATCATCATGTGACATTTTTGGAAATTACTCTAAACATATATTCCCATCTGTTGAGGTCCTGTGGTCCTTTACTCCAGTGAAGACTGCTGTTCTCAGTCTTTAGTATTGGAAGGACTTAACTTCTTCCTCAGATCATGGGCCTTGTTCTTCTGAAGTTAAAGCAGATTCAGACTGGAGATCTTCGATCTCTGGGATGAACTGTGGCTCCTGTGAGAAGTACTTCTCCCCTGAGCCCACCTGACTAGTAATGATGACCTATCAGGAGACGAGGAGTAATGGCCAAGAGAGTATTTGAAACTCAACCAAGAGGCTGAGAATTCCACTTCCCATCTTTCATTCTACAAAGATCAGTGGCCATTTTTCATGAAATATAAAAATGAATACATTGACCAAAATAATACCTCTTTAGCCAGGGAATTATCTATTTACATCTTCATGTTTTAGTTCTTTTCAAGTCTTCTGCAGCTGTACCGTGAAAATTCAAACTAGGAATTTCTGAAATACAGTGACCAGTTGCTGTTGCATTTGGGTCTCTGGTTATTATCCATGAAATTCCGCTTCTTCCACTCTGCTCGTGGCTTGCCCTGTTCTTATCTCCCAGCCATCTTCCAAATATGTCTGATCATTTCACTTGTTTAGTTCAATTTATATGTATTTGATATTTTTCTTCTTTGATTAAATGTCAGAGGTGATTTGGTTAGTAGCATAAACACATTAGTACTACCAATAAGCTGAGGTTAAAAGCAAAGAATTTTTTTTCCAGCTTCTTAAACTTCCATTTCTGGGCACTGTTTTGGAGAAGATCACACTGTAATTCTGATTGTCTTTCTTGTTAAAATAAAGATAAAACTGCAACCTGTAAGGAGCAATAATAGATTCTCTCTGGAAGTCATCTATTAATGGAATTCAGAGTGTTCCTGAATAGCAGATCCCAAGGTGGCTAAATGAATGACATCATTTAGATATGTAAGGCACTTTAAAAATTATCTACTTGAGAATACTCTGTTCTGAAAAGTACATTGTGGAGTGGTCCAAGGGCTTAGGAATCCCTAAGAAGAGCCTTATTTAGGCCTGATAATTCAAGGTAGAGATGGGCAGTGACAGTGAAAGCCTTGGAGGGCTAGCCATGAATAAATCCAGTTCAGGCGAGCAGGCAGGTATCTGGCTGTACCCTGTTCTAGCAGAGAAGGTGGGCTTGAGAAGAATGAGTGGAGTTTGGTGAGGTTGGGTGAAATTTAACAGCAGTCCAATGAACAACTCCTTGCTGTCTCTTAGCTTTGGTGAAGATGTGACCCCAAACTCATGTTCTTACAAACAGATTATCCTTTTTATTAAAAGCTGATTCTCAAGCAAAGGGTCCAGTTCTTGCATGCATCATTCAGCGTACGTCCACCAAAAAGAGCATCTGCTTCATGCCGCTAAGAGGGTATTTCTGTCTTGGCATAACTTGTCAGATTTGATTTTTAAAAATCTTTTCATGTGACCTGCTGTTCTTTATAAATAAGCTGCTTCAAAACTAAAATAAGACCCAGATAAGAGATCATTTCATAAAATCTATGCAGATCTTTAAATCCAAAGCTAAATCTAGATATCAGATTGCCTGTCAGGAAATCGTTTTTCCCACTGCCTAATATAGTTTTTGTTTTGTTTCATTGCACGTACATGTGGGGTGATGGGGCACGTAGGTCGTCATCGCTATGTTTTTCTTCCATTCATCGATTTACTTATTCTTTTAATCTGTTTAGCACATGATTGTAGAGTACTTATTATGCTCCATGCGGCCTTTTATACACTAGGACACAAAACTGAATATCATAGCCTCATCTGTACTCATAACTTGATCTGAAAGACAAAGAAATAGTAACAGCAGAGAGACAGGACTGTGAAGGAAGCATGGGTGGTGTGCTAGGGAGCACAAGGAAGGGGGCACCTAATTCTTCTTGGAAGGGTCCGGAAACCTTTGTAGGAATGGCACTGAAGAGAATTTTAAAGAATTTCCCAGATTGAGAGTCATATTCCCAAAACATGGTACATTTTGGACAAGGGAATGGAAAAACACAGTGCACCATGCACTTAGGGTTTTTAATATGCAAGGGGCAAAGCCTCATGGTGGAGAGGGTAGGTTCCATGTCAGCTTGATCCCTAGACTACCACTTGTGTGTTATGGGAACTTAAATAAGCTTCAATGCATCACTTTCCTCATCGGGCAATAACATCTGCCAGTAATAATGATATCTCCCTCATAAGGGTGTTCAGCAGATTAAAAAAGATAGTTCATGTCAAGGGCTTAGAAAGTGCATGACTCCACAAATGCTAGCTATTTTTATAGCTGAAATTAAGAGTCTGATTGGAAAAGAGATAGGGAATGAAATTGAAAGTTAGGAAGAAATAGAGCATAAACCTTGCAGTCTGTTATACAAAATTTGGATTTTATTTGTATCCAAAAGTATGCTTTGGAAATGCTTTTAAGTAGGATGTTAGCCTGATTAAATATCCATCTATAAAAAGGTTCCTTGATGGTTATATGTAGGTAGTATGACCAATTATGAGATTCTTCCAGTAATATAATAAGATGAATATTTGAACTATCGGCAAGGGAAGTGAAGGAGGAGTGTGAATGGATATTAAAGACTATAAAGATAATCTAGAGCATCTGGAGACTATATTTTGAATAATAAATTGCATAAAATAATTGATATTATTTGTTTGCATAACTAGGTGAACAGTAATGATACTCATCAAAACAGAAAATTCAGGGGAAAAGCAAGTTGAAATTAATATGATGAGTTGGTTTTCAGACATAATGAGCTTGAAGTACTTACAGGCTAACAAGGTGGACAGCTATAAACAGATATCAGGATTGAATGTTTATTCAACATGCATCTTGAAAAGTAGAATTAGCAATACTGAGCTTAAGTACAGTTAAGCCATAGAAAATGTGAAATAATACTAAAACTAGAATTTACTGAGTACTTACTATAAACTAGGACATAAACTAACCTCTCGCATGGATAATCTCACATATTATACATAACCCTGAGACAGGTGCTGTATGGTTCCCATTCCACACATAAGAGAAGCGTCTTTGAAAGCTTAACTAACTTGTCAAAGTTCACAGAGCTAACAAGCAGGAAACAGAAATTCATTAAATACTATTAGATTCTTGTGGATAACAGATCCCCCAACATGCTATTTGGTTAAGTGAAGAGAATGCTTTTTTTTTTCATTTCAAATAAATATAAACTCAGTTTCCTTCTAATTTAGTTCTCTGAAATAGTTAGCATTTGGCTTCCTTCTCGAAATCCATCATGTCTGTACTCCAACCAGCAGGAAAGATGAAAGAAGAAACTAAGATATGCAACCCTCTTTGATGAACTCTATCTAGAAGTTGAACATACATTTCTGCTTGCATCTCATTGGTAGTACGTAGTCACACGACATGCCTCACTGCAAAAGAAGCTGGGAAATGCACTATTCCCCCCCAGGCTAAAATTAGAGAGTAAATTACAAAGTGGGAATTGGAGATTAGATACCAAGACAGGACTAGCAGGATCTACTACAGAGACCCACTAGGAAAAAAATAGAAAACTTAATCGAAGATATCTATTGGATTCCTGGAGAATCTTAGCATTGAATGGGCAGCTGGAGGAAATTAGTCCTAAAAGCATACTAACTAGGACAACTCTGACACCTGTCATTGTTATCACCATAAGAGTTTCATGAATTGAATGGATATCTAGGCAAAACACTAGATAGAGCACACTGAAAATTAATATTCCTGGTAGAAACTTGGTGCACATAATACAGAAAACTGTTGAAGAGAAACATGGAGAAGTCTAGAGCATAGTTAGAACTAAGTCCAAGTCAAAGCATCGATCTGATTGACTCCCACTTTAAGGACCAACCGCTTAGTAGTAGCAGCATAATGAAAGGGTGTTTATCTCCTAACTGAATTTTTGTTCAAATCACAAAAGGGTTTACCTCAGGGTTTCTATAAACAATGAACTTCCTCAGTGAACTTAAAATAGAATTCAGCTTAAAGGCATTAAATACACAGGCAATTTTCAGAAACAAATTTATGGGGTAAAATATATCTAAATCCCAGGCATAGAAAGAAATAGGTTTAATGAAAAGAGAATCATTGCAGGTAAATATTTAGATTTTAAGAGGTAGAACAAGTGTTTATTTTCTGAGGAATTTTCTTTAAGGAGATAGGTTTTCATATAAGGCACTTACTTACCTTGAATAATAATATCTCACGAGAATGCCTAAACAGAATCCTCAAATAGAACTCTCCCAAATGCTCTTGGTTCTATGCTGAAGCTAATTCTCAAGAGTCTCTATATAATTTTGAAAAATAGTTTGAGAACAATGAAGAGGCCTTATCAAATTGGCTCGCAGACCTGAAAAATATGAGCGAGGAGAATAGAAAGCCGTATCATTCCACCATCTATATCCAGTCACTTCACATTGTTTGTCAGGTATACATATATGCATGCCTACTATTCACCCAGAGACATCTACAGTTGAACAGAATCAGGGATTTAATAACAGGCTATGAATCCTTGGGATGCGTACATCTGCTTTTGCCGTTGTAAGTCAAACACACTGCAGCACTTCTCTAATGCTTTTTGCCCCAAAGGCCACCTGGTCTCATCCTTGGTCTAATTCTGTGTTTAGAATTGTTGTTGAAATCTAGGCACAATTGTTTACTACCAAAGATTCTTTCCTTCACCCAAACCCTGTCATTCATTCACATCTGTCTTGTTTAACTTGGTGAAGCCTGAAATCTTACTCTTAGAAAATTATTGCTTTAGGTTAAGCTCAATAGGATGTTTTTACCTTTGCTATAAAAAAGTTTCTGGTAATGGAATATAGAATCTCATCCCCTAGTAGAATCTCACATACCAAATCAAAGACTAAAGCACCTGAAGTTAGTGGATAAAGGATATAGAAACGCAAATTGTGAGTATATTTCGACTTCCCTGTTTTCATACTGCTCCTGATATCCAGAAGATAAATCCCAAATTGTTTAAGAGCCTCCTCCTCAGTAGAGCTGCCTGTGGGAAATTTCTTAGCAAGGAAATGAAATATTTGTATAAATACCCCTTTTCATTTTTTCATCTCTGGTAATAATGCAAGTTGCAAATATTTGTCTTCATACTGTCCTTACTGCTTCTGAATAAGGCTGGTGCTCTTTTGCCTCTTTGTTTTTACCGTTATTTCCTACCTGATGGCCTTGGTGTTTTTTTTTTTTTCCTTTCATAAGTAAACTATACATAATGTCATATGCACACAGCTCCATGAATTTTCACTAAATGATCACACCTGTGTAACCACTTCCCAAATTAAGAAATAGATCATTAAACTACTCTAGAAACTCATCTGGTGCTCTTGTAGGGAATGGGGAAAATCTTTTCTTCTATCCTCTTAGCTTCTGTTACTAGGTAATGCAAATTAAACTGACAAAAGACACAGTAACCATTTGCTCTCGTATGTGTTTTAAAGAATGCCCAAGGCAACTGCCAAAAAAGTCTGGGACCAACCACTGAAGTTCTCAACAGATGAAGGATTGGCATATTGATTATATTGGCCCCCTCCCTCCAAGCAAAGGTTCTAAATATGCCTTGGTTTGTGTGGACACTGTATCTAGCCTAACCCAAATTTTTCTCTGTCACCATGCAAACCAGGCCACCACCATTTAGAGGTTAAGAGGAACTAAGCACCATGGACAGATTACCCTGAACAAATAGACAGTGATCAGGGGTGATCATATTTTAAGGGTCAAAGTGTGCAAGATTTGGTAAAAACACATGCCATTGAATGGAAGTTCCATCTCCCCTACAGCCTACAGGCAGCAGGGATGGTAGAAAAGAAGAATGGAATATTAAAGCAGAAAATTAAATTACTAAAATGAAACCACCTTGGCTGATTGACTAAAGTACTGCCATGGGCTTTTACATCAAAGCTTGCTTATGCTTTCTACCTGGACTATGGCTAGGTCCCCAAATTTAGCAAATAAAAATACAAGACCCTCCATCAAATTTGAATTTTAGATAAACAAGGAATGCTATTTTAGTATAAGTATGTTCCAAATATGCATTATACTAAAAGCATTACGTCATATCAAATTTACTTATACTAAAAATTGTCCCCTTGAGATAATCCTGCTAAGCGAAATAAGCCAGACAGAAAAAGTTGAAAATCACATGATATCACTTATAGGTGGGATATAAACCTAAAAGCAACAAATGAGCAGGACAAACAGAGACTCACTGACATGGACTATAGGCTAGTGGTTACCAGAGAACTATAGTACTAGTGGTTTCTAGTGAGGTGAGGCAGGAGAAGGGAGGTAGATTGAGTAAAGGGGGTCAAATATAGGGTTTAAGGGGAGGGTGAAGTGGGTAAAGGGGATCAAATATATTGGAGCTGAAGGAAACTGGACTTTGGGTGGTAAACACACAATAGAATATACAGATGTCAAATGATAATGTACACCTGAAAATCATATAATTGTATTAACCAATCTTACTCCAATAAACTTAATTAAAATTTTTTTTAAATGGTCTCATTCGATATTTGAGACATACGAATACTAAAAATGTATGCCTTGTTTATCTGATATTCAAAATTAACTAGATGTCCTAAATTTTATCAGCAACCCTACTTAGTCTTTTGAAAAGTCTGTTTGGAGAAATCCCTGGCTTTCTTTGAAAAATCATCTCTTGAAAGAGATTTCAGCGAGTTAAACAGGGATCTTAGGAATGGTCGTAAGAGAAGTGCCTACCCTACAAGTCTGCAACCAGCCTCCATCTGGACTCAAGTTCTTCACTCTTCCTCTGGCCTCTCTGGCAACCCTGCTCCTAATCTCAGCCTGTCATTCCACCAAGACACTTGATCTCAAACCTTTTCTTACTTAAAGATTTATTCTTTACCCTGATTGTTAATTTTCCCTACTCTACTGGATTACTTCTATCATAAAAAGAGTATTCCTGATCCTATATTTTTTGTCATCTAGCATCTCAATTACAAAAACCCTATCAAAGCACTATGTACAATAGTAGTCTCTGCATATTTGCCTTCTATCTTCTCCTCAAACAACTCCAGAATGAGATCCCATTATTAGGGATCTCCTTTGTCAATTGTCAGAAAGTCAAACTTTGTCAATTGAGGGTTTGGGAGGGACAGTACAGGAAGTCAAGTCTTCTCCCTTGGTTCCAATATGCGTTGTTCCTGTATATCCTACTAAACTAAGATAGCTAAAGCAACATTTAAGTTAATTTTTATAAAAAATATACTTTCTGAAATAGCATGATTTTTTGAAAAAGAAAAAATCACAGAAGCAAACCAAATAAAAAAGAAAAAGCAAACTAGCTCAATACCATAATCTAAGAGATAACATAGCCTCACAAAAAAAGTTTAAGCATAACTAATATATAATATTAAAATGTAGGATATCTTTTTATGATATTTTATAACATGACATTTTTACTTACTGTCTCATAAAATAATTTCATCATTAACATAGTAACTATACAATAACGTCTTATTGACACAACTGCATGCTATTCTCTCAAATCTGAATTGCCATTAATTACTTAAATAATTATTTTTGACTGGTTTCTTAAATAGCTACACTTCTTAAATCTAGAATTTGGTTTTTTTTTAGAAAACAAAATATATACGTATTAAAAAGTACATCAATTTTAGGAATCACTCTCTCCACAGTTTTGTTTCTTCTTCTCTGTAATAATGGGTGCCAATATGTTAATTAGATAACACATTTATGCTAATTAGCAAAAATGTCCATTTATATAGTTAGTTTTGTGACTTCTATGAATGAGTGTACAGATGGACATTTTGAACAGTATGGCAAGTTGACCCAGTAGGTGTTCTGTGTGCTTCTCTTTTCCTCAGCCATACCATAGAATTCACCCAGCAGCTAGCTAATCTGATTTTGTGTAAGACAGAAACTGTTTGGGTCTATCTTTTAAAAACGGTTTATTAAATAATACTATATTCTTATGAGTATCTCCCATACAGAGTAGTTAAATAGATTTCAAAGACAGTATAGGGCAGAGGCTGATAAACTACAGCACATGGGTGGTCTGGTTTTATAAATAAAATTTTATTGGCACACAGCCATATCCATAGTTCACATTGTCTGTGACTGTTTTCACACTATAATGGCAGAATTCAGTAGTTTCCAGAGATGCTATCTGGCTCACAAAGACTAAAATATTTATATTTAGCTCTTACAAAAGAAGTATCCTCCTGGTCTAGGATAAATGCTTGATTCTCACAAAACCAACTGAAAAAGAAATTTCAGTCAAGCAATTTGTTTATCTGCATCAATCGATAAGCATACATGCATTGATCCCCTACTCTGATTTCAACATTCTTGGAGATAAAATTGAGGCTTTATATGCATAATCTGCATTCATAAGAAATTTATAATAAACTCAGGAGACAAAATATCCACACAAATAAAATAACATGGGAATGTATAATTAAGTATTTACTGTAGAAATCCATTTTAAAAGCTCTTGTAATTTATATAGGGCACTGTATCTTTCCCACAATTCCTAGAAAATGCCTCTTTAAAGTATGTTGGCTGACTGATTGAGGCCATCTACAAGTATTTTTGGGTGACTACTTCAGTTCTACTTCCTCTGAGCTAAGCTGTCTTCTCATTACAGATTTGGGAAGAAGTCCATAAATTAGTTCCCTTAAACTAGTAAGTTCTTGATAAATTACACACACATACACATACACTGAATTGTGTCAATAACTAGGATGTTCCTACAGAGTAATAAATTTTGCTAACTCTGAACAATGGATAAATGCTCATCTAGTCTGTTTAAATGACCTATTTGGTGTTATCTGCACATAGTAATTTACTGGAGGAAATTGGATTTTGCAGGCCTATACTTCCTACTTTGTTCACTTTGTGCTTCTACCTTTCTTATTCTGACTTATAAGTGAGTCAATCTTACTTCAACACGATGCTTTTAAAGTCTAATATTTTCTAAGAAACTTTTTAAATGATACTCATAAAATTAAATGGATAACTTGCTGTTGAGAATATTCTCATAAGACTATGAAAATTAAGATGGATAAAATGTTAAGAAAATATTTCTAGAAATATTCTATAACTCAGAAGAGTTACTTCTATATAATAGCACTCCTAATTGATTTAATTTCATCTTAGAACACTCAATAAAGTAAAATGCATGGGTGTGAACACTGAAAGCATTTATATTTCAGGTAAACAAAATCTCTCTAGCCGTGAAAGCCAGTACAAATCTTTATGTTAACTTGCTGTCTATTGTCACTGAAGACGTGAACAAAAGTGGCTCTTCCAATCAAACTCTGACATTGAACTTAATGAAGCAATCAATCAGCCAACCAAGAAGTATCTGCTGAGAGCTACTTAATTCACTACATTGTCCTAGGTACTCTAAAGTTCTGGGCACCATAATAATTCTGATTTTTAAGAACATTACAATTTATTTTGGAAAACAAGATATATAGATGTAAAAATAGTGAAATGGTGAATAACATAAAATTAAGTAAAAACAAAGATTATATCTTATAGAGTTTTGGGATCTCCCAAGAGAGAATAGTTAGTTCACTACTTAATACGTGTGAAAAGCTAAATAAATTATTTGTAAATGAAGTCTTTGATAAGTACAAATTTGTGATTTATGTTAATTGGATTTTGAAGTAATTTAAGAAGCCCTCAATGAGGTTATGGATTTTCAGCTTATCTTTTCAGAATGGGAAAACTTTGATGGGGATGGTGTTGAGGTAGGCATTCCAGAGAGTGAGAAAAACATGAACAAAGACATAGAATTAGAAATGGGCATAGCAGATGAGAGAAAACTGATCTGCTTGTAATCAATAGAAAAATTGAAGTCAGTCTACCACCTTTTCATCTCTCTGCTTTCCTTTGCAGTTCTACTTCCTGAAGTATTAACTAACATTTCCTATTTCTAATTATTCAGCTGTTATTTCCTCCTTACCTCTTTAACCTTATTATCTTACTTCAGTCTCCACTACTCTAGAGAAACTATGTCTGCCAAAGCAGTAAACGGCTCCTTAATTGCTCAGTTAGGCACTCCTTTACTTATTTGGAACTCTGGTGCATATGACATTATTATTTATTTCATCTTCAAATATCCCTCCCCTCTTAACTTCTATGACTTCTATGACTCCTCACATTCCTCACACTTATTTTCTTTGAGAGTTCAAAACTGGTATCCTTTATGAAATCTTCTTCCATTAGGCTGTTACTTCTGCTTTGTGCTCTTCTCTATAAACTCTGATTAGAAATATCTTGCCATGCTTGTACAATTCAATAGCAAAAACCAATCTGATTAAAAACTGAGCAGAGGACCTGAGTAGCATTTTCTCCAAAGAAGACATAAGATGGCCAACAGGAACATGAAAAGATCCTCAACATTACTAATCATCATGGAGACAGAAATCAAAACTGCAGTAAGATATCACCTCATACCTGTTAGAATGGCTGTTATTAAAAAGACAAGAAATAAATGTTGATGAGGATATGGAGAAAAGAGAACTTTTGTGCACTGTTGATGGGAATGCAAACTGGTGTAGTCACTATGAAAAGCAGTATGACTATTCCTCAAAAATTTAAAAATAAGCCTACCATATGACCCAGCAATATCCTACCATATGACCCAGCAATAACCTACCATATGACCCAGCAATATCCAAGAAGAAAATGAAAACACTAACTCAAAAAGACGTACTCATTCTCATGTTCATTGTGACATGATTTGCAATAGCCAAGATATGGAAACACCTAAGTTTCCATCAATGGATGAATGGATAAAGAAAATGTGGTATATAAATTGGTTCAGAGGCTGCCTTTCAACTAAAGCTTTTCAGCTCAATTTTCAAAACCATTCAGCTCTTTCTAGGACAGTTAAACATTTAAAACTAAGAAGTATGGGTATATATATGTATATATATATATTATATATATATATATGCAATTGTACACAATTAACTATTATTCAGACATAAAAAAATAACGAAACCTCAACAATTGTGACATGGACCTCAAGGGCATTATGCTAAGTGAAATAACTCAGACAAAGATAAATACCACATTATCTCTCTTATATATGAAATCTAAATAAAATAAAAATAAAACCTCATAGATATAGAGAACAGATTGGCGGTTGCCAGAGGCAAGGCATTGATGGGAAGAGAAATGGGTGAAGGAGGTTAAAAGGTGAAAAGAAAAAGATAATGATGTAGTTGATGTAAAATAGTCATTTTGAATCATATTCAAAATGTTGACTTTACCTATAGTTTATATATAATAATGTATATCACATAAGTATATTACATATGTATATAAACAGAAGAAAAAAGATTAGTACTCAATTGTAGTGTTTGTTGAGTACATCCTCAATAGAGATATAGTTTCAACATTTATTAATAATCCTCAAAACAATCTTATGAGGTAGACACTATTAGTCCACCTTTATCTTACACAGGCTTAGACAGCTTAAGAAAATTGTCCACAGTCTTATTAATAGAAAGATAATCACACCTCAAAAAGTTTAGATTCAACCAAGATTCAAGATAATAACTTCAATAAGCTTTTTAACTGAAAAGTAAATTTTTTAAGATTTGAAGTCGTGTAACACATTGCGCAGCACACTTGAGGTAGATATGAATGAACTGTGTTTCAGCCCCCAGGGTACCAACTACAATGACTCTGGTATTAGACAAATTGCTTAACTTTAATTATCATCAGCATACTCATTTACAAACTGAAAATATTACAAGATTGTCTATGTGAATTACATGAGTCAATGAATGTGAACACCGAGTAAAGTACATGACCTAGATCCAAAAGAAATAAATTATCATTTCCATTTTTTTCCTCTCTTACTTTTTTGTCCTAAATAGTATGGGAGAATATAAATGCCAAAAATTGGAAAAGCAAGTAGATATTATTCTAAATTTTGTCTCCACCCTTTAATAATTCAGCGTATAAATTACTTAATCCTGTTTTGCCATCATGGTACAGGGGTTGTGATATGGGTCATGAAAGACATTAAATTAGGCAAAATTTATAAGGCACTTGCCCAATGGTTGGGATGGATTACAAACTTAACAAATTCTGTTCTCTCTTTCTAAGTGACTCCTATTTTTTAAAAAAAGGGGGAGAGCGGCAAACAGAATTATCTTAGTGCAGCTATCACTGACTACACTCAAAGGCAAAACTCTGGAAATAAGTATTCGTACAAATACAGCATAGTCAAGTCAATCTGAACTTTGGATAAGAAACCTGAGAAATGTGCAAATGGAGATATTAGAAACACACACAAACAAACGATAAAAATCCTTAATTTGTATGGATGTATTAATTGGAAGAATATAATTTTAAAAAATCTGAATGTTCTCAGGAAATCAAATTGAAAAAATTTACAAAGTATTCTATAACACAGGTTTATATTCTCTGCAATTTGTCTTTATCGACTGCAATTATCAGTAAAATGACAATGCGTGTGTAAAGCAGATGCTGGATTCATAATAAAGCAGTTATCACAATCCACTCGAATCCTGACAATTATAAAGCAGTATACTGATGTAATGTCCTGTAATATATATACCATCAGAGACATAAAGAATAGCTCATTTTTTAATGAATAGTGTAGCAACATGAATGGTAACATTAATGAATTTCCAATGTATATACAATATCTAGCTGGCTTTGGGGCAGTGAATGAAGAGTCAGTTTAAAAGAAGAGGGAGAAAAAAATCCTGCTACACTTATATTTTTTTAGTGAACATTTTACTACTGATCAGTATCACACATTTACAAACATTTATAAAACATAACTGTAGGACTTACTACAACGAGATATGTGGTAAGCCAGATTCTTCAACTACTCTTCCTCTAGTTGTTTCTTTACCACCACAAATCTATTAGGCTTTAGAATAATTTTACCAAATTCTCTGTAAAACCCTGTTGGGTTGGAATTTTACTAAATCTATAAGTAAGTATGGGGGATAATGGATAGCTTTGCTATTACAAACATGAGGCTTATTTCCATCTAACTAGTTCTTTTAACATATGTTTTAATAAAATTGACAATTTTACCAGTAGAGGATTTGTGCATTCTTTATTATATTTATTTCTGAAGACTTGATCTTTTCTGATATTCTTTTAAGTAGTAACTGTCTTTAATAATGTTTTCTGGGTGTTTATTGCTGATGTTTAAACATACAATTGGCTTTTGTATATTAAAAACAAACCAGCTTTCATGAAAAACTCTTTATTTTTACTAATATATCTATAAATTAGTGCTTTCTATTCTCTGCAGAAATTAATGGTTTTATTTCCTTCTTTTAAATCTTCATGATCTTAATTTCTTTTTTTTTTTGTTTTATTGCATAGGATAGCAACTTCAATATAATACGAAATAGAAGGGGTGGACATTCTTACTTACAGTATTGAAGGTAATATTTCTAATGTTTTCCTATTTGCAATAATATTTGCCCTAAAATTATAGATACTCTTTATAAGATTATGGAAGATACCTACTCTTCCTAATTTTCTAAGAATTTTTATTATAAATGATTGTTAAAATTTTTTAAGATTCTGTGTATCTGTTGAGATGACTACTTATTTCTTTCCTTGTTTTCCTGTTAATGTGATGAATTTTATTTATAAATTTTCTAATATTAAACAATCTTCACATGTCTTGGTTAACTGTAGTGGTATGTTATAGTTTCATACAATCTTAGATTTGTTTTGCTAATATTATTTTTAAGTTTTTACTTTTCTGTCTCCACGAGTGAAATGAACTTGTGCTTTTTTTTTGTAAAGTTCTTGTCTTTGTCTGATTGTGATATTAAAATCTTGCATGACTTCTAGAACAAATAGGAAATTAATCACTTTTTTTCTGTTTACTGAAAGAGTTTGTACAAAAATGGAATGGTATATATATTCGAAGCATAGTCATGCTTTCTGGTAAACAAAGCTTCAATGTCTTTCATAGTTACAGGTATATGTGTACCTTTTACTTCTCTTAGACTCATTCTTGATAAGTTATAGTTTTTCTAGAAATTCATCTGACTTAATGTTTCCAAAATTGTTAGCATATAGAAGTTGATTTTATTATCCTATTACATATTTAATTACTCTGTAGTTATGTTACCTCTTTCAGTTATACTATACTTTTATTTAGCTGTGACTTTGTTCTTTTATTAATTTTATTAGCTGAAGAGCCAGATTAGAAAGTGGTCAACATGATGTGACTCACCAAAGTTTGCCGAAATAAAAATCCATTTATTCACTAAGTATTTTTTGAGTATATATTATGTGCAGAGGAGGGTGAGGCATGGACTTTTTGAATGCAACAGTAGCTGAGGCTGACCTCATTTTAAACTATAAAATACTAATATTTATCTCATAAAAAGGACCACATCAAGTTACTATAAGTTCTTCATATCTTCTTATAAAATAAGTCTATTAGATCAAATTTTATTGTGTATATAAATCATCTGGAAATCTTGCTAAAATGAGGATTTTGATTCAGTAGACCTGGGGCACAAGAACCAAGATTCTGTATGTCTCAGGTAATCCTTTTGTAATAAGGAGTACTGAGTAGCGAGTTCTTAGGTGGCCTGTATATAGCATGATGAAACCCAAGAGATATGAAAGATAAGTACTTGGGTATGAAGACATTCCTTGAGGAGCAGTCCTGGATGGAGGCTTGTGGGGGATCAATGTGCAGGAGCCTAAAAACATCAAGACAGATTTTTGAAAAAGTCATCTAAGAGCAAAAATGGGTGAGAAAGTAGAATAAATTTTGTCTAATTTTAATTTTTCTCAGGTACAGGTCAGAAAAGTACCATACTTAGACCGGGGAACAGGGACTCCTGCCCAGGGGGCTGTCCTTTAGAGGCATCGATCTGATCTTTCTCTAGCCATGATTCTTCCCATAGAGTGGAAGATCTCAGAGTCAAGGAGCTGTGCCTCCTGCAACCCATGCCCCCCTTTCTAGTGCATACTCCTTTTCCCAAACACCCTAAGCTGCCTCTAGGACCCACAGGAGCAGCATTCTCAGAATGTCCTCCCCCGGGCAAACCATACTCCCCAGATGAAGGAGCCAAAAGTAAATTGTTCGGCTGTTGAAGGGATTGATGAAGAGGAGGAGAGTACTTGGTGCATCTGAAGGGATGGAAGTCCTTGCAGTGTGGGACAAAAAGAGCGTAGTGGGAAAAGAAGGGGAGTGGGCTATAGTCCTTCACTTGCTCTCTTGCCTTAAGCCTCACAAATGTTAAAGACAGGTCTGGATCTGTGTGGGAATTTTCAGTGTTTCTGATTGCTTTGGTTTTGTTTGGTAACTGTGGGACCGCTGTTGAAACACCTGGACCCCAGATAGACTCTCATGTTTAGTCTCTGGAAGCATCCTTTGTTTCAAAATGTCTCCTCTGTTATATATGAAACACGTTAGTATAAATCAGTTTGTACTCAAATATGAGGATTAAAAACAGTTGTGGCAGAGAGGATCAGAAGATGCTGAAAGTGGAGGATGGGCCTGTAAAGACTTTGGGAACACAGAGAGAATAAAGGCAAGAGATCTGTCTTATTTGCTTCGACTGCTCAGTGTCAAGCATACAATCTGGCACACAGTTGATGGTCAACAAGCATTGCTGATCTTTTGATGAATGGATTGATGAGAAAGGAACGCCTAAAAAAATTTTATTTTTTTGGTTTTCCTCTCATCTTCCTACCCTCTACATCCCACTTCAAACCAAAACTCAGCTGGGGCTGAGGGAGTAGCCCCTCTATGAAAATTTGATTGTGGCTAGGAAGGTAGCAGTAAGATCCCCTCATCCGGTAACTAGAGTGAAAGAAAACTCTCAAGTATTTCAAAGTCCGTGGAACTTAGATAAGGTGATAGATTCTAGCCCTGGCTCTGCCTCAAACTAGGTGTGGGCCTTTGGCAAGTCATTATATTTCACTTTCTTTAGTTGCAAAATAAGGGCAATGGTAACTGATCTCTATACTTACATAAAATGATTAGAAAAAGTGCTTTGAGACAGTATAGTACTATAAAAAGTCTAGATTTGTTTTTAATTAAATTTAGTACAAACATATTTAGTTTTTCCGTGTCTAAATTTAGAAAGGATATTTCAGATGAAAGTAAATCTTGAAATGATATTGTACATGGTGCCTCATAGACACAAATAAGAACTATAAACTCCCTTGAATTTGGTCTGGTTTGATTTATTTAATATAGGGCCATACAGATAAAATGAACAAAGCCTGTGCTTCTATTAACTTGTGGATCAGTTTTTGAATGAAGAGAAAGTTGAAACGGCATCTGGCTGTGAATGAAGCTCAGTCAACACAGCCAAAGGGAGACAATGATTACAGAGGTGCACTTTTTTTTTTCTCAGTACAAGTTCATAAATTTTATGATATGCTTCTATTTTGGGTGGATATGTTGAGTTTCTACCAAATTGAACAAATCATATTATTATGATTTTCAAAGAATACTGCTCAAAATATCAGGGACTTGAATTTAAATCCTGACTATCCTTTTTACCAGTGTCTCAATCTTAGCTAAGGCAAATTGCTTTACTTCTTTGTATTTTAATTTTTCCATCAGCAACACAAGAATCATAATAAAACCCACCATATTATTCCTATAGGGGTGTTGTAAGAAAAGGAAAGAGAGAAAATGGGGGTCAAATGGGGGACAGAAACAGAGAAACAGAGAGAGACAATAAATATGCCTTGGAAAAGGCAAGTCCCTGCATAAAGGCTAGCCATCAGTGTTATAAACTATCCACTAAATTCTAGCCTCAGGGGTAGTGATCATTTTGCTATATATGCCTTCATCTGGCTTATCTTTATGACCAGTGGTCCAAAGGACCAAATGATTGGCTGAGGTTGAGAGTGGCTCTGGAAAAAAACAACAATAGCTAATGTACAGGGGGCTGATCCTATTATTATTACCTGGCTGTATTTACTGAATAAACTGGGGATTATATGGACCAAGTAAATCTGATCTTTGAGAAATCAGCATGTTACTGTAATCTGTGTGGATTCTTTCATAGCTTTGTCCTACCTAAGGAACAGTGCCAGCTGAGACCGTGGTTTGTACAATAATGGTAGCCAAATTTAAGCACTTCATGATTTTGAGTAAAACATTTAATAAATTTGATCAGCAATAATACCATCTGAAATTAACAAATGCCAAAACTAAATAGGTACAAACTTTTGACTAGAAAACCTGCTATTGATTCTGTTTCTCTGCTACAAATATTTAATTATCTACAATCTCAAACAGCATTTGGGATAGGAATTAGGAGGGTTGTGTGATGTATTTCCAACAATCATATCCAAAAATAAATATCTAAGTGAGTTAAATTAATATCTTTGTATTCATACACACAGAGACTAATACACATGTGGCTATATATAGAGCTAGCTCACATATATTTATACTTAAATATTTACATATACCTTAGACAATTACATCTTCTTGTCATCGTATTTTTTTCTCATTGAAAACCCTTCTCTCCCAAAAGATTTGGGTTTCTACAGTGACAAAATTACAAAGACTGAAAGAGAATCTAAAATCTCTTTCTCATTCTCTGCCCTCGGCCTACCAGCTTAGCTAGGGAACACAACCAACAACAGTAACCCAGAATCCAAAAGACCTCTTGGTCACTGTCTTTCCTTTGTATTTTGCATGCTAATTGTGCTCTTTCTGTGGTTGGAAGATTTGGGAACTCAGATTTAGGGGTGAACATTATTATGACTGCATTAAGGGTTGGCTCTCACATTTCACTGTCTTTTTACTTTAATGGTCATTTAAAAGACATTTGCAGAGTTTGACAAAGCATTGATGACTCTCAATAAGAAAAATGTGCACATTCAAATGGAGTCTGACTTCCTAATAAATCTGAATCCAGGCTGTATGGACGTGCCTGAGTATTTTGCCCAGATTTGCTGCAGAACACTGCCATCAAGTGTGAAGCTGAAGAGGTGATTTCCAGAGGCAGTTTCAGTGTAGATGGGGTGGTCCAGGAGTCTCCCAGAAAACTGATCCCCAGATTTTTTTTTTTTCAATTTGTGACAAGTTCTAAGCAGATGTCAAATGCCTTTTAAAACTTTTCAGAGAATTTCTCATCTACAGCTCTTTTAACCTTTATAGCAAAAAAGAAATATGTCACATTAATGTCAGGAAAAACTTGTAGCTCTGGTGTTTTTTCAGTCTTTGAAGCAAAGAATGAACAGACATGAATGGCCACCTAGTGCCTTTCATGAGTGTCCCAAATTATTTTGCTGAATTTTATATTAAAAAGTAATCTTCTACTTCCTAGTTTCTCAGCTAAACTTTGAATAATTAAAAAATAAACAAACAAAATAAATAAAACTTCCCTGTGTTGTTTTGAAGCAAGTGATCTATGTATATCAATGAATCTGCATTATCTTCCAAAATATGCTGAGTACATTCCTGGCACAGAGCAAACACTATGTATTGAATGAATGTAAAATTAAGTAATAAAACTCAGCCTGTCTTTCAAAATGCAGCAAAGATAATCCCTCCAACACATCTTCCCAACCATAAATATTGTGCTCTTCTTAGAAAAGAAAGCTTGTATTTCAACCAATGTTGAAAGATCAACAAAAACAGCATGTTTTCTTATTTCTCTGACTTTTAAAGAAACATCATTTCCTTTACCTACTCTATTTTATAGCCCCAAATTTACCAGGAAATATACCTTAGAAGTATGCCTTTGAATTCTACTCACTCTCCCATTCCTAACTCAAATTTCTTGACACTGAATTTAAATTAATCCTTCCCATCTCTGATCACTTCCAGCATTGTGTCTGAATCTCACATCTGAAAGGAATATCCATCTTTATAAATGTCAATGAATACATTTGTAACATGTTTAAAAGCTATTTGAGGACATAAAAATTTAAAAATTTAAATTTAAAAATATAAAAATTTCATATTTTAATTGATCAAGACCAATATAAAAATTTCATATTTTAATTGATCAAGACTAAAATATTTCCCATTGGCTATCCAGGAGAAGTGATTCTTGTCTGCGCAGCCCCATCCAATTTACCAACTATGCTACACCTGTCTTTCAATGGTCTAAAGCTTTCAAATTACATAGTTTTAAGCAGAATATCCCCAAAACCTAAGGGTGTGGTTGTGATGTGAAAAGGACAGTATAACTGAAATCTGTGCTAGTTCTCTCTCTGAACCAAGATCAAACATTTCTCTTGTTATATTACTAGGGTAGGGGTCATATTATATAACACCTTTAAAAATATATAGAGAGATTTTGAGCTCAGAGAAGATAATTCTAGGCAATTGGTCTAAGACATATTGAGGCATTAGTTAATAATTAACACAACCTTAGACTAGTCTTATCTACTGATTATATGTGGTCCAAAAGATGGAATTTTGCAAAATTTAAGTTCTAGTCTTAAATTTTAAGTACTTTTAATAAAAGGAATAAAAACTTTTATCACTATTCCCAAGAGACATAAATACCATCTGTTCGGATCATAGTAGCATAAGCCATGAAGACAAACTTTACGCTAAGTACTTCACATACATTGTTCCTCTACTACTTGATAGTGGGATAGGTAGGTAAGATTATTCACAAGTTACATATGAGAAAAATGAGATCGGAAAGTTTTAGCCATATGCTCAAGTACACAGTTAAATGTTAGAATAACCATAATTTCAATCCAGGCCTATCGATTCTACTTTCTATGCTTTAAACATTCTATATAATAATATAATATAGCAAAATGTAATAATCGCTAAGGTGATTGACTATAAGTTTAGTTATTTAGTTTGCTGTGGGTCAGGGTGACCATTACTAAAAATTGAGCCTTAATTTGGATGTAGAATTTGCTAACAGTTTCTCATTTTTTTCCATTGGTGTGAAATGCATATATTTATATGTGTATATATATATACATATCACTCTAGAAATTCAAATCATGTATTCCTTTTGAAATATGGCTCAAATATGGCTTCCTACAAAGTATTTTTACTAATTAATCTCCTATCATTTCGATGCTTCATATTCCATTAATGCTTAGATTATCAATTTATATTTACATTTTTCATATGCATTTAAAAATATTCCTTAGTTAGTTCTGGATGTCCACTTAACTCTGTTGCAAGTTCTTTGAGTAACAAAAGAGCCTCATGGAAACAGTATTCATTCCTACCTAGAACATAACACACTGACACAGAGGGTTGCCATTGGAAAGATTCTTATATTATCTAATAATTAAGTCTAGACCACTAAGAATGTTTAAGTAAAAGAAATTATCTCAAAATGCTGAGTTCTAAGACATATTCCTCCTAATAAACTACATTTAGATAAATACTGGAAATCTCTTATACCAAAAAAGAAAGCAGTTTGCCATGTAGGGATTATAATATAAGAAAAATATGTATATGTGTGCTGTTGATTTGGAAGATAAGAAACTGTCAAAAACTTGCATTAGTATCTAAGCAATGAATGTTGATTCCATATATTTGAGACAACTTAGCAAGCAGTGTTTTGCAATAGGAAAAAAGTGGTCCTGGCAGTCAGGAAACTAGTTTGTATTTTCAGTTTCCTCACTGTCGAGTTGAAATGTGACGTATATTTTTAAATCTCTTGACCCTGTCTTCCTTACCTGTAGAATAAAGATGTTACATATGCCCAACCCATTTCATGGGTGATGAAAATTAAATGCAATACAAGAGGAAGATAATTAAAAGTTTAGTGCCAACATAAAGGACTAATAACTTTGAAAAGCACACATTTGAGAGAAAGAATAGTGGGCTTTGTTCTCCTTTTGAGTTATGCATGCAGTCTTGTCACTCAGCAGTTGGTCTGGGTTGTGGCTTAGCTATTTTAAAGGAATCTCAGTCCACAGCACTGCCAGTGCACTCTTCACTGATTAAGTGGCTCTTGAGCTCTGTGGGCTAAGAATTGCTATTCCATTGTATTCTATCAGTTGTCTAGCAGGCATTTTAAAAAAAAAAAAAAATGTTAGCAGCACAGATCTCCATAGACAGGCTAAGTGGAAAAGGGTTGGAAAATGACAAGGTTAATCACTTAGGAGATGTCTTAGAAATGTCATTTTGTCCATTATAAGCAATGCCATAATCCATTTTCAATATAGATATGCATGTGTTGTGTGTGTGCGTGTGTTTATTTAGCATAGTTTTTTATAATGTGCTAATAAAATTGAGTCCTACTGGTGGGATCGATCTTTATAACTGATCTTTATCCTGCAGAATCTATGTAATTTAGGGGATGGGATATAAAACTTTATAGTAATTTCAGCTATCGACTAACTATAGGGCTATGTGAGCCATGAAGTAAAAACTCACTTCTTGCAGAGATGGAGCAAAGTCCCAAATAGCCCTTCCCCACCCCACTACCTGCTGCTTAATGCTGGCTGGGATTTCCATGACAATTCAGAATGAATGAGCAATAGCCAAATGAATGACACTTTTAAAGTCCGTCTTTCCCTTCTGCAAACCTACTTTCCTGGATATACAAAAGTCTAGCAAAACCCTGCATTCAAGGAGGGACAAATGGAAACCAAATCCAGCAACATATTGAAAATCCCAGTCACTCTGAGTAGGATTAGTGAATTACTCACTATCCAGCGAGATTAGATTGAGATCCTATATGCATTCTAGTGGTATCCATGAGACATAATATTATTTCACTCCTCTAAATTCCTTTAACATCAACCATCCATACCATTCACTTGAGACATAACGAATGCTCCATTTAGTATTATTAATCTTTGTGATACACTGTCTAACCTATATATTATAGGCTTTTAAAGTGCAAGTGCATGCTTAATAATTCTTTTGGTATTACATTGTTCTTTGCACTATCTTGCTCTTTCTATGGGAAATAAATACTTTGCTGATGGTGTTGATGAACATTGCATTTTCTCTTAAAACTTCTTAAATTCTGCTTCTACTCTCAATGCTTATTATCATTATCCTGGTTCTTATTTTGTCTATCGCTTCATTTCTTCCCTGAAAACCAGTGAGGCTTGGATTGCGTAATCTTAGTAAAAATTTAAATGACTAACAAAGTTGAAAATAGATATGATTAGAATTTAATTTGGTTGGGTCAGATAATTTGACCATCTGATCACCCAAGTCAGATTGGCCATATGACTAATTTCATCATCTTGACAACATCAGCCTTTAAAATGACTCATCTTGGACTCTGCTGACTTCCGTGGCACTGAATAAACAATCACAACTGCTGGATTTGGGAATGAAGTGAGCTCAGACTTTCTTTTACGATTTAAGTCAAGCGTATGCTAACAAAACCAAATAAGAAATTTGAGACAACCCAACGATTCTAGAGGGGGAGGAGGGGGAGAAAAAAACTATGCCTAATAATTTTAACTTCCCTTTATCTCTTCAAAGAATCTTTAAAAATACTGTAGTTAAAGCCCAATTCTATATCAGACATATAGAAAAACTAAAGCACAGAGAAGATAAGGAGTTTTTAAAATCTAAGCTAATGATTAGAATGGTTAGGACTAGAATTCTTGGCCAAGATAATTCCAATTGCACCACACCACCTCTGCACATCAATCATTAGGCTGCAGGGATGAAGATATTTCTAAGTTATTATGATAGGATTCCTGTCTTTCCAACCCCATTGCTGATTTAGTCCTTGCCTTAATCTTTCTGAGCAGAGGTGAAAACGAGGGTTGGACTAGTTTCCTCTCTTCCAAAATGATTTTCTAAAATTTTGACATCTGTCAAAAGTTTGGACTCAGAAGGGACCTGTAAAAACCTCTAAACTTTAATTTCAAATGTTTCTTTGAAACTTAGCTGTGACATGATTCCTCAGGAGTCCTAGCCACCTGCCAATTTTGAAGTGTTTTTGTTCAGCTGTTTTTAACTTACTGCTGAGAAAGTTCTTAATTTTAATAAGATGGAAAATTATATTTTTTTTCCACTGGCTTATAACTCCAAAACAACAAAATGGATGCGTTACATGAAAAAAGTTAAGAAAGAAAAAAGCAAGTACAAAACATAGCACTATCATTGTTTGGATATTTTAACGTATTGGGCATTTGGTAAAGTGTCAATACTAATGTCAGGCAAAAAACAAAGACCACTTTCCCTTAACCAAATGACTTACTGAGTGCCAAGAATATTCCTAGCCCCATATTTCATATATAGTCATTACCTATGTATGTTTGAAAATAAGAAGCAAAGAAAATACCCACTATTCAATTTATTATTGTTTATTAAGTGCTCTTAAAAATTGGAACCAGTATTCATGAACTTGTACAACTCATTTGTCTATTGAAAAGAATAACGAGTTAATAAATAATTTTTCCTCTTTCCTATCAGTTTCTTTTTTAATTTTTCTGAAAGAATAGCGAATTTCAATCTTGCTGATTAGATTGACGTAGTTGTTAGACAGCAAAAATTTTATCACAGAAGCTATGATGTTGGTTGAAACCACAGGCTATGTAGATACTGAAGGCTGTCAAAATAACCAGAGACAACAAGATGCTTGAGTAAGGGTTTTGCTTTCTTGTCCCCATCCCTCAACACATCTAAGCCATTTGGTACTTGGAGACACTGCCATAATGTTAGACAATTGAGTAATTCTGCCTGACACTTGTTGGAACACTCTTGCCCTAAAAACAAGGCCGAAGTGTTCTGGAGTTATGAGTCACCTTTTTGCTTATATTCTGAAAACTTGTTCATGTCCCACCTCTGACTCAACAGAATAAAATGTTGTCACATAACTGACTGTCTCCTACATTATCACAAATAAGCTGCAAATCACAGACACTTCTCCAGAAAGTGAGAGACATTTATTTTGCAATAATGCAGTGATTTTTGCCTCTGTTATTCAAGATGATTGATGTAGATGTAATCATTCTGTCTCTTAGATATTGGTAAAATAAAGTGACAGTTGTTGGCTGTGCAATACGGGACCATCTGCACCTGGACGCCTGGAGGAATTGAAAGGTTGGCATTTTCACAGCATGAGATAAAGGATCACAATTATTCAGTTAGTTAATGAAAGCTATGTCTAAATCAGAAATTTCAGATCTGGTATTTTACTTCAAATCCTGAATTATGTAGATTATTTACAAAAATTTTTTAAATTTCAATTTAAAAAAAAACCATTCAAGTGACATATTCATGAGATTTTAGGTGTTTTTATTTCCATGT
>NW_006442107.1:8075082-8164408 GCF_000325575.1 Pteropus alecto
CCCTCATGTTCATCCATCTAATTACTATGCCATACTTTTATATCTGAGTTAAAACCTACCTCCTCCAGAATAACCTGAGCTAAGATTAGGAAAGCCTACAATACTCTTACAGTCTCATCTTCTTACACAACAAAGAAACATGTAACAGACAAATACTTTGTGCAAGGACTAAGCTAGGTAATGAGAATCAAACATGGGGTAACACATGACTACACTTTTTAGACAGGTAAAATAATAGTAATAATAGCAATAACAATAATTAATAATAATAATAACAATAATAATAATAATAATAAATCCATATCAAAATGGTTACAGAATGAACACTGTGTTTCTTCTTGAATTCCTCCCTGAGTCTACACAGTGGAAATTTTTGCCAATATTCCTTTCTTCTCAAACAACATTAGAAGAGGAAATGTCTTCCTCCTGTTCGCCCTTCACTTCCTGCCCACAGGGAGAAATCACTAATTCATATGGGAGCCTGTCATGCTTTAATTCTTGATCAGAGCAACTTGAAGTGTCGGATAGCACAGCTCATGCTTGATGTTTGTGCTCTCCCTCTCTCACCCTTTTTCTTTTCCTTCCTGCCATGAAAGCTTGTTTCTATCTCTGCCATTTTATTTTTAGAGTTGATGACTTGATTTTTAAATACTGCCACTTGAGACAACATGGATGAATCTAGAGAATATCATGCAAAGCGAAATAAATCAGACGGAAAAAAACAAGAACCATATGATTTCACTCATGTGGGATATAAAACAGAAAGCAACAAACAAAAAAAATTAAAAACACAGACAACAGTATGGTGGTTACCAGAAGGGAACAGGGTAGGGGCGAAGTAGAAGAGGGTAAAAGAGGTCAAGGAGACAGAAGGAGACTCGGCTATGGGTGGCGAACACACAATGCAATATACAGATGATGTATTATAGAATCATACACTTGAAACTTATATAATCTTATTAACCAATGTTACACTAATAAATTTAATAAACAAAAAAATTGATATTCTAAGAGTAGAATGTTAAGATGAGAGAACTTTTTAGCTATAGAGAGGAAGTGTTATTCAGTGATAACATTTTACTTCCAAAGAAGTTATAATATTATTTAGAAAATCATTTTTTGCATATCTAAAATTAATACAAAATATCTTACCATTTGTAAGTGCATTTGAGAAGTGAAATGAAGCAAGCATCATTTAGCAGACATAAGATGTGAGAAGGACATGAAATGAAAGGTAGATCTTGAATAGGTAGAAAGGAAATAAATTCAGGACAAGGATAATAAGGGAAAAAGTTATAAATTCAGGAAAAAGTAAATTGTATTTTTTATTAAAGTGAAGTGCTACACTGCTTTGAGGTAATTGTTTTTATCACTATTTTACATTAATCACCATTAACATACATCCATATTTATGTAAATTGAAGGGTTAAGGTAAATTATTTTCATTAGTTCATATTTTTGACTCTCTCATAGAAAACACTTCTTTAATAAGGTCATATACCTGTCACTCCTCTTTTTTCGTGACCCTCCTTCATCTGAAATAGAGATTTTCAGGCAATTGAAACCTCAGACGTGCATCTTATTGTCCTCCCCATACACTGAAGTTTGAAAAAGCCGCCCTAAAAGAAAGATTAATTTGTTTTTTCACCTAAACAATGGAAATTCTTTCTCTTCTACTTACTTAAATTTTAGACTTACTTTTCCACTGTTTGTAGGCTTTTTAAATGGAATTTAGAATGTATCTTTTAAAAATAAAATTTAATTTTAAAAGAAACTTTCATCTTTTTTTCAATACCTCTTTTCCTCTTTTCCTTGATGCCATGAACATTTTTAATGTGTTCAAAGCCAGAATCTGAGGGGTACCAATTACCATCCTAACATTTAGAAATATCAGGGTGAGGTTTCCCTGGAAACCACATGCACATAAAAACCATGCAGAGAAGACTTGGTTTCATCTCTGGTTACATTTTCTATTGAAGAGGAAAAACACCCTGGCTCTATTTTGTTTTGGAGGTGAGATTAAGGGCAGAAAGCTGTGGAGGTCATTTTATTGGGTTTTAACATCTAGCAGACTAATCAAGGAGTTACAGTTTGGGGATAAAAAACAAAACTAAATATGGGTTAAACCATATAAAAGCCTGAAAATAAAAGCCCAGTCTTGCCTTTTTCCTGTGGGAATAAGAATGACAGATGAGAGCAAAGAAGGATGTCCTGAGTGGCCTCCTTATCTGTAGTGAAGGAAGAGAGAATGATGACCTCTGAAAGGGAGAAGAAAAGGTTAATTATCTGCAGTGTACACCAAGGTGGTCAGTTTGGAAGAAGGTGCCCACCAAGCATCTTTTACAGCTGAGAGAATGGAAGAAGCACACTTTATATCATATTGATTTTCCATGAAAGTACTATAATAATCAGAAGATAATAATGTCTTTCCATTAGCTCATGTATATTATAAATATAGGCTTATTGCCTTGTAACTCCTTAGATTTGCTATGTGATGACAAGTCTTTAAACAGGTTCATATCATCTTGTCTGAATTTTCCATCACAGTATGAATCTGTATTATACATTATACAGACATTTAGTACACTTTATCAGTTACCATGCGCTTTCATTTAAAAGTGAGACCAGTTTTTCTCTTTCATGAATAAAAGTCTTGGACCTAACTCAGATGGATATAATTTTTTTTAAATGAACTTGGTAACATGGTAATATATTAAATTATGAGGTGTACACAGTCATTTTGCAAAAGCTTAGAATTTATATTCCTTTTCCTAGAATAAAACAATAATCCTTAAAAAAAAAAAAAAAGCAAGAATAATACCTGCTTTACCTCTAGGAAATTCAAAGTTCTTGGCAGAGAGGAAGTGCACGTTAAAAAAACAAACAAACAAACAAACAAAACCACAAGGATAAGGGTCACCTTTAGTCTGAAAGTAGCCAATATTTCCACTTTCCCCAAATTACCAAGACTCAGTCTGTGGCAGGACTGTGGGAAAGAGAGGGAGCCAATTACTCTCATCTTCTGTAGACTTATCCACAGAGCAGATGCCAGGTCCCATCTCGAGCTCTTTCTTCTGCTGGTCCAAAATATAGCCATTTGCTAATAATTTGGGAAGGAGAGAGTAAAAGTCTGATAACAGAGGGACACTACTCAGAATGGCCATTGTTAATATTATCTTGTGATAAAAGCATTAGGTTATCCTATTTCCACTCAAATCAATCAATTTAACCTCATTATTGACTTGTTTCTAGGCCTTTTGTTCAACCATCAGCTGGCTACATATTTACTATTTTATACTTCTCAAGCTATTTACTTGTACTATTCAATAAAAATAAGACAGCGCCAATTAGGCATGCAACCTTCTTAAAGGATATGGGGTTGAATACTGGAAGCAAGAAAAACCATTTTTTTCAGTTTTGTAAGTGGGGATAGAGGGCCCTAGGGTTGTTAAATAATTTATGCAGAGTCCCACAGTCACTTGGGGATGATCTGAGTCAATGGGACATAGTCTCCTGATCTGCTATATAATTATTCATGAAAGAAATTTATGAATAATAAGTAATGGAAATTTGAGATCTTCAATAATCTTATTTAATACTGAGTTATTTGTACACAATGTATTGGGTAATGGACCTGCGTGTTAGCCTTTATTGGAAGAGTGTTGTTTAATTGTAATTAATTCATGTCTCTGTGACGAATCATCCAAAAGTTAAAGGGATTCGAGTGGGAAGGAACAGCACTGTGAGGTAATAACTGAGGAAGTCAATTCTTTGAACTCATTTCTTTCCTGGGTGACATTTTTGCAGAAGAAAAGAATGAGAAAAACTTATACTAAATTTAAAGTTAACATTTGTAGTGAAATTTGATTTTCCATATGTCATTGGTGTTTATATCTCATAATGACCTACCGTGTCAACAAAGGAAGCCAGGAGGCATGATGGGCTGCAAATGAATAACTATGAAGCGCTAAAACTGCCATTGTGAGAGATTCTGTTGTATTAACATGAGGGAATGCTATTAGGTTTTATAAAGACACGAGAAGTGTAGATAAAAAAGGGGCCACATGCTAAACTTGACAAGCTCAGAGGAGGCCCTCATGGCAGGCCTTACGAACCCAGAGACCAAAGTAACCGCACAGGGCAGTCTGAACGGAAAAGTGTCTAACTAAAAGCGGGTCATGGTGAGCAGTCACGTCCTAGGCCCGTAGCTTCTTTGACAAAGGTCAGTCTTTACCTTGAAATTGTCTATTGTCTTTGCGCATCTAAGAGAGAACATACCTTTGAAGTGTCAGAGTAATCTTTTTCTCCAGACCTGTCAGAGGCACAACCGCGGGCATCAGAGCACGGGACCATGATGATATCTTGTTGCCCACATACCATCTCTATGTGCTACAAATGTTAACTATCTTGTACCCTCCAATATCAAAGAAATATGTGTCTCTCCATTTTGCTTTTTATACAGTCTCAAGGGTTTTCTCACTATTTTCTCCATCCTCCCTAATCTACCACCAGTGAATTTCATAACCCTCCTTACATCTTCTCTTTTAATTCTAATGTATGAAATAAGCTGCAAAATTGCTATTTCTTGGAGCATCTTCTCAACCCATTGAGATTTTTCTTTCCAACGATTGTTATTAGTTTTACTCAAATACACTGACCTAAGCCGTTTTCTTAGGCTGGGTGTTCTTTTGTTGAATGAAATGAGAAGGAAATAAATAATAATGAACTTTGGGTGGGATATTTGTCTTGTTTTCTGCTTGTTTATCACCTCAAGAGCAATCTCAAGATGTTTGGGAATTTTCTCCTTTAGCTGCCAGGTCTGCCCAAAAAACCCTTAAAACTTGTCAGCTTTTTAAAAATTTGAGATGCAGCATTTGAGCTCTGTTAATGGGATGTTATCTCCTAAGACCTTGCTTTGTGATTGAATAATCAGAAAAAGCATGCACCGAGCAGAACCAGTTTTTGGTGAGAGCAGCTATATAGAGACCTGTGGTTTCAGGGCCAGCAGCAACAGGTGATCTGCTGACACCTTCTCTAGTGTCACTTTGAGGTCTGTACCCACTAGCAGTAGCTGCAGTGTCTTTGCTGGAGTCTGTCCATGGCAAAGCTGAGCATTGTTCCTAGCTGCATGGATTCCAAGTGTGACATTCCAACTTTATATGCTAGTTAATATATATTAATATTTTTTTTTCTGATTAAACCAGTTAAAATTGGTTTTGTGATTTTCAGTTAAGAACCCTGCCTGACTCAACCCTTAACTATGCGCCAGGCATTCTGCCAATTATTTCACACATTCAACATGATTTTATTCACTACAAGCATCCTACTAACCAGGAATGTTATACAGTGAAGCCCAGAGATGTTAAATACTTTGTCCAACATAGTTCACAAATTAAATAAAGGAGCTGAGACTCATTCTAGATATTCTCTTGCTAACCTTATAAAGTGTGAGGCTGATTTTTAATTTAGAAAGGAAAAGTCATGGGTGGTATACACTTAAATATAAAATTAGTAAGTTTCTTTTTTTTTTTTTTTTAAGTTTATTGGAGTAACATTGGTTAATACAATTATATAATTTTCAGGTGTACATTATAATTTGACATCTATATATTCTATTGTGTGATTACCACCCAGAGAAAATTAGTAGGTTTTGATGAGCTCCAGAATCTGAACCCACTCCCTCATCAATTTACGTCTTGCCACTACCTGATATAAGCCAGCTATTATGAACAGGGGAGTTTACCATTCCCACCTTTTCTTAGATTATTTGAAAAAAATACCCTTCTCTCCTATCTTTCACTTATTCAACTTCTTACCTTTCCTGCACCAGTTGGAACTTTTCCTGGGTAGTTTGCCTCTCACTCATCTCTTCCTTTCTTACCTCCTATGGTACATATTGTCTATACGTGGTAATCAGCTGGTGTGTGGCCTTTGCTTCCTTATCCCCTCTGTTTGGATTCCATAGCTCAGAGGTCAACCAAACTTTTTTTGTAAAGGACCAGAGAGTTAATATGTTATGCTTTGCTGTATAGTCCTGTTGCAACTATTTGACTTTCCTGGGTAGTGAAAGCAGTCTTAGACAATCAACAAATGAATGAGCATGGCTGTGTTCCAATAAAACTTATTTACAAAAGCAGGTATTCACTGAGTGTAATTGGCAGAACCCTGCAATAGCCCAATGATTCTCAAATGTTAGCATGCCCCAGAGTCACCTGAGGGCCTATTAATACACAGATCCCTAGATGCCACCCCCAGAGCTGATAAGGCTGAAGAATTTACACTTCTAACAAGTTCGACTTCTCTCTGCAGTAAACAAGTATACTGTGACTACAGTCAAGAATGACAGTGGATAAATGTTTACTCTTCCCTTTCTGAGTAAATATTTTTATGTTGGCTTTGCCTCTTTTCTGTTTTATTCCCTCTGTCTCTTACTGCTGCTCCTTGGACTTGCATTCCAAAATAATACATCTATTCATAGGTCTTTGTTTCATGCCTGGTTAGAGAAGAACCCAAACTAATAACATTAGTACCAGGAGTGGGGTTAGAAATTAACCTGTGGCATATAGTATCATATTTATTGATTTATCATTGCCTAATTGTGATAACTGGTATGTGGGATGTGAGGTGTTGGGTTATATGATAGCTGGGTGCTTAATCAATGTAAGGAAAACTTTGATTATACAAATTATGGCATTTGTTTACTGCCGTGGAAAATGATAGACCCACTCAGCCAACTATCGACTCAAAGAAAGCTGTGAAACCAAAGTGTTTCTATTTCAAAGTTGTAGGAAACTCTTTTCCCTATAGCACCTAGTGAGACTATGCTAAAAAATGAGCCCCAGTATTTAAGTATGGCAGAGCTGCAAAGGAAATTTAGTGTGCAACTCTGACAAGTTTCTTATGTCAAAATCAGAGACCAAAAAGGAGCTGGGCCCTGAAACCAAGGATGAGAACAACTGGTAGCTGAGCCTGAGAGTCCAAAATTACTAAAGCTTCCTAAATCCTCTGTGCTAACAGAAGCATCTTCCTTCCCTTGATAGAGAAAAATAAATTACCCTTGCTTAGTGATCCTATAAACAGTCACCTAAGACAGGTACCTCTCAAGATGATGCTTGCTGATCATATCTGTCCCTGCCTCTCCCACCCTGTATTCCCTTCATGCCAAACACCAGGGTCAAGGCTCAGTATAACCCAAGCAGGAAATAGAGTTGCTGCTCTTTGGGGATATGGCTTACACATTAAATAAATGTAAAGTCTTGGCTAATATATACTAGTGGTAATTGGTAAAATATCTATGGGCATAGATCTGTAGAGTATTGCACTAGCTAGAGAAGAGAGTAAATATAAAGCTTGACATATGAACACCCATCGTCTTGAGAGCAATATTCTTGCAAGATTTTCTGGTCTCAGTAGGTGGATCTTTGAAGCTGAGACATGATGACTCTGTTCATGTGGTAAATGAAGATGATACAAAAACTGCAGGGCCTAGTACTGAGGAAGTGGTCAGAAGACTCAGAGAAATGAGCAAGGTGTCACAAGTTAAAGAGTAGCTAGTATTCCAGCTATACAACAGGGACACACTTGTGCACTCTTTACTACTTAAATGAAAGAAGTGTTGGAACCCAGAAATGCAAAGTTGTAAGTCTCCCGTATGGTAACTTTTGGATTATGGTGAATGGGAAGTAATGAATAAATATTTCCTTCTTTCTTCCTCTGGATAGAAAATCTCAAACATATTTCTTAGGTTTTTTTGGATTTTGTGAGATGAAGCACCTACCATTCATAGTACTGGCTAACTCAGCAACATACCTCCACATTGGCTTTTTCTTCTCCCCTGATTGATTCTACCATTCATAATTTCTGCTTTCTCTATATAAACTTTTATCTCAATATCTGCTTCAAGAGAAATTTAGGCTATGGAAATCAGAAAGAAGAAAATTCACATTTTATCAAGGATTACAATGAGTGAATGAATGAATGATTAGCTAGCCCAGCAATCGTGAAATCTGGTGGAGACTAGAAAGTCCCAATCTCTTGAATTCTTTAAAATGTCAAAGATACCTTATTAAAGGGAATTGCTAACTGTAAAAAAAAAAAAAAAAAAATATGGTAAAAGTACTAGAAATTGTGTTTCCATATCCCACATAATGAATCACAAATTCATATGCAGATGTAATAGTCCCACAAAGCTGACTATTCAATGATATACTCAGAAAGGTGATATAGGCTATATCACTTATCTGTGAAATTTTTAAATGTGTTAAAGCAAAGCTGACTTTACTTGAATCCTTTGGTACCTTTCTAATTAACAGCCAAAGACGAGCTTGATGAAATCATTGCATATTAGTAACTCCAATCATTATTCTAAACGTAGTTTGCTTTTTGTCAATTATAGCTCCTTAGGGGGCAATCCAAACCACTGTGTAAAGAAGGCTCAAAAGAACAGTATAATTTAAAGTACTAGACTGGCTTTTATGTTGATTGAGTTTTTCATTTATTTTTTTTTTCAAAACATAAACAAGTTTGACAACATTAGCTTTTTTTTACATTTTTCAAAATTAGAATATAATTTTGCAAATATATAACTGACTTGATTACCAAAAGTAATAAGTAATAAAATGGCTTAGAGGCAAAAAATGTAAGGACAGAACAACATTCTTAACAATAACCTAAATATATTTTATGTTGGCAGGTGAGTTAAGTAAAGGCAAGGTGAGATAAAACAAATTTCCAATCCTGAGACCAGAACCCTGGTCTCTCAACTGGAAGTAGATCTCTTCCAAATCTGAGGATTTGTTAGAAAATTTTATTTATTTTCTTTTATTTTTATATAATTCTCTTAGTTTTCCCTGTTTGTGCCTTGAAACAGAAGCTACTGAAACAATAAAATATCAGAAAGAGGGAGGGAGAAAGAGGGCTGCCAGAATCCTCAATGTGGAAATATATTTCAGAAGCCTTCCCATTGGCTAGCACTGGCCTTGGAGAAAAAGCTTATGGGAGACATCCTCTGGAGATTACCTTCCTGAAGGATAATCTAGATCTATTCATGGAGATAGAAGTGGCCACTCCAGTGCCATTCCACATCTAATTGACTTTCCTTAGATGAATCGGCCTGTTATTCATCTTAATCTTTTGGACCTCATTCATTGAGTCCCCACTTCCATTTCTCATTCTTGTCTGCTAGGTCTTAGTGAAAAAGTCTATGAGCAATTTTAGTACATGATTCCAGATAAACTTACAGGAAGCTTCATTCTTCTTTACTTGTGGAAAAGAATCTGAACATGCAGGTTCAATATCAGTCAAGATAGGGTAGTACATTGAGTTAACAAACAACCCTGGAACCTAGTGGTTTGAAATAATGAAAGTTAATTTCTCATCTGTGCTACCTGTCCAATTGGATTATCAGGTAGGCATGAAAGGAGGGGAGAAATGCTTGTTTCAGTCTTTCAAGCCGACAGAGGCTCCCAATCGACATATGCTTCTGTGATCAAAGAGGCTGCAAATGGGAACATGATGTACATACAGTTCATTAAAAAAAAATTTTCCCAAGAAGTGATATTCTGCTCACTTCCAAAGGGGTAGGAGAGGAAAGGCAGAAATATTTTGTAAACAGAGATAATGACTATCCCAAGTCCCTTATGATTCTCCCTACCACCTCCACTCGTAAGAGAGACTGTATAGACCACGTGAAGTTCTTGTTCTATCTCTTGTGACCCATCGATCTGAGACTGCTGTCTTCTTTCTACCTTCTGTCTTCCCCCCTATTTTCTATTCCTTGTGGATAATTTTCACTAGCACCCACATATTTGTCATGTCTCTAGCATTCATTCTGTCTGGACTGGTTTGATTGAATCTCCAGATGCTCCCTTTGGAAGTATAGCTATATGCAGCCCACAGGCCAACACCGCAGTACCCTTGAACTCACCCCACATCTCACCCAGAATCCCAGTTTATGTATAGTAAATCAGGCTTAAGATTGTACCACAGGGTCATTCTGGGGTAGATTGAGAAAGGAAGTGAAATGAAACTGGCCTGAAAAAGACCTGAAACACAGCAATCGTATAAAGAAAATGACTAACCAAACTGATTTGGAAACTAAGTTTAAGGTAATTGGAAAGGAACCAGAGATACTTACAAAGAAATATTTAAAAGTTTAGTTTTACTGTCTGCCTAGTTATGTGAGGGATAAATGTGTATGAAATGTACATATCAAGAAGCTCTTAATTGAAAAAGATTTCTGAAAGAGTTGATGGACTTATGTACATACTTTATTTGAATACTATTATATAACTGGTCATGGATTCATAAGATGAGATTAAAGGGTAAAATTATAATTGGAACCCATAGGAATTTGTTGTAAAATACCACTCATAAGTAAGTTCCTTCCAGGCCTCGCTATATCAGTTGGTAGGAAAAACACTGTAACCTGAGAATTTGGTTCCAGGCTCTGTTCAAATTCTAAATAGTGGGATAAACTTGAAAAAGTTAGTTTGCCCTTCCGGGCTTCATATTCCTCCTCATCATGTAAGTGAGAACATTGGACTAAATGATCTGAAAGTTCTTGTTCAGATCTAAATTAGAAAAGCCTTATCTTCTCAGAATTAAATCTACTTAAATGAGTCTAAGGAGTAAGATCACAATAAAATCATCCTTTAAGTATTTTATTGTCATGTTAGGTATGGTACCCCATCCTTCCTCCTGAGTAACAGACAACCCTGCTCAAGACATTATGAGTGTTTATTAGAGTTTGCACTATAATCATAATCATCATCATCATCGTCGTCATCATCATTATTATTATTATTCACGAGAATATAGACTGTTATTTTTTCCACAGAAATACTAAGCTCAGCTGAAATCTATTTGAGTCACCACACTGGACTTCACACAAAAGGACAGATATATTTTGAAGTGGGTTTTGTAAGAATACTTAGTTCATACTAACGAGAGATGCTGATTCTCATGATAGCTATCAGTCAGGCATCAGCCCAGCCCTGAGAGCAAAGACACCTTCAGGGTATGATCAATCAAGACATGTATCTTATAGCCTTTTACTCCAAGTGTTCTCAGGTGACTGGGACATCTGTTTGAAAACCATCTTGGTCAGGTCACAAGACCACATTCCCAGGCCACACAGCTATCAATTTGCTGAATGAGATGATTCTCTGGTCTTGGTCTCCTAATGTAGCAAATGAAGGGATTAGATCAGAGCAGCGATTTTCAACCTCCCAATTTATAAACTGGGTAAAAATGGAGCTGCTTACTGTCTCTTCATGAAATATCAGCACCATGGCTCATTGATGGAACACTAAGGTGTCATTGAATAGAGGTGACAAATCACTGAGAGTGTTTTCAGTGTCTAAAAAGATGTAAATGAATTTCTCAGGCCCTTGTCTAAGATAGAATAACCTAGGCTCTCTATTTATAGTCCTATAAGTTCTCAGGCTTCAGAAGGATTCTTCTGACTGCTTTAATTGAGAACATGCAAAGAAACAAGAGTTTCAGCTGGGAGAGTAGTTTTGAGGTTCATGTAGGAGACAGGAGAAGATGATAGTAGTGGAAATATTGAAGTGGAGTCAGGTCCTGGTAACATATTGAATTCTGTGACAATATCTTTTAATGGTTTAGATGTCAGAAATAAGAGAGCAAAGGACAGGGTAAGTTGAAATATTTTCAGCCTAAAAACTGTAAGGACAGAGTTTTCATTAACTTAGATGGATAGACTGTGGGAAAATAAATTATAGTTTCATATAATTTGTATATTATACCATATAAGATATCATTTTTAACATAGGTTATGTTTTTGTAATTTATATAATCATTTATATCTATAAAGCTATTTTAATGTGTGTGTGTATAGTAGTTTCCAGAAACTCATATTTAGATATTTTGAGAAACTTTTATGTTCATGAATCTCCTCGTGTATTTTCCTATGCATATATAATATTGTGAATACATTAGCAATTGCGCTTTACACATGTATTTAAACATTCTTTTCCTTTTGGACCAGAATGAGTAGGAAAAATCTTTGTGAAACTCTACAGAATTGAGTTTCTGCTGCTTCTTATATCAAATATCTCTCCAGAGTCTCTCAAGAAGATAGGACACTTGGTCTCTAACCTCTGATTCCTGTAATTTTCTCTACTCCTTTCCTTGTTATGGTGCTAGATGCTTGGCTTTTTCCTGCCCACATAAGACCTCCCTACCATTTCAGGACAAACTGGTAATGTTTGCTCTTTGTTATGTTGACTTGATGGTGCCTGATCCTTTTACATTCTTTTCTCTCTCTGAACAAAGGTGATCAATAGAGGAGTTACTGATTTGTTCCACTCATAACACATAGTTAACAATCATTTATTGCTCACATGTCTGCCTCCAGATTCTAAGTGCTGCACTTCTATTATAACTAGTAAAAGTAATTGTAATAAATTAAGTGGAATTGGCATCTGAAAGAATAGGAAAAAGTAAAAAGTCCAGAATATTGGTGACAGGCTTTGGAGCAAATGAGAACATTAAAGATAATAGGTATCTTGGATAGAAGTAACTCCACAACAGAAGTGAGTGTGCAAAAGCAAAAGTGGGAGGTAATCAAAGAAAAACTGGCTAATTGTCCAGGTTTGCCTCTGGCTGACGGTATATCCAGTGTAACCAGGATAGTAGTATACTTTGGAACACGGAAAAGTTCCGGTGATGACAAGAGTTGCAGAGTGTTCTGAACCTCAGCCCCATGCAAATCAGCTTCTTTCTATAGCTCCAAGTGTCTATTTCTTGGCCCACAAGCAAAGTGACATTTGACCTGGAGGTCCCATAGTTCCAATAGGGGCCAGGGTGACTTTGTCCACTAGTGTAAAATGTTCCATGAAGTGACCAGCAGAACCTAGCTGACCTCAAGTCTCACAGTTGATGTCAGCCAAACAGAAAAAAGTACCTGCAAATGAGGATCTGCTTTTGGACAACATTCATTCCATGCTTAGGGGGCTTTATATAAGATAGCAGTTGTAGATGAACCCAAAGTCTGGAACCTTATCCAGAGTAAGTAATTGAATTTTATCAGAGTGTCCTGGAGAAAAATTACTCATCTTCCCTGATTAACCCACAGCAGTAACTCTAACAATGTTCTTTACACACATAACATGTTCTAATAAACATTTAATGCATCTGTCAGTGACAAATTGTTAGTTCACTCTATTAGGTCATATCCCTTGGTACCTGAAGTTTGGATGATATAATTGATCTCATACTTTTTTTCTGAAATAATTCAATTTTTTTTAGTAAAAGGACTAGTGTAATATGAGCTACGCTTCCATAATCAGATCCTCTCATTATATTTTTCTCCCTTTTTTTAATTTGAGTTCTTATTGAAGTATACAGACATAGGTCAGGTTCCTCAGAAACTCTAAGAATCTAAGACTTGTATGTAGGAGGCTTATTGGGATATACTTTTAGGGAGCAACACTTCTCTCGGAGTGAGATAAATGAGCTTTCTCAGTGGGAGAAGTTGAAATGTGATGCATTCATAAAAGTAGCATCAGCCAGTCTCATGAGGTTGACACGACAGAGTTGGCCTGAATTGAGGTGAGGGTCTAAGCCTATGTACCCATGCATCAACCAATCACAGGATACAGACTGCTCTAAGGGAGAAGATACAAACTTATAAAAAGTGGTTCCTAAAAGTGATCCAGTCCTGAGAGAGGATCTTCCACAGTGATGACTACAGTTTACCTCTTACATTCTCATTCACTTTTTTGATGGTATAAATTTCTTTCTCCTACAAACAACTGCTCTGGGATTCTGGTTGGTTTTATTTCCTGAGAAAATTTACAAAAAAAGGGTTACTAGTTCCTGTCACTGCAAGTGGGTTTTGAGCCTCTAATTGATACTCATCTCCCTCCTCTACTACCCCATCTAGATTTCTCTCATCCTGTCTAGTATCTCCTCTGGTCTAGGTGGCTAACTGGTTAGAATGGTCCAGATCCTCATTACTGAGGCATCTGAGTGCCTGGACACACATGCCTTCAAACACAACCCAACAAGATTTCTGGAATGCAACTATAGCAGTGTGAAAGAAAGAAATTCATAGCTTTAAATGTTTGCATTAGAGAAGAAGAAAAATCTAAAATAAATGCTCTAAGATTCTACTGTAAGAAAACATAAAAAAAGAGACAACCAAATTTCAAATAATTAGAGATAATGAAATAATAAAGACAGAAATGGAACATATTGAAATTTAAAAAAAAAAAAAAAGTCAGTGTAACCAAAGATGGTTCTTTGGAAAGATGAAATGATATACTTCTATTACTTCAGTTGCTAAGATAATTAATCAATAGTATTACTTAGGTATAAAGTTTTTGGTTTTTTTCAAGAGAAGGTAAGTTTTCTGGCCTATCTTTTTCCTAACATTGCATCATTAAGAAAGTAAATGAAAATACCCAAAACTCCTTTAAAACTCGCCTTCAAACTATTTTTGAAACTTATAAAAACTAGGATGCTAACATCACATTTTTTACAGCCCCAAACCACCAGTTTTTCTGCCTCTTCAAATGACCTTTTATATGTGGGAGGTGTTTGGAATTTTGGGTTGCTCTTTCCAAAACTGTTTTATTATTAAAACTTCCTGTTGGAGTTGGACATGTAGGCAGAATCACTTTTTTAAACACCTTTTCTTTTTCATTTAATGTCATGGTCACTCTAGATTTAAGTGCCATTCTCTAAATTATGACTTTCACTCTGGACAAAATAATGTGGTAATAAAGAAATAGTTTAAATTAATAATGAAAAGAAAAGGAGTTTGGAAGGAATCCCAGAAAAGCCTCTATACACATTTTCCCCAACCTTCAATAGTCTCTGAAATTCTATCCTGTATGAGCCTCTCTTTTTCATTCAGCCTCTAGAATAATTAAACTAAGACACTATTAATCTTTTTTAAGTCTCTTGAAATACAAGAGAGTTTTTAAACATAAACTTCACTTTTTAGAACAGTTTTAGATATATAGAAAAATTGAGCAGATAGTACAAAGTTTTCATGTATAACCCCTACCCTATCCTACATACTATTTCTCTTATTAGTAACACCTTACCTTAGTATGGTACATTTGTTACAATTAGTAAACCAATATTCACACATTTCTATGGACTAAGTTTCATACTATATTCAGATTTACTGTGTTTTTATATAATGTCCTTACCAGGATACCATAATGCATTCAGTTGTCAGATCTTTTCAGGCTCTTCCTGATTGTAACAGGCTCTCACAGTTTTATTGTTTTGATGACTTTGACAGTTTTGAGTTTTGATCGAGTATATTGTAGGATGTCCCATTATTGGAATTTTTCTAATGTTTTTACCATTATTGAACTGGACTTATGGTTGGAGGAGGAAAAGCACAGAGATCAAATGACGTTTCCATCACATTATATTAAGAGTACAAAATAGCTACCTGATGTTGATCTTGATCACCTGACTGAAGTAGTGCTTGTCAGGTTTCCCCATTGTCAAGTTTCACTCTCTTCTCTCCATACTGTGGTCTTCAGAATGAACTCACTATGCTCAGCTCACACTTAGAAGTGGGGAGTTATGCTTCTCCTCTAGGGTGGAGTATCTACATAATTGATTTGGAGTTTTTCTGCATGGGTGATGTGGCTCTTCTCTTTCACTTATTGATTTATTCAATCATTTGTGTTAGTATGAAATCGTGACTATTTATTTTGTACTTTGGTTATAATCCAATAGTATTTTATTTTCTTGCTTAAACTATTCCAGCTTTAAACATGGGGAGTTCTTTCAGTTGGATCCTCTGTCCCTTTCACATAAACTTATCATTGTTCATTGTTGTTGTTGTCCAGGTTGTTGGAGCACTTTCTTATTTTCTGGTACTATACAATGCTCCAGAGTTATCTTGTATATTTCATCTCCCAGTCTTACAATGAGCCATTTCTCCAAGGGAGTGTATGTGATTAATGAACTGCTGCCAATCTCGTCCAGCATTGGGTGTCATATAGTCAGCCATCTCACACTATTTTGGGTAGAAGGAGCCCTCTTTCACAATAAGGTAAATAGTGGGTGATCAGAACAACAAGTAGTGCATAAAAGGAAGGAGAATAAAGTAGGAATGGGAAAGGAGGGCATTAAAGGAGAACTGTAGAGAGGGTGCATTTTTTTTTAAAATGCCTAGTTCTTTTAACAATGATAGAATTAATTTTACAACAGTTTTTCAAATAAAAATACCTGACACAGCTAAAAAAAAAAAAAGACTTTTCTATAAATTGTATGGTTTTCTTATAAACTTAGTATACAAAGAAAGTCCTTAATAATGTCGATAAGCATTTTCTCTTTAAATTAAGCAATTTAAAAAATGGAAGAAATAAATGTCAATTTGGTTAGGGACACAAAGGATTTTCCAAAGATGTTGTTTCTTCAAGATTAACCTTTTTATCTTGAAATATTGATATGAATTGTGAGTAGTTTGTTCTGCAGATTTTGTTGAATTCTTCTTAAACCAATAGTCACTAAGGTGTGCCAAAGTGGATAGAAATACTTCTCTTGTCAAACAAAACCAATAGGGGGCCTGATCCAAGGAATGCTTGGATAGGTAAGCAGGCTAAACATGCTGAGAAACAGTTTAGAGGCACTCTGCTAGGTTTGCTATTTATTTGTTTGTTTGTTTATTGTTTTCAGAAAGCACTGCCTCTGAAGTCCAGGCTTGTGATAATCATTCAGTTCCTCTCAAAATCACAGTTGCTTTATCCAAAGGCACTGTCTTTTGTAGAACTGAAATATCTTTGGATTAATATACCCAATATAAATTCCTTCTTTAGATCAAAAAATAAACAACAACAAAAAAATCAAATTTCTTATGGTTTCTCCTTTTATTCAATAAAAAGTGAAAGTAAATGACACCAATAAGAAAATCCCATAGTCTATTTCTTTTTATAATGCTCACCCTCTTTTAAGTAAGATTTTGGCCAAAAGCTTTTTTTTTTTTTTTTTAATAAAAGAAGAGTAGGAAGAATGAAACATGAGCAATAATGGAACTTTTTTAAGAAAATGAGAGCATGATGAGGCTTATACCAGATGTCATCTTTTTTTTTTTAAATAACTCTCCTAAATCTCTCTTCTATCCAACCCTACTCTTCAGAAGTAACCTATTCTTTTGTCCTCCTATAATGTATTTAAATCTCTTCTGAAACCATGCATTAGACTGAAATAGAGTGAGTTACCCATATGTCAGGTTTTCTGGCTCTATGCTTACTCATCTACATTTCCCTGGGACGATGGCAGTTTCTAGGTAGACATTCAAAAACATGCATTGGATTGGATTGAATGTGCTGTTTGCATTGTTCGTTATTGCCCACGAGGTTCAGGGGTTCATGTCTTGCTCATCCTCCACTAAGCAACAATTATAGTCATTTGCATCTTCATCTCCAGCCCCACTCAGAGATCCTAAGACCAAAAGGGATATTCCCTCAGAAAAAAATTAAAGGCCATTGGGCTCAGGAGGAAGCCATCTCTCCTCTAACCTGAATGAGAAAGAACAAACGGGCTTTTGTCCTTGCAAATTACTGTGATGCTAACTGGTCGAGTACCTCAGTCTTCTTTTCGATTTAGAACATGCCCTCAACTTGGCCTCTGACCTGTATCTGACTTTTAGAACACCTGGATACAAACCAATCTTGTCACCCACCCTTCTTTTTGCCCCACTCACCTTGCAAGTCCAATTGGATATCTTTCTCCTTGCTAACTCTATCATTCTCTTTCTGGACTGTAGTTGGAGATTTTAAATCAATGGAGGTAGAGTTGGCTTGTTGGACTGAGTCATTTTTGTCAAAACCAGCAGCTGTGTCACTTCCCAGCAGTTTCCCTTTTTAATTTTTTCCCTCCTGTTTCTTTTAACTATATCAGTAATTAGTAATGTCTTGCTGAGGTCGATTACCTTTTTGCTTTATGTCCCAGTTGTCGCCCCCCTCAGTGTGCCTAGGCATGCTTTGCATCCAGTCACTCTTCGGTTCTTTCAGTTCATGGGACCTTATTCTTAACCAGGGAAAGTTTTTAAATCTGTAAACATACCTTGAGGGGACAGTTGTGGTTGAGCTCACTTACCCCATTCAAATTTAAAATAGGCCTCTGAAGACCAGAAAAGGGAGGTAATCCAACATGGAGGAAGAGCTAACATGTAAATGCTAGTGGGATTTCAGAAATAGGTACCACAAATCAGTTCTACCTAATGGTTCCCATCTGAAACCCTTCATTAAAGCTCCATTCCTCAGCCTTACAAAGCTTTTCCACTTGTTGAAATACTGTTTGCACCAATTTTGATCAGTTACACCTCAGTGTGAATGCCTTTAACACAGCATTTCCCCAAAGCACATTTTAATAGTGGAGAGGGACTATTTCTTATAGGTAGCTGTATACCTGAGGCATTTGGGGAAGATTCCCCAGAGATAAGACAAATAGAGCAGGAAGAAATAGCTGGGGAGTCTGGAAAATAAAACTCAAAGTTTTCAGGAAGAAAGACCATTATCTTCATGTTGTTTAACTTCTCTATCCTGATTCTCCACTGGAACAACAGCAATGCCTGAGACTAAAGAGATTAATTTTCATTTAGTAAATTATTTTTAACAATGAAACTAGTTTTCTGCAAATTACCCCACAATTAAGAACTCTAGAGTTTTCTCTTTATATCCCACCTGAGATAGCATATTCTAGGCATTTTGAATTTCAAGCAACTGATGCTTTTCAAAAGGCACAAAATGTCGTTGTCTTAATTCTGTATTGCTCTCTACAGATAACTTACTTAGTCCAAGTTCTCTTATTCTCCAGGTAATCATTCTCTGTGCAGTGGCTGCCCTTCACTGAGGTCAGTCTTTCTCAGTCTAAGTGTTTTAATTCTAACCTTACAGGTTAGCAATTATTTGATTTACTAAACCTTCATATGGATTTTTAACCCAAATCTATTAACCCTAGGAACAAGCATTTATGTTTTTTAATCCAATAAAAAAGTCCTCTGAATCTATATCTAAATGATTCAAATATTTCTTGCCATCATTAGTCATTAAGGGTTTTGTGTGTGTGTCTGTGTGTGTGTGTGTGTGTGTGTGTGTGTGTGTGTGTGTGTTTCCCCTTATAAGACTTAACTGATTCATATTCTTTGACATTTAGAAGCAAGAACATTTTTGAATTCATTAGTAGGATCTTTGGCTGGATACTTTTCCTCCTGTGAATTCTGACCCTTCATAGTTCAACTTTCTCCAGCTCATAATTGCAAGTTCTACATTGCTCCCCTGTGATTGTGCCTTTTAAAAATGGCCTCTGTTCATTTTCCTGCCTTTTTTCAACAAGGCCCAGTGAGAGTCCTCTAATTTTTAAAGCTTTGATGAATTCCAGTCCACCATCGGAATAAGCAGAAAATGGGAAAATTTTGTCTCCAGCTATGAGAAAGTAACCTTAAAAAAACCCCTCTGCAAGTGTCCTTTTGCCTCCAATTTCCCACCTCCACCCCAGGACACAGGCACTAGGGGATCTCAGGAGGGCAGCCACGTGCTCTACTCAGAAGCAATTAGACAAGATCATGAGATTCTCCCTTGTCTCCTTCTCCATCATCTCCTTCTCCCAGTATATGCAGACTGAAAGACAAGTGGGGAGCACCAAACCGGTTGCCAAGCTTGAAGAATCTCTCCCCTGGAAGCAAATCATTTAATGCTTTACATTTGAAAATAATTCATTGATTAGAATTCAGGTTTGTTAAATATGCTGAATCATTCTCTTTATGTCATAGTCCAAGGAATAACACCTAACTGGAATTTCTGTAAACCCCTTATTTGGGAAAGATTGTGTTTTAGATTCCAAATAACTAGTGGTGACTTCCTCACAGAGAAATTCAGGGAATTGCAAAAGGGCAATCTTATTTCTGATAAAGAACATTTAATGTCATAGTCATATTGATTTATTCAAAAACTAGTTTTGAGCACCAATTATGCAGAGATGTGTTTACCTAACAGGGTGGTCTATTTAGTTCAGATTATTGGCTATGAAGGGGAACTAAGGGCTTGAAAACATGATATGTGATGCCAAGACTCCTTCTTGGACATTCACATCAACAGTCTCCAAACTATAAGAAAGTAAAACAAAAACAAAAACAAAACAAAACAAAAATCTGGCAGCTGGCATCCAGGCTAGGCTGTTCCCAACTAAACGTAGATAAAACAAACAAAACACAAAACTTCACAGAACGTAAGCAGTGCTCAGATGAAGCCACGTGTGACCCTGGAGGACCATGACAGTGACACAGAGACTTTATGATGAAATTAGATGAAAAGGACACCATACACCAGAAAAATAACTAAACATCCCACTCTTCCAGCTAACATTAGTGGCTAGTATTTCTTTACCAGTAACAACTCTGGTTACACATTAATCTTCCCATTTATGGCCCAGAGTTGCCAATCACAGAATTGTGCCTACTTCCTGACAGCACCCAATCCAGAACTGACCACTGCTTCCCATAAACCCTCCTAGAATCACCTTGCACATGTTCAAGTCCAATATAATCCCCTCCTAACTCCTTTTTACCAGGATGCTCTTTGAATCCTCTTATGTGTACTTTCCCTTGCTGCTGCAAGCCAAATAAATCTAATTTTGAGTACAAGTTCCTAGTAGTTATTTACCAATATGTTTTAATATACAGCATCTTTCACAAATGATTAACTAAAGATAATTAGTCTAAATATTCTTAAAACCAATATATTTTAAAATAGCATCCATTGTCTTCTTTGTTCTGATTAGAAAAGTTAAACATGACCATTGTAGGAAGATGGAAAAATACATAAACACATAATTTTAAAAAACATCTTTCATACCTATGCCACCACTAGTATGACCACTGCTATTGCTAGCACTACTAATGCTACCATCAGTATTTATGATTTATAGAGCATTGAAGACATAAGTAAATTATTTATATACAGTATTGTAGGAAGGTAGAGTTTTTAAACTCAAATGCAAATTAGAAATCTAAAACTGAGAATGTTCACAAACCTAGTAAGTGGCAGAACTGGCATTAAAGCCACTTTGCCTTTTAACAAATCCATGTTTCCTTGTTTTTCACTATATTTATAAATCATTAACTATTAGTTTTCTAGGGCTGCCATAACAAAATACCACAGACCAGGTGGCATAGACTAAAGAAATTTATTTTCTCACAATCCTAGAGGCTAGAATTCAACATCAAGGTGTCCATGCAGTTGGAGTTTTATGAGGCCTTTTTCCTGGCTTCGTAGATGGCCATCTTTCCGCTGTATCTTCATAGTCTTCTCTCTGTGTGTCCCTGGTCTAACCTTCTCTTATGATACCAGGCATATTTGATTAAGGCCTGCCCGTATGACCTAATTTTATCTTAGATACCTCTTTAAGGATGCTATCTCCAAATATTGTCACAGTCTGAAGTACTGAGAATTTGGACTTCAACATACAAATTTAAAGGAGACACAATTCAGCCCATAACACTAATGTTGATTGCATTTCCTTCCTTTCTTTTATTTTTAAATTTCTTTTTTTTTTTAAATAGCCACATGTATAGTACATTACATCCCCAACACTTATTTTTCTTATAACTAAAAGTTTGTACTTTTGACCACTGTCACCATTTTCACTACCCTGCACCCCTTTTATCTGGGAACCACCAATTCGTTCTCTGTTTCTATGAGTTGTTCTCATGTCTTGCTATTGTAAATAATGCTGCAATGAACATGGGGTTGTGGATATATTGCAAACATTTATAGGTTTTATCTTAGGTTGCTGCTGCCTGATACAATAGATAACATTTGACAGAAGCAATAGACTACCTAAAAAGCTTGAGAAGAAAGACTGGAAATGTGATACTGCTAAGGATTTTGAAAAGGCCCAATACATTCTGGAGAATCTAGAAGGCTACACATATGTTAAAGGCTGTAGGCATATTTAGGAAAAATATTAAAAAATCCTAAGATCTCACCATTGAGGCTCAACGGAAGCAGGGCGTGTAAGTTGAGGCACCGTTGTCAACTAAATTGCCCTTGCTGAAGTTATGCCCCAGCACAGACACGGATCTCATTAGCAAAGGCTGGAAGATTTTTTGGTTCTAGTCATTTAAAGAAGTCTCTGTCCAATCATTCACTTACCGTCAAGGAAAAAGAACAGACACTTCAGAAGACCCATAAAACAATATCGGATTTACAGAATGTGTTCAGAAGATTCAGCAAACAAACAACTACAATAAACAGGAACAGCAAATCTTAGGGATGAGGAAGAATCTGATTTCCAAAGTTTCCACATTAAAATAGTCAAAATATCCAGTTTTCAACAAAAAATTTACAATTCATGCAAAGAAACAAAAAATATGGCCATACAAAGGAAACAAAATAAATCAATAGAAACTGTACCTGATAAACTTTGACTTACTGACTGAGAATTTCTGGAACTGACATTCTGGAATCTACGTTTTTAATGATAAAGAAGTTTAGCTAGTAGCTTAAAATTCTATTAATAACATATTTCAAGAAAATCAGCACATTATGTCAACATGTTACATACGTGAACTGAAAGTCTTGAAGACAATCGTTGTCTTAAGTGTTGTCAATATTGAAATAGAAATGATTGTAAGATTCATTAACTGTTTACGAATTATCAGGCATTGTAATAAGAACTTTTGGCTCACTGTCTTAAAAAATTTCCTAAGACTATGAGGTAGCTAAAATAAGACCATTTTACTGATGGAAGTTAAAGCAAAGAGTAATTAACTTTTCCAAATTTCTAAGGATCCTCTTAGTAGAACAAGAATTTATATTCAGACCCAGTGATAGTGCTAACCTACTTAACAATTATGCAGTTAAGCAATATGTCTATGGAATGCAGAGTTAATTTATATTTCATGTACAATCTTAGGAATATTTTATTGAAGCAAAGAAATTCTTCATACTGAGAGACAATCATCTTTTTCTAACAAATGCCTTCATCCCAAACACAGAAAACAAGCAAGATTCTGTAATTCCTCTCAGTTCTATAAACTATAATAGAAAACATTCTTTTGACTTTATTTCACTAACTGGCTTGCACTCTATTTCTTTGTTATTCTTGACAGCATAACTCCTTAGAAAAATTGTTTATCTTGCTTTCTCCAATTTCTTTCTCAATTATTTCTTAAAGTTTTTCCAACTGAGCTCTCATATCCACCTTGGCAATGAAGTTGATAATTTTATGATCACAAATTTTCCCCACATTGCTAAATTCTGGGTCAGTTCTCAGTTCTCACTTAACTCACAATGTGACCACTGTTTTTTTTTTTTCCTTTGACAACTCAGGTTTCTCCCTTTTCACTTTCTTCATTTGGTTTTCAAAACTCTGCATTCACTTAGAGTTTTTTTTTTTTTTACCTCGTTAGGCACTTCTCAGTCATTTTTATTCATTCCTTGTATCATCCTTATTTTTTAAAGCAAAATGCCCTAATTCTCAGCTCTTATTGCCTTACTGTCTCTATCATCATACACTGTGCTTGGTCTTATGTAGTCTCAAGAGTTTTAAATACTATATAAAATACTCTTAACTGCAGAATTTATCCTTAGCTCATCCTGCTCCTGAATACCATACCCATAGAGCCAATGCCATGCTAAGAGTGGCATAGGGTGGTTTTGTAATGTCTACAGAGAATATATTAAGGAAACTAAAAGTAAATCAGCTTTTTTTTTTTTTATCACTATGCCCTAGCAATTCTATGATATGTCATAGTTAAATATTTCTCTACCAAAAAGACCTTATTGGTCTACATTCTAAATAATGGTTTGCACAGATGATAGATGCCCCTGTCATCCTACCTCGGGTATGCTACTGAAAATAGCCAACTACCTACTAGACATCTCTATTTAGATATTTACTAAATGCTGAATGCAATGAACTAAATCTTAACTGTTGCCTCCCAAAATTGCTCTACCAACAATCTTTTCCCCTTTAATTGAAAGGCAACTAAGGCCAAAATTTTGAGTCATCCAGGACTCTTTTTTTTCCTCCCAAAGACCTCGATGAATTTAGTAAAATATTATGTGATCCCTCTAGTAGGTTGCGTATTCTTCTACCTTAAGGACAGAGATCTTTGTGTTTTTATTTTGTTTGTTTTGTTTGTGTTTTTCCCCACAATGTATCTTAAGCTCAGTAAAAATTTTAAAATTAATGAACTATCTATGAAAAGATTTTGTCATTGTTATTTTTAAAATCTTGTAATCATTAGCAATCATCCCTATATTTTGAACAACCTATGTTGCTATGTGTCTTTTTTTTTAGAGTTTCATGTAGCTACTATCTTATTCTTTAAGAAGTCACTTGTAAAAACTATTGATAGTTTAAAAAGTTTTGCTAAATTACAGCATCTAAATATTGGCTTGTTTCCCTCATTGCTATGTCTAACATATCTTTCTAATACTATCTCAAGTAGAAAAATAATATAATCAGTTTTCATTAATTAATCAATTAACAATTATCTATTTGTCAGATTAGACAACTGTACAAATATTTCCAAAATAAGGAACCAAGAGATAAATGTTGAGATGTTTTTAAGAATAGAGACATCACATCTCTTGAGTGTCCACTAGTCAGAAACTTAATGAAAGAAAGAGCACATGACCTGAGCCTGGGGAATGGTTTAACCAGTTGAGAATAGGCCATTAAAGTAGAGGTAATGGCAGAAGCTCCTTATAAAGGTGACATATTAGTTGCCACACTAAATAGCAAGTATTACAGTTTTACTGGGAACAGCAGCAAGCATGGGAGAGAGTGAAAGAAAATATTTTACATATATTGCAGCTATGTTAAGTTTAGGGTCTTAATGTCACCTAGAAAAGTTTATATTTCTAGATCTATAGTTAATAAGGAAGCTTCTTGACATGATTTGGGGATAGATGTGAGAAAATAATGGGTTGTGATTAAGAAATCAAGTGAAGTACATTTACAAATGAAAGTAAAGTATACATGCTGAAGCTGGAAACTACAATGTTGGTGCTATACATTTGCACACTATTGATACTGTGCCCAATCTAAATCCAAATTTCCAGCCCAGAGCTTTCTCATGTAATAAGGCTCTTTTTAAAATTGTTTATTGTGTCATCATTTAGGCCCTTTAATTTTAATAAGTCTCATACTAAATTTATAATTTTCCTATTCAAATCTGTGTTTCTAATTGTATCCCTGGTCTTGTGAATACCCTCGCAAGCTGTTCAGTTAAAAAAGAAATCTGGAACTCATTGTAGGTTCCTTCTCTCTCTAACTCAACATATAATCAATTGATTATAAAGGCTTCATCTCATGTCTTTTTTTTTCTCTTATTAAAATTATTAGGGTGACATTGGCTAGTAAAATCAAATAGATTTCAAGTGTACAATTCAAGAATATGTCATATGTATATTGCATTGTGTGTTCACCACTCAAAGTTAAATTTTTTTCCATTATCATATATTTGACTCTCTTTACCCCTATCGATCTCCCCTCTACCCAGCTTTCCTCTAATAACCAATAATCCACTGTCTATGTCCATGAGTCTATTATATTTGTTGCTTTCAGTTTTATTTCCACATATGGGTGAAATCACGTGGTTCTCAACTTTTTCTGTCTGACTTATTTTGCTTAGCAGGATAATCTTAAGGTACATCCATGTTGTTGCAGATGGCAGTATTTTATCTTTTTTATGGCTGAGTAATATTCCATTGTGTATATGTACCATACCTTCTTTATCCAATCATCTATTAGAGAACACTGTTTTTTTCCATGTCTTGGCCACTGGGAATAATGCTACTATGAACATCGGGGTGCATATATCTTTGCAGAGAAATATTTTCAAATTTTGGGGGTAAATACCCAGAAAGATTGCTGGGTTATATGGTAATTCTATACTTAGTTTTTTGAGGAACCTCCATACTGTTTTCTATAGTGACTGTACCAATTTACATTCCTATCAGCAGGTATGAGGGGTGTTTTTTCCCCACAACACTTGTTATGTCTTTTTAATATGTTCTCTTCTCTTCATCTCCCTGTAACTATCCTTTCTAAACTCTCACTTGAATTAGGAAATATGGTTGCCTCTCATTTTACCTGTCTTCAATCCATATTCTTGACTGCTATCAAAACTCTATTATAAAAGTTAATGTTATGCCTTCCGTGCTTAAATTACTATGCTGCTCTTTTGTTGCTTCCAGGAAGAATGTCAAACTCCTTTATGTGAACTTCTAGCTCATCAATGATAATGATAACAATAAAAATATACAGTTCTAATAATGATGATGATGATGATGATGATACTGATAATAATTATAATGAGCACTAATTGAATGCTTAATCAGTACGTCCCAGGCATTGTTCTAAGCATTCTACATAGAATAATTTATTTTACTCCTCCCCAGGACCATTTTGTAGGTTTGATGTTATAGATAAAGAAAGTGAAGCACAGAGCACTGAAGTAGCATGCCCAAATTACAATGTAAGAAAGTGGCAGAGCTGAAATACAAATCTAGGCAGAAGGTTTCTCCAAATTTTACCCTGAGAAGCTTTTCCTCAGTTCACATCCCTCCAGCCACATTCACACTTTGCTCCAACTATTCAGGAATACAACAGTTCATAAAGCAGTGCGTTATGTGGTATAATAGTCTGTTTCCTACTGCCTATCGTTTTGTACTAGATTGTGAGACCCTTGAAGTCAGTGGCTTTGTTTACATTTCCTTTTATCCTCTAAGCTCAGCAAAATACCTAAACATATTATAGATGCTTGATGCAGTTGTGTTGATGTACAGTCAGGTCTGCTATAACACTTATTTTAAGACAAATTTGTTCTAACATGATTGATATATCAGGGAATATTTTAAGCATAATATAAATTTCATGCTTGCTTATGTACAATTTTGTCCTTAAGAACTACTCAGTGAACATGGAAAACTACACCTAAAAGAAGCAAGTGACGTTGGAATACACAAAATATACGCATCTTACACATCTACAGCTACTTTAATTCTCTGTGTGTTATGTCCCATACACCTCCATATCTGGTATTGCTACTTTCCAAGCTATTTCAGATAACTATCTTACTACCACTTCACAGTAACTCACACGCTGAAAACCTTCCAATGCCCATTCTACAAATACCTTCAGGTCTTTCTCAGAAGAATATTTATTGAAGTATTTATGTATTTCCTAAGTATTTAAAATGTGTACAACTGTTTTACCTGATTTGTTAGCTTCCTATCTCCTTTTTTAATGTGTTACTGATAAAGCTTTGGAGTGTCGCGATGAAGGAAAGGAGAGTACATGTTCAGTGTCTAAGAACTGAGAGATAAGCAAAGTAACTACAGTGTTCTAACTTTAGTAATCATATATAGATAAAGATAATAACTGTAATATTAATAATATTTAACATTTATTGACAAATTACTTTGTGCAAAGTGATTACCTTTCTTAATATTAAAGCATTTCAATTTTTAAGAGTCATAAACCCTATGAGGTGGGAGTCATCATTCTGTTTTATCAACAAGAAAATTATAGCCTGTAATGGCTAATTAACTTGCCCTAGGTAACATAGCTCCTCGGTGACAATTAGGATGCAAAATCTGTCTGTGCTTATATTTCTCCTATGTTCATTGCTGCTATTAGAAAACTCCAAGACTACCTTTTACTTCTTGATTTTTTTCAATCTTCTAAACTTTCCTTTTTCAATTTACTTTCTGTTTTCTCATTTAGTCCAAGCAATACTTCTTACTCTGCCACCCTAGCTCACTGTCGTTGTTGTTCATAAATATCTGTGAGCTTTATTTTCTGTACTATTCATTTGCCAGCCATCCCGTACTGTTTTGTCTCTTCCCAGTCAATTTGTAAATGCCTCATATTCATATATTCCAGCTGCTTTAAAAATAAATCCCTTTTAAAAAATGAAATTGCACATAAAACACGTTTCTGGATTGATGAATTCTAGAATAATTTAGCATTGTTAACACGTAATGAGATAATCTACTATATTCCAGACACCATGCTACACATGCTGTTTTTCTTATGTCTTCTTCAAAACCCAATTGATAGTTATTGTGTCATCTGTGTTTATGTGTGTACATGTGTGCTATAAAATATATTTTATAACATAAAATATATTTCTTCTCGTGAGTCATGGTCAAAAAAGTTTGACATCATTGTAACTTAATACAATTGCAAACCTGGGTTATATATTTTTATTCAAAAGCAAATATTTAAGACTTTTTTTATTCTCATCATTTTGCTAATTTGGGGTTTTTAGGTTGTAATCTTTTTTTGAGGCAGAGTTGCCTGAACCACCTTGATAGCACAAACGAAATGTCATTTGGGCTACATTCATTGTGTCTCACCTGGCACAGCTCCAGAAGTTCATTGATTTCTGTAATTAAATCTGTTGGAGGTAAATCCCAGGCCTTTGCTGCACGTTAGTTATTGGTACTGATGCCGGAATCATAATAAGCTGTTGAGTGTGATCTTGTGCCAGAGAGGCGAGGTGTTAACAGTCTTCCTGATGCTCCCAGGCCATGTAGCAATCTGGAGTTATAATTACCTTGTCCAGGACAAAAGAGAGAGAAGGTGAAATAGCAATAGATTCAAATAAAACAGCACACTTCACAAAGTGGTTAACTGAATAAATACAGAATTTGTCTTTTTTTTTTCTTTTAAATAAAACCAACTTTGTAGAGGCAATTTTCTCTAGCTTTTCTAAATGGAATGCAACAGAATAGGCTCTCAGTTTGATTAGGATAGTAGTCAGTATTGAAATGAAGAAAAGCCAACATTAAGCATTTTAATAAATTTTCAAAGATGATTAAGTCCATGCTAAGTCAACCAATGCCAAGGTCATTTTTGATTTCCTTTAAGCAGGTCTAAAAATTACACTATTTCCAAATTCATTTAAAAAAATAAAATGGAAACATACCAGATTCCCAGGAGTGTATGGTAGCTAGAAAATAATCTGATTCAGTTTTTAAAAGAAATTAGTATCAATTTTATTCAATCAATAAGAAATTACAAATGTGGAAAATTTGAAGATGTTCTTTGGGAGGAACAGAGTTCAAAACCTAGATACACTTTAGGAAGAACTTGATTGAGAATAAAACGTAATTCTGAGTTGTTACTTGCAAATGGTAAAATTTTATCTCGAGAATTTTCTGCTTGTAAGAATAAAAGTGAGTTTAAAATTTTGTTAATGCTGTAAAAATGCTCATATCATTTAACGTGGAAATTTCAAGTTGGAATTACAGTCTAAGAAAATAATATGATGAGTTCAAAAAGAACTGTATATAAAATAAAGGTTTCTTATAACTTTCATGAGAATGAGGAAAATTAGAACCTAAAACCCAACAAGTGATCACTTAAATGCGACGTGTCAATAAAATAAAACGCCAGACAAGTGTTAAAAATGAAGGTATATTCTTACTAATATATAAATATTTTAATATACATTGTGGAGTAAAAGACAGATTATAAAGTCATATGCATATGTATGGATAAGCACTATATAATTATTTTAGACATATATACATGTATACATATATATCATGTTTGTTTTATTCTTATATATTTATGTGTATGATCATGTGTAGAAAATATTTGAAAATTTATGTCATAAAATGTTAACAGTAGATTTCTTTAGTAGCAGGATTATAGATGATTTTATTTTGCTTGGCTCCATCTTTTGATTTCTCCAAAATCAGCATTTATGTCTTGTGTCATTAAAAATAGCTTAAAGATAAGGATAAAGGAGGTCAAATATATTGCATTGTGTGATAAACACACAATGCAATATACAGACGATGTATTATCGAATTGTACACTTGAAACCTATATAATTTTATTAACCAATGTCACCCCAATAAATTTAATTTAAAAACTAAAGTGAAAAAAAGAGGGGGAAAAAAAGGCTTAAAGAAACTCACATTTTAATGTCAGTTGACATATAACTGAAAATAGTGATTTCTTTACCAGAAAGATGAATAGCAAATTAAACAAAATTCATTAATTACTTTATGACTGTAACATACATTTCTTCTGGTAATGATTCCAGTATGTTAAAAATAAATTATATTAAAGTTTTCCATTCTCTCTATATAGAGAGCATTGTGAAAGCAAGTATAAATATAAAATATGTTCATGATTACAAAGAGCTGGCAATCAAATCGAGAGAATTTAGGGGATTAACTAATATTGAGCTAAAATGAGTGGGAAAGAGCTGTCTTTGCTCATAGTAATCCATGCTGTAAAGGCTAAATGAATTGGGATCAAACTAGGATTTGCCCCCTTACCACTGCATTCTCTCTTAGATGTTTCCTGTAGTTGCTCCTAGGGTATGTATTCTAAGATAAAACATATCCACAGATTTGGGGCTTCTATCATCCCGTTGAGAAGTAGGCTATCAGTGTTAAGCGCCATTTCTCACTAATTGCTTATAAGATCTTCTCTGTATGCTTAGTGTTCTACAGTTTTATTACGGTGGGTTTAAATCTCTCATATTTTCCAGCCCTTAATGTTGTATTATGGCTTTCTTCTAATATGTCTTACAAATCCTAATTTTCATTTAACTATATCTGGTTTCCTGCTTAGCTGACAATGAAGTTTTTAATTTTAAAAACTGCATTGATCATTTCTAGGTGTTATACTTGATGCTCATTCAAATCCAGCTGTTTTTGTTGTTGGTTGCAGTTGTTAGTATGCTATTTTGTGCTCTCATTTTCTTCTCTGATAATTTTAAGCATACATAAGTTATCGTCAGTATCTGATCATTATACTATCTGGAATGGTCTAGGGCTTGATATTGCTATTTATTTAGTCTACAGATCCTTAGACCTGGTAGATTCTTTTCTAGTATGTTTTATAATTTAGAATTTTAGGCTTAGAATTGACCAGGATATATCTATCTCAGTAGTAATGTTTACATTTATAGGATTTTAAGTAGACATGTAAGTAGTATAAATTCGACCTCAACCTATAGGACATCAAGCCTGTAATTATGAATTTTCAGAATTTTTTTTCCTTCTCGAGATCCCAAGTTGAAACAAATATTTTTTGTCATTTCTTTCTGTATGTTTTTCATATTTATTCATTCTCTTAGTGTTTACATCTTTGACATTTTCAGCCTTATTCATAGGCCACAGCAGTTTCACCTTGCTCAGTTGAGTATGTACAAGATTTTTTATTTTTATTTATTTTTTAATTCTTATTTTTCAATTAGAGTTGGCATTCAATATTATTTTATAGTAGTTATAAAATAACATATCGTGTATAGTGGTTAGACATTTACATAATTTACGAAGTGATCCCCCTGATTAGACTAGAACCCACCTAGCACTATACATAGTTATTACAGTATTATTGGCTATATTCCCTCTGCTGTACTTCACATCCTTGTGACTATTTTGTAACTACCACCTTGTACTTCTTAATCCTTTCACCATTTTTATCCAGCCTCCCAACCCTCCTCCCACCTGCAAATCACCAGTTTGTTCTCTGTATCTATGAGTCTGTTTTCATTTTATTTGTTCGTTTATTTTTTCCCTTAGATTCCACGTATAAGTGAAACCACGTGGTATTTGTCTTTCTCTGTGTGACTTATTTTACTTAGCATAATACCCTCTAGTTTTATCCATGTTATTACAAATTGTGTGAGATCTTTTTAATGAAAGCCTCTTGGTTATTATATCCTATAGCCTCTTCTCTCTTCTTTCCCTCCCTCCTCCCACTCAAGGCAGTAAAAGCATCAGTATCAATTCATTTCTCTCATGTTTGATTTCTTATCAATACATATGTATACATATAATTAATATATATGTAAAATTAAATGCTTAACTATATAAAGTTTATTATATGTCATTCGTACCTCAAAAAGTGTGTAAAAAAGCAGAAGATAGTTATAATCTCTTTAATAGAAGCCTGAAAACTAATATGGCATACCATGAACAGTTTTAACCAAAAAGAAATGTATAATTTTGGGCATTTAACCTTATAATCATAATTGTCTGTCTCTTCCTCTCTCTTCTCTCCACCATATAGTTATACTTCATATACATAATACATATTGTATATATACATATACATTATATATAATACATATACATTTACTATATATTTGTGTCTATGGCTTATTACAAAATAATGAAAATTAAATAATAAAATTATTTAGAAATACAGTAACATATTATAATAATTTGATTAAACTTTACAAGGAATCCAATTATACCATGCTGTAATTTAATATAATGTACTGTATAATTTAAGAAAAAATTAATATTGAAGAAAATATTAATTGAACATAAAATGCATATGAGTTTGATTTTTTAAGTATAAGCATTGACTAAAGATTTCTATCAGCAAAATGCATGAAAGTTAATCCAAAAATTCATTGGAACCTGCCTAGGAATAAATTAATTTACTTGAAATGTATCACTTAAATTATTTTTTGATCTAATAGAGTGATAATTTAGTTCTTTTCTAATTTGAGGCAGGAGAGATACTAGCACCACAACGTAATTACGAGTCTAGTTAAATACATCGTCTTTTTTTGTGGAAATAATTTGCTTTCAAATTCACGCTGAGAAGTGACCAGCTTCTCTTTATCATAATATAATTTAACAGAATGTAGCATTCTTTCTCCATCAAATTAAAGCAATTTAGAAAATTGAAGAGTCTTTGGATCTTGGCTCTTCAATCATCTTCCATTGTTGCTCTCAGCTGAAAAAAAATAACTGTAAAAAAATCTCTAATGGCTTAATTTTCTTTGATATAACAAAGCCAAGGGAAATGATACCTTTAAAGATGGTAATGACTCAGAGGCTCATGCCAGTGATCCTGTCTTTACACCACCTTTTCTGGGTCAAGCCAGCCACTGGGCAATTTACAGCTAGATTAGATAATCATAGCAAATAAAACATTTAGGCAGAGTAGCACTAAGACATCTATAATATTGACCAAGATGTTTCTCTTATTCATTCTCTCCTCTCCCACTCCCTCCCTCTGTCTTGCCCTCTCTCCCTTTCTCTCCTTTTCTTCTCTCCCCACTACCCCCCGCCATGCTAATAAGCACAGACCACCAATCAGTGGCCTCATTAAAGGGGAACAAAATGACTTTCTTATTAGACCTTAACCCAATGAAGAGGTGTCCCATCATTCTTTGATGAACAATAATATTGTCTGTTTTTCTCATTAAGTCCTTGAGTAAAAATGCATTTGATAAGGCATATGTCAACTTGAAGTCATATGATTTAAGTAATATTGAAAAGATTCTGCATGCTCTGCAACGGCAGTTATAAAAAGCATTTGAAAAAGAAAGTTATAAAGATGTTAGACTTTGGTTATAATAAATAATCTCAACATATTCTTTCTGAAGCACTTTTGGGACTATTATCTTTTGGTGGTTATGAAAGGATGCAAAATCTTATTTTATTTATATTAACATAAAAATAACAAAATTACAAATTTCTGGACACATGAAGAAAATGGATCTGTTGTCCGGCTGGAGAGGTACCACTGTCTTGAGAAATCTGGGCTATTCCTATCTTTGGTATATGCATGTGCCCATTTCATAGTTGTAGGAAAATGTTCACAGTATGTTATATGCAATTTTCATTTAGAATATAGTCTGGCTAATCATTTTTACAAATCTATGTGTAATGAAGTATAAATCAGTTTAACTCATAATGTCAGTGCTCTGAATCTTTGTAGAATAAGATCATTTTTCTTATAAATTTTATGTAAGGTTGATATATCCTATACAATTGATCATCTTTTTAGCTTTTTATTTATGGAGAATTTCAAACATATAAAAAAACTGACAAAATAAATCACAACATAGCTAATACCCTGGTACAGTATTAATCATTTTGTTTCATCTCTGCTTATATCCAGTTCCCATTTCCAAATGGATTATTTTGAAGTAAATTTCCAACATCATATCCTTTCATCTCTAAATATTTTCTCGTGATCTCTAAAAGATAATGACTCAAATATAACCACAGTACTGCAATATTTTACCCTGAATTTAAAAGTATATTTATATTGATACATATAAATACGATTATTTATTTTAACCACTTTAAAGCACTGCAAGAAATCAACATACCATAACTTATGTACTAAATCCCCAATGATAATTTTCCCCCAATCTTTATGCCAAAACAACATTTAGTGAAAGGTAGAAATCTTCATATTTCACTAGACATTGCCAAACTCCTCTACAAACACCTTTCCAATTCATGTGCCTTCTGGTGGTGAATGAGACAACCCATTTGTCTTGATGTTTTCTAACACTGATAGTAGCAGATGTTTTCATTCCTGAGAATTGAAGGGATCCAAAATGATATGGTATTACAGCTTTCATTTGCATTCCCATTCTTGCTATTGAAATAAATCACATTTTCCAATGGGTCATTTTGGTTTTCTAATAACTGAATTACCTATTCATATTTTTTTTTTCCTATTGTTCCATTTTTCTTTATCGTTTTATTTATATAATAGTTAAAAGCACTGAAATAATTATATCAGTTTGTGGCTTGGCTCTTCACTATGTTTGTTTTTATGTGCTGAATAACAAATAGAATTAACTTAAAATATTTCAAACTTTCCCATATTTTTCTTTATGTTTAAATTTTTTCATAATGACTTGTCTTTTATGTATTGTCTTTAACTACCATAATGACAAAATATTATCAAAATATTTTTCATTAAATGTTTTTTTCAAATTTAGCAATTATTTTTTAATAAATTTTTATTTAATTTTTTGTATCTTTTTGAAGAGTCCAGTACTGTTCCATACAGATGGCCAAAAATCCCAGTACCATTTTTTTCAATTCCTTCTTACTCTCCGATTTATAATGCCACATGTATCATTTACTATATTCTCATGTGTGCATGGGACTGTCAAGAATCTATTCTGGTCCATTGGTCTATGTTTTGCATTCCTATTTAAGTACCACAATAGTCAATTCCTGGTATTTTATAAAGTCTTGAATCTTGTAAGGCAAATCATTCTATATACCCCTTATACTTTTCCTTTGAAACTGTTCTTACTATTTAATGCCCATCACATTTTCATATAAATTTTAAAATCTGTTTTTAAGAAAAACTTACCTCTGGTAAAGGGGGTCAAATATATGCAGGGGGAAGGAAAGGGGTTGGAGATCTTTAAACGTCAATTCTTTTAAAGAAGAATTGACGTTTAAAGAATTGTGTCATTATTATTTTAATTAAAGATGTGCAGTATATTATTTAATAAGTTTACTAGGAATGGCACTCTTACTGTTTACCAATTTTATTATATTATATTTTCAAATCCATAGTCTATAATACTTCCTCATTTTAACTATATACCTTTTATTTATTATTTTTTTATAGTTGCGTTTTTAACCCCCCAACAAAGTGTTCCACAATGGGAGTAGTATTGGATATCTTAGAACTGTTTCTTACTTTCATGGCCATCCATTAAGAAAGATTTTGGCATGAAAGTGTAATAAAGCTGGTTTCTGCCTAAGAATCAACTGAATAAAAGCAGACTCGAGTTTGGAGGCTACTGTAATGAACTAATGGTGACTTAGGGATACTGAGAGTGGGAGGCATGAGAGGTGCTCAGTTTTGAAGGTAGAACCAATACAATTTGATCCAAGCACCTGAAAGACTGGAATTGTCATTAATTGAGATGGGATGAGCCATGGAAAGAACAGGTTGGTTGACAGGGAAGAAATATTAGGAAAAGAGTTTTTGACATCCATTCTAGGAATAACAATATACATTATTATTGGGAAGATTGTAATGGAATCTACCATATCAGAAAGTCAAGGCAAATATTATTACCCTCGATTTGACATAGAAAAATCATTTGGTAAAACTCAGTATCTTTGCTGATAAAGAACCTTAGCGAAGAATAAATAAAACTATATATTTTTACAGTGGTAAAAAACATGTGATTAAGAATATAATCTTAACCATTTTTAAGTATATAGTTCAGTAGTGTAAAGTATATTCACATTGTTGTTCAATAGATTTCTAGAACTTTTTCATTTTATAGCACTGAAATTCTATACCCACTAAATACTAATTCCCCCTCCCCTAGTTCTTGGCAATCACCTTTCTACTTTCTATAATTTTGACTACTTTCAATGCTTCACATAAGTGGAATCATAAAGTATTTGTCTTTTTATGACAGGCTTATTTCACTTAGCATAATATCTGCATGTTTTATCCATGCTATAGCACATGACAGGATTTTCTTCCTTTTTAAGGCTACATAAATTTTTATTGTATGTATATACCACATTTTTTTAAATCAATTCATCTTGAATTGCTTTCACTTCTTGGATATTGTAAATAATGGGGGTGCAAATATGTCTTTAAGATCCTGCTTTGAATTCTTTTGGATATGTATGCCTAACTGGGACTGCTGGCCCTTAATTTTTTAAGGAACCTCTATACCGTTTTCCATCACAGCCATACCACTTTACATTCCCACCAACGGTGCATGCCAAAAGCCTCCAATAAGGGCATAACTTAAAGCTTTCCCTCCAATGTACAGCTTTCCCACTCCTCTGCCTGCCTTTGAGTCTCTGCCAAATACAAGTGTAATAGCTGATTGCCTTGCTATAACAAACTCTGAATAATAGCTTTTGCTTGTTCTCATTTGGGTGGTCTTCATTTATTTCCATACAGAATTGCAATTCAGGCTGAACCCAAAGTCTGCTCTTTAATAAACTCAAGTTTTTCTTTGCAACTTTATCGTTATTCTAATTTTATTTAAATATAAAAGATAAGGCAGAAACATTATGAAAAAAAGATAATTAAAAAGGGAGACATATCTTACCGAATATTCAAAAATATTCTTAAATTATAATAATCCAAATGTTGGGACATTGTTTTAGAATAGTAAGTTAAATCAATAGACTAAGAAAAGAGTGCCCAGAATGTTACTATATATTAAGACATTATTATATGGCAAAAATAAATAAACAAATATTTCAAATAATTGCTAAAATGAGATTTTTTTCAACTATTTGGATTATATATATATGCACATATTCTCAATATGAAAACAAATTATAGATTTGAACTTGAAAGTTTAACTACTTATATAAAAATAAAGTATATAATCCAAAATAATGATACTACGAGTTTGAGCTTTTATATTCAAATTATTGTGTCAAACATGTAAAATACTAACTTCTTGAAAATAAAGGAAACATTGACAGAAAATACTAATATGGGCAGATGAACAGATTTTTCTCAGACCACAAAAGGTCAAGTAGATACACAGTAGTTGAAACAGAGAAGATATAAATAACATTTAAAAAATAACATTATTTAATCAGCAAAGAAAAAATTTACCCTGTTTTAAAGTGTCCACTGCGTACTTAAAAAAAAAAAGTAAATAAAAATAAAAACAGAATTAAACCACAAAGGAAAATTCAATAGATTTCAAACAGTAGAGAGAGCATAAAGCATAATCTCTGGACCCAAAGCATAATCTTATTAACTAAAAGGAAACATAAACAGCAACAATAACAATGATAAAAATCTCTGAAGTATTTAAGAATTTTATACCATACTTCTAAATACATTTTGGATCCCTTCCCGTCCGCCCCTCCCCAAAAGGGCTAAGACTGACCGCAATTAAGTGAAAGCCCTACATAACATAACAAATGTGGGTAGATCCAAATGACACTTGGAAGAAAATTTAGTCTTAAGTATTTTTACAGCCATTGTAAGAAAATAAATGACTTAAACATCTAGCATAATATGTTAGATAAAGAACAATCTATCATAGTTAAGGACAGAAAAGTTGTAAGACTCCCAACAATATGATACTGCTCTCCCTTTTTGGATCTGCTTCTCATTTTGTATTTTACTCTAGACCTACTCCCTCCTCTCAATTTTCCAGCCACACCTCATAGAATTACCTAAAATGTTCTCCAATCTCCATTTCTTTTATAACATCATCCTTCGAAGTCTAAGTCTGCCTTCTTTTATGCATTATTCTTCAACAATAATCAGGTTATAGTAAAGAAATAATATAGAATTTATAGCATGGACTTAATTCAGAGTACATTTAAAAATCAGTACTTAATTATGTCCTCTTATTATATGTATGGCATCTCTAACTAGATTAGTAGCTCTTCCACAATCTTACCCTAATTATTTTCCCAACACATGGTATAAAGTAATTGGCAAAGACTTTATTTTGGAAGGACCCCTAATACACTTGTGGCATGTCGGTGATAATATATTTCCAGAGATAAAGCAATGATTTTGTCCAAAGTCCAGAGAATTTATAATATTTCCAGATAAGAAATAGGTTTTTGATCCCATTACTTAAGCTGACTTTGTTATCTTTCGGTGTTTCTTTGAGCCCTTCTGTTATTACACAGGCTGTGATCTCCTTGTATTTATTTGCCACGATTTCAGTATTTAATCTCTCAAAGATCTTTGCCTTTAGCAAATATGACTTGTTCTAAAGGATTTCATTTATATTTAAAACAAAAGCTAGAATAGCCACCATTTGCAATTCAAAAAATTCCTTTGTCCTCTACCATCCCCTCTTCCAGCCCTTCAGGCCCTTTCTCTCCTGATGTATAAAACATAGCAAGTTTTAAAAGATATTTTCCAATGAAGATTTGGGGAAGAGCTGTATTGCCATACTTACTCAAAAGATGATCTAGAGAATAAGAACATGCATTCAGAAAATATCAAGAGGAAAGTTCACATGACAGATAAGCACTTGCATTTTAATGTGCTGCTTGCCTAAGCTAAGAACTGGCTGTTAGATAATAAACTAGATAGATTGCCTGCTTGTCATATCAAAAGCGTTTAGTTTTATTATGAAGATAAGGGGACAACCCTGTGATGGAGTCAAATTAAGCTATGCTAAGGATCTTCAAATTGCAAAGCCTCAAATAAAAACAAATGCAAGAAGAGAGAAAGGGACTCCCCACAGAGGGGGAAGGACTATTGTAATGAAAGAATATTTTAACCGGAGGGTCCACAAGCATCTCAAAGGTCAGGAAGAAAGAGAGCAGGGAGAAGTGAACAAGTCTATAAAGAACTGGATGTGGACAAGTGGGATGAAAGTGATAGGGACATCACTTGTAAAATTCTTAATCTTTTAACAGGAAATGAAACGGGACATCTCTTGCAGATTTCTTAATCTTTTTAGTAAATCAAATTAAGTTTTCTTCCTTCCTTTCTTTAGGAAAAAGGCCCTCTCCCTCAAATCCAGATAAATGCCCTGAAACTGGTGACTCAGATCCTCTGGCTATTGATAAGGGTCATCAGCCCATTGTTAAACAGAAATGGTGTTATGCCAGGCAAGGCCCTTAGAGTCTGAGAGGGGAGGGGACTTTAGGCCAAAGGTGTTTTTTACTCTTTAAGAAATATATTAACCAAGGCTGTTTCTCTTTACTCGCTTAATAGGAAATCAATAATAGAAATTAATAGATATATGATTTAAATAACAGGTTTGTATCTTCTTTTCCTTGTCTAGGGACTGAGGCAGCACTTTAGCAGGAAACCCAAGACCCCACCCTAAGGCAGAAAGGACAATGACCCTCCTTAGCAGGAAGCACATGCAGAAGAAGAGACTCCTGTCCCTCAATATCACATCCATACATAAGGGGGTTCATGGCTCTTAGAAAAGAGCTAGGCAGAAAAGTTAGTTAGGGGGTTTTTGGTCTGCCTGCAGACACTGAGGTCATCCTATCCTAGAAGGGGTCCACCCTAATCCTCCCACAATTAAGCAAGCCAGAAGGCATTTTTAGGCTAAAAGTAACTCATACAAAGAAACAAGAAAGTAGAGAATTAGGTACCAGATTAAGTCAGTCACTTGCACCTGCGCAATGAAGACCCCAAGGACCTTCAACTCACCTGCACCTCATTATACCATCATTATAATATGATGTATATGCCCAGAAGTTCATTAATATCATTATAACAGACTGAATTCTGGGAATGAACATGCACAGAAAGCAAATGATGAATCACTGAGTCCTGTCAATCTCAATTGTCAATCAAGGAATCCCATCCCTTTAAGAGTAACCTCCCACAGCAAGTAGGGCTAAAAACCCCAAAGGCTTTGTTACCAGGCATTTTGAACCACGCTTCCCTTGCTCAGGCCTACATCTATGTCTGACAGTGTACTTTCCCTTCTAATAAAGCTTTTCTGCTGTATTTCGGTGTGTTGCTCAATTCTTCGTTGGAGGCATCAAGAACCTGTACAACACGCCGGGAGAGGACCCCCACTCTCTGGTAACAAAAGGGCGATCCACAGTTGTTCAAGGAATGTTTACCTTAAGTCAGTTTACGCTTGGCTGTGTGCTGGGTTAGAGTCAGGATAGGTAAATTTCAGGAGTCTGGGAGAGGCAGATAAACTGGACTAAAGTTTGGTCAAATTTAGGTAGCAGAGATTTTGTCTTAATTGGTTAGTTTGCACACATAATTCAGCTAATCATTTATGAGGCAAAAAATGGGAATTTGGAGAGTCTTTGACTTTCATGGGTTAAAAAAAGGGAGAATCCATAAATCTTATTTCAATCATGTGGAAAGAATAGTTCCTTGCTTAAACTGTTTCTGAAACATAAAGGTGGGGGAATTTTTTTTCAACCTTGATTATATTCCAGGATCACAGGACTTGGGTAAAGTTCAATATTGTCAAACACATTAATATGGGAGTTACCTGACAATTCTGAATATATAAATGGCCAGCCCATATACAATAATAAAAGTGACTCACAACCTCTACAGCAAACCAGCCAGGAAGACAAACCACGAAATGTAGCAATTGGCCCAGGATTTTGTCAATGACTGCCAGTTTTCCTATTTTCTTGATGCTTACCCCTGGTCTCAACTCAGGACCAACCAGAGAAAGCCAATTAATCTCCCCAAACCAATCACAGAAGACACTGTATCTCTAGCTTCCCCAAAACAACAATCTCTAGAGCATTTCACAAATTTTTATCACAAATTTTTCTCACTCCCCTGCCTATCTTTGAGTGTCTCCACCAAATGCAAGTGATAAACTGATGCCTTTGCTCTCACAAGCTCTGAGTAAATTGCCTCCGATTATTCTTATTTGGATGGTTTTTATTTATTTCCATAGTTTTCTTGGAGGCTCCACTGAGAAATGGTCTGCACTGCCCATCAACGCAGACCCCAGACTTCAACCACATGAGGTATCCACAAAGGCCCCTTGTGCCTTGCTGCTCACGACCTTGTGGGTCCACACCAATGTGGTAAGTCAGCTCTAAATCTAAACTCAGCACTGCTTTGAGTTTCTTTGCTCTTTAGTCTCAGTTTTGTTATTAGTTCCCACTGATAGTTGCTTTTGGAAGAACAGGTCATCTTTTCAACCCTTGTAGCTTGCGTTTGTGCTTCTGTTTTGTGTTGAGCTGTCTAAAAGTGTTACTGGAGAGTGAGTTTCCTCTCTCGATGTATTGTACAGGTTCTTGAAGTCTCAAACAAAGAATCGCGCAAAGACGCTGAAATACAGCAGAAAAGAATAGCTTTATTAGAAGAGAGAGTACACTTCCAGACATGGACAAGGGCTCGAACAAGAGAAGTGTGGTTCAAAAGCCTGGTAACAAAGGCTTTGGGGTTTTTATCCCTATTTGCTGTGGGTGGCTACTTTTCTTAGAGCAGTGGGCTTTTTTGATTGATAACTAAGGTTGACAGGACTCACTGACTCATCGTTTGCTTTCTGAGCATGTTCATTCCCAGAATTCAGTTGGTTATAATGATATTAATGAACTTCTGGGCATATGCATATTATGATGGTATAATGAAGCTCAGGTGAGTTGAAAGTCCTTGAGTCTCCTTTGCACAAGTGTGTGACTGGCTGAAACTAGTATCTAATTATCTACTTGCTTCCTTGTTTGTGTTACTTTTAGCCAAAATGCCTTCTGGCTTGCTTAATTATGGGCGGACTAGGGCGGACCCTTTCTAGAATAGGATGACCTCAGCTTTTTTGCAGGCGGACAGAAACCCCCTAACTTTCATGTCTAACTCTTTTCTAAGAGCCATGAACCCCCTTTTTATTAGTATGGATGTTGAGGAACAGGAGGTCTCTTCTTCTGTATCTGTTTCCTTCTTAGGAGCGTCGTAGTCCCTGCCTATTGGGGTTTCATGGAGCTCTTTCTCTTTCTGCCTTAGTCAGGGTGGGGTCTTGGGTTTCCTGCTAAAGTGCTGCCTCAGTCCTTAGATAAGGAAAAACGAAGATACAAACTTGTTATTGGGATCATATATCTAGTTACATTTCTATTATTGATTTGTCTATCAAGTGGGTAAAGGAAATCAGGCTTGGTAAATGTATTTATTAAAAGAAAGAAAAAAACTTGGGTTAAAGGTCCCCTCCCTTCTGACACTCTTGAGGGCCCTGATTTGGCCTAAAGCCATTCCTGCCCTATAATGGGCCAAGGAGAATGCTGAGTTTAAATGATCCTTAACAATAGCCAGAAAACCTGAGTCATCAGTTTCAAGGTATTTATCTAAGTTTCAGGGAGATGGCCTTTCTCCAAAGAAAGGAGGAAAGAAAAGATTTAACTAGGTTTACTAAAAAGATTAAGAATTTTGCAAGTGATGACCATATCAAGTGTTGATGGTCATAAGGTGAATCACAGGATAGGCTCTATAAACCTGTGTGTGGTTCAAGCTGGTCTCAGAGACTGTATTTTGAAAGTAGTTATTTGTTATTCACTTTTCTTTCAGATTTTTCAAGTGTAAAAATAGCAATTCTGAATATTTAAACATGAAGAGAAATGATTAGGTGTGTTTATATAACACAATTTCATAGATTAAAAATGTCTTCTTAAAATTAGGCAAAATTGAAACAAAAGAATCTCCATTTTTTTAACTTTCTATTATGGACATATAGGAGTATTTTAATTCTTCTATGTCATCTCTACTCAAAAATCTTGAAGATTATGTAGATAACTGCTTGTTTATTTTGAGATAAGAAATTGTCAGCAGCCTGATATTCTAAATGTCCTTTAAAATAACACCTCCTCCTTTTTTTCTTGTGTCATATAACTTAAAGCCAGGCACAAACAACAGCCTTGATTCTCACCATTACTTCTCCATTCCTTTCAGTTTGACAAAGGTTTTGGTTATATCCCAATTAAAACGAAAATTCCTCTAGAAAGAATCAAACATAATCAGGTTTGAAGCCCATGACAGAAGCTTATTATGTCTTGGTAGATTCAAATACATCACATACCAGCTTGATGCTTTCACTGCATGAGAAGAGGTCAAATTGGCAAAAACAAAAAAAAAGGGGGTGGGGGTACTGGGATATTTGAGTTCTTTGACCTTTCTCATGCTTTCAGTGTTTAATGAAATTGTTAATATTATCTTTCTGCCAACAAATTCCTTGTGGTCAGGGGCCACCCAAGGAACATTACTCAGTGGGCATTTTTCCTGTGCTTCTGGATCCCTAGCCTCTATGCATTGTAGGTTTTGTTGTTGTTGTTATGCTGTTGTTATTATGGTTTTAATTCATTTCATCCTGTCTCTCACCATCCTTATCCAGATGCCTGGGTGTCTTCCTCAGTCATAATCCATTAGGTCCTGTCATCCTTCAATGTCCCATTTAAGTTGGCAAGTAGAGAATGATGTTTTCATCATTAACGCATAAAACACACTGGTGCTTAGTAGTGGCCACAATAAACAAATGAATGTTTGACGCCTGAGAAATTTGAACAGGAACAGTTCATTTACATTAACAAATGACAGACTCCAAAGTTCTAATTTAGCGTAACAAGGACTAAGGAAATAGGAAAAGGAAGGAGAGAAATAGCTTGGGGGAGAATAATGAGAGAATCTTCATTCAGTGGGAAGTTAAGCGGGGCCTGAATTAGTAATGTTAAACACACTGGATAATTATGCATTAAAGGTAAATCAATAAAGTGGCAGAAAGCAAATAACATGGTGAGTGCTGGTGGGATAATAGTTATTTTTCTGGGCCATTTAAGTGCAATGCAGGCTGAGGGAAGGGATCTTTGCAAATTCAGAAGGGTTTCTAATTTTGAGGTTATTTTTAAGGTCCTTTCATGTTTTTTCTTCTCAGAACTAAGTGATGGTTTTTATTTTACAACAGAAATTAGGTGAGATCACGAAGAATTGGTTCACTTATAAATCTCAGACCTTCCTCTTATTCAAGGACTTATGTAAATTCCTTCTCTATGAAAACTCTCTTTCATTCTACACATTTATTTTGTGGAAACTGTGTATCTAGACGGTCATAAAAGTGACTGGTAAAATACAAGCGTACTCTGTGTCCAGAGACTCTTCTCTTACTTAAAACAATCCAGAGAAATAGTATTGTTTTTATCCCCATTTTACAGATGTGAAAGCTGCGGTGTGCAGAGGCTAAGTATTATATATGGTCTCAAAAAGGCTGCAGAAGATTGAGTCAGGATTGACCACTTGTTTATTCTATCCTCAATACATCTTAAATGAGTGAAGACTCTGCTGCTAGGATTTGGTCTGGGCACTGAGAGGTGACAATGGGATGAGAGTGATTCCAGTTTGCTAACTACCCCAGCACACTTTGGTCTCCCCATGCTGCCAGGCAGAATGTAGTGTTAAGAGCACAAAGTCTGGAACTCGACTGCTTACAAGTAAAGTTGCATATTAGCTATGTGAGTCAGGAAAAATTTGCTTTCTCTATGTCTCATTTTTCTCAGCTGTAAAATGAGGTAATATTGGTGACTGCCTAATAGGGTAGTTGTGAGGATTAAATTTGCTAATTATTGAATAATTACAAATGAGTATTTATACATGTCTGCTATTAATTTTTTCATAGACAACTACATTTAATAGAAAACATGTTTGCAATTGATTATGCATCTTAATTAAATTAATATTTTATATACTCTTACACATACAGTCTTGTGTAATGTCTAAGACTTTTAAGTACTAGAGAAACAGGTTGAATCTTCTATTTCTCAGTCCTTCAAAAATGTGACAATAAAAAAATTTCTAGGTACTTTTAAAGTTTAATTGGCTATATGTACTTCATATTTAAGAACATTAATAATTGAAGTGTCCAATGTCACATATACCAGAGATCAGCAAAAGGAGAAGAATTTGGCAAGAAAAGATTAAGTCAGAGTAATAAATAACATAAAACAAAATGATCTGGATTTGCCTTTCATCTTTGCTACTTACCAGCCACAGTATTTAGAGCATCTGTTCTACTTCTAATTCTCTTGCTTGCATTATGGTGATAATAATGCAAAATTAATGAGACTATTGTAAAGATTGAATGAATTTTATACATAGGCACTGGTATTGATAAACGTTAGCTATTATTTGCTATGACTTTAGCTACCTTTAAATTTCCACAGATTAGACAATTGGATGGTGTAGGTGAGGAAAAATAATTTTTCCTCTACCTGTCTGAGTTTTTAGCTGAGACTACTGTAATAAAAGACAGATTAACAGGAGAAAAACAAACAGAAGTTTATTAATATGTGTACCTCATGTATACCCAGGATAAAATGAGTAACTACCTGAGGTGGCTTAGAATTCAGACTTAAATATCATCTTAATAAGGAAAAGAGAGAAAGGATGTAAGTGTCCTCAAGGAGACTAAATAATTACTAGAAAAAATGAATGGGCTCTTAGAAGAAAAATGGGAAATATGTTAGTTTGTGAGACAGTTTGCCTGGATATGGTATAACAACTTATAGTCTTCTCTTTTGTGATGATACCCAGTCTTCCCTGGATGATCTAACTTCTGGAGAGGGGATTTATGACAATTGAGTTCCCTTTGGAGGACCTATCTTTAGGCAGATGATGGGATTTCAGTGAAAGCCTCTTTCTTCATTTGCTGTTTTTCAAGTGCCTGCAGCTTAAAGTAATCAATATACCATAGCTGCATATTTTGCAGTGAGTAGCATGCTCTACTACCCTTCAACTAGAAGAAACACTTATCTTTCTTCTAATTTTCATCTTGAAGTTCATGTCACTGATATCCTTTGTGAATTTATTTGAACGTGTTTACTTATGGGAAACCACTAAGAGATAACTGCTCATGTACAATAATACACACTCCAGCATCACTTATTCTAAGTCTTGTTAGGAATCAATGGCCCATTTACTTTGCGTGTCTGTCTCCTTTATATTGAATTAAACCGATCTTTATCTTTTTGTTCACTCTAGCTCTCCCTCTTTCCTAGAGGAAAATATTTCCTGATATAATGAGCAATAAGATGACATGTGAAGGATAAGTATCACTTAACTAGTTAAAATAGAAATGAAAAAATAAACAAATGTGCCAAAGGCCTTTGTTTTAAGACAAAATTATAAGAGTATCTGAAAGCCAGCCAAGGGGACTGGAAAGATAAATGGCACCATAGTTCGAGATTAGACTGGTTAGACTACATCAAAATTTTTAATTTAAATAATGCTGTGCGACAATGATGTAAAGTGATAAATTGAATAAGAAACAATCTAAAAATATTTGCAGCCATTTTGATAGGCAAAGGGTTAATATCCTTACTATTGACAGAGTTCATCTAAGAATGTTACATTTTTCATTAATGCCATTTTTTCAGTTTATTTAATGTCTTTTAATAAAGTCTTATGTTTTCTTCACATGGGTCCTGTATTTTTCCTTCTTAATATATTCTTAAGGATTTTATAGTTTTTGCAGCTACTTCTAAGTAGATTTTTATTCTTTTTTGAAATTTTTATTTCTGGGTGGGTACTTTTTTTGTATATTTATATTATATCTAATAACATTAACCTCAGAAATTCTAATAGTTTTTTAAATCATCAGGCTTTACAAGCATATAATTTTAAACTTAAAGAAATATAGTTACTTATGTATAGCAATATTTGTAATATTTATTTCTTTTAGTGCACTTACTCTTTGAATACTAACAAGTTTTAAAAATTGAATTAAATTTCCCTAAAATTTATATGAAAAAATAATATCGAATAATAGCCTACATTATATTAAAAATAAGAATTCCAAGGGAAGTTTTACTATCCTGGATATTAGTAAAGTCACTATAATAAAATCAATTCGACATTGGTTAGGAGCATAAAAATTAAAAGAAATATAGAATATCCAGATTGCATACTTCTGGTAACAAAGAACAAGGTTATTAACCCAAAAACTCCCATTAATATCAAGTAGGAAATCTATTCAAAATATTAAATAAATTTTATTGAAGTTATCAAATAAAGACAATACAATGATGACTAGAAGTTAACATCCAAAAGAAGGCGATACAGAGAAGAAAGCCTGACATTTGGGGTTACTTTTACACTAGAAGCATTCTACTAAATCTTGAAGATTTGTTTAAAAGGCTAAGGTGATTATTAGAGCTTTTAGAAACTTTTTAGAGTTTGGGTGAAATAAGAGAGTGCATGGCCTGCCAAGGAGAACAAGCTTTGATAAAAACACAACATTTTGTGTCCAGACTTAAAGAGGTCAACCTACCAAAAAGTATAAACCAGAAGTGCATTGCTAACCAAGGACCGAAGACCAGCTCTGAATCATTTCACAATCCATAAAATTGTAATACGGTACATTTGGCTTCTTGCCTACAACAAACAAACACATCTTTTCTGGAGTAAGGTAACATCATGATATTTTAATATATTTCCATATTTTTATTTCTGCATTGTTTTCAAATATGCTACCTACTACACAAGAAAATAACCAGACTCATGAAAAGACAAACACAATTTAAAACGAAGAATAACAGATGTCGTTATCAGATGCATATATGTTTAGTTAGATGAAAGACAAGATAGATTTTGGTAGAAAATATAAGAACGAAATAGAAATTATCTAACTGAAAAACATAAAAACTGAAGTTATAAACTAACTGGATATACCTAATGAATTACAGCTGATAGGCTGTTAGGAAATTTGAAGGCAGGTCAGAATAAAAGGGAAAAAGAAAACAGTAGGAAGTATAAAGAGATTAAAAGAAAGTAACACAGATGGTAAGAGAATGGCATAGATGATACAGTTATATGAGTTTAGAGTTCCAGAAAGATTGGAAAAAACAAAACAAAACAAAACACAGGGCTAAAGCAATCTTAAAGAGACAATGGCTGGAAAGAAAAAAGGAAAATGAAAGGAAAGAAAGATGAAAGGAGGGAGGAAGGGATGGAGAGAAAGAAAATATTAAAAACAGAAAAATTTTAAATAGTTTATTACCTTCAAAGGAACAACAATTAGACTTACAGCTGACTCATTTAAAGAAGCAGTTTAAATCAGAAGACAATGAAATGTCCTCTTAAAAGATCCTTAAGAAAATGATAAACTAGAATTTTATGCACTATAAAAAAATTCCTTAATATTAAAAGTAAAAAGAAAAACAAACTATCACAATTCAATAAACTAAGTTTCTGCCACTAGCAGGAATACACTAAAGGAAAAATTTCTTTAGACATAATTAAAATAATTTCAGAGAGAAATTTAGTTTTTTAATGATAATTTCCAAATATTGTGTAGAACAAAGAATGAATGTTACATATTTATTCTTTAGTGAAATACAAAAGAAAAATTGTTTCTCTTCCACCCCACACAAAACAAATTATGAAAAGAAATAATGGGACAATATTTAAATCATAAATATGTTACTTCTGAAATTAAAATTAACTTTTTTACTGAAAGAATGAGAAGAAAACCCTAGATTTAAAACAGAAATATATGATTGATTAAATGAATTTAGTTTGATTATATATAGGTCATAAATTAAGGGAGCTATATAACTCAATGATATGCAGATTTTATAGTTTACCTACTGATTAAGTTTATTAGAAGGAAAACAGTTTTGGAAGGAAGGGTAATTTTTTTTAGTCAATCTCAAAGTATCATGTGTCTAAACCAAATTTTACATGGAAGGGCAAAATCAATGGGGAAGCCATTCTTGAACTGTTGGATAGCTTAAGGTTTAGGCCATGGGAAAGTGATCAGTAAGCAGAGTAAGGCAGAATAGTAGTTCATGCACAAAAGGTTATTTTGAGTAAAAAGGTACCAGCAGTACTGATAAAAATGAATTATACCTGCATTCCTTTAGAAGTTATGTAAAGATACATTAAGTTCTTTATCTTTAGATCTAGAGTTCTTACCCTCCTTCAGTTGGTGAGGTATTCTGCTGTTCTTCTAAAACTTCCCTCATCATTCTGATGCCAGACTAGGATACTTTGACTTCTCTGGACATTATTTCTTCTTTTGTTCAGAATGATTCTTCCTGGAATTTTATTTTAGAGTTCAGTAAGGCATTGACTATCTTTAATCCCTCTTTTTTTTCCCATCCCCAACCAATATATATATATACGACTGCCACATGTATTTTAAGTGACTTTAAATTCTAGATCATCTTATTGTATCCTCACATGCAAATGAGGCACCGCAATCAACTCACTAAACCTTTCAGTACATAGGATTGATCTCAGTACTAATGATCATATATTTATTAATTCCCAGCTTTAGGAAATTAACATCATCTCTTTATTGCTTGATCTTCCTATCTGGCAAGAGTGAGCAGTGATGACAAAGAGGAGTTGGAGAGTTATGCCTGGATTTAGACAACCTATGACCACTATTAGAAACACTATTCAAGAATATACTAGATTAATATATTACACTTAATGCTTGTCTGAACTTCTACCAGTAATAGCATGGCTACACTATGGTCATCACTCCTATATTATCCTGAGTGATTCTCATTTATCATAAAATTTAATAAAGGCAGAGTCACTGTCTCATTATTAATATTAGTCATAGGCTGCTTCTAATACACATATTTTCTGCTGAATTTCTCAGCCAGAAATGAATAACGTGCACACTCTTTACTTACTAAATTAATTAAGCTGATAATTTCAGTTTAATCAAAAGGATACTTGCTCCAATGTTAACTGATTTACTAAATTTCAGTTGTTAATGACCCAGGGAAAAAGCTTTGATGTATTGGAATTTATGCATAATTAAATAGCAAATAGATTTCTAAAATGTCATAGGAGATATAGCATTTTAAATAATCCTAAATAGTAAAATTAAGACTCTAATATAGTCTCATAAATTGAAAGGTGATTTTATATGCACACATTGCTTATTCATGTTTATGTGGGTCTATGTCTGTATGTGTGTATTCTATTCTTTTGAACAGTGGATAAAATTGTGAAAAGAGCACATTTTATCTCTAGGGCTCTTTTCCCAAGATTTATTCAAAGACTTATTTTCCTCTTTGCTCCCTGGAGATAGTCTGATAACCATCAGAGAGAGAGTCATTCCAGGATCCTTTTCTCCAAGGAATTTTTACTTACATTCTTATCCCTGTTTACTTAAATATAAATCATATCCTGGTAAAGAAATACTATTGGTCTTGTTGAAAAGTATTTTAGAGATGAGAAGACGGATACGAAGATGAAAAAAAGGAGAAGAAAAGAGGAGCAAGTGAAAAGAGAATGTCTCATGGTGTTCAGTGGAGAAGAATTGGAAAGAAAGAAAGAAATATTCAAGGAGCACTTGGCAGCTTGATCAAGATGTCAAATTTGTAGGAAAGGTGGTGACAAGTTTCTGTGGAAAGGTATATGTCCTCTTTCCTTCATCACAAAAAAAAAGGAAAGTGAGCAACAAAAATGAACATCTTTAAAAGGACAGATGCCTTAAAAATTATTGTAGAGACTTACTCAAGTAATTAGTATAAGATGCTGAAATAATATATAATTTTAAGCAGACTATTATATATTTATTCTTCATAGTGAAAACCATTCTGTTTTACCCTATACATTTTATACATTTTAAATTTATTCATTGAGCATACAATGAAGGTAACCACGTGTTATTAAATGCACTTTGGAGAAGATAATTTATTTTTTTAATTAATACGCTTAATTTTTTTAGCGGTTTTAGGTTTACAGAAAAGTTGAACAGAAAATACAGAGTTCTCCACTTCCCCTATTATTAACATCTTATGTTAGAGTGGTACATTTGTCACAATCACTGACCCAATATCAATATATTATTATTAATTAAAGTCCATAGTTTACATTAAGGTTCATTCTTTTTGTTGTACATTCTATAGTTTTGGCATATGTTATGACATGTACTAAGTATTATGAAGTCATACGAATAGCTTCACTGCCCTAAAAAAATATTGTGTTCCACTTACCTCTCCCTTCCCTCCCTGACAACCTCAGATCTTTCCGCTGTCTCTTTAGCTTTGCCTCTGTGATAATGTCACATACAGTACATGTACATCATACAGTATGTAGCCTTTTCAGATTGTCTTCTTTCACTTAGCAATATTTATTTGATTTTCATCCATGTCTTTTCATGGCTTGATAACTCATTTCTTTTTAGCATTAATTTATACTCCATTGTATGAATGTACAACACTTTATCCTTCCATCTATTGAAAGACATTGTATTAGTTTATTAGGGTTGCTATAACAAATATTACAGACTGGGTGACTCAAGCAACAGCTCTGGAGGCCAGAAGTTCAAAATCAAAGTGTTGCCTGGTTTTGGCTTTACTGTTGCCTCTCTCTTCAGCTTGCAAATGGCCAGCTTCTTATTGTCCTCACATGGTTTTTCTCTGTGCATGCACATCCCTATTGTCCCTTTGTGTCTTTTATCTCTTTGTAAGGACATCTTTCGGATTGGATTAGGGCCCACCTAAAGGCCTCTTTTTAACTTATAACCTATTTAAAGGTCCTATCTCCAAATACAGTCACATTCTGACCCATTACTGGTTAGGGCTTCAAAATATCAATTTTAGGGGAACACAGTTCAGCCTATAACAGACATCTTATTTGCTTCTAAGTTTTGGCATTTATGAATTAAGCTGCTATAAACGTTTGTGTTCAAGTCTTTGTATGCATATATATTTTCAACTCATTCGGATAAGTAACTAGGAACACAATTGCTGATCATATGGCAAGATTATGTTTCGTTTCATAAGAAACTGCCTTCAAACTGCCAAGTTTTGCACAGATGCATGCACAGAGGACACAGATATCTATTAACAGTCTGGGCCTGCAACTGTGTCCTTGTCTTTAAACTAACAGTGGGGTTCAATCCTAGCTATACTGTGAATACTGGCATTTACATTAGAACATACCCTAACAACCTTGTCTATGTCTCCCTTTACTTTTCAAAGGTTTTTATTTTGAAATAGTTATAGATTCACAGGAACTTGCAAAGATCGTTATAGAGGATATGCCATGTAATTTACACCCCTATTAGTTATGAAGGGAATCAGAGTTTGCCTCCCCTAAAATATGCCTTTTGGGATCTTATTTTAAGCTGGTTATTTTTAAGAAACAAAAGGCTCAGAAAGAAACTTTGGCCCTCTCCCTTACCTGTCTAAAGGAATTCAGATAGAAAAACCTAATTAAAGGAAAGGAGCTAACAACTTAGCATCATAATATAAACTAAGGGTGGCAGACAGAGAGAAAGTTGCAAAATCTGTTGGACTCCCTCCTCCCTGTCCCATCATTTCCGGTGTTCCAACACTAAAGTTTGCTCTTTCTCCTGTACCTGTTAATTGCCCACTTTCCCTTTGAAATCCCAGACTCCTTTCCTCCTTTCCTCAGTTCATAGAATGTAGAGAGAAGGCACTGTGAACAGAACTGTGTCCACCCAAAATTCTTATTTGCATCCTTAACCTCCAGTATGACTGTGTTTGGAGTAAAGAAGTGATTTATGTTATATTAAGTCACCAATAGGATTAGTGTCATAAGAGGAGACACCCTCTCTTCCTTCACTCTCTGAGGATACAGCAAGAGGGAAGTCACCTGCAAACCAGGAATAGACCCCTCACTAGGAAGAGAACTGGCCAGTATCTTGATCTTTGACTTTCTAGCTCCCAGAACTGTAAGAAAATAAATTTCTGTTGTTTAAGCCAGACAGTTTATGGTATTTTGTTATGGCAGTCTCAGGTGACTAAGAGAGAAGGAAGTAAAGTGCTCCTCTTTTTACTTTTTTAGTCTCATTAGTAAGTTCTAAATGTATAATGATGAAACTAAAAAAGAGCTAAACTTCAGTATCCAAACATCAGTGTATCAATTTTTTTCCTGCTCCATAGTGAAAAATAGGCCAGATCATAATCCTAAAAAATCTCGAAAAGTAGAGTTACATATAACCCATTAAAAAATGAATTGTTCTTCTGCTGGGCATAGTTAATCTGTGTGGCCTGTTTTCTGTACACCAATAGACCAACAATAGCAACTATGAGCCCCTCTTATATACTAGGCACTATCTTTATCTCTTCATTTTCTGTGGGGTCCTTTGTAATATTTAGTTGCCTATCATACATCTCTATTCCTTATTATTGTGAACTATGCCGTTCTGTGTTTTCATTTCTTTCTACAGAGGCCAAAAGGAAAGGACTCTTCTGTCCTTGCTCTTATCAGGCAGAATATGAATACATGACTCAGTCTTATCCATTTGATGCTCTTGCAAAGGGCTTTGAATACAAAGTTGAAAGATGATTGGTCTTTATTTACAGCAGTAGTGGTTTTGGTCGTGTTTTGGGACTGAAAATGTACTGCTGAAAGGATAGAAGCATTTTGGTCAGATTATTCACACTGAAAGAGAGTTGCTGTGTTTTTTATTCTTGTCTGCTAAAGCTATCTTCTTAGATTCTGATCTTCATCCAAGTTTAGTCTTCCACTTTTGTTGAATTCTATGAACCTCAATTATCCTTTCACTTGATTTATTTCTCTTTTATTTATTCTCCTCTCAGTCCTTAAGATAAGCAGATTTATTTCTGTCACTTGCAACCAAGAAACCTAAGAGATACAGAAATCAGTGTTGAGAAAGCCTTATTGATATCATATTTGTAAGGAAAATGTGAAGAGCCTAACACTTTCTTGACTGGCTGGACTAAAAGGTAGTGGGTGTTTTATTAAATATTTCAAGATGGGAATCTGAAATCTAAGATATATGGTGTAAAAAGATTTGTCTGAAAAATCTGTTGTATTCATATGGAATCAAAGGTCCATTGAGGACAAGGCTTTGGATGCTGGTGCCTTGAATAGTAGAAGAGGCATGAGGAATTCAATTATTCCAGGATGAAACAGCTGCTTCTGGATGAAAATAAAAGGAAAAAAAAAAAAATCAAACCTAAGTTCCTCAGCTGTCTAAGCAAATAGTATAACATACTATAAAATTACATACAATACTTTTTATAAAATTTTTACTTGTGATGGTTAATTTTATGTGATAACATGACTAGCCTAAGTCCAGATTGTTGGTAAAATGTTATTTCTGGGTATATCTATGAAGGTGTCCCTGGAAGAGATTAGCATTTAAATCAGTGAACTGAGTAAAGAAGATTGATCTCACCAATGCAGGTTAGTATCAACCAATCTGTTAAGAGCCCAAATGGAACAAAAGGCAGAGAAAGGACATATTTACTCTTTATGTGAGCTGAGACATTCAAACTGGGACTGAGATTTATGCCATTAACACCTCCTACCACCCCGATTCTCGGGCCTTTGGATTCAAACTGGGACTTACCATCAGCTCCCCCGGTTTCTCAGGCCTTTGGACTGAATTACACCATTAGCTTTCCCGCTTCTCTGGCTTGCAGTTGGCAGATTGTGGGACTTCTTGGCCTCCATAATTGTGTGAGTCAATGCCTATAATAAATGTTCTCATATATCTATGTAGATTGATATATATATTATAAATATATATATATTTATATATATATATTTATATTTATATATATATCATATTGGTTCTGTTTTTCTGGAAAATCCTGACTAATATAGAAATTGAGGGTAATGATTAGAATTGTCTAGTATGTAGATATATTTAAAGACTATTATTTTATCAGGGGGTTACTAGAAACAAAATAGAAGAGCAGTCCACTAGGGTCCTCTTCAATTTTTATGCTTCTAACTTATTTTTCAAACCTGAATCATTTCACAATTCCAGAGTTCCTTGAAGGAAGATGGGTCTATATACTCTTAAAAAAAGACAATGTAACACCACCAAAATTTGTACTCTAAAGCATTTTCCTACCCTTTAACAAGATGCTTAGGCTAAAAGGATTTGAGAAAAGAATTAAATCATCAAAAATCTCAGGATTTTAGGGTCCTGGCTCTGAGAACACTAGTTTCTATATACAACAATTAGTAGGCTTACTAAACTGAGTTGTTGACGACATGGAGTATGCACTTGTAGAAATGGGTAAACATGAACCACTGGAACTCCATTCCTACCAAAATAGTAAATCCTAAATCACCTAGAGGGAATCTCAGAACTGAATGCAACTGTTGAGACTTATAAGATGTAGGAGAGATAATTCCTGTACATCCTCATTACATCTTCATGTGGCCAGATAGAAAAGACACATGTGGCATTGAAAAATAGCAATGGATTACATGATAAACACCAATAGCAAAAGTAGGTTTCTTACAAGAGCAAAATTGCATTGCCCTTAGCATCAGGTGACAAATGTTTTGTCATTAGTCTGATAAATAGAAACCAGAAGAAGCAGTTAACTTGCACCTGGCAAGTATAATATTTCACTCTTACCAACGTGCTCTAGTATTCCTCATACAACTGGGTAAAGAAATTGCAAAAAGAAGGGCATTGTGTCAAGTAGGGTGATTGATTTTGACTATCAAGAAAAAAATAAGCTTCTGCAACACAATGGTGCCAGGGAAAAGATATGAATAGAACTTAGTGGATCTACTACGGGGTCTAGTAACAAAAGTTAACAAAGGAGTGACTGGTAAAGCTAATCTACATTGTTACTAGTTAGGTGTGGAGGCATATATGGAGTAGTAATGACTGGAAGGGAACTCTAAGTAGACTTCAGGTGAGCTAATAAAGAGTCTATTTCTCAATCTCAGTGTTGGTTTGTAGGTGTGATTCATTTGCAGAGCTATTGTGCATTACACTTTAATGAAAATGTTTTGTTTAAGCAAATAGAGGACTCAGCAACCTAATGTAGGCAAGATCATATCCCTCAGAAGTACAGGTTTTTGTCACACCATTGATTAACTACTCCTGATTAGCCGAGGTGCTACAAGCATGGAGTCATCAGATGTGAATCTGGGCAATACAAATAGGAGTCTCATAAATACTAGTGATGCCATTTTGCCATAGAGTTGCAGAAACAAAGACTGAATTGTCCCTTGTAGTCCTCCCTTTTCGTTCTCATATTTATTTATTTATTCATAGTGATTCTGCTCCGCTTTCCTATCATTTTTGGTCACCACATTTTTTATATTATTAGTTATTAGTTATATTGATCCTTTAGTCAATATTTTGCAAAATATTGGAAGAGGATTAAAACTGATGTATATGTCCTATCCCCAAATCCTGAATTTAAGAGTTGGGTGGGGTAATGTGTAATTTATTCTCTTTGAGGAGGTATAGTGTATTCTTTTTGGCCGTAAGAGGGAGAGCAACAGGAGGAGGAAGTAATCTTGTGTGCATAGGGAAGGAAAAGTACCTGCAGATGATAAACAGGCAAACCGATTTTAATGGCCCTTTGCCATTTTTCACTGAATAGAATTTAATCTATTTGTGAAAAATCCTCAACTATGTTTAATATTGGTGGGAATGAGAGTCTGACTAACTACTAAAAAAGCTGAAAATAAGTACTTAACCTCTCTTCCACTCTCAGAAAAATGGTGAGGAAACATGGTTAGGGCACAGGTAATCTGATGTTCCTATCTGAGACCGAATCTGTGACAGAAAGCGTATGTGAGGGTTAGATTTTATCTGTGTGAAGGCCGAGGCAGAGGAGTGCCAGGTGTACCGCTCACAGTGGGGGCATTTTGGTCACATAGTTCCTGGGGTTTTCTGTGCTTTCTGCTTCTTGTCCTTCCAAGGTTTGCCTCAGATACAGTTTATCAAGTCTGCTACTATAGGTGTTAGTTATTGCTGTGAGTATCTTACATATTTTTCCAATCTATGTCTTTTATTGCTTATAACAACTAGAGTCAGTTTCTGAGGCCCACAACCAAAAACCTTGACCAATATCCGTGCCTTATCTAAACCGATTCTTATAACAAGCTTGGGAGGCAGATATTGCTATCTACAATATACAGATGAGGAAACTGAGTCTTGCAGAGTTTAATGGACTTACTCAAGGTTTTATATTTCTCAAAAGAGGCAGACAAGGAATTTTAGCCTTTATCTTCATAACTTCAGTTCTCCTTTTTAACCACTAAGTGAGACCACTTCTTAAGAGTAGGAAGGCCTGTTTGGTTCTTTGTACAGGATAATCAAAACACCTAGGAAGAAGTCAAGTGACATTCGTGCCTGAAGTTCTGGAATATAACATGTCACTTCAAATTGCAATGCCATATCATCATCAGTGTTTGAGGTAGAAAGTCAAATGGTAGATTAAAACAATTTGCTTCTGCTTCATAATGCTGCCTCTCCATCCTCCTTCTAGATTAATTTACAAATACTAAGAATGAGATGAGCTATTTTAGGATTCTCAAGCAAAATAAACTGCAAACATGATCAAATCGAGCCAGAATTGCCAGTTCCAAGGTTATTGCTTCTATATTATAGCTTTTGATATAACCATTCTGACTTTTATGCGTATGCTGAGATATTTCTTTATCCTTTAACATTACAATATGTTCGTCTTAAAGAACTTAAGGAATATTAAGGCGGGGCACCTAGAAACCTATTATTCTTTGTAATATTTTAAGCCAGAGATCTGAAAAGTGTGCAATGAGAATACAGAGGAACAACACTTAGACAGTGTGAGAGGATACGGTTCAGAGAAGATTTTCTAGCAAACTTGCCACTGCAGGTAGCTATTAAAGGATGAAGACGTAATTATACAGGCAAAGAAGATAAGACTGTGGGAAGTGTGTTCCAGACAGTGGGACAAGTTGTGCAACAGGATGAATATATATTGGGTCACTAGATCTGTCGGATATCACAACGTAAGGTCTGAGACATGAGTGGTAAGCAATGATTCTGGAGAGCAAAAAGGGCCTTATACAACCTATGTTAAGATTTGAATGTTCATGTCCCTAAAATTAATCTATGTTGAAACCCTAACCTCCAGTGGGATGGTTTTTACCTTTGAGAGGTAATTGGTTTTACATGAGGTCATGAGGGTGTGCCCCACCCCCATGATGATATTAATGTACTTATAAGAAGAGGAAGAGAAACCAGAGCGGTCTCTCACTTTTTTCTTTTTATATGAGGACAGAGTAAGAAGTCCGCAAGCCAGGAATAGGGTCCTCGCCAGGAATTAAGTTGGCCAGGACCTTGATTTTGGACTTCCCAGACTCCAGAACTGTGAGAAGTAAATTGTTTTTTAAACAACACAGTCTATGGTATTTTGTTACAACAGCATGAGCTGGCTAAGACACCATGCTAAAAAGTTAAACAAAAATTGCAAAGTGGTAATTGAACATAAATGTAAGAAAAAAAATAGATCATAATATTAGTAGGATTTGTTCGTGGGTTGGCTACAAAGTTGGGGTTGGATGAGAGGTCTAAGTTAAATCTTGTTTTCTTTCTTAATCGATTAGGGAATATAGAAAAAGAAGAGTTATTGTGGTTGAGACCGAGTATTACTGTCTCTAGTTTTGAGCATGCTGGAGGTGTTCACAAAGCATTTGTTTGTATGAATGTCAAAAGCTCCGTAGAGGAAACTGAATTAGAGATGGCTAGAATTGTAGATTTGAGTATACATCCAAGTCAAGTGGCTGGAGGAGAAGGAGCTAATATAACAATGTGACAAAGAAAGACAGGCCACTCATTCACAGGAAGAAATCTTTTCTTTCTCTTAAGTAAAACACCTTGTTTCCATCTGTCCCCAAGTTTTATTATTCTTATCTTTTTCTCTGAAGCCTTCACTAAAGTATTATGATAAGTTAAAAATAGTTAAATTCTATGGACTCGGGCTTGGGCAAAATGAAACTTTGAGAGGAAAATAAATTTTTTTCAATCCTAGTGAATTATATCAGTTTATCTGGAACTAAATTAATTGATCCAAGATGTGAGGCTGGAGCCAGCTGACATTGCCTTTCTTTAAACTGTGATTTCAGTGACATTATATTGTCAGCTTTAAATTAGCCATGACGGGAGTATTTACACCATAGAAATGGTCAAGTGCTATAAATCAGTACTTGACTTTTTTTTTTCCCCCAGAGAGTTATTATTTGCCAGAACACCACTGGATCTGCCATATGGATAGACATCCCTCAAAAAGATCTGCAAAGACAGCTATGGAAATAGCATGAAAAACACTAGAAGCAACACTAGAAGGATCAGAGCCACCATAGTGGGAAAAATGAACTATAGCAAGAGTATAACATGAGATGTAGGTTTCAGGATGGGGGCTCCTACAAATTCAATGTCTAAATTTAGATATATCACTTGATGTCTTTGTGTCTGAGCGTTTTTTTCCTGTAAAATGAAAACAATGATTTACAGAAAAATCAATGTTAAAAGTTAATGTGATTATTTTGAGAAGTTCGACATGCTATACAAATGTAAAATATTATTAGTAACTCAATGTTTTGAACATCACCAAAGTATATTCAGACTTCAAAGGCATCCCTAAATCTCGCTTTTGGCACCATCTTACTTCCCTTGAATTCTCTAAATTCCAGTGGGGCTACAGGAAATTTTATGGCTTTCAATGCATTGGAATCATCATATGATCAATCTTTTTGTTTCTCTACATGTATTAAACACCAATACATTGGAGCTGGGTGTCTTTCTGTCAATAAAAGAGAAGGAGATCCTATCTGATATTTTTGCTTGGTAAATCTAGAATTCCAGCGATTCTGTTAACAGCTTAGAGCATAACATTGGTGATTTTCAAATCAAATCAGTTGTTTTTTTGCTATGTAAATTAAAAAGTTTTTCTGGTCAATTTTTCTGTTCCTGGAGATGTCTTATGATGGTGTACAGTGAACTCATGGCCAAATCAGAACTACAAATTGATTCTCCTGGATTCCATTGCTCTGCCCATCCACTATAATATGCTATTCTCTGTGTCCTTGAAAACATTTTTTAAAGCTAAATTTCTGTTGTTTATAGTCAGAATTGTCTGCCCTTCTTCTCTCTCCTCATCCAAAGCAATCTGCCTTTCGAGGCTCACTTTGAGACCCACCTATATGAACTTACTCCAATTACTCAGCTCTCCATGGTCTCCCCACTCCTGTAGAAACAGCTCTATATTAGAATATGATTATGCTCTAGTTCGCAGCATGTATGTGAGCCCATCTCCAAAAGAATGCAGATTCCTTGATAACAGAGACATTATCTTTCTGTCTCACTATAATTTTTATAACATGTGGCATGGGGGTAGACTTAAAATAATTTCTATATGAAAACTGACTAATAGATATAAGCATATGTATATCAAGACAATCCATATTTAGAACTAACACATGTGTTTCCAGGCAAATAGATGATAGAATTAAAAAACATGTGGCCCACTCAATATATACATGATGGGATGATATATTTATAGAAGAGGATTTTTGGAGAGTTAATTTATGTGTGCTATATTTGAAGCCCCTAGTTTCTTAGAAGGTTTTCCCCTCTTCTCCCTTGATGGATGTCTAATTAGTATGCTTTAAATTTAGAAAGCATGAATTAATTGCTGAAACTATGTCTTTAGAGAATTGGTACTAAAAAAAAAAAAATCTCCCTGAAATAATAAGATTTTCAGATGAATTGTAAAGACGTTCAGCTAGCCCCTTTGCTCATTGTCTTAACAAAGAGAATGTCGTGCATTATTTTTTGTCATTAATTCTTTTAGTAAAGGATTAAAAAAATAATAATAATGTTGAGAAACAAAAGCTAGTAAACATAGCAACTCCTATGGCATTTTCTCTTTCACGTCTCAGCTGCCTCACCCGGTCTGAAAAGATGCCCATGAGGTCTCCCAGGTTTTGAGAACAAAATGGCTTCTCCCTGGTGCCTGGTAGCTAAGCCACTTCCTTACACGCTGGTAAAGCAGATAGTGTTGTCACCATCTTCTCTATGTTTTTTAGGCACCACTATAGTCAAATAATATCTGGAATTTGTGTATCAGAAATATAAGGTAAAGGTCCTTTGACACGCCTCCATTAACTTATGAATTTTTCCATTATTCATCCACATATTCATCATCAAATAATTCAGTGCCTCTTAAGTGCATTCTATGTACCATGGGTACTGCAATAAATACAACATTCCTCACATGGAATTTCTCTGGGAAGACAGATATTAAACAGATAAGCACATAGATAAACATACGTAGTGGGACAGTGAAATTCCCTCATCTACCAAGTGAATGTGAAAAGACAATGTAATTTCTTGATTTTACCTATAACCATAATGATTTTTTACCTACATCCTCCCACCCACAGTCTTGGGAGAAAAGCTAAATGTTCAATATAATTTGAAGCTTATTATGATTCACTAACTTGAATAGTATCCTCTGTTGGATAAAACTGCTCGTCTCTCAGATAATCTCCTCCTGATGCTCTTTCCAAGATGGAATCTGCAGGAATAAGAGAAAGAATATTTGGTTCGGGCAGCCTCATGTTCTTGGCAGTGGAGTGAAAAGAGTCCCTGGGCATGTGCTGGTTCTTGATGTGCCCTGGTCTCTTGTCTTCCTGGCTTCTCTGTATCCTGCCAGGCTCTGATGCTAAAACCTATGACTGGTAAATGATGCTCCATTCTTGTGCCCAGGTCTGTGCTCCAGAATAGCATTCGCCATCTTCCCCCCTTGCTAATCCTGCCTCACCAACTATGCCCTGAGCCTTTGCTTTCTTTCTTCATCTATCTTGTCTTCTGGCCTCCACTGAGTAGGCACTTTGCCCCAACATACCACACCCCACAAGAGGCCAGCTGTCTTTCTGTTCTACATTCGTGCCACAGAGGAAATAAAATCAGCTGTAGAAATAAATGTCAAGCTTTCTCTCTGCTTGGTTATGACAGGTTGTCAGATTCACTTGGATGTGGCATCTCTCCAGGTTTCTCTGTGACAGCCTCCTCTCAAAGGCACACATGAGTAGCGGGGCAAGCCTCCAGCACATTCCTGATTTTGCTATCCACTCCCCAATCCCCAAAGCTGGGAAAGAGCAGTCTTTTCCTTTGCTTCTTCTGTGAGATGCTCTTCAGATGCATACTGCTGGTCTAGCTGCCAGAGCCTCCTCTGGGGAGGGGTCTGCTCTCCATTGTGAGCTGAGCTCCCAGGCCTAGCCTCTTATATGATAAATGTGGGAAATTAAGAACACTGGGACTGTTCCCTCTCAACTTACACTTGTCTGCTTTACTATTTTTTTTTTAATGTGAGAAGCTGAATAATTACCTTGATATTCCCTTTCATGTTTCATTGGTTACAAATACCAAATCTCCTAGAAATGGATGTTTTATACAGGTTCTGGCAGAGACATGCTTGCTACTCAGTTAACTAACCAAAAGAGGAAATCATTTCAAAATAGTAGTACCCTTACATAAATAATTACAAATTATGGTAGGTTCCATAAAGGAAAAAGATATAAGGTGTATTGAAAGAGTATAACTGGGGAATCTACATCCCTGAGCTTTGGGTACAGAAGATCTGAGTAGGAGTTAGTATTCTGAGAAGTGAAGGATAAAAAGGAGTTAGCCAAAACCTGAAACCTTGGATGTTTCCCTTCCTCTTTGAATTAACTAAAAATAGATTACATTGTAGGACATGTAACTAAAAGTAATATTTGCCGCACAGTGTAACCCAACATACTTTCAGCCATGCCTGCTGTTGCAAATCTTCCCAGCTGTTCGATCAATCTAGTCACCTCAGATGCCTCAGTGCAATTTTCTTTAGTTATGTGTTGATAATCTGTCTGTTACTTCCTTTTGCATCTTACACCCTCACCATATCCTCATTCTCTAAAGCAGAATAAACCATCCCTCTCTGGTCAAAAACAGCTTCCCGTCTGATCTGGAGAAGAACCCTAGATCCTGAGTCCTGCTACCACTTTTACCCACCTGCCCCTGCTCGAGGCATGATCACCTCCTCTCTGTTTCTTGCTCAGGCCATGGCCCATCAAAAACGTGTGCTCTTCCTGTTCCCTGGACCAGATGTCTGGCTGGCGTTCACATGACTCACAGCCTCACATATTTCAGGTGTCTGCTCAAATGTCACCTCGGCAGTGATATTTTCTCACTATCAGAGTTAAAATAAGTCTTTTTGTCTCCTCAATCACTTTTTCATTCTATGTTTTTTTTTTTCTCCATAGCACTATTACTATCTGACATGCCATCAGATTTATTCATTTATCTAATTATTTTCTGTTCCTCCTTCCCTCCCAGCATATGTTATACTTAGGCAGGGAATTTCGTGGGTTTTGTTCACTGTGAAAGTCCCAGTGCCTAGAACAGCGCTTGTTAACTTAGAGGTGTTCAATGAATGAACAAATAAATAAATGGTGGAGAGCAGAACTTATGCAAGATTCCTCTTAATTGTAAATGTATACATACATTCATGCATACATACATATACACATACAAAGCATTACATTTTTATTTTCTAGGACTTGCTGCTTCAGGATCTTGATGATAGAACAAAATTTCTTCTCAATCGAAAGGAAGGCACACTTTTTAAAAGTAGACATTTCTGATAGCAATTGTCTTGAGAAATTCCATGATTTTTAAAAATCTGCTTTAAGTGGAACATGAATACTTAAAATATAAAGAACAATGTTGAAGTAAATGAGTCATCAACACAAAAAGACCATCATTTTAGTATATACTTCTCAGATGTTGAAGAAAGAGAATGTTCACTTAAATAGAGAAGACAGAGAAAAACACATAAATTTTAATGTTTTGAGTTATGTCTCTTTACAAAGACAGAGTTATAGGAAGTAAAAAACACATAGAGGTTGCCATAGCTTTATTACTTAGAATAATATTTTATGATAAAACTGGACAAATAGACTTCCATATTATTAAGTAATGAAATAGTTGATATTAAGGCTCTTTTTAATGGAATTTATTTATTATACTTAAACAAAAATAGAGGAAATAGTATAATGAACTCTACTGTACCCAATACTAAGTTTTAAGAATTGTTAACATCTTGCTATACTATATAGTGTTTGATGTCTTTTTAAGATACAAAAACTAGAAGCAATTTTATTTTCTTCATTTTATAGGATAGTGGAAAAATGTTCAAGTGTGTTTAGAATTTTCCCTAAAATGTGTGCTCATATTCTCAAAACAAAGAGGATTCTAGGTTTTTAAATCATAGGGAAATAATACAAGAAGAGACCAAATTTATTGGATAGATATTACTATTTTTCCCATTTTTGAAAAATAAAATGAGTATCAGAGATTTTGAGAAACTTGGTTGAAGTTATACAAATAATAATCGAAAGAGCAGAGGTTCGAACTCATGTTTTCTGATATTTTGTCCTAAAATTACACTGAAATTAAATGATTATTTAATGAGAGTTTTGATTCCTACTTTGTTCATGAAATTTTTCCTTATTAAATCTACCTTTTCTCTTTCCTGAATTATTTTTGCGTTATTTGTTGAATCTGGACATATAACATTGGTTACATTTAACTACATAATTTTTTGTTTATTGCGTGATTAATATAATCTACTCTAGGAGATGTCCTGTGTCTTATGTTATGCACAGTCACAAATGCTGGGATTATTAACAAATTCTATATTTTAAAAATACTTCTGCCATCCTAAATTATCATATTTGTTAATCAAATATTAACTCAAAAACTAACACATAAATACTTGTTTTTAATCATAGAAGATATTACTACCATGATAAAGTTGAAAAGCAATTTTGTTCTTTGAATAAATCCATTGTTTTAAAACAAGAAGAAAATATAGATACACTAATGTCTCTTCATCAGCTGTTTTCTGCTGCAGGTTCATTAAAACTTGGATAACATAATATTCAACATACTGAAATGATAACAACAATTGAAAAGATTGACAGGCCTTAATGAGTCCAGATTAATGAATCTGATTTTTCTGGCATTATTCAGTAGCTTTTAATTTTTTTTTTAACCTTGGACACTGCAATTCATTATAAATGAAGATTGGGTTTTACCTTTATATAAAAGGAAGGAAAGTTAAATTAGGTACTATAAATACAGATTCATTAAAAATGATGAATTTCAGTTTTTTTGATTCAAGAAGATAGAATTGCAAAATATCTGAGGTATTTTTAAAATGTTTGAGATAAATAGAAAACCAATCTCATAACCTCACAGTTGAAGTACGTCATGAATAGTAACTGTGAGTCCTACTGTTATAGGTTGAATTGTGTCCCTCAAAAATTCATATGTTCATGTTTGAATCCCCAGTACCTCAGAATGTGACTATAGAGATAGGAGGGCCTTTAAAGAGATGATTAAGTTAAAATGAAGCCTTTAAAGTAGACCCTAATCCAACCTAATTGTTATTCTTTTGAAAAGAGGAAATTCGGACACAGAAAGAAACACCAGGAATGTGTGTGTACAGAAGAAGATCATGTGAGAATCTAGCATGAAGGCAGCCACCTGCAAGGCGAAGACAGAGGCCCTCACAAGGACCCAAACCTGCCAACAACTTGATATTGGACTTCTAGCTTCCAGAGCTATGAAAACATAATTTTTATTGTTTAAGCCGCCCAGTCTGTGGTATTTTGTTATGGCAGTCCTAGCAGATACCTAATTTTTATGAAATTCAGATAACTTTGTTGAAATGTCAAATGCTAGTCAGGTATTTGTGCCACTTTCTCTCTGCTTCAAGAACAATTTTGTGCAAAAGAAGTATGGGTTTTATAGGGAATATGTCATTATTTAACAGCAGATTTCTCAGACTATCAATTTTTCTTTTTAGTTCAGTACTGTAAAATCTAGTACAGAAGGTTCTTCCCCTTTCACCCTCCCTCACTCTTCTAGGTATTCAGGGCCATATTCCCTTTCTTGAGTTTGCATATGTCTTAGATGAGTGTCTATAATAGAGTATATGATTGTCTATGTGGGATAACTAGAAAGGTTTAAGGAAAGTCTTATAGCGTGAAACACGCACTGTTGCTGGACAGTTAGCAGATAAAGCTCAAGGACCCTCACAAAGCGAAAGCGCCATTGGACATCGGTGGACATAAAAAATGGGAAGTTCAGAGGGAAGTGGAGGCTGGAGGCAATACTTCTTTCCCGGGAACAATCATCGTACTTTCCTGGCTATCTTCCTCGGGTGGCACCTTTTTTCTCTTCTCAATTCTCTTATGCAATTTCCTTTTCAATGTATTTCCCCCAAATTGTCTTTTCATTCTACTTCTTAAACTCTTTGCTTCCTTTTATCCTTTCCTGACTACTTCTTCCCTTCCATGCTTTTTCAATGAATTTTATTGAACCCACTGAATCTAGGCCTGAATAATTAGCCACCAAATAGCTCAAGAACAGAGGGCTAGGTCTTCTAATCTTCAGAGGAAACAGGAATTGTTTGGACTCCATTTTTTTTTCTAATGCAGCAAAGAAAGAGGAGAAAAACAAGAGTTAAGTTTATGTATCAAAACAATCTTAACACTGATATTCTGTACTAGTTTTTGCTTATATGGCGAATTTCAGGAAAACCAGAAATATCAAAATTTCCTCATAAACATCCTTCCTCCATTGGCACTAAATGCTTTAAAATCTTTTCCCTTTTCAGTGTTTGCTTTTAACGTGGGACCTATCTGATTGGAGAAGAAAGGGATGAGATGAGAATGGAAGCATCACCTGTTAAACTTCTACCATCATAGTTCTAATGAGTTTCTCTGAAGAGGTACCTACAAAGACAAGTTATCTGTCACAAAGCTTGATTTATTGTCCAAAACACGCATGCACACACAATCTCCTTCCACATATCCAAAGCATCTTGAGTAAATAAGAATAAGATTCATGGAGACCAAAGGGTCACTTACCTAGGAGAGCTTGAACTTCAAAGTTAACAATTCACCTTTGCTGAGGATCCACTCACTACACTGATTGTGGTGTAAAGAAAAGTTTATATGACTTTTATAACAGGATCTATATTTGTTCCAACTTCTTTAACCAGTAGTTATGCAAACTGGGAGATAACTTATTGGAGGATTCTAGCATAAATTTTGCCAAATTACTGCCTTCCACTTGTAATCTATTCTCAGTTGTTCCTACAGGATGATAAGTATAGTATATTGAGGATGGTAAGCTTTTCTTACATAGGCCATTCATTTACTCACTTGACAAATATTCACTGATAACCTACTAGATATCAGGCACTGTTCTTGGCATAGAGGTTACAGTGATGAACTTAGCAATGTTCCTGGTGAATTTGGAGGAAACAGAAAAAATAAATGATTTAATAATTATACTACCAATGAGTATTCAATTAATATATACATACATATACTTTATGGCAAATCTAAGGCACATCTAAACTCTTTGATATCAGAATATATTTTATAATGAATGATCTCTTAGATTTGATGTACTATGATGAGTATTTGAAGAAAAATGACATAAGAAACAGGGTTTGAGGGCTACTATGTTAGATAAGGAGCCCAGAAAAGGCCTCACCAATAAGGTAAGGATTAGAAGAATCTAAGAACACATTTGCATTTGAAAGCGCTTTGTAAAATCCCTGTGCCATAGAAATAGGATGGGAGGGAGGGAGGGGGGGGGAATTGGGAAATATAGATTCAGCGTTTTTATTCAGAGTTGTGCAAACATCACCATAATCAATTTTAAAATATTACCACCCCCAAAAGAAACTCCATACTTAGCAGCCATCGCCTACTGTCCCTCAAACCATCTATCCCTAGACAACCCTAATCTATCTTCTGTCTCTATAGATTTGCCTCTTTTGGACATTTTGTATAAATAGGATCATACAATATGTAGTTTTTATTTTCTTTAACTTAGCATAATGTTTTCAAGGTTTAGTCACGTTGTGGCATGTATCAGTACATTTCTTTTTATTGCTTAATATTATTCTATTGCATGGATATACCAAATTCTGTTTATTCTTTTATCAGTTCATGGACATTTGGGTTGTTTCTACTTTTGGCTATTATGCATAATTCTTCTATGAACATTCATGTGCAAGTTTTTATGTGAACATATGTTTTTAATTCTCTCTGGTGTATACCTAGGAATGGAATTACTGGGTCATGTGGTAACACTGTGTTTAACCTTTTGAAGAACTGCCAGACTGTTTTCCAAAGTGACCTCACCATTTTATATTCCCACTGGCCGTGAATGAGGGTTCCAGTTTTTCCATATCCTCACAATTGTTATAATCTGTCTTTTTTATTATAGCCATCTAGTGGGTGTGAAGTGGTATATCATTGTGGTTTTGCAGTTCCCTCATAGCTGATGATGTTGAGCATCTTTTTATGTGCTTATTGGCTATTGTCTATCTTCTTTGCAAAAATATGTATTCAAATGATTTGCCCATTGGGTTATTTGACTTTTTATTAAGTAGTAAAAGTTCTCTATATATTCTAGCTAAAAGTTCTTTATAAGATGTGAGATTTGAAAATACATTTTCTAAGAATTGGTTTGTAATATGACTCAAAGAGTTGTATTTAGGAAGTAAAAAAAATCTCTCTGCCCATGTTCTGAATTCAAGGGTAATATGTCAGTGAATTTTTTTTTACTAAATAACATTATTTTAGAGTTTGAACAGAGTTTAATATCCTGTTGCAAGCAATCTAAAAAAAATTGTACAAGCTAACTGTTGCAGCAATAAGTTTTCTTGGCTTAAATTTACTTTTTTAGACAAATGCTTGAGCTCGCATCACATTATGGGGAGTCTCTGCATATTTCCCAAATCAGAACATCAGGGTTAGATCTCAGGTTCAGCTCAGCTCACTTCAGTTCAAAATCAATCCTGTGGATGTTGGCTAGTTCTTAAAATAAACTCAAACCTCGAGGGTCATCGTTTGGCTAGGTCAGCAGCTGAGGCTTTCTTAAAGATTGCCTGATGACTGTGAAGGGGTCAGTGTGTTTGCCTGGGCGAAAACATAAATTCAATCTTAAATAATTAATTCAATTATTCATAATGCATGGTAAAAGGGTGAAACTCCAGAAAGATAGGGGGTTTCTTGGTAGCAATCCTCAGCCAATGCTGATATTAGTAAGATGTGATGAAGTGCCAGAGCTTATGTAAACAAAACAAAAATTCTTAACAAAACAGCACTATCTACTTAGCATCAGTGTGCTTGTAACACTCATTCTGTTCTTAGAAGATTGTATTTGAGCTATCACAGTTCTAAAGCAAAAAAATCAGTAGTAAGAAATGCATGGCCTGTTGAAAAAGAGTACTTTTTGAAACGTATTATATCTTCAGTGAAACAGCAAAACATTATTGAAAGAAGTGTGCTCCTAGTAATGAAGAGACAGAAGACTTTTGGGTGCCTTCTTTTCCTTTTTAAGGAGAAAGAAATAAGAAACACAATGTTGCATGTCTCTCGGTCTGCCTCCAATAATCTTATAATTAGTTTTAAAATAAGTCAGTTTTGATCAAAGAACCAATATCAGAATTTACATATGGTGTTTTTATTTTTTAGTCAATAGTTATATAGATAGATAGGTAGATAGGTAGGTGGATGGATAGGTAGGAAAGAAGAAATATAGAATAGATAATTGGACAAAGACAGAAATATAGAATAGATCATTGGAAAAAAACCTGTGGGAATCCATATATGTTTCCTCTTTATTAATCGATGTAAAAATTTTTAGAACTAGCCAAAAGAGGCAATGAATGAAACATGGAAGAGAAAGAGAAAGGGAGTGTCAGAAGGAGAAGGGGAGGGAAGAAACCAATAAGGAAGACAATTCTGAAAATAGGCAATGAGGGAGAAACTAAAATATTCAAAGAGATGTGTCATCTCTTTCAAGTTCCACAATTTTTTGGTTTGGTCTTATTGACATGTTTTAGAGAAAGCTCATGTTCAGAGAAGTTAAGTAACTTATTCAAGTTCATAACCAATAAGTACCTGGGTCTCATTGTCCCATGAGGGAGACGCAGGGTAGATTAACTATAAACAGCGATCCAGGTGGAATGCAACAGGCATTGATTTTCCTAAGTGCTGCGTGTCCAATGGTTTAGTGCTCTCTGAGGTTTTATATGAAAACAATTAGAAATTCACCCCCAAGGACCTCTTTGGTACACTAAACATGCTTTCTCTATTGATCTACTTTTTTCAATATGTATTTTTAAACCATACTCTGATTTCCATATTTCCCTATCCCAGAAGGTCCTATCTATAATTTCAAACTCTTCGATTGAACATTTGAGTGATACATCAGTGTAAATGAATATGTACATGAATATGTATTTATGTATACACACTCACACATTTTGTATATATGTGTGTGAGTGTTGCTAAAATGAGGAAACCCCTCCAATGTCAACTTCCATAGCTGTTTTGCCAAATTTTCCAGAGGAAAGAAAGCATAGTTGTTAAGAATTATAGACTTTAGAGTGAGACTGTCAATGTGTGAACCTCTCCTCCTCTACTTATTAATGACACGATCTGGAAAATTACTTAACCTTTCAGAATTTAGCTTGCTCATCTTTGAAATGGAGGAATATGAGTATAGTCAGGTAAATATCTTAGAATAATGCCTGACACATAGCAAGCACCACATACTATTTGCTAGTTCTCTTGCATGCTCAACTGCAATGGATGACTAATTCATCAATCAGCTCCAATCCAGCCTTCTTAAATCTCTTTTCCACACTGCATCCAACAAAACCTTCCTTTTAGGTAACATCACTATTCAAGATAAAGCAGAAATCCCTTTAGTTGGCTTCTAAAGCTCTGCACTGTCATGATCAGGATCAATATACATCTTTGACTCATCTTAAACATTGTCCTTAGTTTATTCCATCTCAGTCCCTATGTCTTTCTTTAGTTCTTTAGTGCTGCTTATACATGCTCTTTGTTCTTCCCAGAAAGTTCTTCACTCCCTACATTACTTAATATTGTCCTTCTGGTCTTCCAGAGCCCAGCAACTCAAGTCCTTTCCTCGGGGAAGCCTTCTCTTAACCTTTTCGCTATAGGAAATTTCTCCCTCCTGGTTTTTACAGAACCTTATATTTCTACAAAGAATTTTTCATAGTTGCAATTTTACATTTTTTTACTAAATTATTTGCATAATGACTAGATCCCTCATTAGACTAAAAACTGCACGAGGTCAAGAGCTACGGTTTTTTTGCTCATTATGTACCCTGGATGCCTAATGATGTGCATTTAGTAAATGCTATGGACTGAATGTTTTTATCCCCCCCAGAATTCATGTATTGAACTTAATCTCCAAGGTGATGGTGTTTGGAGGTGGGGCCTTCGGGAAGTGATTAGGTCATTAGGACTAAGCCCTCACGAATGGGATAATGACCTCATAAATGAGGCCTAGAGTGATTCCTCTATCCTTCTGCCTTGTGAGGTTACAGTGGTGAGGAGTGGACCCTCACCAGACACTGAATCTGCTGTTACTATGATCTTGGAGTTCCTAGCTTCCAGAACTGTGAAAAATAAATGTTTGTTGTTTATAAGGCACTCAATTCATGGTATTTTTATTATAGCAACCTGAATGAATTAAATAAGTAATTGTTGAATGAATGAATGAATGAATGTAGTTTGGGTCTGTCAGCTAAAGGGAACTTGATTTTGTAGTTGAGACTGATAGTACATAACAGGACTGAATGAAGAACTTCAAGGGAGGACAAATATGGTTGCGGGTCAGAATACAGCATAAGAGTACTTGGTATTGAGACTTTAAAAGGAGAGGCCAGCTGAGGAGAGAGAAGTCAGGGTGAAAGTAGAGGGGGTCCCAAAATAAATTTCTCTGTCCTCAGAGTTTGAGCTGATAAGGTAACAATACATACACTGCTTAACATACGTGAATACGCCGAAATGATGGATTGTGACGTTTTCTTGGCCACGCTCTGCAAATAAAACTCCGATTTTAATTTGCTTGCCAGGATCTCTGAAGTCCACCTCAGGTCCTTTTGCTACTCCTTTTCAGCAGTATCACTGCTGACTTTCTACTCGACGTCTAACAGCTCGGTCATTCTGAGGTGGGAGCAGGTGGGAAGTAGATGATTTTGTCACGCAATGTGATCACTTTATAATAGGTTCTAAACACAGTTTCCATCTGTTTCATGACAGAATGATCTGATTTATTCTGATTTGCCTCCAAAAAATAGCTTCAACCAGGAAAAAAAATTAGCCTTGGTAATCTCTCAAGGATAAATATAAAAAAATATTAAAATGAGACCAAAAATTATACAACCATTTTACATATGAAAAAGCTCAATCTCAGAAATATGAAAATTTGCTAAATGTCCCACAGCTAATCATAGCAAGTCTCCTAACATCTTGTCCAAAGTTATATCTCATATTCTAAAAGAGCTCTTTTAGCAATTTAGGGAAAAGTAAGGGATTATTATACTGGTTATTATTATGCCACCCTCCTAATACCTGAATATGTAGAAAAAATCCTAAGAGTGGCTCCTTCAGATACATGGGGCTTGGCTGGATATCTATATTTTAGATGAGGGTTTGCAAACTTTTTATGTAAAAGGTCAGAGAATAAACTTTTTTTTTTTTTTTTTTTTTTGCTTTGTGGCCATATGGTCTATACTGAAATTATTTAACTCTACTGTAGTGTGAAACAAGCCATACATTATATGTAAACCAATAAATCTTTATTAGTAAAGGATCATTTTTAAAAAGGTGAAATAATGACTCATAGAGATACAAAATAAACATGGGTAAAGATTTTTTTAAACTCATATGAGAAAACCAGACAAATGTTATAACCAATTCAAAGGAAAAGTCAAGGAATAGACACATTTATAGAACAAGACTATTGAAACAAATGTGTGAATAGAGAAAAAAATGAGTTTTCCACAGGAAAGAAGTAGGCTTGTCCCTCCACTGAACAGAATTTAGTTGCATGCCTGTAGACACAAATTATTTTTGCTTTGCTCTCAGTTACTTATAACCTAGAGAGTTGTAAAACAGCTCCTATAGGATCCAGAATTAGAAGAGTGTGCTATAGACAGTGCCTAGTTTTTCACGTATATTATAAAAACCGGCGGAGGACTGGAGGCCTTGTTTGTCTTCCCCTGCCTTAGATCACAGCATTTCTTTTTTTTCTCACCTAAAAAATCTACAGAGGAAACAAGGAGTGCAATTCTATTGGTTGATAGTGCAGGAAATCAAATATAATCAAAACAGCTTTTGCGTGGACTAGATGGAAGAATTCAGCTGTCAACAGCTGTGAATGCTGTAATCTTCCCATGTTGAGCATACCACTTCAAGGTTGGGAATCCCAATCTCTTCATGCATGAGACTAGAAAAATAAAAACCAGCTATTCTAATCCCTTTGAGTTTCCCAAGGATTCAACAAGACAGTGGATATGAAAATCTTAGAATTAAATAAAGCACCAGAATAAATATATAAAGAACCCATACACATAAAACTTTGGTTTAAATTGCTGGGCTGGTGACTGATGGCTTAGAGCTTCTTGTTCTAGCTTCAATTCAATTTGTTCCTCATCAGTGCTTGCCACCTAGGTAATTTGGGAGCAGATGGCAGGAGGAACGGAGGATGTTCCATTTAGAACTGCCGCCTACCTGCCTCTCACTCTGAGCCATTGGAGCCTCCCTGTGCGCTCTGTAATCCCTCATCACTAGCCCAGCAAAGTGATCTTTATTGCTCATGATATAGTCCTTATTGCCTAATTAGAGGCGCTGGGAAGAAGTGGAAGATGACTTCACTTGAGTTCATTAGGAAATAATGTATCAGGTCTTGTTTAATTACAACTGAATTACTGCCACCTATTATACAACAGAACCTTGCTGGAATGACAGAGGGTGGCAAAAGTCTGTCTTCCATTATTTCAAGATCTGCATTAGCTCAGTGGGAAAGGGGAGGATTGCTCATCTGGGCTCTAGTTGCAACACACACACTGGCACAGGGTTTTATTTAATTGTGACCCCCTTATCACCAGATAATATAATCAGTGTCACATGTCATTCAGTGAGTCACTCTTTGCAGCTGCTTAGGGCTCCAGTGGAAGGAAAGAGCTAATTTCTATTGGCAATTGCTTCTTAATAACACAGAAAAACATCTCACTCATTGCCTCTAACTGCTTAATTGCTGGACATAATGTCTTGCACTAAAAGGGAGGACAGATGGATTAAATAAGAACATAACATTTTTTTAAATATAAGGCAAAAAAAGGAGACTCCCTTCTTTAATTTTTTTCCTACTTAGTAGAATAACATGTGTTTGCTTATTGCAAAATATATATTCATATATTTGACAGTTATTTGCTGCATATGTATGGTGTAGCCAGATCCATTTTAAACATTATAGAGAATGCAGGGTTGAAAAAGACCCAATCTCTGTGCACCAGGAGCCTACACTCGGAAAAAAAAAAAAAAGAGAGATAGTACCTGTATGCAGCTATTTATAATATGATGCTTAAAAGAACATTTCGAATGAAAATTTACAGTGAAGATGTAGAACTGAGGGTAAACGTTAAAGAATGGATAGAATTTAGACACAAAATCACAGAAAAGTTCATTACAAATAAAATGGATATTATGGGCAAAAAAAATAAAGATAATAAGGATCATGTATCAGAAGCAATTTGAGTACAATTTAGAATTACTGAAAGTGTTATGAGAAATAAGACTGAATGCTAGATAGGTATGATAATTCTAATGGACTTTAGTTTTTATTTTTGGTCATCCAGTATCTCTTAACCTGTTTCAACCACATGCTAATTTCCTTCAGAGAATTACTCATTATACATAAATTACTGGGACTGTATGCAAACCAAGGGGCATTATCTTTTTAGCCACGGTATGACTACTTAATCCTAGTTGGTTAATTTTTTCTAAGATCTTTTAATCTTGATCAGAATAACAAAGGACTCAAGGGATACCCAAATATGATGGTTGAGCCCTAGCTCCTAATTAATTTTATTCTATTTCCAAAGTTGGATTTCCTGGAGACTGTTCATTCTGTGGCTATAGCCTCTACCTTGATTTACTAAATTCTCTTTTACATTAAATTAGCCATACATTGCTTATAACCAATCCAGGGACTATTAGAATCCATTAAGATCCTGAAAGCTATACTATAGAAGATAGATTTTATTCTACTTTCATACTTATCAAAAATTTTGATACTATTTGTTCTTCTCAGATGTATGCAAAGTATCAATTTGAAGGGATTATAATGTTAGAAACAAGTCACTGGAATTGAGTAATTAGAATTGGATATGAGTGCGTAAGGGTGACAGAGTTTCAAAAAAAAAAAGTTAAAAGACTAAAGCCTGGGTGACTTGGAGATTGGTGATACATTTTAAAAAAACAAATAGTAAACTCAGGATTTTGGAGGGAAATTTTCCATTTCCTTTTGACTTATAAATTGTTCAGATGTTGTAAAATGGAATGTTCTGACTTTTGTTATAGGACAATTTTTTTTTTAAAGTAAAGTTATGACTTCCAAATATATATAAAATGGCACTTGTCAAAGTTTTGATTTAACTCATTAATTAAAAGGGAGAAACAGGAAAAAAAAATGTTATAACCAATTCAAAGAAGAATCCGAACAGACACATTATAGATCAGGAAAATTGAGATGAATTTGCCAATGAATGGAAAGCTGGCTACTTCCATAGTGGGCAGGGGAGCCAATTGAACCTCTACTGGTTAAAATTTATTTGCTTTTTGTACATTACCTCTCATCTCTGCACAGTTGGCCACTTTTTCTTTTTTTTTTCTCTTAGACTAATTTAAAGTTCGTTCATAACATCTCTTATCACAATATTCTCTCTCCTGATTCTTTCAGATATTCCATGACATCACATAATTTCAATTATTTTTTATGTATTGTTAGCTCTCAAATTTAAATTTTAGTCTAGTAGCTCTCCTTGTATTTCTAGACATATTTAGCAAACTGCATTCCAAGAACTCCTACTCGGATGGTTATCTCAACCTCAACCTGTGAAAATTTGAGCACATAATCTTTTAATAACCGGGTCTCCTTGCATGTTTTCTATCACAGTTAATAGTACCACTATTCTAATAAATGGCACAAATTTCCCTCATATCCAATTAACTTAAACCATATTTATTTTAAAACCGTAAATATAACTTTAATGTCTACACTTTATTCTGCTGCAATAGAACAAGTGATCAGAATTCCTCTTCCAGTCATCAAGATGACATCTACCCTCTCCAATCCATTCTCTACATAGCTACAATGCCTCCTGCTATTTTCCTACTGAAGACTCTTAAAACTTGTTGATTCTAGATTAAAACTCAAAATCCCGAATGTGAGTTTTAAGTTAGTAGTGAAAAATAAGTCAATAGTTAACAGGGTGAGATTTGGACATATTCTTCCTGAGTTCAGACTCTGAGCAAGTGTCTCCCCAGTCTGTGCCTCAGCTTTTAATTGTTTATAAGAAAATTTCCTCAGGGTTAGTAAGAAATCTCTGGTCTTGAAGTGATGGATTGATAGAAAAGAAGAAGGAGAGCATTACATACCAAAGAATGTTTAACAAATCTGATTCCATGCTTGAGAATCAATGAGGAAAAAAAACCAAAAAACAAACAAAAAACTTACCCGATATAATAAACCTGCTGGGAGTGACTGATTGAAAAAAAAAAGGTGCATGACTGGCAGTTTTGAGAGATTAACAGAGAACATTCCTTATTGCACCACTCCCCTATGTTAGGTCTTGATTGGCATTGTCACATGTACATTTCTTTTAAAATAAGGCTGGTACTATTGATTTTAGTAGCTCCCTTAGGAAGACAATAAATTCAGCCCACTGCCAGTGATGGTCCTCAATTCAATTTCCCAACTCTTTCTACTCTTTGAGTTCTTTCTTCTCATTTAATGCTATTAGTGCTTCCTTATCCTTGTCCGTTGAAATGTTTTGTACCACTGTATTGATGCATATGATTTACATATCTTAAAATCACCCATTTGAATTTTAGTAAATTTACTAAGTTGTGCAACCATTACCATAATCAGTTTTAGAACACTTTCATCATCCCAATAAGATCCCCCATGTCCATTTATAGTTGATATCCATTCCCACCCTCATCCCCAGGTGAGCACTAATCTACTTCCTATCTCTGTTGATTTGCCTTTTTTGTACATTACAGATGCATGAAACTGTACAGTGTGTGGTTTTTGTGCCTGGTTTCTTTCACTTAATGTAATGTTTTTTGAGGTTTGTTCTTGTGGTAGCGTGTATTAATAGCTCATTATTTTTTATTGCTGAGTAGTATCCTATTGTATGAGGAGGCACCACACATTTTTAAAATAGTTTTTCATTTTTTAACTACTAAGAATGATAGTGCTGTGAACATCCACATGAAAGCTTTTGTTCAAACGCGTGTTTTTGTTTGAGCAGATGTCTCGGTGTAGGGGCACTGGGTTGCATGGTAAATTTACTCTAAACTTTCTAAGAAACTGCCAAACTCTTTTCCAAAGTGATTGAAACATTATATCAGTTGAATTTTGTCTTAAAAACAGACAAACAAACAAGCAAACAACAATAACAACAACAAATCTTTATCCCAAGATATTAATGTGGAGACAGAGGATATGTTTCTTCCCTTCCTTCCTTCCTTCCTTCCTTCCTTCCTTCCTTCCTTCCTTCCGATTTATACCTTATTTTCATTGAGATCAGAGCACATATTCTATATGATTTCTTTCTTTTGAAATTTATCAAAATTGCTTTATGGCCCAAGGTATAGTTAGTTTGGGGAAATTTTCATGCATGCTTGAAAAGAATGTGTATTCTGAAATGGTGGCCATGATGTTTTATGTATTTCAATTATGTTTCTTTTGATCATATTGTTAAATATTTCTATATTTCCATAAAATAAGCTATTGCATTAATAAAAGTTTAGATAAATATAAGTGGGACGATATGGTGGGGGAGATGGATAAAACACTACATAAATCAATTAAGTGTTATTACCTGATTTCAGAAACTTTACTTTTTAAAAAATTAATTTTCTTTAAACCAAGAATGAGTTCCAAGTCTTATCACATTACCTCTGATCTGCCATTGTTTCTTACTGCCTGCTTTTCTATCTTAAGAAAGCTTCTGAATCTCGATCTTTATGCAGGCTCAATTGGAAGAACGCTAATTGATTGATGAGGGCTCTTCTTGTCCAGTGGGAGAGGGCATGTCTTACCCTTTAGGCCATTTATTTATTCTTATATTGGGGATTAATGTGTTTCCTCTTAGAAGAAAAAGATCGTTAAACAAAAACCAATTCAAAACAAAATCTTTAAATAACAACTCCTCGATTCATAGGAATGAATTGCTTGTGGTCTAATTTCAGGTATAGTCCTGGTTGTGTTGGGGGCAGAGCCTCCTTAAAAATATGCTTCACATCAAATTCTCTAAGACAACATTTTTCTAATTTTAGATATTAGTCTTGACCAATGCAGTCTGTTCTTCTTAATCCCAAAATAGTTTTCTACTTGCTTTCCACTTGCAGCTGCAGCATCTCCCCCTGCCTGCTTAACCTCTTTATAACAACATTAACCAAAGAAGGGTTGATGGGGGTACAATGTGCCTATGAAATCTTTCTTTGTGGAAGGGAGTCAGCGAAAATCACAGATTTCCAGCCTTACACAATAGGAGATTTGCAATTTGCCCAGCCCTTCCCACCCACTGTGGCGAGTATTCTTTTTTACAACCATCAGCATTCTCAAGGCAGCTGAATATGAGTCTGTAATTACAGTGGCAACAATGGTTGCGGGGCAGGAAATGTGCATGAAACATAATACAGATGAGAGCAGCATTACGCCCAAAGTGCTCTAATGGTCTCCGGACCTCCCCAGGTGGTAAGCCATCTCCTTCCATTTTCATTTCCACCCACCATTTGCCAGGTAACCTTTGCCCAGTCACTTACCTTCTTCCCAGGGTGTTATTCTCAGAAGGGATGATGTGAGTGGCCCTTTGCTGGCCTGGCAGGAGGATCTCCCAGCTAGATGAGGTCATGTAGACAAAACTTACAGAAAGTGGTATTTTATTATATGGGCAGAAACAGAACTGGAGTTGGGGAAAGGTCTAGTTCAAAGCCATGACTACATGGAGGGAGAGATGGTGATTAGATGGTAAGACTTGAAGGGCCCTGGAAAAATCTACCCTGTCTGTGTATATCACCAGTAGTGTGGTTTTTCTCAATAGTAAAAACTGATGTGGTGGATTCATCTCTCTACGAAAGTATAAATAACATGTAATGGGAGGAAAAACATTTTTAAAATTTCCTCACGCTTCTCAAACTTGAATGTGTCCACGAATCACCTGAACATTTTGTTAAAATGCAGATTCCAATTCAGTATTCTGGGGCCTGAGATTCTGCATTTCTAACAAGCTCCAAAGTATTGCCAATGCTGCTCGTCCTAGGGCCACATTTAGAATACTCCCCTACCCCCCAATCCCCCCCTTTTTTTTTTTGTGATGAAACAATGATACCCAAAAAAGTACAGTGATTTGGTCAAAATCTCATAGGTACCTTCGTGGCTGGGTAAGTCTAGGCTTGGATCTCCTAGGGCTCCTTCCCTAATCCAAGTTCTCTTCACAAAAGCACCAGGAAGGAGGAACAGAAACTCACATGGACGTTCATATGGATAGGAGCTGAATAGGCAAAGGCCCTACTGAAATGTAATTTCAGAAAATAGGAAAAAAGGGGGGCAGATTAAGGACCAAATTAAATGGTTTATTCAACATACAACTTGCTGGGGAATGTTAAAAAGAATATTACTGTGCATGTCAGGAACCGATTACTCTGCCTTCAATTAGCAGCAGATTTCAAGTAAGTAATTCTACTTTATGCTATCAATGTTCGCAGTTATGTAGTAGGTAGGTCTAGAATGATTTGAGGATTGCTTCTAGCTCTGACATTTTATGATTCTCTAATGGATTTAAATATGCCGGAACTAGATGATTTATTATTCAGATGTTTTGTTTTGTTTTGTTTTGTTTTTTATTCTGTTTTCAAGAAGTATAATATCTGAGTGAGAGAAAGGAGAAATGCTTAGGGAAAGGCCAACACTTTTTAGAAATCTATGCTACTTGATTGAGTTGTTTTCTTCCCTATACTTCCAAAAATGTGCAGTAAAGGTGTCTAGGGCAGATCAATAAACTTGAGTTTAAAATTTTAATAAGTACAGTTGAATAAAGGCTGGGACCATTGTACGTGAGGATTGGAATTAGTAAAGAGTATTTTTATGTGGTGCATATTTTCGTTCTACATCACTTTTGAAAATGCACATCATAAAAAATGCCCTTGTGAGGATATACCACTTTTTCATACTTCTATCTATAAGTCTAGCTAGGATGGAGTTGGCTGAGAAAATTTTGATTCTACAAGAACATGTAGACAAGTATATTCCTTATACTTTATAAAGTATGTTTCTTATACTTGAGTTATCATTTACGCAGACAGTATTTTTTTCTCCTCACTAAAAGAGGAAAGTTACCCAAATCTAATCATATCAACAGTTTTCCATTTCATTCTATTATCCTTGTATTTTTAATGCCTGATTTAGTTAATGAGATTTGAAAATTTTATAATGAGAGTATTTGAAACAGAACTCATTAACAGGCAGGGATTTTTCTACCATATTCAGAAAATGACATGCTAATAATATAGGAATATGATTTGAGAAATTTCTAATACAAATTGATTTTTACATTAATGATTTCAGTATCTAATCCTGGAAAATAGGAAAGAATGGTTCAACGTGTACATTTAAGTATTTATTGATCCCCTGCTCCATACACAACCCCAGATTAGACACTTGGGGGTTAAAATAGTGTAAAATGTGATTCCTGCCTTTCAAGATTCATGTCTAGTCAAAGAGATGATTGACATGCATGAACCAATTAGGGAGCAACATGAGATAAAATGAAATTGAATTAGGGCTATGTTGTTTTAGGCTGCAAGTGATAGCTTCATTTGGAGACTTGGGAGAACATTGGACCAAGTTCCTTCTTTCAATGAGAACAAGACAGTGCACCCCCACTAAAATTGAGAAGGGTTGGAAACAGAGCTAGTCCAGATGATGAAGATTCAGTTTTCTCTAGTTGTACATAATTTTGTTTGTCTGTCTTTGGTTTGTTTCTCTTTTTAACGTAGACTATCCATGATCACTACCAGTGCATAGAAAAATAAATTAAGAATCCAACCACCTGGACTCAATCCGGGTTTCTCCTATGCAGAAAATTTGCACTATGCGTTGTATCCAAGAAAACAGTCATTCTGAAGGAAACAGGAGCAAATAACAGCAAACTCACTTCCACTGAAATAAGCAAAAGTCTTTGGTTGACAAAGAGAAGAGTCACTTTTAAGGAAAGCACATTATCTGTCATTGCAATTTATGTCACTGTCCAGATTCCCGTCTGGATTTACATCTGAGTACTGTGTGGAATAAAGGGCTATAAGTCCAAATTGAAAGAGCTGTTTTATTCATAAAGCCTATAAGGCATTGGGATATGAGCAACACCACTTTGGTATCTTTTATAAGAATGTTCCTTTTGAAATAGAAAACATTGAGTTTTTTGTATCCTGGATTCCTGGCTACTGGGAGTTCTGGCTGAAGAAGTCAATTCCTGGATGACATAAGGGCATCTGGAAGATGTCCAGAGAGAAACCCCAGTCCCTGCTAGAAGACAATGAAGTCCAGTGGACCTACAGTACTCAACAACAGAAGACTAGAGAAGAAAAGAAATAGCCAGTGTTATACAGTAAACAACTGGACAGCTTACTAGACTTGTGGTTCGATGTAAATCCACATGAAACATTCCTGGGGGATACTTAAGTGAGTTCAATTGGAAGCATTTTGTAATGACTTCGAGGAGAGGGGAGAGGCAAATAAAAGGTGACAATCAAATTTGGGTTATTATTTGAAGCCTCAGATTCATAAATGAAGCCTAGGGCAACTCTGCATGTGTATCGTATCATATGGATAGTTATCCATCTTCTTAAAGCTTTCTAAAATCTTGCAAAAAATTGTTTTTGATCTATTCTCTGCCTTTTGGTGTATATACTTCTTTCAAACATCGAGTGTGTTTTCACATTTTCTTAATTATATTTAATAAATAGCTATTAGAAAGGACCACTTATTGCATTATTTATTAAACTCAGTTTCCTATTTTCTTACATTTATGTGTATGAATATATGAAATATGTCTTTATTGATATATATATACACACACACACACACACACACACATACACACACACACACACACACATATATATTTTTGTTTGTATGTTTGTTTTTAATTCCTTCTATTTACATGGGAGGTTTTTTGGTACTTTCTTTTTTTGTCCAATATAATGTCCCTTCCAGTTCAAGCTGAGGATTGAAACTTGGCTTTAAATTCCGGAATCATACATTTTCTATCACATAGCTTCATTTTTGGGCCCATTTTTATCTTCTTTTGGTTTGGGCTTTCAAGAATGAGCTCCCCACCATTTTTATGAAGACTTGTTTGAAAGACAAAAGAATATCTCATTTTTGAATTGGTAAATGATACAAATGAGACTTTTAAAAATTCTTCCATGGACTTGTTCTAACACTGGTTTGTGAGAAAAACCCATTACCTTTCTCAGGTCACCAATCTACAAGTCTTTTAAAAATCTACAGCTTTCTGTGGCTGTTTGGCAGTCACACAAAGCAATGAAACCAAGAAGAAATAAAAAGTGAGTGAAAGAGAGAGAGAGAGAGATGGAAGCATCAAGTCCATGCTTCTGTCCCTGTGGTTATCAATAGCCCTGATTCTTTTATTTCTTATCATGTCTAATAGCTTCTCCAAAATTCATTGAATAAAAAATCCTCATATTTATCAGTTTTGAGCTGAGTTTCTATCAATTGCAATCAAAAAATTCTACTAAAACATCACTCAAATGTGATTGAACTATTTATTGTAACTCTATCATTTTCCTAACGTCATTCTCTTATATTTCCAGGCATGTGATATGTAGAATGTCACATTCAAAATGAATGTATTTTACATTTTCTATTTTTACAATAATAATTTAAGAAGAAATGAATTTCCCTCCGAGTACAGGTTTGGTCTACTTCATAAAGCCTGTTCTCATTTTCATTATTCTCTGCCTCGAATGCTGTTATTACTTGTTTTATTTAAATTTTAGCTTGAAGTTGCATTGCAACTTAGACAACATGAATCTTAGAAGTTTTTTTAACACATAATATTTTCCATGGATTTTTTATAAAAAGATATATTCTGTAGTTGTAGAGTGATGATTTTATTATAGATCCTTTAGATATGTTATTAACTTATTATTTCCCCATATTGATGGGGACTTTTTTTTTTTTTTAGAAACTCTTTTGGAATAGAAGATTGGTTAAACACTCATTATCACTCTCTTTAGAACATTTTTCTTTTATATTATAGTTTTGATATTTAGTTGTTTGAAATATAAAAATCCATTTTCTTTTCAAATTTCCATAATGAATATACATCACTTTTATAACCAGGAAATAGAATATTGCTACAAAGATAAAAAACATTCCTTTGTTATTTTTATATACTATCCATATAAATAGGCTTAATAACATTTTACTGTTTTTGTCTCACAAGTTGCTTTGTCTGCTTGATATTTATTAGCTGTGTAGAAACAAGTCACTTAATGTCTCTGGATCTCAATTTCCTCATCTGTAAAGTATGAATATTAATATAAACTTCATATGAACTATTTAGGCATATGAAATGAGAATGTTTCAGTCTGAATATAAGGTCAGATCAAGGTGTGGGAAAGTTTTAAATCCTCAGGAACATTTAGTTTTCTGTCATTTTTATGTAGTCCTTCTAAATGCAATGCTTTCTCAATCACAAAATACCCAAACACTAAGACTAAACAGAGAAGATTATTTTATTTTTCTTGATTCAGCTGAATAGGTAATATATCTAAACTTAAGGTCAATAATCTCTGCATTCCCTCAGACCTTCTATTCTCTTACATTTGATCCACATCCTTGACCATTTGGCAGTTTTAAGAGCTGTGTTGGGTTTTGGTAAGGATTAGAGATATTTATGAAAAATATTTAGTCTTTTATTGACTCAGAGTGGGTACTCAGTGGATTATGGAGTGTTTATGGCTTGGGATCCAAGCACAGTTATGCTTCAAGGCTGTTCCATGCCTTGGAGAGAGCAGTGGTTCTCTCTCTAGTTCTGTGCCTAACAGAGCTGCATGATGTTGGAGGAAATCATTTAATGTTTCTGACAGTTTTCTTCTCCCTCTAAGAAATCTATATTAGAATTCTTTTCTCACTACCTTATATGATTTTATGAAGACCGAAGAATACAACGGATCTGACTGAGCTTTTAAATTGCCTCCTGAACACCGCCCTACAATAACTTTCTTCTTAATAATTCCAAATTCTTGAGCTTAGCGTTAGAGACCTTTTACGGTTTGCCCTCTTATCGTTCTGACTAAATTTCTTTTATATCCCACATTAGATCCTTGCTCTAACCATAGCAAATCACCATAGCAAAGTACTTTTCCTAAGTCACAGTGCTACCCCTTGACTTAGAAATTTTTTGCTTGTTAGAATTCCCTCTGCTGGGAATCCTCCTTCCTCTCTCTTTCCAACTCCTTTGTTTGGGTTACTCTTTTTGGAAATCTAGGCCTCAACCTTCATGTCACTTTAGGCAGAAAAATATCTTTAATTCTCCAAAGATAGACTAGCATCATGTTATTATTCTCATTACCAGTGACTCTGCCCTGATTTATCTCTGCACTTATTTAAATCCCTCAAAAGTATTGTTTTCTCAGCCTGTGCTGGAATACATTGTATAAGCTTAAGAGCTACTGGTTGAATTAATAGAATAATGAAGTATATATATATCCAAGTCATTATTTTAATATACCTGCCTGGACCAAATAACAGTTTCACGGAGGTGGGTGGACAGAGTAAATAAAGTCTTCACAGAAGAGGATGATACAATAATATGTATTTTTAAAAAGAGTTCTTAACATTTTAAATTACAAAATAAATATAAGCTATAATTGGGTAAATGAACAAGATATTACTATGACTATTTAATAAGAATTATGTTTGGAGCCAGCAATGTTTCAAAACAGCTCTTCATATCCAAAAGTGTGTCCATGCAGAGGTCAAGGGTCAAAGAAGCTTCCTAACAATTGCTGAGGCTGGAGAAAAAATTCCGTCTTTCTTTTGACTTTACTGCCATCTGTTGTTCAAAGAAATAATCACATTTCTATTATTTTTCAGTGTGACTCTTAAGTCACCCGTTTATGGAAAGCACTAACTTCTGGGCCCCACCCCAGAAACCCATCAAATCTGTTGGTGTGGGGCCTGTGGCATTTTCAACAAACTAACTAGAAGGAGAGGAAAATACTTGACATAAGACTCAACATATATATTCATGGTTGGAGTGTACAAGGCTCTGTGCGAAGGAGAGGATGAGTCTCCTGCTTTTTGAATGAAAAGATCATCATCGACTTATTCTCCACTCAGTTGTGCATCATAACTTTTTTTTCTCTTGAGCCATCTCCTCCACCAGACCACTCCTCACTTCCAAGCCCCACCTTGGATAAAAAAAGTACAGTTTTAAACTTTACGTTGAATTTTGTTACATTTTGTTTTGTTTTTGCTGGGTTCATTCACTAATTTATCCTTTGAATAAATCTATTAATTTCACTTTTATTTATCCGAATGCATGTAAACAAAATGAGATAAAAAGAAACCTGTGTTCATTTCTTCAGCTCCCATCAGGGTTAACTTTAGATAATGCTTTCACTGTTTCTAAAATTTCACCCCATTAAAGACCAATACTTTGAAATAAAGCTTCTGTTTTACCAAAACTAAGAAAAGAATGGAAAAAAAAGTGGAAACATATTACATGGTCATAATTTATTAACACTTACTATGAAGCAGTTTCTTTCTATTTAATTTTTTAATTGAAGAAATGATTTAAATTCCTCCCCCCCAACCTCATCCCCATCTACCTCCTCCATCCTCTCTCCCCCTCCCCTCTGGTAACCACTAGTCTATTGTCCAAGTCCATGAATCTCTGTTTGTCCTGTTCATTTGATGAAGCAGTTTCTAAATGAACTTTTCTATACCTTGGAAAAGTGAAATCGGAACTGAGAATAGGGTTGGTGAATCTGTTTGGAGGAAAGAGCGGGTAAAGGATCAGGGAACTGAAGTCAAGAATAGCAGTATGCTATGTATCTACGTGGTGTCTGGGAGGGAGAAAGGTGCTGTGATATCTGTGGAACAGAGTCAGGCTGCCACCCATCAGGAGCTAGAGTGAAATTTAGAGGAGGTTAGAAAACAGGCATACATCAAAATTTGCATTTCATAATTTTGTCCCAAGCTGGCTCTGCATATCTTAGGAACACATTTTATACTGTCTTCCTTTCACGGTGTTCCGAATTCTAGCCCCTGCTTGCTCATCCAGTTACTGATGTTCTCATATTCAACAAAATCTCTCTCTGTCCACAAACCTTAAATAACTAGCTGTAATAATTTACCTCTTATTAGATTTATTAATATAATTTTCTAGTCAATAATAACCAACATGTAGGAAAATAGATATTTCTTTCCTTCTTTTTCGTCTCTGTCTCTCTATCTCTCTCTGTCTCTGTCTGTCTGTCGTGTGTCTCTCTCTTTTACCAGATAACTTTTTTAACTTAGTTACTGTGGCATTGTAATAATAGCTTAGCAAGAAAGAGAAATGCTATACTGTAACACCACATAACTATCTTAAAAATACATCACAGCGAACCCAGCTAATTTTAGAGCACCTAGGGGCTCTAAAATTTAGAGACACCTGTTACATTAATAAAGTTTCTCTACTCCTGGTTGAACTCATTTTTTAGTTATAACAGCTTGTCAGTTTATTCTCTTTGAATGTGGGCATCCTTAACTTCTTTCTTCAAGAAAGCTTTAAATATTTTATCACGATTTATCATGTTGGTATGCTACAGGTTCCTGTAGACAAGCTCTATCAAGCTAAAAGAAAGGTTATAGAACTTTATCAAGTGATTTTTTTTTTTTTCACCATTTGCTAAAAGGATCACATTTATTTATTGTTTTTAATTCTTTAACAGTATAAATTATAATAAGATACATTACCATACCAAACCATTTATACTATCGGAACTTTATCAAGTGATTTTTTTTTTCCACCATTTGCTAAAAGGATCACATTTATTTATTATTTTTAATTCTTTAACAGTATAAATTATAGTAAGATACATTACCATACCAAACCATTTATACTATCTAGAATAATATGTTGTTATTATTCTTTTATTATTTGCCTAGAATAGAATTACATTTTATTTCAAATTTATGTTTCTGTGTTCAGAGATGAGATTGTCCTAATTGTATTTTTCCTGTGTATGTATGACTGTGCATATAAAAATGCTTGTGCTCTTATAACATCTTGTTTTGTTCAGATGTCTAAGCTATCACAAACCTATAAAATAAGTTGTGAAATTTTCTTTTTCTTTATTATTTAGAACAGTATATTTAATTGTGTGCATTATCTGTTCCTTAAACAATTGGTGTAATTTTTTCCATCATACATTTTTAATTCCAATAGTTTAATTCTGATTGTTTGTTACGAAAACAATGTAAATACATTGTTTTTGAATTTTTTTATGTATAAAATTATGCCATCTATGCACATGAACACTTCCTTCTGGGCCTGGAATTTTTTTTGTAAAAACATTTTAACTCTAGTTGGTATAGACTATCCTAAGTATTTATTTTATCTTGTTTCAGCTTGGCAAATTATTATTTGCCAAGAAATTTGTCTTTTCATTTGAATTTTCAGATTTATTACCAAAAATTTGTTCACAAAACCCTCTCTTATAATGTTTGTAAGATCTGTAGTGATGTCCCTTACTCCTTTTAGTCTTTGCTTTAATTGGATCTTTTAGTCAATTGGAGGTTTTGGTGTCATATCCAAAAAATCATTGCCAAGACTAAGGTCGAGGAGCTTCTTTCCTACATTTTCTTCTAGATGTTTTACGGTATCAGGTCTTATATTTAAGTCTTTGATCCATTTGGAGTTAATTTTTGTGAGTAGTGTGAGATAGGGTTCCCATTTCATTGTTCTGCATTTATTTCTCATTTCCTAGCACCATTTGTTAAAGAGACCATCCTTTCAGTTTGGGAAATTTTTTAAATTGATTTTTCCTTAATTCCATTGTGTTTTGAGAAGATACTTTTTAAGACGAATCATTAAATTTACCAAGCCTCTTTTTATAGCCCGGAATGTGATCTAGCTTGATAAATGTGTAGTCTGTTTTTGCTGGGTGGAAAAATCTGTGAATGTCAATTAGAATAAGTTAGTAAATACTATTGTTAATGTCTTTTATCTCCTTACTGTTTTCCTGTCTACTTGTTCTACCAGTTATCACAAGATGAATATGTAAATCTCCAAGTTGGGTATTTGACAATTTTACAGCTTTATCAGTTTTTGCTGCATGTATTTTCAAGCTCTTTTTTTAGGTGCACACATATTCAGAGTTTTGTTATGTTTTCTTGATAAATTGACCTCTTTATCATTGTTAAATTAACATATCAGTGGCAATGCTCTAAGCTCCGAAATCTATTTGACAGATATTAATATAGTATCTCAAAGCTTTTTTTCATTAGAGTTAGCACAGTATATCATTTTTTTATCCTGTTACTTCTAACCTATTTTTTTAAATTTATTTATTTATATTTTTAATGGTGACATTGGTTAACGAAATCCAGTAAATTTCAGCTGTACACTTTAACGGTAAGGCATATATATGTATATTTACACTGTGTTCACCTCCCATACTTAGATTTCTTTCTGTCACTATATATTTGACCCCCTTTACCCTGTCTACCTCCCCCTTCCCTCCACACCTTACCCTCTGATAACCACTAGTCTATAGTCCATGTCCATGAATTTCTGTCTGTTTGTCCTGTTTATTTGTTGCTTTTAGGTTTATATCCCACATATAAGTGATATCATGTGATTTTCAACTTTTTCTGTCTGGCTTATTTTGCTTAGCACAATTATCTCGAGGTCCATCCATGTTGTCGCAAATGGCAGTATTTCATCTCTTCTTATGGCTGAGTAATATTCCATTGTATATATGTACCACAGCTTCTTTAGCCAATCCTCTATCATAGACACTTCATTTCCTTCATGTCCTGGCCACTATGAATAGTGCTGCTGGGAACATCGGTGTGCAAATATCTTTTTGGGTATTGGTTTTTAAGTCTTTGGGATAAATACCCAGAAGAAGGCTT
>NW_006442107.1:8164921-8182634 GCF_000325575.1 Pteropus alecto
AGTGTTATTTTTTGCATATATTTTTGCAATTTTCCCAGTACCATTTATTGAAGAGACTGTCTTTATTACTCCATTGTAAATTCTTGCCTCCTTTGTGATACATTAAATGAATGTATAGATAGATGTGGATTTATTTCCAGACTCTCGATTTTGTTCCATTGATCCATGTGTCTGTTTTTATGCCAATATCATGCCGTTTTGATTACTGTCACTTTGTAGTATAATTTGAAGTCGAGCAGAGTGATACCTCCAGCCTCGTTCTTTTTTTTCAGGATGACCTTGGCAATTTGGGGCCTTTTGTGCTTCCATACAAATCTGATGATTCTTTTGTTCTATTTCTTTAAAAAACACAGATGAGATTTTGATGGGGATTGCATTAAATCTGTATTATGCATTAAGTAATAAGTTCATTTTTAACTATGTTGATTCTTCCAATCCAACTTCTAACCTATTTTTATATTTAAATTTAAAGTAGCTTTTTTATTATAGGCAGCATACATTTGGATCACGGACTTTTATTTAATCTAACAATCTCTGTGTTTTAATTGGATGGTTAGACCACTTATACATAATACCATTTATTTTATTAGTTTTAATCTACCATATTTTTATTTGTTGTCTATTTGTTTCAACTGTTCCTTGCTCCCTTTTTCCTCCTTTTCTGCACTCTTTTGGAAAAATTTTGTAATTTTTTAATTTCCTTTTAGAAGCCATACTCTTTATTTTGTTATTCTAGAGGATGCTTTAGGTTTATAGTATGTATCTTTAACTAGTTACAGTCTATCTTCAAGTGGTATTTTATCCTTTCCTGTATAATAAAACATCAATAATTGCAACAATATTGCAATTTCAATTTCCACTTTCAGACTTTATCCTATTGTCAAAATTTTAACCTTATACTTAAGTCCTACAATTCCTTGTTAATAAACATTCAGTTTTATTTAAGTAAATTTAAATAATACTTTAAAAATTTTATATATTTACCTACATAGTTACTATTTCTGATTATCTTTATTTCTTTGTGTACATTCAGATTCACTTATTGCATCATTTTCCTTCTGCCTGAAGGACTTCTTTCAACCTATGTTGTAATGTGGGTCCACTGATGATTATTTCTTCCAGCTTTGGCATTTCTGAAATGTCTTTACTTTATTGTCATTTGTCTTAGACTGTTCAGGCTGCTCTTATAAAATAACATAAACTCGCTGGCTTATAAACAATAAAAATTTATTTTTCAAAGTTCTAGAAGCTGGAAAGTCCAAAATCAAGGTGACAGTGGATTAGGTGTTTGGTGAGAACCTGCCTCCTGGTTCATGGAACACCATCTTCTATCTGCTTACTTAGCAGAATGGACAAGGGTGCTGTCTGGGGTTTCTTTGATAAGGGCACTAAATCCAATTCATGAGGTTTCCACCTTCATGACCTAATCACCCCCCAAAGGCCTCACCTCCTAAAACCATCACAAAGAGAATGAATCTTCAATATATGAATTTTAGGGGACAGAAGCCTTCAGTCTAGCATTCTACCTTAACCCTCCAAAATTCATGTCCTTTTCACATGCAAAATATATTCGTTCCATCCCATCAATCCCAAAAGTCTTAACTCATTTCAGCATCAACTCTAGAGTCTAAAGCCCGAAGTCTCATAAATATCATCTAGATCAGATATGAATGAAACTCAATATAATTCATTCTGAGGAAAATGGTTTGCCAGCTATGAACCTATGAAACCAAACGAGTTATGTGCTTCCAAAATGCAATGGTGGGAAAAGCACAGGATGGACATTTCTATTCCAAAGGGGAGAAATAGGAAAGAAAGAATCCATGGGTCCCAAGTAAGTCCAAACTGCAAGGCTAACTCTGTAAGATATTAAGGCTCAAGAATATTCCTCTTTGCCTCGAAGCTCTGCCCTCCAGGTGCACTAGGTTGGTGGTCTCTGTTCTAGGCCCACTGAGATGGTGGTCCTGCTCCTCACAGCTTTGCTGGACAGGGGTTGGGTCCCATAACTTTGAAGTAGGCCATCTGTCCTATTGCAAGCAAAGTGATGGTTCCCCCTTTTGAAACCAAAGCAGCAGCCCAAGTGATCTATGAATCACTTTCAGGTTCATTCTTCTCTTATATTGAAGAACACCACCTTGTGTCTGTTGAGGTGGCTGATTAGGTCCACAATTTATACCCTTACTAATCTCCTTTGAGACGTCAAAGAGTTGCTTGATCACATCCTTAATGTTTTCTGAACAAGCGTTCTCATTTTTTTTTTTTTTTGCAGAATGAATAGGCCAAGAATTTTTAGATCTTTAGTTCTAGTTCTTTCTTGCTTAACAATTCTGTCTAAGAATTTTCTCTTCTCTTGTATTTTAATACAAGCAGGAAGAGCCAAGCCACATCTTCAACATTTTCTTTAGAATTGACTTCAGCTAAAAATAACTAATTTCATCTTTCACAACTTCTATCTTCCACAAAACACTAGAACACAAATACAATTCAATTTCTTTATAATAAGAACCACCTTTCCTCCCTTTCCAGTACCCTGTTCCTTATTTCTATCTGAGACCTCCTCAGATGGCCTTTACTAATCTATATTTCTAGCAACATTCTGCTCATAATTATTTAGATATTCTCTAAGTTGTGGCTTTCTCTAAAGCTCTCCTGTTTTTCTTTCTGAGTTCACACCAGAATTGCTCCTTTAACGGTAATGTAGACTTTTTCTAGCATGCACCTCAAAACACTTTCAGCCTCTACCTAGTACCCAGTTCTAAAGCCACTTCCACATTTTTAGATATTTGTTGCTGTAGTACTTCCACTTCTTGGTCCATTCAGGCTGCCGTAACAGAATACCATAGATGAGGGTGACTTATAAACAATAAGATTTACTTCTCATAGTTTTGGAGGCTAAAAATTCTAAGATCAAGGCTGCAGCCGATTCAGTGTCTGGTAAAAGCTTACTTCCCAGTTGACAGACAGCCGTGTTTTTGCTGTGCCCTCACATTGTGTGAAGGGTGAGAGAGCTCTCTGGTGTTTCTTTTCTAAGAACATTAACCCCATTCTTGAGGCTGACCTAATCACCTCTCAAAGCCCCACTGCCTTCTTAATTCCATTATTTTGTGGGATTAGGACTTCAAAATATGAATTTGAGGAGCACACACACATTCAATCTGTAGCATCATTTATGAAAGATACTTTTGCTAACTATAGTACTCTAGGTTAAGCTTTTTTCTTTGCAGTACTTTATAGATATTGCTTCATTGTCTTCTTGTTTGCATTGTTTTCCATGAGAAATCTGCTATAATCTTTATCTTTGTTTTTCTGTGTGTATTTTTTTCTTATGCTGCATCTAAGATTTGATATTTAATATTAGCTTTGAGTAATTTTATTATGATGTGTCTTCGTATAGTTTTTTTTTTTCTTTCTTTTTTTAATGTTTTCTGTGTTTGTGCTTTTTTGAGCTTTCTGGATCTGTGTGTTTAGATTTTCACCAAATTTGAGAATATCTTGGCCATAATGTCTTTAAATATTTTTTCTTCCCTCTCCTTTGGGGACTTCAGTTACACATATATTAAAGTGCTTGGTGTTTTCCCCAAACTCACTGATGTTCTGCTCATTTTTTTCAGTCTTTTTAATGTCTGTGTTTTATTTTGAATTGTTTCTATTGCTATGATGGTTTGGCAGAAAGCCAGTGTGAATGTGGAACTACCTCATGTGTTTTTTTTTTCTTCTCAAGAATTAGTCCTTTGATACCTATTTTGTAATACCTGAAAAGAGTTGCTTCACATATTTTGTATTGAATTACTTTATTTTTTATGGTGTTGGAATAAGTTCAATACCTAAAACTCTATTATGACTGGAACTGGAAGTGTTGCTAACATAGATTTTTAAAATAAAAACACGAGCTCCAATAATATATTAAAATATTTCCAGAATCTGGGGCCATATGTTAAACTTCTGTATAAATCAAATGTACTATTTCAATAGAATAACACTAAATAAATATGTCTTAATAATATGATGTTTTTAAATTTTTTGCATAAATATGGACTATATGGCCAGGGATGGGACATAGCTTTCAAGATCATTCAAACCATACAATTATTGGCAGTAGCACTTCTAAGACCTACTGTCCTATTTTCAATTTCAGAGACACACAGTGCAAAGAACATACAAACAGATAAACATAAATTCTAGTTTTAAGGCTTTTCAACAAAAAAAATCATTGGTGTCCTAAAACATTTTTAATATTTAGAAAATATAAAGATAATGAGAGAGAGACTATGCTTACGTAAATAAAAGTTGCCTAGATTAAAGAGATTGTCTGTGTCCACTGGTAGAACATTAACTAGAATAACTGACATAAAAGTGAGAAGAGAGGAATGAGAATAACAAGAGGGACAATATTTGAAAGGATGGATACACATTTGAGCTCACTGGAGGATACATCTTGGTTTCACCAAGTCCAGAGAATTTTTTACTGTTTTTCATCAAAGAAATGTTTTTTTAAAAAAATATTATATGATAAGGGATCTATAACTTCTGTATTGTTGTAGGAAGTTTTATGCAATTACAAAAATATTCTCTTTTCAATAGTTAGACATTTATGAGGGTGTAAGCAGCCCAGTAAAAATTCAAATATCCTGTTCCTTTTTCTGATAGCATTTCTGCATATTGACCACTAGATGGCAATCTATCCCCATTTGATATCTTTACATACAAAGCATTTCCTTTGGAAGTCACACATCTGAATCCTAGATTGCTGTGAGTACGAAGGCCTCTTCAGTCACACATGTACTCATTCAGTACTTTCATAGCATCTACTATATGCCAGCCTGAGTATTAAGGATACAAAGATTAATGAGACACATTTGCCCTAAAGGTTTTCACAGCCTCCTGTTGGGGAGTGAGAACTATGTAAACTGCTAAGTAAAATTCAAAATAAATTAGAGATGGTCTCTCTCTATTTTAGAATGGTTCAACTTACAATTTTTTGACTTTATGATGGTGCAAAAGTTATGCACAGTCAGAAGGAACCATACTTGAAATTTTGAAATTTGATCTTTTCAGGGGCTAGCAATATGGAGTACAGTACTTTCTCATGGTGCTGGGCAGCAGCAGCTAGCCGTGGCTGTCAGTCAGGCAATCACAAGGGTAAACAACGGATGTTCTACAGTGCATTGTGTTGCCAACGTTTTTTGGATTTTGTGCACGGAGCAGGATTAAGTTATCGACGAGGCTAAGTTATGATTTGGTAGGTTAAGTGTATTGACTTCATTTTCGACTTATGATATTTTTATTTTATGATGGATTTATCATGACATAACCTGATTGTAAGTTGAGGAGCATCTGTATTGTGACAGAAAAATGTTCTGAGAGCTCCTGACTTGAGAGCATCTGAAATATCTATGGACTTCTTCTGCTTCTTCTTAGTACTACTTTTTTATTTTACTTGGGGCAGTTTTATAATGGAGTTGATATCTAAAAAGTAATCTGATGCAGTAAATATTTATTGAGCATTTGGTATGTGTATATGCAAACCAAGGCGTTAGGTGCTATCATGGAGAAACAAATGACTCGTTTTTTCATTTATTCACTGCTTGAGACACTTACATCAGATAGGAGAGTTAAAACAATACATATATAACTATAACATGGGAAACGCTATAAGGTAAAGCCTTACGTTTCTGAAAAGAGAAGGTTAATTTCTGGCTAGGGAAATCAAGAAGGTCTTCATCCGAGAAATTCCATGTAAGGAATCTTTTTAGAGCAAATAAAATTCTGATTGGTAAAAATGACTGGGAGTCTCACTTATATCGGCTAGATAGAATAGCTGACAGGAAACATGACCATTAGTATAAAGCCTCTGCTCTCTCTCCATGGATTTTTCTAATTCTTACAGTGCTACTGACTGATCAGCTTGCAGTCCTTGGGTAGGTCAGCTAATTTTTCTTTTTAGAAAGCCCTGGTTTTCTTCTTTGTTACTGAGTTAACTAGACATATGCAATCCCAACCTCTCATCTCAAAGATATTCAGTTCAAAGATGAAGTGGTGGAAAAATATAGGTTTTATTTAGGGAATGAGAATTCTGCATTTATGGCTTAAGCGTAAGGTCCGGTTAGAGGCCGTGACAGGCTAAATCGGGTGCCCGTTAAGCTAATGAAGCCATTAAGATGGTTTCTAATTCAGTATGACTGGTGTCCTTAAAAGAACACCAGGAGGTGTTTGGACACAAAAAGAAACACCAGGAGAGCATATGCACAGAGGAAAGATCATGCCTGTGAGGACACACCGCAAGAAGACAGTCAAGGAGAAAGGTGTCAGGAGAAACCCAAACTGCTACGTCTTGATCTTCGACTTCTACCCTCCAGAACTGTGAGAAAACAAATTTCTATTGTCTAAGCCACCTAGTTTCTGGTTGTTTGTTATGGCAGCCTGAGCAGGCTGATACAGAGGCTATTATGAAGTAAGCCTGGAAAAGTAATGTGTGACCAATCTATAGAACTCTTTAAAACTGAGATAGAAATTATATATTTGATTTAGTGTTCAATAAGAAACTATCACAGGTTATGAGCTTGAGACAGGGACACTCTGGCTAGCACCCAATCAGCAGCTTGAATCTGTGAAAGTAAAAATATGTTGGGAAGATTGGGAAGGAAAGTAGGGAAGGATTTTTAACACCATTTTAAAAAATGAAAATGATACAGGGGAGACATCATGATCCCAAAGGTGGTTCTCCCAGGGCGAGGCTCTGCCATCGCACTCGGCCGTGCTGCCTGCTATGATTTCCCCACATATGGGAGACTCGACTGCATAATTTCTGCTAGTGGGGGACTACGTTCGTGCTCCCCCCTGAAAAAAAAGAAAAGGAAAAAAGAAAATGAAATTAAAGTGGTGGGGTTTCGTAGAAGGAACTCTAGATCGGCAGCCAGAAGGTCACGTTCAATGTGGGCTCTCTAGCTTAAGTCCTTGGTGACTTTTAAAAAGGTTCTTGACTTCACTGGGCTGCTATTTCATTGTCTATAACATAGAAATGTTAATACCGATCATTCTCCTTTCACAAGATGTTTATTGGTGTCAAACAAGAAAACTGTTGAGAAAGTACTATAAAAATTTAAGGGTGCTAGATTGATAGATAATCTACATAAGCTTAGTGTTGAAAGAAACGGCAAGGTCACAGAGTCTAATCTCCTCACTTAAACGTTATTAAACAAATGTATAGCATTATTTATATGGAAAACGTATGTCCTGAGCATTAGGTAGATTATATTCTTTGTTAGTGTTTTCTCTTATATATCTGATGAATTCTATAGAATTCAATAGATACTTGGAAAAAGAGTAAGAGATCATTTAATGCAACCATATACACATTCTGGAAATACTTTTTTTTCTTTAATTGTGTTTATTTTTCAATTACAGTGACATACAATATTATCTTAGTTTCAGGCATACAACGTATACAACATAGTAATTAGACATTTATATAATTTACAAAGTGATCACCCTGATAAACCTAGTACCCATCTGACACCACATATAGTTATTATATTATTGACTATATTCCTTATGTTGTACTTTACATCCCTATGACTATTTTGTACTTTTTAATCCCTTACCCCTTTACCACCCTCTCATCTGGCAACCATCAAAATGTTCTCTGTATCTATGAGTTTGTTTCTGTTTTGTTTGTTCATTTATTTTGTGTGTGTTTTTTTTTTTATAGATTCCACATATAAGTGAAATCATATGGTATTTGTCTTTCTCTGCCTGACTTATTTCACTTAGCATAATATAGACATAATTTAAATAAAAATTTAGCCATATCATCTTAGGCAAATTACTTAAGTGTGTGTGTGTGAATCTATGCTATAGATTGAATTAGGTTGGCTGCCTACTCAACTGTCCTCCTAAAATGTATACATGAAAGTCAAATCCCCAATATAATGATATTTGGAGGTGGGACCTTTGGAAGGTGATTAAGGCATGAAGGCAGAGCCCTCACGAATGAGATTAATGCCCTTATCAAAGAGATCCTAGAGCTATCTTTTGCCCATTTTCTGTCATGTGAGGACGTGGAGAATGAGGACTGTCTATGAACCAGGAAGCAAGTTCTCACCGACCACCAAATCTTCCAGTTTCTTGATCTTGGACTTTCCAGCCTCCAGAATTTTGAGCTGTCTATGAACTGGGAAGCAAGTTCTTCTAGTTTCTTGATCTTGGACTTTCCGGCCTCCAGAATTTTGAGAAATACATTTTTGTTGTTTATAAGTCACCCAGTATTGTGTTATAGCAGCCTGAACAGACTAACACAATCTAATTGGAAATTGTTAGAGAAAATTAGAAAATATATATTTTAAAAGAGCCCCGAAGATCACTAGATGGGTGAGTTATTGTTATAATAACAATTGGTGATAATAATAACATTCTTTTCAGGTTAATTCCTAATGGTATTTAAGAGCTAAACCATTACATTTTTACTTCCTCTAATTGTTAGAAAATTTTTTCTTATATTTAGCTTAATTTTGCCTCCCTCTGATTTCTAACCATAGAACCTTGTTTTCTCCTCTTTGTTTTCAGCTTATTATTAAAAAAATGAGTATCTTCTCTCTTCCAAATTGGTACTCCTTTAGTTATTTGATATTGACTCTCATGTTCCTTTAAATCCATATTTTTTCCTAAAACATCCAAGTTCATTGACTCAAATCATATGTAATATGATTTCCTATCTCATCACTGCCCTAGTTGCCATACTCTGTGTATTTTAACTTCATAATCTCCTTAATAAGTAGTGCCTAAAACTTAACACAATAATTCATCTATGGGTGTACTATTGCTAAACACTTTTGAAAAATCTTCCTCCAGTCACTGTATTTTCTAATGACCAGTTCCTAGCACTGTGTTATTCACATAGTAGGTGCTCAATAAGTAATTTTAGTTTTTAGTATGGCTTAGATGAACATTTTAGGAAGCCATTTCCTGTTATTGGATCCTTTGTGTTTTTCAGTGAAATCAAATCTAAAGTAAAAAATGTTTGCTAAAATAGCGTGGAAATTACTATGAAAAGTAGAAAGTGTTGGGTCTTTTGATGGTTAATGAAACAATTAGACAATTTAGTAGGTGTAACTAAAATTTCAATAATAACTTAGAACATGATTATGTTTTATATCATTTAGAGGGATACAAACATTTCCCCGTGGCACAACACAAAATTGTGTTGACTTGAAGCACAGCTGTGAGAAATCAAGTCTTGTCTTCTTTACATGTGTGTATTTTATACTCTTTTAAGTAGAGATGATGAACTATTCACAGAATAAAGGATGGAGAAGGATCCAAAGCCCCAAAACACATCTCTCTCACACCTTCTTCTCAGCTTCTCAGAGATATCTTGGCTTAACTTCCTTGTATGTGAAGCTGTCAATCAAACTAGGTGTTCTTGATGTTGAGATGCCACTCAAAATGGACATAGTGCAAGTGAAACTGCCACTCAAAATGGCTGCCTGGCAAATGGAGCTGTCATTCATTTTGAGAAGTTCAGTCTGTTGTATTGTCAATAAGATGGGCGGGTGTGTGCTTAAAGCTGCCACATCAGATTTAATAGAATTGAAAGTCTTGATTAACTCTCTATTCTGCAGTTCTTCAACCTTTTTGCTTTTTAATGAAAATATATTTTTTAATTTTTCGAAGCTTATAGTGACCAATGATTAAAACAGCATGGAGTGGTGAGAAGATTATACTTAGGGTACAAATTGCTAATGAAAGTGAGTGAAGAATTAGGTTGACTGCCGACTCCACTTCTCATCACAGGCCAAAGAGAATAGAGGACAGCCTGTGATAAGCGTCATTGGCATGCATTCATTCATTCACTCATTCACTCCTTAAATCTTTATGGTATCGCCTATTGGGAATCAGTCAATATCCATTGAAGTAAGACATTAATACATTCAGAGAAAAGTGGATTGAGGAGTGTCCATTTCTCAGCAGGCTCTGAGTAACAAACTATCCTGTGATGCTCTATTTTTGCCTGCTCCTCTATCATTCTTGGTTCAATTTCACTTGTTTAATGAAATCCCTTTGCTCTCTATTTGCTATATTGCTACAAGGGATGTTTTCTCCTTAATTATTAACTTAATGTCTACAACTGGCAAAAACTACTTTAGTTTTTAAATATTATGGTAAAGATATTGAATTTGGGGGTGTTATTTGAATCTACTTCTACAGAGTATCAATTATAAAATTAATTTAAGCTGTCATAGTTAATATATGACTTTCCAGCCACACTTACTAGCAGACAATTAAGAGATTAATCTGTAGTTTCATCTAATTTATCTAGTTTATCCTGTAGTTGCATCTAACTTTCATCAAAATTGCAGTTCCATGTTGGCAGAAAATGTATTTTGTTTTTAACTATTGTGTTAGAAACCATCACTGTGCTCAGCACAGGGTAAGCCCTCAGTAAACAGTGTTAAATGAAGGAATCTTGAGTAGAAAGTGCAATAGGAGACATCTCCCTAATATAAAACAGCTAGAGACAATCTTGCTAGTACACATAAGCCTAGTATACGAAATGATAGGGCAAGTTCCCTGGTTCTGTGAACTCGAAGTGACTCAGTGTGGTTCTAAGTGCTCCTGTGTTGTTCTACATTGAAATATTGAACCACAGCCTTCAGGGTTTTTTTTTGAGGGGGGAGGAGGCACTGTGGGGTGGCTTGTTATAGCACAATTAACATCTGGAACCCAAGTCTTCCATTGCACCAGTAAAATTAAGAGTCTAACATAATGCTATCCTAATTTTTCTCAGCAGTTCCTCTCCCAGGATTAGAGGCAACTCTGCCATTCAAACTTCAACTAGCAGCCCGATCACTGCCTCACTTGATTATGACTGTCACTATTCATCACTACTGCTAATGCGCTACTCTTCCCTCAAAATTGGTACTCTTTACATATTTATTAGTATACTAATTTATGGCATCTTGGAACCCCTGCCACTCTGTACAAGCCAGCCCCTATCTTCAGTCCAAGACCTTCCTCTGCCTGGTTCTTTCCCAGTTGATGCCATGGCTCTTAGCCAAGTTCCACAATGTTATGGAAAACAACCTCTGCCCTATTTTTGTTTTGATCAGTTAAGTAAATAAACATATAACTATACCAATAATCTCCATTTCAAATGACAAATTACGAAAAGTACTGAATATATTCATTGATAGATTTCACAGTATTTTCTTTCTTTTATTTGTGCTTCTTAGCTATTTCTCTTAGCTATGTCTTGTCTCCTTAATTAATTGTAAATTTTATGAGATAAGGTATGGTCAACATCATATCAGAAGCTTTTTACTGGGAGGAAAGAGGCTTGTGTTTTTCTGATGAATCTGCTACTACTTGGCGGAATTTCATGAGAAGTTTGCATTAGATTATTTTTAAGATCCTTTCCAACTCAAGAATTTTCTGATATTATATCAATGAACAGAGAAATGAGGAAATGAGAGAAACATTTTTTTTTCCCCTGAGAAATGGGGAATTAGCCAGTATGAATGAGGAGTACCAAATCCCTGTCTAGGCTGATGCTAGTGTTGCTCTATGGTGAGGTTCAAATGAGGGACAACATGTCATCATGGGGAGATGTGTCATATGAATAGAATAAATCATATGTAAGCTCAGTAGATTGGGATCTGCCACTCTGATTTTGTTGGAGATACAGTTTTAATGTTTCTGTGCTTTCCTTGACAGACACTAGGTGGCATAAGTATTTGATTTTCTAAAATGGAGACAAACCTACAACTTGGCAAAAACATGCTGTATCACACTTCTTTCAGGCTCACTTAAGTAGCAAGGCTTTATTTTAAGAATTATGTAGACCATTCAATTAGCAGTGAAAATAGACTGTTTTGTGGTACAGAATATTTGTAATGAAAAACCTGTCAAATGTTGGTCATTAATATACAAAAACAGGAAAGATATTAGAGTCTAGAAAAGAAAGGAAAGATTGGAGGGAAAATGTTAATGAAAGAGAGATGGAAGAAGATGGACACGAATGAAAGAAACAGATGTTTCACCAGAGCAGAAATGGTATACCTAGATTTGGATAAAGGAATCATAGACTTTCAGAATTGGAAAAAGTTTTGGAGGCAACTTACTCTAACTCCATCCAGACAGAAAAATAAAGCACCCAAATGCAATATAAAGTGCTCAAACACATGTAACAGAGTAAGAATAGAAGTTTTCATACATCTGGCTATGCAGACATATACCCAACAAATTTCATCACTGTAATGGTCAATTTGTTTTTATTGATACTTCGAGAGACCAATGAAAGGAAAATAAATTATTTTTGAGCAGGCAGTCATATCTACTTTTAAGTCAGTACATTAAATGAAGTTGATATGGTAGCAAAGCTAGCCATTTCAGCTGTAACTAATCTTAGTCTTCTATGATTTGTCTATGAAAGGCAAATTTAACTTTTAAGTTAAGCATATCTTTAACTTGGTAGCTTGAATGTTTCTATTACACAGATTTTCTCTCTTTTTTTTCCCTATCTACTATTATGCCTTTGCTTCTGGTGCTAATAAAAAAGAGACAGCATTACATTGCAGCAAAAATTCCTTTGGTGTATATATATATATATATGTGACACTTTAAAAAATAGCCTTGTTGAAATTTAATTAACATGATAAACCATATATATTTAAATTGTAAAATCTAAACAGTTTTGACATAAGGGTACACCCATGAAACCATCACCACGATCAAGATAGTGAAAATATAACCCACAAAACTTTCTTTATGCACCTTTGTAATCCTTAGCTTCTGCCTTTCTCTCCTTCCAGCTTCCCACAGGCATCCACTAATCTGTTTGTCACTATAAATTAGTTTTCATTTTCTAGAATTTTAGATAAGTGGAATAACCAAATATGTATTTTTTTGTTTGATTTCTTTGACTCAGCATAATTATTCCAAGAGTCATCCAAGTTGCTGTGTTCATCAGTAGTTAGTACTTTTTATTACTGAGCAGCATTCCATCAAGTGTGCGTATACCACACTTTATTATCCATTCTCCTTTTTATGTGCATTGTGTTTTTCTTGTTTTTAGCTGTTACATATAAAGCCTGTGCTGGTGCTCTCTCTCCCTCTCCCTCTCTCTGTATCTCTCTCTCTCCCTCTCCCCATCACTTCTTTTTCTCTCTACCTCTCTTCATATCAGTTCTGCAATAAGTCCAGGCTTTTACAAAATGAAGAAGACTTCAAAAAATTTGCTTTTAGTTAAGCCAAAATCTCTGAAGAAAGGGAACATTGAGAATTTATCTAAGGATTTCTCCTCCTTAGCAATATTTACGTTTTTGGCTCAATAATTCCTTGTCATGAGTGGCCGTCCTGTGCATTGCATGTTAGCATCGTCCTTGGACTCTACCCATTTAAATGCTCATAACGTCCTCCCTCAGAAGTTGTGACAACCAAAAATGTCTCCAGACATTATCAAATAGCAAATGTTCTCTTTGGGGCAAAGTTATCCACTTTGAGAATTTTCTAACAGTTTAAAATGGAAGAAAGAGAAAATATTAGCTAAAAAAAAATTAAAAAGATAGATTCAAATTTAATAAATTGTTATGACCCAGTCATTTGGAGAATGCTTATAATGTACTAGGTTAAGCATCCTAACTATGTTGTCTTACTTTATCCTCACATGAAACATAATATAAAATATATTTTACAATTCTTATTTTATGATTGAGAAAAACGATACTGGATTATTTAGGGTCCAGTCAGAAGTCAGAGAGATTTTGAGTTAAAGTCACCTCAACTAAGTATTAAGTTATTAACTAGGCAACTAAAACATGAATCGGAGAACTATAAGTTATGGCGGGCTAGTAAACTGGCACTGTGATGTGGGTGTGGAAGTAACGTTAAATTTTACTGTTTGCTGATGTCAATGATAAACATATGTGACCCTGGCTGATTCCAGGCTACCAACCTGACATCACTGAATGCAAGGTTGGAGAGAGAAGAGCACAAGAAGTTTACTTAAGCTTTATATAAGGAGCTCCATTATACCACATGTGCTAAGGTGTCACTGAAGTAGCAACTGAAGAAAGCAGTCTCCATGCCTACGACTGAGAAAACGGAGAGATGAAGTTGGAATTATGAAAACTTAGAAGCTTAGATGACAGCTCCAAGGAGATGAAATGCTGACCTCTGAAGAAGAAGTGCTACTTGACTAGTGCTGGAGTCTTTGGTCTTGAAGGAGGGACCCTCTGGGATTAGCCCTCTGGGATTAAGACACAGGTCTCTTAGCACCAACTGACTGGTGCTGCTGTCTCTACTGTTCTACAAACATTGGAACAATGTAAATTAGATTTGGCAGTTGCCACAGGAAGGGATTGCTGCTGCTGGAGTGAAGAAGCGTTGCTATGGTGAGACTGGCAGAGAAAGGAAACAAAGAAAGGAGTCGCCTCCTCCCTCATCCACCTATGCAATCTTCCTGAAGCACCAAGCCCAACGGGGAACCACTGGCAAAGCAGAAATGTAATTTATGGAGTGTCAGGCCCAGCATCACAAAGCAGAATATAGAAGAGTGGGATTGGAACTGAGGGTTGATGGCACAGATTCCTAGTGAGATATAGGGTCACTTATGTACTTATTAATACATATTAAATATGTAAGGCTAGTTAATATTATATAGATTTTTATTCAAGTAAATCTGACTCTGTACTGTATGTTTTTTATCACTCCATTACATTATCAAAAAATATCAGTAATTGTTTTTGTTTTCTCTAATGATGTTTATCTTTAACTTATGTATGAATAGATTATACTACTATTTTGATCTATGGTGGTGACACTTTTTTAAATTGCTAACATGATCTTTATTCTTCTTAGAATCAAATGCATCCAAAAATGAATGCATGTGAGGACTTGATTTGATGAAAATGGATGAAATCTGGGTTCCAAAAAAGCATTCTTATCATAAGTCTTCAATATATTCACAAAACTGATTAAAAACTCAGTAGAGAAAAAAATCTCATGGTATACAAGCATTGCGAATTTCTGAACACAACTTTAGGATTTTCTTTCAGATATCTAGGAATGTTGTATTAAAATAGCTAAATGGAACTGAAATATGGGCATATTTGAAGATCCCCTTCCATTATACAAATCACCAATCAAATGGAGTTGGAGAAGATATAAAATGCTTGCTTTAAGGCTCTCCACACACACACACACACACACACACACACACAATACAGAGAAACTGTATAGTGAGAAAAGACAGAACTTGATAAAATTTAGATGCCACTCATTGTAAGATATTCTATTATTTATTTGCCACTAAGGTAAAAAGATTGCCACTTAAATTATGACATACCCGTACTTGTAAAATACATCACAACTTCAGAGATGTTAAAATGTGAAAAACCATTTACCTTAGAATCTATAAAATGTAATAGAAATAAAGGATACAATAAATTAGGTATGTGGGTTATTAATGAATTAAGTTACAGGGATGTTGCACTGATGACAAGAAAAAGTGCTTTCAAATACCTTAGTACAATTCTTCAGGTATAGGGATATTTTATCCTTCCTATGTTTTTTTCTCAATCTCCACCAAACAACAACCTGGAAGGGTAATTTTTTGTTGGTATATAGAATTATAATTGAACCTATGCAAGGTTTTTCTAATAGTAAGTTGCATTAGTTTATGTACTTCAAGAAGCTAATATCAAGATAGGATTACAAATGACATAGGTATATTGGAGGACAGAGCAGGGGAAAATAGGACAGCCTCCAGACTGTAATGCAGGTATGGAAGGAGAGAGAGAAGAAAGAATTATTGAGGTAAGAAGAGTCTCTGACTTCAGCACAGTTCCAAGAAAGGCTTGGCAAGGCTAATGGGAAGCTCCAAGTCCAAGTCACCTGTTGGAAGAGTAACAACACGTCTTGCTGGAATGGGCTTGCTTTCAGCCCCAACAATGATCAGTGATTGCCTGGATGCAGCTGCAGGAAGCATTACCTTGGTGAAAATGTGATGGATCCAGAGGGATAGCAGCTGAAGGTGTCAGTCAATTATACTCCCTGCGACAGGAGAACTAAGCAGAGCATTTTCATATCTGCACTATAAGGCCCAAAAAGCACTGGAGGAAGACTGAGGATTTTTCTCAATAATATGTGAAAATAAGATGAAATCTAGTGTTCTGAAATGGAATTCATTCTAAAGGCAGGGGACAAACCATATGAACAAACTATTGAAATCTTTCTCAGAGCCGCAGTTTTATTACTACACAAATCTATATTGTGATCTGCAAATGATGAAACTTCAGGAGCGAAAATCACAGCTGGAAATGAAAGACATTTAAATTGCAAGAATGTTTTTGAGCATGTACCGGATGATGATGTAGAAGCAATATTTAGAAGTCTACAGATGATGCTGAATTAAGTAGAATGGTAATAATGAGCACAGCGTATTCATATACAGAACGACCTCAGCCATTTAATTACTGTGCTGGGCTAACATGATAAATGTACCTGGACACAAATCAATGGTAAATGGTTCCCAGAACAAAGCATTCAAGAAAACCATGTATACTAAATAGAATAGTGTTTGCAATATGCAGCCAGAAATAATTCTGACATTAAATCACAGAGTTGAGGCAGCAGAATTCTAATTACATATTGAAAGTGGGTCTGGTAGATGAGTGAGCTACTTTCTGATTACAAATGTGCTATTTTGGCAGGTGCCGTTAGGCTCAGAAATACTATTTGTTGCACAAAATGGCTCTCTATGTCTTGGAGTATAGGAAAAAAATGCCTACTCTTTCCTTCTACTGAAGTCTGAACTCAAACCTAACATTTGCATTCATGCAGTTAGAAAACCTACAAGGTAAATCATGTGTCACTCTTTCTCAAGCTCTTTCAAAAAGAGAAATATGGATAATACCAGCGGGGGAAAGGTCATACGTAAACTGAGGATACTATACAATGTCCGTGTCATTCCCAATGAGCTTAATCAGTGACAACCTCTCTTTTATCACTATTTTTAAAATGAAGGCAGTGAGTAGGAGCTTATGAACATTTTTTTGAAACAAACAAAACAATTTACAACAGAGGGCTGAGAAACCTGTATGATATCGAATACTTACAAATATATTATTAAATGAATAATAAGTACTGTTAGAATACCACTTTTTTTTTTTTTGTAGCAGGTATTGGTCTTTGAAGTTCTGAATCTTTTACTCAGAGCCTTAAAATAGTAATGTATTTTATTTAGGGCTCTATACAAAAATTTAATTTCCCTTAGGAAAAAAATGGCTATACAGATTTGTCAAATAAATTTGCAATTCTAGAAGCAATAAACCTTTATTGGTTTATGAGTTTATCCAATGTTTCTTCTCTCAATATGCATAGAGAGATGGAATCTGTGTACTTGGAGAAAGCAATAAGAAGTCAATATAGAGTGTATATGTTGTATTTTGAGCTACAAGACATCCCATCAAACACTATAAGAAATAGTTCCCATGTCTGTTTAGGGCTCCCACCCACTTCCCTTACCTTAGGATTGTAGTTCCTAGGAAGCTGACTCTAACTTTGACTCAGAAATAAAACATGCGAGCAATGTCTATGAATGAATTAGCTCATTCCATCTCCCAGCACTGGTTGATTTGGAGATGGGCATATGTTTCTATCAGACTAATCAGAGGTCCAAAGCCTAAATGCAAGAACTTTGGTTTGTTTCTTTGGGGGA
>NW_006442107.1:8182658-8207622 GCF_000325575.1 Pteropus alecto
CTTGAGTACAAACTGGATCTGTTCCCATCATCTTGCTACCAGGTGGGAACTGAAACTGAAGCCAACACAGCAGAAGGCAGAGCCAGAGACAGAATAAATCGAGACCTGAAATCTTCATCTAATCTGCCAGTACAGCAGTGCTGGAGCCAGTCCTCTCCATAGACATTTTAGTTATGTGAGCCAATAAATTCTCTCTGTATCAAGTCAATTTGGATCAAATTTTTACACCTCAAACCGGAAGCGTCCTGACTTTCACGTTACCCAACAGTCAGATATGGGCATGGCGGGGCAGTATATTGAAATGACAATGTAATTAGAAATGAAACTGAAACTCATTTTGTTTAACATGTCATGTTACAGACAGTAATGAAATAGGAGTAAGGTGTTTGTGAAGAATTGGGTGTATTATATCATGCCAAGCTTCCTCTCCTCAGTAGTGAGTCTAGCAACTCATCCAAACCTCTGCACTAAGAGACTTGACCCAACTGTAGTGTGGTTTCCAGCACTATAAGGCCATGTCCTTAGGATGATCCCAGCCCCCATTAAAGTGCCTGCCTGAGAAAGCACAACACTGCCAGGAGAATTTGTTCTAGCCAACATTTGATCATAGACCCCTGACCACTCTTTCTTTTTAGTAAATCTCTCTTTCTTAGAGATTTACTAAAAAGGTCATGCTGTTGTGAATATGTATCTCTTATTACTTAGGAGTGTCTCTCTCAAGCACCAGAGAACCATTCCTTTGAAGTGTAAACACCAGGACAGAGAGGGCCTCCGTCTCCCCATCTCTATTGGAGTGTAGAATCCTAACTTCCATACTACTGGCTAATAGACACAGACATGGCCAATCTGATCACATTGACATTGACCACCTCCCTAGCAGTTCCACCTCTCTGACTCTACTGAGCTGCACCCTCTCCCCTCTCCCTCATTCTTCCCTTAAAACACCCGATCATCTCTGCACAAATCAGAATGGAATCCAACCTTTTCCCTTACTGTAAGTAATTACTGAATAAATACTGTTAAAATATGATTCTGACTATCTAGTGTAAAATGGTTAATGAATGGATTATGTGATATTGGTAGTCCCTTTAGGAGGCTCGCATAATGATCCAAATGGGAAAGAATTGGAACTTTTTAGGGTATAGAACCTAAGTAAAGCCAAGTAGTTAGAGTCAAGAGAGCTGTTCATGAAATAAATTGTAATTTTGTAATTTGATTAAATATGGGCGGATAAGGACTGAAAAATGATAGACTGTAGAATAGGCTTGAGGAATGCTATAGATCATAAATTCACTTTGGTCAGGTTTTGAGGTAGATGGAGACATATACTGGGGAAATTGAGTAGGCAGGTAGATATGTGGATCTGGACCACAGAGGACTGATATGGCTATATGTATATGTAAATTCAAAAGAAATTGATATAGCGAGAGCAAATGAAAAAGTTATGGGCATGATGAAATAGCCTGGAAAGAAAAGAGGATCCCTTTGATATTCTTTGTGGTCTCATTCTCCTCTATCAGACCTTTAAATGTTGAAATCTCTTTAGGGCTCCATCTTAGAGCATAAGAATAGGACGAAGATAGGGTGTCACAGACGGCAAGATGGGAGGGGTGTTTAACAGTATCAACTGCTACTGAGAGATCAAATAAGATTTAGACTGATTAATGCCCATATGATTTAGCTTTCTGGAAGTCATTGGTGACTGCATCAAGAGCTGTGGCAATGAGTATAATAACCATCAAAATGAAAGTGGTATCTTAAAAATAAGTCTAGAATCTCAGTATTAACATATCGCACTCTATTTTTTTAACCTAATCATGAGCCCATGCTAAAAAGATTCATTGTGAGTCCTGATGAAACCTGTCCCTTGAGGTGTAATTAAAATGAAAATAATAACTTTTCTGTTTTGTAGTGAAGTGATCCTTGTGTGAAAATGAGATCTCAACAGAAATGTTCCTAAATGCAGAGTGATCTGATAATAGTGTCATTGCTTCCAACATTCACCTAGCAAAAACTTTATTCTAATTAAACAACCAAAGTGTTTTCAGCTAAAAACGAAGTCTAAAGTTGAGACTACCAAGTTCAGCAAGCCTACATCACCATTTGGATGCCATGAGTTTGTGAGTTTGCTAATTCAGAGGAAAACTTAGCCAGCCCTATTTGAATAGCACCTTCTAAGTAAACAGGAGCTGAAGAATTGAGTTTGGGCTGACTAGCTGAGTTGTAGTTGGAGGCTAGTAGTCTGGAGAAAGGAAGTCTGACCCCTTACCCTTGACCACTTTCTCATTCGGTAATTCCCTGAAAGCAGTCTGTTAAAGAAATTGTGGTATTTAGTAAAGTAGAGATGATATGATTATTTGATAAGACAAAATTTATTTAAATATTATTCTTTGTGAAAATGAGAAGTGAAGCAGGCCAAACCTTTAATATTCACTGTCAGGTGCATCTGCACCCACACAAGCTGTTTCTGGAGACATCTGCAGGAACAGAGCAAGTATCGCTTTTCAGACCAAGTTTCTGTCTTAAATTTAAGGGACAGCTGCTTCTATTTGGAAAAAGGCAAGAAGAGTATAAATTCAAAACATGTGCTACAAGCCCCTTCCAAAGCTTAACAATTCCAACAGCAGGAGACACTGATCTTTTTTTTTTTTTTTCCCTTCCCTGTATATCCCCATAAAAATGGCTAATTCGTTAAAAAAAAAAAAAAAAAGAAGAAGAAGAAGAAAGCATACATGGAGTACCTATTGCTTGTTAAGATAGTATTAGGTACTAGGATGTAAAATGAAGTTATGTGATACCTTTACCTCAAGAAATATACATTGTGATACCTTTACCTCAAGAAATGTACATTGTGATACCTTTACCTCAAGAAATGTACATGGTGTGGCACATAATTAAATATATTACAATTTAAAAATGATCATCGGTGTAATGGAAGTATAAGAAAACTAACATGAGAATATGACTCAGAGTAGAATGGGAGGAGATTGACTTTACAGAGTGTGGGACTGTGGAGCTGTACTCGGAGGGCAAGTATCTTTTTAATGAGGACCAAAGGATGGTTTATGGATAGAGGGACTGCATGAGAAAAGCATTGCAAAGATGAAAGGACATGGCTCATTAAAAAAAACAGTTGTCTGCGAGCAAAGCAAAGACAAGCAGAATATAATGATTGTTTCTGTTCTGTCCGAAGGTTAACACATGGCAAAGGACTTAAAAATTGTATTTAATTATTTACTGCTCGTAAATGCTGGATAGAGGGAAAAGGGAAGAAAGAGAAATCTCTTTACTAGAGATGAAGAGGAATATAAAGAAGCATATGCATTCTATTTTGGGAGTTGTGATTCTCTGGGTTCTGACTGAGCATCTGTACTTCCAACCTGTGGGAACTTGGGCAAGTTATTCAACCACCCTGAACCTTGGTTTGTTCATCTATAAAACGGGCATAACATTACTCTCTTAATAGTGTATTTTGGTGTATAGCGACAATATATGCAAAATGTTTGGACTTGTGCCTGACAAATAGTAATTCCATATAATGTTTAGTCTTTATTTTTTGTCCCAAAAGCCTCGTTCACTTATTTGATAGAGTACAGCTCCACCTACTGGTGAATAGGAATCGCTATTATTGTCTGTCTAGACTCTAATAACATTTTTAAGGGTGTAGGCATCATAGATGGCGAGATATTTTAATTAATTTTTTCTCACTTATTTTTTCCCTTCACAGTTCCCTTATTGCAGTAGGCACATGGCCTTGTACTTCTTTTTCTCAAAGGACAGCAAGTGTTAAAATAGAAAGTTAAAGCCACCTGCTTTGGCTTTCAAAAAGCCAAAGACCTTTAGAGAAAATATGAGATTCTCACGTGTGGACAGACTGCCTTAAAAAAAAAAAAAAAACCTAATGAGATTCTTTTCTTTAGACTAGGAAGAGACATCTGGAGCTGATAGAGGAGCTGGTATGAAGAATGGCCTATTTTCCTCCTGGCAGCTCTGCTGAGGAGGCAGAAATGCCCACAGGCATTTTAGAGTTTAGGAAGGCAAACCAGAGTCCCAGAGTCCAAGGCTGGCCCAAGCATGACACAAGATAAGCCTGGGGGGTGGGGGCGGGGGCGGGGACAAGTAGCCTGGGATGCTGCTATCTTTGCTGCAGCCTGTGTGTCTCTACGACAGAGAATACCACCAGCACAACTACTGATATCTCCTTGAAACTGGGCGAGACACCAGGAAATCCCTGGAATGACTGAGGTCCTCTTTTGCCTGCCAATCCATAGACTGGTTGTACAGTATTTGCTACTGAATTTTATAAAATAGAATAATCTGATTTGCTCACCGAAGCTTGTGGCTGCACACTAGCACATCTTGCCTATAAATGAAAATAAAGAATTTCAGACAAATCCATATAATTCTTCCCTTTCTCTGTTTTGTTTTCTACATCTTGTTACAAGATAAAGATAATAGGGTGGAACTGGGAAAGCTAAGTCTCCCAGGTTTTCAAACTAGTCTTTAACTCATTTAAAAAGAACTCTAAGGTTATAATATCCACCAGAAGCCACTGTAAATCTAGGCCACATTCATTTACTCAGTTTGTCTCCATTATTCTCTCATCTCATTCTGAGACCCTTTCATCATCATCTGCTTCCTTTCTCTGGTCTTCAAGAAACCAAATTTCTTCACACTGCCTACTTACCAAAAATACTCCTAAAATTTCCCATTCCTTAATTTTTATTAAAATCTTAAACATTCATTATTACTATCTGTCTCATGGGATTGATCTGATTATCTAAGTAATTTAGAATAAGACTAGAAAGAAAATAAATTTTCCATAGGATATTTACATTTTGTTAAGATGAAGGACAGGTCAGTTATTAGAAAGCATGAGAGAAATACATTTAACATAGGACAATGTCTTGGGCTCCTGCCTATTTAATGCTTAGTTTGCCAGGATTTCAAATATGTGAGATCAATTTTGCACCTGTAAGTAAAAATCTGCTCCTAAGCTTGGAAGTGAAAGAAGCCTTCAACTGATACCTTGAAGCCCTTCCAATTAAAAATATAATAATTATTTCAAGTACATTAGCTCACTTGATCTTCGTGATAACGCTTTATGGTAGGCAGGACTGGCACCACCATTACCAATTACTCATACCTCACAATGTTAAACATGTAAACTTTTTCTGAACTCAAAATTTTGCAGACTTTTTTTTTTAACTTTTTCTCACTAATGCAATTATAATTATTCATTTTGAAGAGTCTTTATAATTTTATTCTACAATGAATATTCATAGTGTGAGAGTTTTACGTAAAATTCATTGCCTCTGGCTCAGAATAATAAATGTATAGAAAAAAATTTAGTTTGACTTCAAAGACTGATTAGATTGAAAGTCACTTAGAGGCTTCTAGTTCTTCCTGATTGAAAGCCCAGAAACTAGCTACCTGAGGCTACTGGAAAATCAAATATAACATGCCCTTCTGTGTTTAAATGGCTCTGTTCATACTCTCTTCCTAGGTCTTCAGCTCCACAGTGAAATCTTTTGTTTATGGTTCTGCACTTAAGAATTTATCACATGTTAAAATCATAATTACCAGATGCTAAAGCTAAAAGCAACCTTAAAAACAATTTATACCAGTCTTATTTTTCAGATTTAGGTCAAGGGTCTAAGATCCATAAAATGAACAGATTTTCTGAGGCCACAAATACAGTCACAGTTGGAAAGCTGGCATTAAGTCTTGGTTTCCTGTTTCAGACTCTAACACTGTTCTGTGACTCTAACTTCACACTACTGTCTGCTCCATGAACCAGATTCCACACTAGAGTCAGGCAGGTTAAAACCCACCTACTGTCCCTTCCCCACAAGCACACACTTTTAAAGCCATTCCTTTATCTGAAAGTCAGTACTGATGTCCTTCCCCTATCCCTTCCTGTTAATCAATCAATTCTGTCTATTAGAGAAAAGTAGGGGTCCAAAAAAATTAGAAACAAGTAATAAGAATTTGATATTTCAAATTAAATTTGAATTAAGTGAGTTAATACAGAAAAGTGCTTGTAATGGTGTTCCAAAAAGAGTGAGCATTGAATAAATACTCGCAAACATTACATTCCTATATGGGCCTATATTGGCACCCGAAGTCCTTTTTTAGTCTTTGGTGCCACAGTAGTGGACATCCAGGCTGGTGAAGTTCAGATTTCCATGGCAATCTGTTAGCATTTGGGAGATCTGACCTCAGAAGCAGATTAGTGTTTTTGAGAACTTTGTTCACGAAGAAATAGGTTATAGGTAAGGAACACTTTAATTGTGGCCAAAACAGGATCAAGCATACAGGTCATGGGAATCACAAATGCTGCCTTTTGTGCAAATAAAGTGTGAAAATCTTCGATGGGCTAAAATGGCTGGGAAAAAAATAACTCTAGGAACATAATACTTTAAACTCAAACTCGTACTTTCTTGCCCCTCAATTTCCTTTTGCAGTCCAACAAAGGCCTTTAGTGTTATTCGAAGTTCTTTATTCTGTGCTATCCATCTTGAAATGTGTTTTATGTTTAAGTCAGCTTGAATTCTCTTTCCCAGCCTGTAATTTTTTTTCTCTCCATCCCCTAGGCCTTGAAAACCTATGTATACAGACTTAGAAGAATATACTAACTCCTCATCCTGTTGGCTATTCTCTAGGTCTGTCTCTATTTGCAGCAAATATCCCACAGTTGCTTCAGTGGTGTCAAGTCATTTGTTGAAATGGCAAACAATCTGATCCAGGTGAGAAGATGTACAGCAGAAAATGATGCTAAATTGTGGCAGTGATAACCTAGCTCATCTTAAGAAACAGACAAAATTGATCTTCTACCACCCTATCAGGAACTTAGTGCTTGATTTACCATCATTCCAGTGACTGTGGTTCATACTACAGATAACTGGAGAAAAGATTCCTTATAAAACCTACACTACTTTCTTTATTGTTATGTCCCTGATTGTCACCTTATTGTAACAAGACAATTCTTTCTTCTGAGATAGATGACAGAGCATGAGCGTCCTCAAATAACATCGACTAACTTGCCCCAGAGTCCTTGACCAGGCCATTCATCTCTTGAAATACATTTTTAACAGTTTTGAAACAAAGAAATCCAGCATATGGCAGTTAATTTGGATCTTAACGACTCTCTGCTTTGAAAAGACAAATAATCAGCAAGCTGTTTCAAACCTTAACCTGAAATTTGAGAGGAATAATTTGTTATCCAAACAAAAATCCTTTAATTAATCAAAACTTAACATTAAAGTCAGAATTAAGTTATGCTACCAAGACCATCTGTCGACAGGTACACACACATCTTCCTCTTCTACTGACACAATACTCTGTCCTATGTAAGATTAAAAATAGTTTGTTTTTTTTTTTAAAGTTAATTATACTCAGTATGTTATTCATTGAATATATCTCAATGACTTTTAATCAAGTGCTGGCTGGAGTAAAAGCTGTTCAACATTTCTATAAAAGAGAAAGGCAGTAGATAATGAAGAATATAGCAAAAGAAGCAGTTATTAATTTGTCAGGCAGAGAATGACATAAAAGCGAAAGTGTGCCTTATTAGCAATAATGGCAAAAGCCATCTTATCTGTCATGAAATCATGATCCCACAGCAAGCTTCTATCTTTTGACTTCTAGCTGTCTTAACAAACTGGAATTTAGTTATCTAGCAATTTTTAAATACACAGACTTCAAACAGATCTAAGAAATGAAAATCTGAAACATTAATGAGTGAACAAAAAAAAGAAGTCACAAAGCATGTATCAGTAAGCATGCCCCCATTCAGTGGCTCAAAACTTATTCATGATACTACTTGAACCCAAGTATAACTACGTGCCACTAAATTTGCATGTCTGCAATAGATGAAATGCAGCAATTGAAAGAGTTGAAATAGGTTCAGAGAAGAACATAGAACAAATCAAAATTATACCTGATTATAAGAAAGGAGACAGAGAATGTTAGTCAAAAGGGATTTTGAAAATCTGTATATAGCTATTTCATACAAATATAACCTATAGATTTCAGGAGTTCCTGCCAACATTATTAGAGTAAAATTGAAGGTAGTAAATAATGACTCAGAAATAACATTGCATTATGCCTACTTAATTAAGAAATTAAGTAAACATTGCATATAATGCCATATAAATTTAAATTTAAGATAACTTAGTTACATCCACAACACATGTTTAATAGAAGTCTGTTTCCCTAGCAAGCTAGGTTTGGAAAGCCTCCCTTTGCTTTTCTGGTTCAAAGTTAATTTGGCCTAAGAATTTTAACGAACACTCATGGTATACTATACATTTATTATGATAGAATAGATTTATATTAGACTACATATCTGGCCAGCTTGGAAGATCATTTTAAGTGAAGGGTAGAACTGGGCTTTCTGGAAGTCTCTTATATAAATCGTGAATCCATTCAGTATTTATGTCAAAATATAAAAATCTAGGAAGTAGATTTTTAACAGTGTTTTTCAAACACTTTTCATCATAACATCAAAGTTTTAATGCCTAGTTTAACAAAACTAGTTTCAGTGAAGAAAATGTTTAAGTCTCACTCCCGCTACATCCTCATTTTCTGGTCCAATGTTAAACTCTTCCCAAGATGACTGACAGTTGTGTAATTGATTCTTTTCAAGAAAACTTGAAACACCCTCAGTTTCAGTTGTGTGCTCTGACTCTTTGATACCAGCAAACAATCCCAAAATATCGAAATAAGAGTGCAAGGCTAGGTTCATCTATATTCATGTTAAAGATGTAGGAATGAGCTAATTTACAAGCTTGGTACATTCACAGTGATGAGATTATAGGATTATGTGATATCAGCTGTTCAACTAGTGAATGGCAGGGTCCTATGGGAGTAAAAGTGCCTGTGAAAGTCCAGTTATAGAGATGTGCAGACAGGGATAAGATGTTCCACGCATAAACAGAAACTCAGGGGAATGAGGGAGGTTCCAAGGAGGAGGAGGAAGGATGCAATAGCTGAATTTGTGAGTAGCAAAGAGTAATGAAGAGGTGCCGAAGGCAAACTTTCCTATATAGTCATCTTATTTAAGTCATTCCTGATCTGTTAATGTAGCATGCTCTGCCAGAAGGCTCTGAATCAAACCTGGGGGATGAGAGGAATAAACGACTAAGTAGAATATCATAGGCACCCAAAGACTGAGTGTCTTACAAAGATGTCTGTTTCTTTGTGAGGATTTTCTTAGAGAGAGATAGAGATAGAAATGATGGAGATAGAGATGATAGAGATAGAAATATTAAAAATAACTTACAGTCTTAAAGCTAAAAATAGTCTTTATATTTACTTAGTCCATTGTCCTCATTTAATACACAGGGAAGGAAGGCGCATAAGGGGAAGGCCCACAGAGTTTATGTAACTGGTCCAATGATATCTAGTAATTATTTCTTAACCATGATAAGAAACTTACTATATAATTTGTCATGCATTGTAGTGGCTTATTTTGTTTTCCTTGTCTCAGTGTCCTACACCAGAGACATGGCATCACTGTGGTTTATGTGGGTAGCTGAGGAAGAAACATGAATGAGAGAGAAGAAATATTGATAGAGTGTGGTGCCGTCTAACTCTTCACTGAACTCTCGCTTTTTAAATTTTGTATTTGGGATTGATTTAAAATCAGAAAGTCTCCCCGACCCCTTCCCTTGCCTCCCTCCTTCCTTCCTTCTCTTCCTTCTTCTATACTCCTCCTTATCTTCCTCTTCTCTCTGCCTCTAACCCCCTCATTCTCACTCTTGTTCTATCTATATTTTTTCTCTATTGCTTTGTTTTTCTTTCGTTTTCCAGTTTAGCTTTCTTTTTCATTCTGTCATGTTGTTTTCTACAGAATCTATTGATGATTATTACCTGGCTCACTTTTTATTTATTCATATATGCCTTTTATTCAGTAGCATCTGACTGAAGAACATATTTAGTTGGGAGAATACAATGGAAAGATTATGTAGCTCCACAGTTATGCAATTTAATGGAAATGATGTCTATGAGTTAGTATAAAAGCAGTAATCTTATTCACTAGAGGAATACTAATGGAATAGTTTAATCTTCATAAAGATTGTATGGAAAAATAAGATATAGTTTATATTAATAAGAAAAATTAACTTCTCTTTTCATGCTTTAAGCTTCATGTTAATTTTTCTTTATCAATGTTGTAAAAAGTTTTCTTTAACCAAATAGCTCTGTTTTTCTTTTATTTGGTGAGCTCAAGATTCATCACTATAGAATCTTTTGACATTTCTTATTAGAGATTTTTCAGAGCTGCTTTTGGCATTCTGGCAAGACAGGAAAGATTGTTAATTTAAGGGAATTTCTAGAGTTCCAGTTTGGTTGCTATAGAAGATGTTAAAGCAAATGTTTTGTTGTTAAATTAGTTTGGTAATTAGCAGCCATTTTTTAGTGTCTCACTGAAACCACTAAAAATAAGAAAGAATGCTATTTTTCTGATGGACACAGGTAGAGATTCTAGCTAAAAAATTCCTTCTTTGCCAATTCCATCCCCAATTATGGAAGTTGCAAAGAAGCAGTTAAAATTTTGTACATTAATATTCTCTCTTTTTAGTATATATTGAATTAAATGCATTTGTTGTTAACAGATTCAAATTCTGGTCTTATTATTTACTAGCTGTGTGACTTTACGCAGGTTCTTTAAATCTCAGTTTCTTCATCCATATTTAGGCATAATAATACTTGTCTCATCCTCAAATAAGAGCTATTTATAAGAGAAAATTAATGTAAAGTGTTTCTCCTAGTTCTTATGTCAGATAAAACACTTTTTAAATGTTAATAGTAATAATAGTAATTATAATGATGATGTAATCCATACTTTTCTAAATACTAATATCTAAGTGTATATATTGTCTAGGATTTCTTCTAACAAAATGTTTACATCTTTATAATAGTGCTAAGCGTACAGAGAGTGTTTTATTTACTTTCTATCAATATTAGAATATTCTTTCTGTTGCATTGGCACTGTATTGCCTTTAGACTCGAAGGGTTGGAAGAAAACTTAGAGATTATCTGTTCCAGATAGTTAGCATTTGCCTTTGCCCTTTTGCTAAGCCCCCTCTTTCTCTATTATCCTACTTGGAATACTGACATGATGACTGGTGCTCCAGCAGCAATACTTGGAGCAATGTGAGAATAAAGGCACATGTTAAAGATGGTAGAGAAAAAATGTAGACAATGCCTGTGACCTCACTTACAATATGATGCTGATATACCATCCTTTCTGCCTACTTCTAGATTTAAACAACTAATTTTTCAACACATGAGTATATCCAATCTCTTAATTACTGAGATCAATTCCTCACAGACTGCAACAGTTAGCAGAAGACTAAGCCAAATTTTATTGAATTATTAGACCTCTCTTTACACATTTGAAAAGTCAATTAAAAAGGAGAAAGAAGAAAAGTCCTTTGATCTTTGTGCTAGTTTTTATCCTTTGGCTAAGCAGTTTCTGATAGAGAACAGCCTTTCCAAGTACATAAAGTCTATGTAGCTTTTAGTTAAAAGATGTTATTAGAGCATAATGTTGGTCATCTCAAGTAATCTGTAGTATTCTCTCTTTCTGGAGAACAAGTCATTTCCCCCAGTTCTTCTTAACTTATGACTTTTCTCCATTTTGCTTTAGTATCAGTTACTATGTGCTGGTATGGGAAAAGTTTCAAGTGCACTGAATTATCTTTAACACTCTCTCACCTTCATGTTTCATGGCCTTCCACCCTCCTGAGGCCCCTCGGACTGTCCCCCCGGATGCCCAGAGCTCTACCGGGGTGAATCTCAGCCAAGCCTGCCTTCCAAAATTTACCCCATGCTCTAGAATTACCATTATCTTTCTCATTTTAATGTCATCAAAACTCTCAGTGTTCTATTTTCCCTAGACTTCCCAGAGGAAGGAAAAATCCTCAATTAATCCATCTTGGAACATTCTTGATCGGATCTAGTTTTTTACCCATCTTAAAATGTTCCCTGGACTGCTTTCTACTCTAGTCTTTGTAGACCACTTTCTCCTCTGAAATAACAATAATAGTAATAATAATAATAATATAATCCCCTGAACTACTATAATTCTTGTCATCTATAACACCCATACAATTTAGTCCTTAATTACCTAATGTCTTATATTCCTTAAAGATCATTTTTTATGTTTTCCCTCTTCTAAATTGTATGTTTCTTGACAGAGAAACATTAAGTTTTTAATATATCCTACATCACATGTCTCAGCACTAGGCATACTATACTTGAGTTGATTGAACGTTTAATGTTTTTCAAACCCTGTTATTATAAAACACGAACTAGTTTCTCATGACAAGTAGTTTGAAGATGGTTGCTTGAAGATATCAAAACATGAAGCAAAGATATATTGAGGAAAATGGTGTAAGGAAGCTGAGATGAGATACAAACTAGGACTACTACCTTGAAGCAAACAGATATACTAAAAACTAAAGCTCATCTAGAGGATTACCAAGGGGCACGCTTTGTGCAGATGAGAATATTTGGAATGAGGCACCCTCGCGTTAGGTCCCTCGTGAAGACATTTGCAGAAAGCTGAAATGACAAAAGTGCCGCCATTTTGTGGAGAAGCGTGTTATAAAATTACTTGCACACAATGACCTGTGTCTACTATTTTAAACCCATGGAAACTCTCTTCCTGAGGCAAAATGAGAATATGAGCCTCACCATTTCATTCAGGGCACTCAAACATTTTTTTTTTCAATACAATGTAAGAAACATGCTCAACACTGTGATTCAGAACAAATGCATGCACACAAAGAAATGAAACAAAAAGTCACAAATCACTCCTTTTAGGTAAAAGGTGTGTTGATACTATAGATTCTAGTCCAGTCTATTCTGTTTCCTTATACGTGGATTGCAACACTATTGATTTCAAAATCCATTAATGGATCATAACAAGCAGTTAAAAACAATATTCTAACCTCTGTACAAAATCTCTCAAGGCACCAAGCAGAACAATGCTCTTTTGTTAACTACATATATACATACCCTTGGGAGATGTTGGGATTGGAAGAAACAAAAGGCTTTTGTCTCTTTAGTAACAAGCATAATGGAGAAAAGAAGGCAGGCTGGCAGCTCCACCCCCATCACAAGAAACACTCTCTTGATGGCAGCGAATTAAGTGAACAATATCTTTGAGTCGCCTCACCTTCACTTGCCCATAGTTGTGAAATTTCCTTGGACATTTTCCTTGTGAAGATTTAATTGTTCTTGGCTTTTGAAAGCATAGTTAGTTTTTTCTGCTCTGATAGATTTTCATCATGTCTCAAACCGATTAACTGGATCACTTTTAACTCATCCATATTAATAGACACTTTATTACAGGTGAAGTCATCAGGACTTGACATGGGTCACATGCTTTTATAAAATTTTAATTTTCTATTTTTTTTTTCTGCAGGTAGAAAGGATGAGTCCCATTTGATGAACGTATATTTTGGGAAAATAAAGAAAAAATTGTTTGAACATAAAATGCACAGGTCTTTAAAAAAATTCTTGAAACTAATAAAAAAATTTTTTAAATGCACAGAAATTTTTTTAAATTCATGACCCATACTTGGCTGCTGGTGTGCCTACGTATGTGTATAAACTTTCTGTACCTTCTAAAATTTCCTATTGTACCATTTATTATACTCTATTATTATCGCGAGCAAGGAAAGCGGCTACCTAAGTAACAACCTTGAACGTGTTTGTGTCTTTCCACAATGCCAGGTTTATTGAGTGGAACCTTTTCAGATAAATCAATCAGCTACCTATGCAGGGTAACACACTTCACGCAACACACAGAGAGGGCAAGTACAGAGTCATGACAGAGTGAAGGGATGACAGTCCTAGTGTCTCTAAAGCAAGCTTTATTGACTGGCAGTGCAGAAAGCTGTGTGAAGGTCCCAAGCCAGTGGCCATGATGAGTCAGAAGGTCAGAGTCTTTGGTTTTCAGTTTGTGATGCTCTTGGGTCAGCCTTGAGCATCCTCTGTCTAAGATGTTCAGTCAGCTTTTACGGACTTTGCAAGGTGAGATCCTTATGCTTATCAACCCCTGGTGTTGGGGGCCTATCAGAGGCAATGGTGGCTGATGTTTCTGTGGTATTGAGCAGTCTGGTCACACCCAAAGGGCATTCCCATCATGTGCCAGTTGATATTATTGATATGGCTCTCATTAAGTCCATTTTGTAAAGTCCAAAAAGTCCTCAATTTTTTATGCTAGATACAATATTTGTCTGTTTATATCTCTTTAGCTACCTGCATATATAAAACTCATGCTTCCCTAGATCATTCTACCTGTGGGATAGAGATAAGAGCCATCATGCTAACTTGAATAAATAGCACTTCTTTAAACTACATCCCATAAGCTAATGAAGCTCTTCTAGGCCTTTATATCCTTTCAAGAATTTTGGGGATCTCCAGAGTAGCTTTGCCACTATGCAGCTTTGTCATTTTCTTCCTTTCCTGTTCCAGTCCTATTTGAAGAATGTTTTTGCCTGAGAAGCCGCATGCTCTTTCCACACCACTGCCTGACTTCACTCAGCAAGCTGCCCAGGGCACTGGCTGCTGAGTAACAGATCCCTCCATCATCACCCCAGCCCAGGATGCTGCTAAAGCCCTGGGGCCTTCTGTGCTCACTGTAGAACTCTATGTGCTGAAGATGCATGGTTCATGCAAGAGTGGGGAAGATGGAGCTTCCTTCCTGTTGTCACAGGTGTTGATGCATTTTTTACTTATCTTGCAATGTTGCACAAAATATCTAGAAACATATTAATTAATTTTTCTTAGAGATAATTTTCTCCATCATATTAAATCATTAGACCTGGTTGGAATACATATGGACAGATGGTTATGATACTGTAAAAGGTAACTGCATTATTCTTGAAGATGTTTTCTCTAACTCCCTTTCCCTTTAGGATATTTTACAACTTCTCACCCAAATTCTCCTTGTTCCTGTTTATTCAAATAATTCTATGTGGTCTTTTTCACTAATATGCCAGATATTTTGAGAAATGCCTAAATTCCAGCTTGAGTCAAGTTTTAATTTAGAGTCAAATTTTAATACCCATTTATGTATAGATGTTTACAGATCTATCTTCTTCCCAAGAAGAGCAGGGCGTCCTGTTTATTTCTATGTTGTCAGCAATGTGCCTGGCACAAAGAAGTAATTTAACTCATATTTGTTTATTTAAGTAAATCCTAGGACCAGATAGGAGTGTTTTGTTCACATTGGTTTATAGGAATGACATTCACCTTTACTAAGTTAATCAATTCGGCAGTTCTTTTTTCAAGTTCATTAATTGATATATAGTATGGTTATTCATCATTAAATAAGGGTCCTGGTTTTATTATTTCTGCTCCATATTTGCTGTGTGAATTAGGTAGCACATATTTTTCTTACCTGGACTTGTTTATATTTTGCTAAATGATGGAGATTAATCAAATAATCTAAGAAGACCTTTTCAGCTCTATCGTTCTGTGAATCTATATTGTTCTTTATCTGGCATTTTCTCTTTGTAGATTTCCTAGAACTTATTTGACCTGTATTTAAAGTGGTTTTTTTTCCCTAGAGTAAAATTGCCAAGTTAAAACTTACAGCTCTAGAATATCCGGTCTGTAAAATCCAGTCTACTGCAGCAGAAGCCATATGTAATTCACAACGTTGGGTTCCAAATCTTTGTCTGACTCATTAAATTTGTCTAAATGGACAAAGGATGTGGGTGCTAGCAAACTATTCATGAATTCCATCTATTTCAGCAATTACAAAGTTAGATCTGTAGTGAGTGATTAGTTAATGCATTTTAAAGTTAATTTTATATAATGAACTTTGCTCTTCTTCCAGACCATCAGACCATCCAAGCTTCCTTTCTCTTTACTCTTTCAATTCTGTTCTTATATCCACCTTCTCACATGCTTTACACATCTCTTTCTGCATCTGTTTTTACCATCTCCAGCACTGGACAAGGCCGATTGTCTTTTTCTTTATCTCTTATCTATCTTAAATTGATTTTTCTTATTTATATAAAATGTAAATAAATTTGTAACTGGCTTCACTGAAATGTATGTTCAGTGTATTCATCAACAACTTAATAACTTAAAACAGAATGGATATATCATCTATCTGATAGTTGTAGAGGTCAGAAGTCTAAAACTAGTCTCGCTGGGTGTCATCAGGGCTGGTTCACTCTGGAGAGTCTGAAGGGAGAACCTATTTGCCTTTTTCAGCTTCTAGAAGCCCTGTGCATTCCTTCACCCTGGAACCCTTGAATCCCTCCCTCTCGCTTTCTCATCACATCTCCTTCTACTGATCCTGACCCTCCTGCCTCTCTCTTATAAGCATCCTTGTGATTATATTAGACTCACCTGGATAATCCAGGATAATCTTCTGATCTCAAGACACTTAACTTAGTCACACCTGCAAAGTCTGTTTTACCAGGTAATGTAACATTCATAGTTTCTGGAAATGAGGGCATGGATATCTTAGGGGACATTAGTCAATCTACTGCTTCAGGAATCTCAAGCTCACTCAGTATTTGGTGTAGACTGTCTAACAGTACATCTATGCTCTACATAAAAATGCCAATTCCAGAGCCTACCTGAGACCGACTGATGCAAAAATCAGACATGTGACACAGAAAAGTTAAAATATTTTTTAAATCGGTATACCTTAGACGAGAGATTTGTTCATCCCTATTTAGCTTAATGTTCTATTGACTAAACCAGTTTTTTCAAATGTTACTAAGTTTTTTAAAACAAATTATTTAATTTGTCTTCTGTATCAATACAAAACTTTGTTCCTTAACTCACCGAAGAAATAGTGTTCATTTGACAAATGTTTCTGAACTCCACATGCGTAGTTCTATCTCTTTTTGCTTTGGAAACCATACTCTCAGATCACCTCTGGGATGTGACTATGATTCCACAGTCACATCTCTTTCTGTAGCATCTTTAATTTGCCCCTTAGGCCTAGGAAGATGTGCCCTTTCACTTTCTCTAAACCAACATATGAATGAACAAATTGATTAAGAGGAGAAAACAAAATTAATAGAAAATCTCTTCCCTTTCCCTTTTCCCTGGAATGTAGGAGTAAGTCCTGTGTCCAGCCCAGTAGAGAACCGTATGCAGCAGCAGACAATGGAGCCCTTCATTGTCATATTCCTGCCTCTCTGTCTCGTCAATTCTCTCTTCTCTTTTCCAGCGTGGTCCCATCCTTCAGACTGACTGGAACATTTTGCTTAGTCACATTAATTTGCTTATTTATGATGTCCTTTTACACTCCCATTGCCTAAAGTCCTTTTGTGTTCTACCCAGCCCCATCTGTCACTCCATACCCAGACCAACACCCATCCATACCCTAACACACCTAAACATACAAACCCACACACAAATACATACACACTGCACCCCATGCACTAATTCAGCCCCTCCCACACACAGATACACCTGACACCACACTACACACACAAACCCAGCCCCACACACAAACCTACCCCAGGCACACACAAATACATTCATTCACATACTTACCCACACTTACAAATGTCTCCTATGCACAGACAGAAACACACATACCATACACACACAAACACCCATACACACACACCACACACCCCTCTGTCCCCAAACACAACATACCACTCATATACACAAACCCACCTACCTATACCCATTCATAAGCACACACACCTACAAACACTCTCGCAACCATATTCACACTCCTGCCCATACATAGACACTTACATGCCTCCCCCAAAACACAAACTCTGTATATAAAAACTTGGTCAGAGATGTTCATTTGTCATAATTTCTGTTGATATGTGTGCAATTTCATACTATACATCTTGAGTTTGCCTTTCCAATTATTTTTTTAAAAAAGAGTTCACTCTGATTCAATATTAAAATGATGATTCTAAGTAAAAAGTTATGGAAGCAGAGAAGTGAGGCATATATTAGACAGGCATGAAGCAAATAGCTGTTTTGGGGAATGACCTCTACCAACAAAACCTGGGGAGTTGTTTTCAACATCTCAGAAGAAAACCTTAGAGGCAACTGATGTCATTTCTTCATTGCTAAATTGGGAGGCTATAGTTGAAATTGCTACATTTTGGTTAATATTTATTTCCTAGGAATACAGCTTCAATCTTTAGCTGGCTACATGGCCTTCCTTCAAGCTGGATCTGAAAGTCATGTAATCAAGTTCTTTCCAATTAAATGTAAATAGAAATGCTATGTGAAACTTCCAGGTTGTGTTTTAGTGAGTGGGAGGGTCTCTTTCCATTTTCCTTTTGCTGAAATGCAGGCATATGGCTGGATATGAGTAGCCATCTTATTTTCCTCCCCATCCTTGAGTGGACATCTTAAATCATGGGTAGAAACCACATGTTAAGAATGGGCAATTAATGAGATACGAGTATATGAGTTCCTAAAATTATGGTGCCATCGTGCTCTTCTTGGACTGTGTCGACAGAATTTTATTCACCTGGGTGCGAACTTAATTTCCAGCATGTTTAAACAACTTATTTGGAGTTTTCTGTCAATTGCATGCCAATATTAATCTTAACTTATACCTTGTCATAACGCATGTGTATTTTAAAATCTCTTTGTGTGTTTTAAAACACATATGGTAGATTTGAACTTTGCACACTATGAATATGAAGTGCAATAAAAGATGTTATTTCCCTTAATGATGGGAATTAAGCTGTTCTTGGCCACCTTTATTCCCTCTAGTGGCGTGTTTAGGGTATTACAATATCTCTTCAGGTTTAAAATGGACCTTTGTATAAATATCAGGCTATTCTCCTTTCTCAAGAGGTTTTTCCTCTCTCCTTTCCCACTCTATCTGAAGGAAGCTCAGTTTTCCTCACATACCTCTATGGGTCCTCAGTGGACCCAGTGGGATAGAACTCACCTTGGCTCTGGTTCTTACAATTAAGACCTCAGAATTATGAAAGACAAAAATACTTTCATTTAATTCTTTAAAATATCACCTGTATTATACTTATAATATAATTCAATGTAGATTATTTGTTGTTATGGTGGCATTTAATAGAGGTACCCAGACAGACAACAACTTTATTTACCATGGGCATTTGAAGAAATTGCTAAAAAAAAAATAACTTGGAGACATAAATTTACTTAAACAACATGGGGGTGGGAGGAAACAAAGCAAAATTTCTTAGTTGTTTTCAGTTTGTTCTTGATCTAAAATTGACAGGTGCCTTATGAATCTTGCAAACTGCTGTGTATATACAGACTTGAAGAAAACAGGTTAGAGGCCCTACTGAGCTTTTCATGGTTTTAAACATTGTAATTAGAAAGGACATCCTAGCAGGGAAATATTCCAGGCAGAGGAATGTAAACTTCTTGCTTCTTCAGGGTTAGAGATAAGCAATTTCTTCAAGTTAATGCTTGTTAACATCATATAATATGGATTCCTAGTCATTCAATTTTAACCCAAACTTAAACCGAATTGACTCACAGTGGAGCTTTATTTTTTTAAAAATGTGCCAATTTAATAGCAAGTCTACAGATTCAGCACGGAAAAATGTGCAGATGCATTTCAAGGCATTCTTCTGAAAAATCAATGTACAATGTACATGGTGTTAGGTTTCAATTGGACAAATCAATAAGTTCCGGAAGTACATGGCTTTGTGATTCTTTTGGTTATCAGGCAGAACATAATACAATCTACTTTTTCACATTTATATAAGATATTAAAAAAATGTTCACAGTAATTAAAATTCCATTACTTAACTTACTTATGTAATCCTTGGAGAATTTTTTTAAAAACATAAATGTAATATCAGAAAATTTTGTTTTCAAACACAATTCTGCCATGAACTGCGTCTAGCACCCTTAACTTAGAGAAGTCACGCACAACTGCAATATCATAAATCTGTTATTTTATTGTCTTAACTTAATCATCATTAATCATTTTATGAAAAGGTAATGCATATCTATTATACAAAACTCAAAATATATACATTTACAAACTAAAATGTCAGACTGCTTTCAGTCTGTCAATTAGCCCATTGTCTTCCCAAAGACAACCATGTTAGGAGTTTCTTATGTATTCCTATAAAGGTTTCCTATGTGCATAAAGCATACTTATAAAACTAAATATTATCTATTAAAATATGTAAAGATGATGGCTTATTAAACACTTTACATCTTGATTTTTTTAATTAAGCTTTCTTGACAATTTTATCTCAGTTAACGATTCTGTCATGTTAACTATAACCCCAATATTGAATTTGATCCTCCTTCATTGTATAAAGTTAGGTAATTTATTTAATCAGTTCCTTATTAATAGATATTTAGGTTATTTCTAATATTTTCCTATATTAGTAAATGTTGCAATAAATAGTCTTATGTATATTATTTTGAGTTCACTAGTATCATATTTGAAGCATTAATTTTTAAAAATTGAACATTGAATGTAAAGACATTTAATAGTTTAATGACTATGGCTAATATTTCTCATAGAATTTTGTAGCAACTTATATTCCCATCAACAATGTTTGAGAGTACTAGTCCTCTTCGCTCCATCAAAACATGATCATGTCAAATTATTCAACTGGATATAAAAAATGGTGTCTTCTGACTATAATGTACATTTACTCTGTATACATAGATTATTTTTTTCTGTGTTTAAAGACTATTTGAATTACTATTTTTTTGTTGAAATAATTATTTAAATCCAGTGTCTTAATAAGCTCATTTTTCTTTCTCACTTTTTATAAGATATTTTTATATGTTGCAGAAATTAGACTTTTGTGATATGTGCCAAAAATATATTCCTCAGTTTTTCACTTGTATTTTAAATTTTTTCATTTGCTTCTGGTGATTTTTTCCATGCAGATTTTAATCTAATCACAGTTATCAATCATTAATTTATTGTGTTTAAGTCCAAATCATAATGCCTTCTCCATTGTAACATTTATTTCAAAATTAACATATTCTAAGAATTTTTTATTTATTCATTTTTACATGTAAATCTTGGTTCTACCTAGAATTTATACTGGTGTGAAAAGAGGATAGGTAGCCAACTTTTTATTTTTTTTAATGCAACTTCATTGTCACAAGTATTTGTTAAGATACCTTTGGTCTCTCAGATATATAAGGTTACTTTCCCATTGAGAAGAATCGATGAGCAGATTTAAATGAACAAGGCTCTAGTAAAGATTTCATGAAGTTTGTCAAAGATTTGCCAAAGATTTGGTTCAGAACATATTCATTTTGTCACAACATGCAGCTTCCACAAAATGCAAATGTAGACTATTCACAGAGCAAAGGATATATCCTATACTAGTCAGCATCCTTATTTGCAAGCAATAATACAGTCTAGCTGGTTTAAACAGAACAACAACACAGTATAGCTAGTTTAGCTAACAGTTACAGTTTAGCTACAAGGTGGACTGTAAAGGAGAATTTTCTGTCTTCTTTCTTGGGAATGTAGGAAATTATCAAAGTGTAAGGAGAATATCTGAAAACATCTCAATGTTCATTTCCTATCCATTAGTTAATTTGATTCTCAGTACAACCCTGTGAAATAGGGACGATTATAATACTGTCTCCATTTTACTGATAAGGAAATGAAAGCCCACAGAGCAAGTAAAAACTGTACGTTTATGTGGCATCCACTGTATTTGATATTCCACATGTTTTCTCATGATTAATTCTGACTAGTCACTGAATAAGTTAATTATTCTTTGTTATAAGTAATGTAATTGGGTCTTAAAGTGGTTACATGAATTGTTCATGGTCATGGTGCTAATAAATTATAGAATGAAGATTAAAATCTATGTCACCCAACAGGGTGGCCTGCTGCTCCTCCTGGAGCCCTCTTTCAGTGTCTGCTAGCTCTAAGGCCACCACTGAATCACACAGATAAGACTTAGTTGGGGCTGCAGCCTGTGATATAACAAATCTATTCAGTGTCTGGCGGCAGAGTGTGGGAAATATCACTCTTTTATTTGTCACACTCTATCAAAGGACTTTTCATGGTTCTAAATATGATTTTAACATTACCACTGTGGATCCTTATCTCTTAGGTCCATAGGTTCTAATACCAAGGACCTTGTGTTGTTCACTGGAACACAGCGTCATCCGCCTCACCTGGCCCAACCTACCTACTGAATCAGACTCTGCATTTCAACTGGATCCTCTGGTGATTCACATTTATGTAAAAATTGGAGTAGTTCTGCCTTGGTAGATTTAGTTAAAAAGAAGACCTCTTAATTTTGACTGTGGCTTTTCTCTCTCTTACCCCATAAATAACAATGGACCAGGTTAAGAGCACATTCCTGGTTTCAGACTCGCTATGTGTGTTCAGAAAGATGAACTCTCTAGAAGTCAATTTTGTTAGAGTCAAGTTTGTTGTTTCTAAACTTCTTTTCTCTGGAAACTGCTTAGATCCTGATGCAAATAGATTTCTGTCAAGCTGGCCCTCCAGATTCTCAAGCACACTTGAACCTGACTGTGTCTTAGTGATGGACACTGATCCAAACTAGAACATCCTGCTCTTTTTGTATCATGTATCATTTTGCTCAAAGGTCTTACAACGGTGGACTCAACTTTAAATTAGAAAATGAATCCATTATTATAAGAAGACTCTTTTCTATTGCCTCTTATTTAGCATCAAGTTTTGTATAAGAGCTTTAGCAGCTATAAAGAAATATTTCGAAAATCTATAGCGGGACATCCTCATGTGTCTCCTAGATAGATAGTCACTTAAATTTTCTAAAAGGCTAGCTTGGTTTACTTAAGGCAAATACTGTTCATGAGCTTAAAATGTTTTTAGAAACAGAAAGCTTCATTAATGCCAGCTGTCTGACAGGTTAATCTGTTAATATCTCTTATTAAACTATGCTAAATATATATCAATCTTCTTACATATGACATTTAAAGAAGATTTTCTTAGAATCTTCCTCTAATTCTGTTATTTATTTTGAGTAACTTTGTACATTTGTAGCTAGTAATAAGGACTTTGGATTAAATTTTTTTTTAAATCAGTAAAAAGTATTTATTAAATAATTAAATGACAAAATCTAATGGCAAGTCTAATTAAAATTTTTATTTTTTAGAGAAGTTTTAGATTTGTAGAAAAATTGAGAAGAAAGTACAGAGTGAATTTTATTTTTAATTAGTGTCATCATTTTGTTACCTTCCACATCCTACTTCTTATTTAACATTAGAGTTTTTTATGTGCTAGAATCAGTATAGGATATAAGTGTGCAGCACTAAACAAAAAAAAAAAGAAAATTTTTTTCTGTTTTAGTTCAGGTCTATACTTATCATGATCAGCATTGCCTTCATCATGATCATGATCATTATCATCAGATTGTCTTCATCCTTTCTTTAGAAGTCTAATGGGAATTCTGAGGTTGGTCTTTTCCACCTCTTACTCTATAAAAGAAAAGGTAGCCAGACATTTTATTTGTGTTCCTTACTGTTGCTCTTAGTAACTATTAAAGAGACCCTCAAAATATTGACTCAAAGAAGCAATATTTAAAAGACAAAGGATTTGCCTGATTAAATAATAAAAAAAGCTAATCTCACTGAGTAGAAACTTTATTTTATTGTCAACAAAGGCTTCTAAATGCACACCAGAGAATTGAGCAAATAGTATACCTACAGCTGTTTGGGCAGTGCTACAGATCACCATCAGCACACCAAACCCGTTCTTTCTGAAGTCTCTGTGTAACCAACAAATAAACTCGATAAAGAGAAACCAAAGGACTGGTTATACAGCTGCCTGTGAAGAAGAAACCCATGACCTTTTCTGACTGTAAAAAGTAGAAAATAAAGGATCTGAGGATACATTGTAAAAGGAGGCCATCAACCGATTTATAATCCTTGTCACCATATAATGGTTTCATTATTAAAAATCGTTTTCTATTTCTGTCTTATGATGTGGATTTATAGTTGGCTTTAAATTATCAAGTGCATGTCTAGAATTAATTTATTTTAAATAGGCCTGATGGGTTTGACAGGCCACTAATTGAAATGAGTTAATTCTGGACACAGTTTCTCATAACCAGAGGGAACAATAAAGAGTTGAAAGAAGCCGCATAATAAAGAATTGCATCTCAGCCTCACTCCAAAAGTTTGGCTACATCTAGGCTATGAGCTTGGCCATGAGGCTAAAATGGAAGGATGACATCGTATTCCTAATGGACATACTGGTCAATAAGTGGAAGCATAGCACAATAGAAAATGAAGAGGTATGACTGGAGCAGAAGAAATGACTAGTAATTCCCAAAGCCTGATCCTTAGAATCACATGGACAAATTTGAGGCCCTCAAGTGGAACTTTGTCATTAGTACATTATCAGCTTTTGTCTGATACATTTATAGATTAATCAATCGACAAATATTTATCAAGTACATATGTATAAGGAACACTGCTTTAAATAGCTTTGTAGAGGAATTTAAAAATACATTGGGTGCAGTCACTGACTTCAAAGAATACCCAGGCTACTTAGGGAGAAAGCTAACATAAGTAAAAATAAAATGAAACCTTAGGATTAAAAAATAATGCTAAAATCAATCTAGTTTAACCACTGAGTTAATCTCTTCTAGAATATTAAACTCTTCTGTAATCTTTCCAATTTATTGCTGCACAATTTCTTCTTAATACCTGTGATAGGTATTAAGTAATTCTTAAAATTTTAAGGCAATGGATTTCAATTGGACCGTTCTAATACTTATAAAGCTCTACTCTCTATTGAATCAATCTGTCTCCATAATTTCAATGTATTGGTCTTTGCTTCGACTCTCATTTAGTTTCATGTTGTCTAATCCTCTTCTCCAAGACAATATTTTTAAAATGTGCAAATGCCCATTAGGTCTCTTCTAGCTCTTTTTTTTTTTTTTAACCTCACTTGGAACCCTCTTCCTCATGTGATATTGTTACTCTTACACTCAGGCATCTCTCTCCCTGC
>NW_006442107.1:8207669-8210091 GCF_000325575.1 Pteropus alecto
CCTCAATGTTCTTTAAAGTGAGCTTTCCAAGGACAGTAAAACTGATTCCAAAAATAACGATTTCTTGTTCTCTTCAGTTTACTACTTCTCAAGCCAAAAGTCATATTTTTTGATTCATCAGTTTTACCTACATACCTAATTTTATTAATCTTTTACTCAGTCAAGCTTTCATCAGTTCCCCCTATATTGTACTTTTGCTCTGCTTCAAAAACTGAAGTTTGAGATATTTATATTTATTCCTATTAAGTAAATATATTGTAGATGTGCAGAGACCCACTGTTGCTAGAGAAACCACTTTTACTGATATACCAAGTCTCTTAAAAATAGGGAGATTTGTGTGCTGTATCATCTAGATGGTAAAATTAAGGAGGAGCCATGATGGGCTCAAGTGAGTGGGACAAGTTAATTGGAGGATGAATAGAAATTGTGGAAAAATTGGAACATATGGTGGGTAGGATACAAAATATAAGGAGAGAATGAATAAAATGAAAAAGACCTCAAAAGAAATGAAAATTATTAGATCAAAAATAAGAGGGAACTATATTCTCCTGTCACTACTAACTCAAATATTTTTTTTCCTTTGGAAGTGTTGGAAATGAGGAAAGGCAGTTGTTTCTGGAACTGAGACCTGTATGGAGTGGCCATTTTCTAGACAATCTGATTCAGTGGTTCAACAATTTGAAGGGACAATATATCTATTACTATGAACCTTCTTTTCTACACATAAGAAAAGCAGAAATCAGATCATGCAGAAATCCAGTGAGAAACAACCCTCAAAAATATTAGGGGTTCTTGCCTGTTTCGGATTAATAAAAGCCATTGCCCATCAAGGATGTTTTAGAATGCATAAAAGAATCATAAGCCATCTACTCTGCTTTGCTATAGGTTTCCTGAGTCATTTTTAGAGGCTATCTTTGAATTACAATGTATCAGGTGGGTCTTTCTGCTAATACTTCCTCATACATCTCTAGAAAGAAAATTTACCAGTTAGCAAAGGCTTACACTTCTATTCAAATTCAATACAACGCACAACTGAGTATACACATGTTAAAATATTTTTAGCTTACTATGTTAAACAAGAATTTCCTAGGTATTCCTGCTTCTAATAAAGTTAAGCTATAGAGTTTTGATTAGGGAATACATTTGTTTTAAAATGCCCTATCATATCCACTTTTATTCATTAAAGGATAAAATGGGAAATTGTGTGTTTTGTTCTTTGTTTTGTTTGTTCTTTAGATGAACAAGGGTGCACAATCAACTTCCTGCTGGTGTCCTGATCAGATTTCTTTCGCTCCTTCTACATTATACTTCAAGAGTATTGTGAATCCCAGTGAGATAAACACATGTTACCAATGTCATAGGTAGATAGTTTCAAAACAATAGAATCTAGAAATAGAACCAATGGATGATGAGGCAGAAGAGGAAGGAGGTGTCTGGAACTGATCCACCAATACCACACAATGTAGAGGCACTTCCACCTTTATCTACAACCCCATATTTTTTCCTAGGTTCTTTGACTCCTAAAATAACCTTACTGTAAGAAATTCTATCAGAAGCTTTTATTGTACTTCTTGAATAAGTGAATAGGTTTGACAGTTACTGGAAAATTTATTGTAAATTAACTTTTCGATGTGCACTGAAAGATGGTCAGTTAGGAATAAAACTTGAGCATCATATTGAAGAAGACTGAAGGAGAATTGGACTGATAATAGGAGGAAAAAAGCCTGAAACATTTCACATCTGTATTATAGTTTTCCTAATGGGCAGTTTTGAGGTTCTTAATTAAAACTAGAGCATAAGCCATTTTTATGAACAGTGCCCTCTTCTGGATACTGTTCCTTTTCTTGAGATGATTTTGAACACCTGGCATAGGAAGTCTGTTCAGTACCTATCTCTCTTAGGAAAGATTTCTCATTCCTAAGTCACTATTATTTCCATGTCCTATCTTCATAAAATTAAACACATGGCAAATTCAAATGACTTGAAAGAAGGAAGAAAGGGAGAGAGGAAGGAGGGATGGAAAAAATATAAAAGAATAGAAGGAAGTAAAAAAAAAAACAAACAAATCCTGGATTCTTAACTGAATTATTTGGTTAATAGACTCCAACAATGAATTTAAAATGGAAAAATGTTAAATCTGATGTCTTAATATAGACCATGTTCTTGATGAGGCTATAAACTGTATGAGACACAGGAAAATGCACACGAGATAAAATCAGCTGTTGGGCTACTGAACCCTGAAACTTTTTTGATGCTCAAGACCGGGGTGTTTTTAGGGAAGTCAAATAACTTGTCAATTTAAATAGATAAGTAGATAGAGGAGATGATGGATAGACACATTAGATAGATGATAGATGATAGATGATAGATGATAGATAGATAGATAGATAGATAGATAGATAGATAGATAGATAGATAGATA
>NW_006442107.1:8210217-8228476 GCF_000325575.1 Pteropus alecto
AAGGAAGGAAGGAAGGAAGGAAGGAAGGAAAGGAGATCAAGGTTAGTGAATTATATACTACTATCACACAGAAATTAGTGAGAATATGAGACATTTTTAAAATACCTTGAAAATATAAAAGGAAAAATAGTAATATTGCTTTTTAGACATAATTTGGGATTATAGAATTAATTTCATTTGCCTAGTGTTCTAGTGAATTTAGCTGGTAGGAAAATAAATAGACCTCAGTTGCCAAGATTTATATCAAAGGAGCATAGATGACTGGATCAAGAGGTTTCAAACCTGATTTGAACTCCAAATCAGTTCATTATTGTAAACTGAAAATCAAAGGCCATAAACCCTGGGGCTGGTGATAAAACAGACTGGAATATAAACCAGGAGGGCTGAACAACAAATAGATCAAAGTTGGAGAAAGAGCAAACCAGAAAACCTGTGTCACTGTGCACAGAGACAGCTGGCTTAGTTCCTGAAATCAGGATGAATACACACAGAATCAAAAGTTGATGCCAGAAATAGGTCACCAATACCTGACTTTGCCCAGAAGTTAAGCTCCATAATGCTCAATAAATATTTATTGACTATCTGACTGAATGAGTGAATATTGATAAGGAGTTATCCAGCTGCCCAACCAATGCAATACACCTCAAATGCTTTCAATTTCTTTTCTATTACTTTTTTAAAATTGAGGTAACATAGGTTTATAACCTTATGTATGTTTCAAGGGTGAAACATTATAATTCAACATTTGTATATACTATATCATACTTCACACCGAAAGTCTAGTTTCCATCCACCATCATACAATTGACTCCCTTTAGCCAGTTGCCTTCCCTCCATCCCTCTTCTCTGGTAACCTCCAATCTGTTGTTTGCCTCTATGAGGTTTTTTGTCCATCTATTTTGTTTTTGTTTTTGATTTTTTAGTATTCCAAATATAAACGAAATCATATGGTATTTGTCTTTTTCCAGCTGATTTATTTCACTTAATGTAATACCCTCAAGGTGCATCTATTCTGTTGCAAATGGCATATTTCCGCCTTTGTTATGGCTGAGTAGTATCCATCGTATATATGCACCACATCTTCTTTATCCATTTATCCATCGATGGACACTTAGGTTGTTTACCTATCTTGGCTATTATAAATAATGCTGCACTGAACATAGGGGTGCATATATCTTTTCCAATTAGTATTTTCATATCTCCATGTAAATATCTGAAGTGGCATAGCCACCCATTTGTGGTGATTTGTTATGACAACCCTAGCAAATTGGTACATATGCCTAATAGCCAACATGAGATTTATATTTTTTTGGTGGCACTTATTCAAAGTTCCCATGGAAGTGGCTAGTGTTCCAAAGAAGATCTCTTTCCTTGGAAGAGGAGATTCATTGGGCCCCAATCCAATTGTCTTCATGCCTAATTGTTGTTGGAACATCCTTCATTCATTTCACTACTCTTTAGTCTGCATCTATCACTGATTAATAAAAGTCCTCATCACCCTCCTCAGGGGCCATTTCTCTCGATGCAAAGCACAATGTTTAATTTGTCTTTTCATCCTGACACATGCTATGATCTTAATAGAAATAGCACAAAAACATTGAGATCTAAGGTTTGTTTTTAATTTAAAAAGGGGGATGAGAAAATTTTCCAGAAAGAGGAAATGAGATTTGTAAAGAACAAATATTAATGTTTTTGTAATTTTTACATGTGTTATTTGAAATCCAGATGAATCAATTGCCAAGCTAGTAGCTTGTCCCAATGATTTTCCTATTCAAAATGCAAAACCTTTGCAAAATTGCACATATCTGAGAAGGAAATTCCATCTGGAGATATAGTATGTTCTCTGTTTCTTACATCAAAATTGAGCAAACTCTCTTTCCTTTTAAGATAGTCACTAAGATCTTGTCTAATTGCACCTAGAATATGTATTAAAGAGTTCAAACATTGCTTTTAAAATACAGTGAATAAAGGGAGTTTTTGATTATTTAGCAACTTTTTTTTGCAATGCCTGGATATATATTGGAAACCATGGAAACCTTCATAAATGATGAAATTTAATGAAGATACCTTCAGCAAGACTTAGCTATCTATAAAAATTACTTTTAATATAATGATAAAATATACAAAATACCAATGAGAAATGTGAACACTTTTAAAGAATATTATCCTTTATTTTTCTATATGTATTCTAGCTATTGTCTCAAGAAAAGAAATTTGCAAGCTATTTCACAAGTGACAAACTTGGTAAAAATAATTGGTAAAAAAAACTTGGTAAAAATAATTCCCCAAAAGTACATGTGTTGCTTACTAAAGTCATTCTCTCTCTTGCTGGTGAATATTGACGTAAATAAAAGCACAAAATAAAAGTATGTATGTGTGTATATAAATATGTTTGTAAGTGCATAGGAATCCATCATGAAAGATATATAGCCAACAGATTCTTATACCATGGCATTCTTTAGGGTGGAAAATGGATAGGAGGGGGTTCATGTGGATGAAAAACTTTCAAGGTATTTTAATTTTGTAAGAACTGTTCATAATGTAAATATTTTCATGGATTATTTGTGTAAATTATTTATAATCATTTAAAATTACAAGAAAAATACACAGAGAAATTTATTACATATATTTTAGGGTAGAGAAGCTCTTTCCAAAGTATGATACAAAAGACAGAAACCAATAAGAAAATGGTTATATATTTTTTTACTTAGAAATATGTTTTCCTTGTGTCAAAAACACCTTAAGTGATGTTAAAGGTAGTAAACTGAGGAAATTATTGCAACATATTTTCCAAACCTAGGTAGTCCTCTGTAGTAATAAATCATTTAACTATGAATAAGGACAACACCCCAAAATGATGAAATCATAAAGATCTTTAAGAGGCAATTCACAAAATTTTAAATATAAAAACCATAAACTTGTAAAAGACGCTTATAAGCAATGTTACCACGTTTACCCCATGAGATTGGCAAAGATTAAAAGTAATAGTAATTTCCAGTGTCACGTGGAAAAGAATTTGGCATGAGCTTAAACTGCTATTGGTAGGAGAAGTTGGTAAAAAAGTTTTAAAAAAAATTTCTGGAGTCCAATTTTGGCAACATGTACCAAAATCCTTAAACTTATGTTTATTGTTTGGCATAGCAATCCCATTTCAAGGAGTCAATTTTAAGGATGTAATTGCATGTGTACAGAGATTAATGACAGTCCGTTGTAGTATATTTAAAAAGAAAAAATTTAAAATATTTTAAATAGCTAGTAATTTGGAACTTAAATACAATGAAATGCTTTAGAAATATTAATATGGTATTTTATGGTATTTACTATCATAGAAACATATAGCTGTATATTTTAAAAGTCAGCTTACAAAAAGATACATATTCCGTTTACATTTTTGTGTAATACTGCCCATAAGAATGGCAAATAATGTTTGATAGGTGGTTATCTCTGGGTAGTCGACTATAGGTAATTTTATATTCTTCTATTTACTTATTTTATAATAAACACTGATTATATGTGCAATAAAAAGTTTTTGTTAAAAATAACTTTTTATTAACTCAGCTTATTCATCATTTACAATGCACGCAGACTGATTATAGCCAAATTTGGGATCTTTTATCTTCAGCAAAGAATACAAATAAAAATTAATCTCCTAGTATTCTAGTTGTAGTTCTTTTTTGAGTTCAACTGAAGTTTAACAGTCATTTAATCTCCAATCTTGACAGGATGCTGTGGGTAGCCATTTAACATGAATTGACATCAATCAGAATGTCAACGGAAATTTAATCCAAAGGGAATTTTTTTCTTTTTTCATAGAGGAAGAAATGAGATAATCTGAGGCAGTAAGAATGGAAACATTCTTAATTAAAAAAAAAAGTCTATATTGGTTTCAGAATTTCCAGTAGTTTATTGAAATTTCATGAAGGAAATAGACCTTATAAAATTGGTCACTGGATACATCTCCTCCAATACCACCTCCATCCCTCTAAATATTTGGCATTTCTCTAGCAGCTTTAAGAAATCAATTTCCTTATGGGAAATATACTTGTTCAATTTTATAGCTTTAATTTAGTCAAGGCTTTTATATATTTTCCAGGAGTTTGATTAGTAAAAACCCTTTTAAAAAAATCAAAAGAGTTTACATTAGTATGAAATATAATAATAAAAGCTACTAATACTAGTTAACATTCATGGGGATTTATAAATTGCAAATCATTTTCATATACATCGCTTAATTTATTCCACATGATGACACTGTAAAGATAGCTGTTTTTAATTCCACATTTATAGATGAAGAATTTGTCCTGATCATACAAGTGTTAATTTACCTGAGATCATTTGGCTAGTGAGTAGCATTTTCCACTACCCTAGATTCCATTTCTAAAAGTGTTTTCACAGATTCTGACTTGCATAGATGGTTATATCCAGTGCAGGGGGAGAAAACAGATTAAAGTTCAGATCATTTGGGGATTTATAAACCAAGCCAGCCAGTCTTTCCAGATGCGGTGGATGTCAGCATTTCCTTCTGTGACCCAGTTTGAAGAGGCCAGAGTATAGACTACTTAGGCCTCTTTCCTGTGTTCCTACTCTTAGCCTCATAGATTTGGACCTTGAGGAATGGGTGAAATCAGGAAACTCAGAGGAATTAGAAAACACAGAAATAGGTAGAGAAAAAGAGTCAAAAAGTTTAGTTGGGAGGGAAAAAGTTGTAATGGAAAATAGGGCAGAATGGGAGGAAAGTTAATTATAAGATTTTATAGTTTTTTTTTTCCCTCCCTGGAACAAATAAGAAAAAGTTAGGAGGCATAACTGCCTGGAAAATGTCTCTGGAACAGGGAAAATATTGAGGCTTAAGAGGGCATACCAGAATCCAAAGTTAGACACCTGTCTAAAATTTTCCCCTAGCTGTTACCTTGTAATAGTATATAAATTTGATTATATATCATATTATCATATGAGCATATTTAACCATGAGTTGTACTTATGATACTTCTAATTAGCTTAATTAAAAATATGTGCTTCCTTAGTGAAAAGAAACACATTAACTGAAGAAAAGAAATTTAAGGGGGAACAAGGTTGCTGTTTAGTTTTAAATATCCTTTTTTTGTTTGTTTTAAGGAACTGATTATTATTTGGAATAAATAAAGTAAGCATTCATTTTAGTTAAGAAATTTAATTGTCATAAACTCTGAAATAGTAGTCAATTGGACAACATATATATTCAATTTAGAAGAATAGAGAGGTTAGATTAGATTAAAACAATTTAGATTGCTAAAAGCCTATGATTAGCACACAATATTATGATCGGGAGTTAAGCTGTTCCACTTTGAGAAAATTTTAAAGATGTCTTATTTACTCATTTATTCACATTGAAAACTCTTTTAGATGGATTCAATAACAACAAAGCTGAACAGCTTTTCATCTTAAGACTTTCTAGGAGTTATACTTGACTAAAGTATATTAAGTCATTAAATCATTAGAGCAGTGTTTCCAGCCTTGACTGAACATTGGAATTCCTTGTTGAGTTTTACAAAATACCAATATTTAGAACTTAAACCTAGAGTTCCTAATGTAATTGATCTGGGGTATGGGCTAAGCCTCAGGAATTTTAAAACTCCCCAGGGAATACTAGTTTATGAGAAGACGAGCTTCAGAAACTCCATTATTCCTGCAAGGCACTGGTTGGCATAAATTAAAGCGGGCACAGTCCAAAGCAGGGCAGGAGAAATAAGACAGAAACAGAAAGTATTCATTTCATTTGTTTCTTAGGTAGATGACTGTCCTGCTTATTAGTACTATGCCTATACAGCAAAAACAGTACAACAACAAATTACCTATTAATTAGTATGTTGGGCAGTGTAGGAAGCTTGATTAAGGAAAGAGCTCTATAAAGGAGAGTTATTTCTGCCTGATTTTGTACAGAATCTTTAGGATTCTTACTGATACAGCTTACCTACTTTGGCCTTTCTTTTATTCATTAACTATGAGTTCCAGCTGCATACTGAGGATAGTGATGGAAAGAGAAATAAATAATATATGAACTTTACCCCAGAGAAGCTTACACATGAGAAGATGAAGCATGTACACAAAGAGCTACACAAACAAACATATAACTGCAGACACAGCTACAAAGATATATGATCAATACTATGGCAGAAGCACAAGTCAACCAATCACGTCATGAGCTCAAAGGGAAAAGATTTATTCTTCCAGAATTTTACATTGCCAATTATGTAGTAGATGACCATACAAAAACCATATTTTATCAACAATGTATTTCTTAATATGTTCATTTTGATAATTAAAAACTCTTTAAAGATAATAATCACATTATATTTATTTTTATTCCCTTTGAATCCAGCAGAGTTTATGCCTTGATACATTTTTTTTTAACAAATGTAAATTTGCAATTAAAACAGCTGGGAAACCTTAATGGATTAAGGAGAGCATCTAACTGAGGATCTTACAAGAGAGAAACTAGAAAGGATCTTTGTGGGTATGAGTTCTTAACCAGAGAATACGCTAGCTAGTTTATGCAGGAAAGGATTCTGTAAGTTGTATAGATAATTCACAAATAATTCCAAAGCGTTGGAAAAGGCTAAGGAAATAGCATCTACACTGAGTTTCCAGGACAATTTCCATTCCACATTGCAGAACCTGCTCAGCAAAGGAGCTGTCATACCATATTCAGGAACCTTTCAAATCAGGAAGCCACAACCACATTGCCAGGTACATAACTAGGCTAACTCTGTGGCAATTTACAAAAGTAAAATTGATGTTCCATTGACATATCTCCCCACATAATTAAACTCGAAATCATTTTTCATCTCTCATGCATGCATCTAATTAGAAGAACCTATATTACAGGTCTGCATTTTAGAATCAACAATTATCATCATCATCATCTTACTAGCACAGCAGCATTTACACTATTGAGATCAAATAAATTATTTTTATTGGTATGAAATGACAAGAAAGACCCTGGGACCCTGAAGGAACTACCTTCTCTAGACTGGTGATAGAATCACTGCCAGAGAACTGAGGACATCCACAATGGCAGTGGATTTTTTTTAGGAATAAGAAGTCACTTCACTGAATTTTCTATGCTGTTGAGCCTTGTATTAATTTACAAGAAAGCCGTCTTCTGGGATAGGAATGCTGGGAAAGATTCAAGCTGCCCTAGAAAACAGCACTCTCTAAAAGCTTCTCTCATCACCCATGCCTCAGGGAACTGAACTGGGAACCTAATTTATTTGCCTGGCTGGTCTTCATTGCGGCACCCTGACGGAGCCTCAAGTATGGTGTTAGAAATGAAACTTTAAGACATTCTTGCCCATAGAAACAGCTAATTCTCTGTCCAAGTGTGCAGGTCTTGCAGCCTGAGTGCTCTCTGCTATTTCCCACTCCTTCCTCCCATCTTCTCACCCCTAGACCTTCAGTCCAGGAGTCACTGTCACTGCTGCTACTCTCCTGAGCTGTTGAGACCAAGTCTAAGGGAAGTGAGATGCATATAGAACAATTCTCCTGATTAATAATCCCACTGATCAGCATTTAGGGAAATGCTGATGGTTCTAGGTGTAAATGACTCTGCTTTCCATCGATCCCATCAGAGAAGTCTTTGCTTCCTCTTAAGTGGTTAGAAAAAAATAATAATAAAATAAAGAGAAAAAGACTTTTTAATGGAAAAACCATGAAGGAACCAGAAGGCCTAAGTTTTTTAAATAAAATATACATAAGAAAAATATCAAACTAAACAGTGCAAACAAACAAAAGCACTTCTAATATTATAGTTGGGTTGCCAGATATTTCTATCTAGATTGCCAGCTAATCACCAAATTATTTTTTGCCCAAGATCATGTTCTTTCTCCCCAACTAGACTAAGTCTCTTAAAAATGGAGAAAAGTTTGGAACAAATTAGGCTTAATTTGGGACACAATGTTTATTGCTTAGTAAGCTGTACTATTCAAGCAAATTTGAAAACTGACCTTGTACTTCTTTGTTTACAATTTTCTTGTTATTTCTAAACTGACCAAGTCCTTTAAAGTTCGCAAGATCAGTGTGTGCCTCCACAAGTGATAGTCTCTTGTGGCTATTGTTCATGGTTTATTCTGTTATTAAATATCAAATTTTAGACTCTTTTGAATTTCTATATCCTGCTGTATACTAATTTATTATTTCTGTTGGAATAATTCTATTGATTCTTTACTGACAAGTTCATTGTTGGAAGTCTTAGCTACCCCATTTTCCATGTTTTTATTTATTTTATTGTTATTATTTTTTAACAAACTTCTGACTTTCCATTTTTCTAACTTCACCCCTCATAACCTTGTACATTTTTACTACTTTCAATCTCACTCTTCAGTTTCTTGTTTTTAACTGACTCACATTCCTAATAAACAATTTCAAATTACTTATGCTTTGAAAAGATACATTTAAAAATTACTCTCAAATCACAAACATTTTAGGAAGTTTATACTATCAGAGAACTCAGCACTAAATACAATCTCATTGTAGCAGAAAAAATGATTGATTGAATCATGGATATGGTATGTAAATTGACATAACTTGTGCGAATCAATAGCTTTTGTTTATTCAGAGACAAAAAAAAAAAACTACCACCCACTGGTTCTTGATTGAATTTTTGACTTGTTAACTTGCAGACACTGTTAAGTTAAACACTAATGGCTCTTTTGGTAATAATAACACATATAGTGTCTACAAAAAAACAAGTTTCAAGTGTTTGCTATATATAAATTCATTTAATTCCCATTTTACAAATAAGAAGGAACCTAGGAGGTTGTTTCTCTAAATGCTCTATTTTATAGATGAGGAAAATGAGGTACAGAGAAGTTAGCACAGCCAGTATGCAAAAAAACAGGTACTACATCCTGAAGTTTGATTCCAGTGTCCATGTTCTTGACCGCTAATCTATACAGACTTTCAAAGGCAGCCTCAAAACAGTTGCAGCTTATTGAGGTGCTTACAGTATGCTGGCCACTGCTCTGAATGCTTTTTATGTATATAATTGTATATTCTTCTCAATACCCATATCAAGTAAGTGCCTCTGTCAGATTGTGCGTACTTGGCTTGCAAACGCTGTATGCGGGATCCATTGGAAGAGCAGAAGGTGTGTTTTGGGGTACTCCTTCCAAAAGTTACACTCTGAATGATCACAGCTAAGTCACCATACTCCTCTTCATCCCTATCTTCTCAATAGAGCTAAAGGCAGAGGTCATGCTCATCTCACTAGTTTGTTGCAGGAATCACATGGACTGACATTGGCAGGATGCTTTGTACTTTAAAAAGCTTGCCTGTCCTATCTCGCTTGGTGTCTGCTGCCTTGCATGCTGCCCTCTCTTCCAGGCTCCCTCCTACCACTTCTCAGAAGTTGACCTTGCTCAGAACATTTTTCTGGCTTTGTAATTTCTATATAGAGCCACTTATCTTCTGAACCTCCTCCTGGGTAATTTAATTGCTCTTAAAGAGACAACACATTAATACATCTGAAGGGGTCCAGAATATGCCACTGTGTCATTAAAATTATTGTGAGCAGAAGGCATTTAAGGTCCTGAAATCTCTTTTGTATCTAAAAGCAAAGCCTTGTAAAGGAACTCAATTGTTATAAACACCCTTCCAGGGAACAAGAAGGGAAAATTGACTCATCACTGGAGATAGAAATTCCTTATACCACACATAAACAGACATTGTCACATGACTAATATATTTCTTATCTGTTCGCCTAAGGGCCCATTTATCATTCTAAAAAACATTTATTTTTCCTTTAGTGTTCTTTCTCCCCTCCTTCCCTTATTTAGATAGTGTATAAGCCCCAAATCTTAAGCATTCCTTTAAGTCACATTTTTGTGAACTCTTATACCTGTGTCATTAAATTGTGTCTTTTCTTTTGGTAATCTTTCTTTTGTCAGTTTAATTCACAAGCTCCCAAGAACAGCATATAAGAGGAAGAGGAAAAGGTTTTTCCTCCATGTTAGGATGTTAATGGCTAAGGTTTAACAGTTAAACACCAGAAGTTTAACAGCAGTTATCTCTGGAGAAGTGATCAGAGGTAGATTTATATTTTTAGATTTTTCTGCACTTTCTTATTTTCTTTTTTCTTTTTGTAAATATCTATTGATTTTTACACCCAGATTTAAAAATATATTCAATGCAGAGGCATTGTGAAGGTGCTACCTAGCTCCCAATGCCACTCTTAGCTGTCCACCTTCATCAAAAGTGGCCCCTGGGAGGTATTTGTGACCTGGAGTTTTAGTAATTATATCTCCAATCAGGTTATGGATTCCTTATACAAGTGTAGCCAAACAGATTATCTTTGTAGGAATTTTGAATAGGGACTGAGAGGGACAGATAATATCTTCTCATTTTCTTTGGAGGTGAAATATGTACATTTGGCATCTGTGGAGAGGACAATTTTCACCTACTATGCAGACCAGAGAAGCAGGCAAAATAAATATGAGGAGATGGATTGGGAAAAGAGGGAAATAGAAAAGAATGAAATCCCTTATAGAGAAAAACAAATAAGAGGGATAGAGAAAAGGTTTGGGGAGCTTCTAATCTCCTGATTCAAGTTCTTGTTATCTCACGTGACACTCTCCAAGAACAATTACTTGTTCTTCTTAAACCAGCCCAAAGTCAATTTCTTATATTTTCAGACAAAACAATTTCAAATTATGAAACATAATTTATTTCAAAATATTGTTGATGGAAGATGATGTATTTTATGCATAAAATCTCTGCCTTTCTGTCAGAAGATTTCTAAGAACAATACTTCCTAACCCAAAGGAATAACCCACTATTGCTCATAATTATGAATGTCATGTCAGAACAGTGAGGAAATGTTTATGGACTGGGTCACCTTCCAATACCCTTTCAGGTTTCATACTTTATCACGTGTGTTAAGGCAATAACACCAACATCACACCTGGACAATAGTCATTCTCATAACTTTTGAGTCGTATTTTCAATTCGGTCTATCATAATGAAATCACAGCTTAATTTTTGAACATCATTGCCTGATATGCCAGCAGGGTCAACCACTATGCCTCTGGCTACTCTGGTGATTGTGGAATAATAGGTATGTTCTCTTTACTGCTTTTTTTTTTTGACTGTCAGCCCCTGCAGCCACAGGCAGATGCTGCTGTGGTTGGGCCCAAACTGATTTAATGATTTTAACCTGGAGCAGTAAAAATAAAGATATTTCAGAGAATGGTACCCAAAGACTAATTGATGTCAGAGCTGTGATATGAGAACAAATTATAATTTGTTTTTGCTGTAAAGGTCAATTAATTTGATCTTGTCCTACATGTTTGATATGACTTATCGGATAGTCAACTGAGAAAATATATTGTGTGATTTTTAGCACATTTTTTTTTTATTTGAAAAAGGTAAAATACTTTATTTTTATTCAGGGACATGAAACTCTATGTAGTATAAGGTTACTACATTTCTTGGCTGAGGTAGAACATTAAACATATTGGCCACATAATGTAAATGGTGTATTAATCAAATACTTGTTTCATGCCTATCATGTAATAGTCTGCTTTTCTATGTACTGGGGAACCACAGTGAACAAAACAAATAATGCCATTACATCTTTCTGGATTTATGTCTTCGTGAAAGGAGATGGTAGAATACAAAACAAATAAAGGAGGCCACACAGTGATAAATGACATGAAAAAAAATGACATGGAAAGAGGATGTGAGTACCTTAAAGGAGGAAGTTTCAATTCAAAGTACAATGTTCTCATAAAAACTTTATTGAGCAAAGGCATGAGATGAGGGAACAATCCATACAGTATCTAGGGGGCAAAATGTCCCAGATGGGAAAAATAGCAAACACATTGTCCCTGGCAAGTTTGAGGACCTGCAAAACAGTGAGTGTAGCTGAGTGAGCGAAGAGACTAGTAGCAAATGATGACAGAAAGTAAACATGGAGACTTTATCATGGAGGGCCCTAGTGACCGTTTTGATTTTACTAAAATATAAAATGAGAAGTTATTGGAATTTTTTAAGCAAAAAAAGTAGCATGATATGAATTATGTTTTTTAACAATGTTATTGAGGTAAATAATATACCATACAATTCGTCCATTTAAAATGCATGGTTTGATGCTCTTTACATATATCCACAGGATTGTGCAACCATTACTACAATCTAATTTTAGAGCATTTTTGTTTCCGCAAAAAGAAAACCGATATCCATTTACTGTCACTACTCATTGCGCCCTCTCTACTTCCCTCTATCCAAGCCCTTAGCAAACACTAATCTGTCTTCTGTTTCTATGGATTTACTTATTTCACTTAGCATAATGTTTTCAAAGTTTATCCAAGTTGTTGGTTGTATCAGTATTATTTCTTTTTATTGCTGAATATCATTCTATTGTATGGATATGCCACATCTTTTTTATCCATTCATCAGTCGATGGACATTTAGGTTGTTTAGTCTCTTTTATTGTAGCTGTCCTAGTGAGAATGAAGCAATAACTCATTGTGATTTTTAGTAAATTTTTCTATGACTAATGATGTTGAAGTTTTTCTGTGTTAATGGCCATTCATACATCTTTAGAGAAATGTATATTCAAATGCTGTACATTTTTTAATTGGGTTATCTGTCTTTTTCTTTATGACTTGTATGAGTTCTATCTCCTAGACACAAGTCCCTTATCAGAAAAATGATATTCAATATCTTCTCCCATTCTATGGGTTGTCTTTTTACTTTACTAATAGTATCATTCGCAGCCAAAAAAAAAAAAAGTTTTTAACTTTAATGCAGAACAATTATCTAAGTTTCTTTTGTTACTTGTATTTTTGGCATTGTATTTAAGATATGATTAACACAAGGTAATACAGATTTATGCCTATGTCTTCTTCTAAGAGTTTTATAGTTTTACCTCTTAAATATAAGTTTATGATCCACTCCGAGTTTATTTTCACGTATGGTGTGAGGTAGAGGTTAAATGTTATTCTTTTGCATGTGTACATCCAGCACCATCGTTGAAAAGACTGTTCTTTCTCCCAAATGAATTTTCTTGACATTCTTGTTAAAATTAATTAATCATAAATGTAATAGTTTGTTTATTGACTTCCAATTTTATTCTGAGACCTATGTTTATGACAGTACAACATTGCCTTGATTACTGTAGTTTTGTAGTAAGTTTTAAAAATGAGAAGTGTGAGTCTTCCAAATTCTGGCTGGTTATAATGTATAATCCTTTTTATATGTTTCTATATCAGTTTGAAAGTATTTTGTTGAGAAATTTTACATCTGTATTCATAGGAGATATTGGACTCTAGTTTTATTTTCTTGCGATATTTTTGTCTGGTTTTGATATCAAAGTAATTCTGGCTCTGTAGAGCAAGTTGAAAAGTGTTCCTATAATTCTATTTTTTTGGAAGAGTTGGTGAAAGATCGATATTATTCTTTGAGAGTCTGGTAGAATTCAACAGTGAAGTAATCCAAACCATGTGCTGTAGATCTATTCATATTTTCTACTTCTTTTAGGTGTATATATGTTTATAATTATTGTATCTTTCTATTATTGTAGATTGACCTTTGTATCATTGGGAGCTATCTCTTTTTATCTTCAGCAATATTTTTTTGCTTTAAAATCTACTTTGCCTAATATTAGTATAGCCACTTCAGCACTTTCATGGTTGCTGTTTATATGGTATATATTTTCTCATCCTTCTACTTGCAACTTATTTGTATTTTTTAATATAAAGTGTGTCTTTTAAGTAGCATAGAGTTCAATCTTTTTTTATTATTGGAGGTGGAGCAATTATCCAGTCTAACTTTTTGTGCCTTCTAATTGGTGTACTTCTTTAACATTTAATATCATTGAAATGGTTGGATTTACCTCTAACAGTTTTCTTTTTGCTTTCTATATGTCTCTTGACATTTTTGTTTAAATTTCTCTATTTCTTTTGTATTGTCATCTTTTTTATTAAGTAGATATTTCCTAGTATAACGTTTTAATTCCTTCAATGATTTCTTAAAGTATATTTTTCTTTAGTTGTTGTTATATGTATATCTTAACTAATCAGAGTCTTCTTTAGATTTATACTGAATTAGTTCCCCCCAAATATAGGACATTTAATCTTATATAGCTCCATTCCTTCATCCTTCTTTATGGAAATACACACACACACACACACACACACACACACATACATACATATATATACATATAACACATATATTTATATTTATACATAACACTATACCTATTTGTATGTTTATATATAACATATATAACCTTTTTATATATAATATAGTAAATATATTTTTATGTATATTATGTACATGCTTTAAACCCAATAATACATTTTCATAATTGTTACTTTATATGCTTGCTATGGACTGAATGTTTTTGTCCCTAAAAATTTATTATGTTGAAACTGTGATCTCCAATGTGATGGTATTTGATGAGGTCTTTGAGAGGTAATTAGGTCATGAGGGTGGAGTCCTCATGGTAGGATTAATGTCATTAGAAGAGACACAAAAGACCTCGCTTCTTCTCTTTGCTTTCTGTCACATGAGGATATAATGACAAGATGGCCATCTGCAAACTAGAAAGTAGGCTGTCACCAAACACCAGATTTGTCAGCACCTTAGTCTTTGACTTTTTAGTCTCCAGAACTGTGAGAAATAAATGTTTGTCATTTAAGTCACTCAGTCGATGATAATTTGTATAGCAATCCAAACTGTCTAAGATAATAATTATACATATTTTTAATTATGCTGAGAGAATAAATAAAGGCAAGTATATATTTATAGAGTTTGTTATATAATAAACTTCTTATGTACCCTTTCTGATTCTCTTTATTCCTGTGGACTTTTGTTACTATCTGTTGTCATTTCCTTACTCCTATATACCTTTTTCCCTACCCACCTCCTTCACGCTGTTATTGTCAAATGTATTATAGGGTCATAATGCAATTATATACACATTATTTTCTGCAATTCATTTTTGAAATCATGAGAAGTAAGAAGCAATGTGTAATTATATTATCTTTTGTCATTACCTATGCATTTACTTTTACTGGCACTCTGTTTTCTTATGTGGATTTGAATTACTGTCTTGTGTCATGTGCTTGCAGAGTAAAGAACTTTCTTGAATGTTTCTTGTAAGACCAGTCTGCTAGTAATAAATTCTGCTATTATTTGTTTGTTTGTTTGTTTGTTTTATAATTTGGGAAAGTATTTATTTCTTCTTTATCTTTGAAAGGTGGTTTTGCTGGATTTAAGATACTTGATTGAGAATTTTAATTTTTTAAGCACTTGGAATATGTTGTCCCACTGCCTTCTGGCCTCCATTGTCTCTGAATTATCAACTATTAACCTTATTGAATCCCCATATATCTGATAAATCATTTTTCTCTTACTGCCTTAAAGACTTTCATTTTATTGTGGACTTTCAACATTTTCACTGATATCTGTAAGGGTAGGTATCTTTTTGTGTTTATCTTACTTGGAGTTTGTTGAACTTCTCGACCAAGTAAATTAATGTTTTGATCAGATTTGAGAGGTGTTCAAACATTATTTCTTCAAATACTTTTTCTAGTCCTTTCTTTTTATCCTATTCTTTGGTATTCCCATTACATATATGTTGGTGTGATTAATGGTAACCCCAATTTCTCTGAAGCTCTGTTTATTTTTTCTTTTTTTTCCTATCCTGTCAGAAATGTCAGAAAAATTCTATGTAGGTTAAAAAGTAACTAGGGAAATGTGGTTAAAGGAGAGAATAAATGTTTTTTAATGTTATAGAAATGAAGTCCAAAAAGAGGGTAAGCAACATTGTTGTCAAAGTCAGTATATGATGTGTATGGTTTCTGAGAGGTAAAGAAAGCCATAATACATCTTTAAGTAGTTAAGAAAGGGAGAACATAGTGGAGGATGTGCTTTAGGAATCCAGATCTGACTGTAGCCTTTAGTAGATCAAAGGTAGGTAAGAACCTAAGGAGGCACTTAGTATTAAAGGGGGGAGGGAGAGAGGAGGGAATTACTGAATAAGAATATGCAGAGAAAATGGGCCTGATTTATTACCAGAAGAAATATGTCTTTTTTTATTTTGCGGTGCCATGTGCTATATTAGGACAAAATTAAGATCACTGCAATGTTATCATTTCTAATTATTTCATAGTGAGCTGTCTTTAGTTTTACTTCTAAGGAGCTAGTAGGTAAAATGCTTTTTATGTTTATCTTTCTATCCAAAGTAAGGGTCTTAATTGCCTGTTGCTTCTAAACTAACTTCTTACCAATATTCCCAGATAATCTCTGGAGAAATAAAATTTTCATCACATATTTCTCATTATAGAAAACTAATTAGAGTTCTAATTAGTATATAAATGGTTTTCAAAATAATCTTCTTTATAATACAAAAATAATTTACTTTTTCAATTAAATTTTGTGCTTGGCAAAATTTTAAATTGATTATAGTTTTGAAGGATTTGGATATTATGGCTGAGTCTTTGCTTCCCTTTTCCTCATGGGATACAAGGAAAAGGAGAAATAGCGAATAACAGAATTTGTTCTTATTTGTGTACTTTTGGGAATGTGTATTAGTTTTCTTTTCCTAAATCTTGGTCTGGACTCCTCTATCCTTATTTATTTAACTTATGCTTAATTACTTACTTATTGTTCAATGTGTTTATGCAGAAATAAGTGTTCCCCTAACAGGATGGTCAAGTAAAACAATGGCCATTTAGCCTTAGGAGAAAAACCTATGAAACAAGTTTAATACAATTTTAGTGAAAATCCAATATAGTTTTTAAAGATGATCAGCATTATTCTAAAACATTGAGTATAGAAGGAGATGATTTTAGCAAGATATATAAAAGCCAGACCACACAGGTCCTTATCAACTATCTGAGAGAGTATTGCCTTTGCTTAAGAAAAATGAGAAGTAAATAGTTTTAGTGAGGAGGTAATATGATCAGTATTACAGTTGAAAAGATCATCTGTTTATACTATAGAAAACATTAAATAGGGCTGGATGAATCAAAATATAGTCATGCTTCAATTTCTTCCAATTACTTTGCCTTCAGCAAATGTTGTTAGAGCACCTATCATGTGTTATAGACACTATCTCAAGATACAGATTAAAGCTACTATCTCTTTCTTCCAGCTGAGGATATTGATAAACAAAGCATTTTAATACTTTCATGTCTCTAACCCAAGACTCCACACTCTACCTATTGATCTAGCTTGCCTAGCTTGCTTTGCAGAAAAAATGATTATTGTCAGATTCTAACTCACTAGGTCTCTCTCTTTTTTTTATAATAAACATTTGTATGTGCGTGTGTGTATCTATATATAACCTACTATGTGCCAAGAATTCTTCTAGGCACTGAACATACATTATTGAACTAAAGAAGAACCTGCCCTCTTGGAACTTATATTAAATCTCTACACACTAGACTAAGAAAAAAAGAGATAAGATGAAAATAAATAAATACAAATAAAATTAGAAATGAAAAAGGAGACATTGCAATTGATAACACAGAAAAACGAAGGATCATAAAAAATACTATGAACAATTATACATAATATATGGGTAAATATATGGAACATAATAATGAATAAATTTCTAGAAATATACAACCTACCAAGACTGAATCATGAAGAAACAGAAAATCTGAACAGACCAATTATTAATTAAGAGATTGAATCAGCAACTAAAAACCTCCCAACAAAGAAAAGTCTATAGATGGCTTCAATGTTGAATTCTACAAAACTTTTAAAGAAGAATTAATGCCAATTCTTCTCAAACTTTTCCAAAAAAAAAAAAAAAAGAGGAAGAAACACTTCCAAATTTATTTTACAAGACCAACATTACCCTGATACCAAAGCCAGATGAGGGTGCTACAAGAAAAGAAAATTACAGGACAATATTTCTGATAAACATAAATGCAGAAATTCTCAACAAAATATAGGCAAACCTAATTTGACAGTACATTTAAAGAAACATATGCCATGATCAAGCAAGATTTATTCCAGGGCAGGGACACAAAAATGGTTCAACATGCACAAATCAATAGATATGATATACCACGTTAACAAAACGATAAAATTAATAGGATTATCTCAATAGATATAGAAAAGCACTTGACAGGTTTCAACATCTTTTCATGATAAAAACTCTCAACTAATTATGTGTAGATGAAATGTACCTTAACATTTGATAAAAACTCTCAACTAATTATGTGTAGATGAAATGTACCTAATAATATATAATATATATTTT
>NW_006442107.1:8228869-8232099 GCF_000325575.1 Pteropus alecto
TAATATAATATATATGATATATATTATATATTTGTGTATAAATGTATATTATGATATATAAATCTCATAGTTAACACCATTCTCAAGAATAAAAACCCTAAAATATAAAAAAAAGTAAAACACTAAAAACATTTCCTCTAAGATTACAGACAAGACAAGGATACCTACTCTTGCCACTTTTATTCAGTATAGTATTGGAAATACTACATGATGAGAATTCTTTCACATGGTATAATATATCAAATCGCATTACATCCTTTAAATATATTGCAGTTTTAGCTCTCTGCCTGATTGTTTTGAGCTGGGACTTTGGTCTTCTTTTGTCTTCATACTTGAACTTAGACTGGAACTATATCATTGGTTCTTCTGGATTTCCAGATTGTTGACTACAGATCTTGGAAACTCTTGGCTTCCAGAATCACATGAGATAATTCTTTATAGTACATCTCCTGATAGATGATAGATAGATGATAGATAGATAATATATAGATGATAGATAGATAGATAGATAGATAGATAGATAGATAGATAGACAGACAGACAGACAGACAGTGACAGATCCTATTGATCTGTTTCTCTGGAGAACTCAGACTAATAAACTTATGTGTACCTTATAAAGTACTAGAAAGTAATGAATAATTATGGTCCTAACACCCAATCCAAACAGTAAATTACTATTGCTCTACCCTTTTGCACATCTTAGTATTTTGATAGTTCTCCACTCTGTAGATTCTGCCTTCTTACCAACAAATAAATTACAAAAAAAATTGTTTTCCAGTCTTTCTTGTGCTGGGTGCCTGGGGTAATTGTGATTCCACAATTAGATGCACCCATATTAGACTAATTCAGAGCTAAGTTATACAGGGACTATGAATAGGAGGCATTCATACTTCTAGTATGAACTGGAACCAGTAGTGTGGTGGCTTCCTGATTATAGCAGATGTTTTAGCTCTCCCAGAAAGTCATTTTGGAATGTGGAGGTACACAGTGGTGTTATTCTTGGAAGCTCACCTTGAGTCTGTTTCTTCAGTCTCTGTATTGATTCTTTAAGTGCTTGCACTTAATAAATTCCTTTATTTTAAATATTGGTGTATATACATCTATCTATCTATCTATCTGTCTGTCTGTCTGTCTGTCTATCTATCTATCTATCTATCTATCTATCTACATATATAAATGAATTACAATTTTCTTTTTAAATGACATATCAGTGAAGTCAAAAAATAAAATAAACACTAAAATGCCACTCTTTGAAAAAGTATTTGAGACAAATGACAATAAAAGATAAATGCAAATAAAAAACCTCTACTCATTTGCTAGTCTCAGAACACAAATTTCTTTGCTTTTTCATTTCTTAGCTCATCCTTTTCAAAAAGAATCAATCCTGGCCTGGACTATAGGAAATACTGAGAGGGGTCAGCTCACCTAAAACAAAATAATAACAACAAAAAATTACATAATTAGGAGTAAAGTGACTATCAGGCAAATAGAAGCAGAGGAGTGTAATCTTTACTAAGAACAGGGTATTATAAGCTTAAATAATAAGAAGAGAATTGCTATAGCAAGATTGTAATGAATGTTCAGTGTACGTAGGGACAAATTGAGACAACGATGATGGAAAAGGGGAGGATTCAAAGATCCAAATTTTCAAAGGGGAATGGAAATAAGGCACATGCAGAAGAAAATGGATGATTGCATATATAGAACTATCCTTTTCATATTTGTAATGGTAACCACACACCAAAGATTCAGAACTGAAGTATGTAACATAAAACAAGAAGACTAGAACCAAAACCCACAAAAGCCAACCAAAATAAAGAAAATCAACGATGATAAAAGGGGAGGATTCAAAGATCCAAATTTTCAAAGGGGAATGGAAATAAGGCACATGCAGAAGAAAATGGATGATTGCATATATAGAACTATCCTTTTCATATTTGTAATGGTAACCACACACCAAAGATATACAAATTTCATATTTCAATAATCACCCTAAATGTAAATAGACTGAACTCACTGATAAAAAGGCATAGAGTTGCAGAATGGATCAAAAACAAAACCCAACCATATATTGCATTGCCAGTAGACACATCTCAGGTTCAAAGACAAATATAGACTCAAAGTGAAAAGATGGAAAATGATATTTCAAGCAAATGGCATTCAGAGAAAAGCAGGGGTAGCAGTACTAATATCAGATAAAATAGACTTAAAAATAAAAAAGAGACACTGAAGTACACTTCATAATGATAAAGGGAATCATGCACCAAGAAGACATAACACTTATTAACATCTATGCTTCCAATAAGGGAGTCCCAAAATATGTAAAATAATTACTAACAGAACAATGGGACAAACAGACAAAAACACTATTGTAGTAGAGGACCTAAATACCCCACTGTTAGATACGGACAGATCATCCAAACAGAAAGTCAATAAGGAAATAACATCCTTAAATGACACATTAGAACAAGTGGACATAATTGACATCTACAGAGCCTTCCATCCTAAAACAGCTGCTTATACATTCTTCCTTTAGTGCACATGGAACATTCTCAAGAATTGACCACATACTGGGAAACAGAGGTAGCCTCAACAAATATAAGAGGATTGAAATCATACCAACCATAGTCTCTGATTATAATGTTTTGAAAAAGAAATCAGGAAGAACCACAAAAACATGGAGATTAAACAACATGCTACTGAAGAATAACTGGGTCAGAGAAGAAATTAAAACAGAGATCAAGAGATACACAGAAATGAATGATAATGATAGTACAACATATCAAAACTTTTTGGACATGGCAAAAGTGGTCATAAGAGAAAAGTTAATATTTTTACAGGCCTATCTCCAAAAACAAGAATGAGCCCCACCCCCCCAAAACAACCTTACACTTCAGCTTAAAAAAACAGAAAAAGAAAAAAAACTAGAAGAGGAAGAACAAATGAAGCCTAACGACAGCAGAAGAAAAGAAATGGAAGCAAACAAAGTGTCCTATGATAGATGATTGGCGAAAGAAGCTGTGATATATATATACAATGGAATATTAGTCATAAGAAGAGATGAAATACTGTCATTTGCAACAACATGGATGGAACTTGAGATAATGATGCTAAGCGAAATAAGCCAGACAGAAAAAGTTGAAAATCACGTGATATCACTTATATGTAGGTTATAAACCTAAAAGCAAAAAATGAACAGGACAAACAAACAGAGACTCATGGGCATGGAA
>NW_006442107.1:8234123-8283642 GCF_000325575.1 Pteropus alecto
TGTCGACAACATGGATGGAACTGGAGATAATATGTTAAGCGAAATAAGTCAGACAGAAAAAGTTGAAAATCACATGATATCACTAATATGTAAGATATAAATCTAAAAGTAACAAATGAGCAGGACAATCAAACAGAGACTCACGGACATGGACTATAGACTAGTGGTTACCAGAGAACTATAGACTAGTGGTTACTAGTGGGGTGGGGAGGAGCAGGGAGATAGATGGGGTAAAGGGGGTATAGGCGGATGGGGAGTGAAGTGGGTAAAGAGGATCAAATATACGGTAGCTGAAGGAAACTAGACTTTGGGTGGTAAACGTATAATAGAATATATAGATGTCAAATTATAATGTACACCTGAAAATTATATAATTGTATTAACGTTACCCCAATAAACTTAATAAAATAAAATAAAATAATTATTTATAGGGGGGAAAAAAAAAGAATTCATCCCTTTTTATCATCTGCTTTTTCTTTGCAGTAAACTTAGAGTAAGGAGCCTGGGTATACTGAAAGAATCTCCATGAGCTCATACTTTACTTGTTTGAGCATCATAGGCTTTGTCATTATGAGAAAATAATCTCGTTCATGTGGTTTTTAAAAACATTTTTTATTAAGGTAAATTTACATTAAAAAGTGTACTCTTTTTAATGTAAATTTTTGAGAGTTTTGATAAATGTATTTGGTCATGTAAACATACAAAAATTAAAACATAGAACAGTTCTATCACCCAAAAAGTTTCTCTGTGTCACTTTTTAGCCACATTCTCCATGTCCTCCTTACTCCCCCAATATCCAGCCCCTGGAAACCACTAATTTGTTTTTTGTCTCTTAAATTCTTGCATTTTCCAGAATGCTATATAAGTGGATTAAAATAATCCACTTTCATTTAGCTTATGCATTAAAATTTATGTTGTTGCATGTATCATCAGCACATTGATCCTTTCTACTACTAAGATTCCACTGAAAGATATACCACTGTTAGTCTATCAATTCTACAGTTGAAAGAAATTTGGGTTGTTTCTGATTTTGGCAATAATGAATAAAGCCTTTACAAATGCTTACGTAGAGATTTTTGTGTGAAGATACAAGTTCATTTTATGTTGATAAATATGAGTTGGTTTGTTAGATCCTATTGTTTAAGTCTAGGAGTACCTTTATAAGAAACTGCCAAACTCTTCTCCAAAGTGACTTTACCATTTTGCATCCCCATCAGCAACATATGAAACTTCCAGTTGCTCTGTAACCTTGTCAGCATTTGGTATTATTAATTTTTAAACTTCATTCTAATAGGTGTATAATGGCATTTCACTGATGTTTTCATTTTTATTTCTCTAATAACTAATGAGTGTGAGTGTATTTTCTAGTGCTTATTTGCATGTGTACATCCTTTTTTGCTAAGTGTGTTCAAATATTTTGCCCTTTTTTTTAAAGTATTTTTAATGATTCAATTTTAAGAGCTGTGATTTTTAAAAAATATTTTGGATGCAAGTCCTTAGTTGAACATGTAATTTGTAAACATTATCTCTGATTTATTTCAATAACTTTTTATAGTTTTTAGCATACAGATTTTATACCTGTTTTGTTAGATTTACACTTACATTTTTAGTTTCGTTGATGGTATTTTTTTTGTTTTTTGGTTTTGGGGGTTTTTTTTTGGTTTTGAGGGGTTTTTTTTCTTTTTTTTTGGTCTCATTGCAAGTACATTAGTACATACAACTACAATTGATTTTCATGTGTCGACCTTGCATACTACAACATTGCTAACTCACTTATTCATTCTAGAACATGTATGTTCATTCGTTTGTTTATTTTGTAGATTATTTTGTATGTTTTATATAGACAATTCTACAAATAGGGACAATTCATTTCTTTCTAATCTATATGTCTTTTATTTTCCTTACTGCATTGCGCTAACTAAGGAGTTTCATTACAATGTATATAGGAGTGGAGAGGGTAAGTATCCTATATTGTTCCTCATCTTGTACTGAAGCATTAATTCTTTCACCATTAAGTATCATTAATATCTGGGTCTGTAATGCTAACCTCTCTATCATTCCTAGTATTGTAGTATCTCTCTCTTTTTTAGTTTCTTAATTTTTACAAATCAATAATAACAATGTAATTATTTAATATTAGAAGTAAATGAGTTAGGCATATAAGGAAAATCTGCATGATCTTTACAATTTTGCTGTAAATCCGAAATTATTCCAAAATTAAAAAGTTTATGTAAAAACTCACTAGGCTTATTAGTCTATCTATGATTTAAATATCACAGACTGGAGAAAGAACAAAGATTGATCAATTATTAATATTAATGAGTATCACTTTACTGAAAATGTTCTTTCCTTTGTAGTTTCAAAATCTAAATTTTTCTATAATATTTAAATAAAACCAAAATAAGCATGGGCTTTGAAGCAAAATTTTATTTGCATATGAATCATAAGTCTATTATTTACAGGCTATATGAAGTTAGGCAAGTAACTTTTCTAGCTTGTTTGTCCATCTATAGAACAAGTTTTGTCTTTGTCATTTAAAGTCTTGTCATAGAAGGCTAGGAAATTATCTTTGTCATATAAGGCTAGGGAAGTTAAATGAGATATCATAAGTAATATGTCTAGAACAGTCTCTGGGATATTTTAGATGCTCAATATCATTCTTTTTTTTTTCCATTTGGGCATATAATGGTTTATATTTGCTTAGATCGCAATATTAATATCTTAACTAAACTCTATAAATCAGAAACAAATTAAGACACTAGATTTAATCTGTAAAATGGGAGTATGGTTTTTGCACTAAATTACTAAATGCTCTCAAAACTCTGAGATTTCAAAGCTTTATTCGAAGAGTAGTGCCGTTGTTAGAGATGTGATTAGAAACATGCCTGGTATTCCTCTCTGAAATATCTTTCAGAGCCTGAGACATACAGGAATCTTATAATATTATTTATAGTAATATGCTTTAAATGCAAAATACTGGGATCTTATTGAGAAGTGTAAATGAATTGGAATCCAACTCTTCATTTCCATATTTTTGTCTGATTTTTACCAAAGTTGTAAAAGCTTCATAGAATGAGTTGGAAATTGTTCCTTTTTTTCCCTTTCTGGAATATTTTCAATGTTTTGCATAATTCATTCCTTGAAAGTTTAAACCTTCTGAAAACCATCCTTATTTTTTTAAACAAAGAAATTTTAAACCACCTATTTTTTTTTAAGATTATAGATCTAGTTATACTGTTTACATTCTTGGGTAATTTTTTGTAAGTTATATTTCTCCTGAAATTTATCTATTTTGCCTAACTTTAAAAAATTTTTGCCATAAATATTATTCATATTTTTCTTTCCATTTTCTTAAACTCTCCTATATCTATAGTCATGATCTATTTTTCAATTCTGTTTTCTCGATCAATCTCACTAGAATTTTAATCTATTTTATTAGCTGTTCTAAAGTCAACTTTTGAATTTACTGATTCCCTCTATTTTGTTTTTTGTTTTAATTTTTATTACTTCTGTCTTTTTTTTATCTTTTACTTTTTTGGAATCATTTGTGTGCTTTTATTTTTCAATGTTTCGAGTGTTTTATCTGCTAATTTAAAGGTTTACTTCTTTTTTTTGTAATATGCATTTACTGTGATAAATTAGCTTTAGGTACTGCTCTTGCTGCATCTCGCAAGTTTTGAAATTTAATATTTTTGTTATCATTTTGCTCTAAGAACTTTTCAATTTCCACTGTGATATTTTGGAGCAATAAGTTATGTTATTTCTAAAAATATAGTTATTTAATAGACTTACACATGTGAAACATGAAAAGAAACAAAGAATCATAGGTAGTTTATAATCATATGATACAGCATTATAGATTTTTAAGTCTTTGCATTTATTATTCTAAACAATTCAGAATCCTCTGAGAATTTTTTAAAATTTCCTTTCAAAATGGTCTTAAATACAGAGCATGACAATGAAAAAAAAATTGAGATGCTGATCATACTCCCTTCCTAGATTTTTTAATAAAGTGTAATTCCCAGATGTTAATTGTAATTAGCTATCATTGCTTAGCTTTCTTTATCCAAAGAATCAGCTTATTTCCCCTGTTCTCCATTTCCTTTCTCATACATATCTGAAACAAGGTCACTAGCTATGACAAGGACAAAAGTCCAGTTGTTAATATATGAACACTTTTAATTATTTATATATATGTATTTATATATATGTATTTAGTTATTTATATATATGTATTTTTCTAAGTAGAAATATCACTAAATATATGTTTAATGAGAGTTTATCATAACTTTAAATTTATTATCTCTTTAATAAAGTAAACAAATAAAAAACTTTGGAGAAAATTAATATTCAAGACCATTCTTTTTCTGGACATTGTTAACCAAAAGTAGCTAAAATGGTGTTGGTCTAGTTATACATCATTTTGGTGACCGATTTAATCTATTTCCAGAATCATAGTCTTTCTACTCAAAGAATCCATCTATCTTATAACGTAAGAACTAAATGGTATAAAAATAATCAAATGATTAAATATTTAATCACTCAATCAATACCTTTTTCTGACAGCTTCAGGTAATCATTTTGATGGATATACCTATAAATTCACTGACATTTTAATTAATTTAATTACTCAGTTAAATAGTAAGTATTTTAAGAACCTACTATGAGTTCCAAACTATTCCAGAAGCCATGGAATGTTCCAGAAATATAAAAGTTAACTTCTCTCCACAAGGAAATAAAATATACATAAGAAAAATAAGAGAAGAAAAACAGAATAAAATACTAAATGTTGTGTATAGAGGGAAGAAACATCTTATAAAAATCATCGAATATTCCGTCAATGCTTATTTTGTACTAAATATTCATTCAATAAAAATTATTTAAAAACAGCTATGTGTAAAAGACACTGGGATACAACAATGAATAAGAAAGAATTTCTTGCAAAGAGTTCACAATAAAATGTGGAAAAAAGCAATTAATTAAACATGATGGAATAATTGGTACAGCACACAAAAGACGCATTGTTTGGGTTGTCATGTTGGAGGGCTGACATCTGGTGTTTGCAGGCCAGAGAAGGTTGAAACATACTCGCAAAAATCAAGAAAGATTGGGGGATGGTGAGCATGAATATTCCAGGAATCAGAACAATATTATGTACAAAGGATAAGAGAAAAAATAATACATTTGAAAGATTACAATTAGTATACATAGTTGAAGATGGCTGGAAAAATGGCCAAGAAATGTAGCTGATAAACTGTGAAATGTAAGCAGACACTAGAACATGGAAAAATTTATAAGCCGTAGTAACAAATTCAACTATATTCTGAAGAGAATGGCCTTGGAGGTTTAGAAGCAGATGTGATTAAATTCATCTTTTCAAAATCTCAATCTTCCTTTATTATGAAAAATGGATTGGAGAAAAGAAAGACTAGAGGCTTAAACAGCTGCTTCACTAATCCAAGAAAGATGATTGAGACATGAACTAAGGTAGTCAAAATTGTGCCAATTCAAAAGTTAATAAAGAAATAAAATGGGAAGACCTGAGGATATGTTACATGTGAAGCAACAGGAAGAATGAAAATAAATGGTGAAGTTTTAGTTGTTGATTTCTACCACTTAGTGAATGGTGGTATCATTCACTAAGTTAGGGAATACTAGAGAAGGTTTGGGTGAATGAAATAGTGAGTTTTAAATATATTGAGTTGGAAGCGTCTTCACGATTCCTACATGGATATAGCCACTAGGTGCAGATTATTTGATGGCTACTGAGTTTAGGAGAGATTCTGGAAGACACATAAAAAGCTGGAGGCATCATTACATAAATGGTTCTATAAACCTCACAACTGTCTAATGAGACAAGCTTTATCCCTAACTTGTAAACAAAAACTCAGGGTTGTTAAAAGAACTGCCAAGTCATTACATCTGATAAGTAGCAGGACAAAAATAAAATCCACATCTATGTTGCACCCAAATCAGTGTTTTCCAAAATTCACTTGCATATTAAACTCTTTTAAAGAAAAATAATTCTCATGAACTTATTTTAATTTAAATTACTTTTTATTATAAAACTAAGTATGGACCAAAATGCGTTACAATATTCTTTGACCTAAACTTCTTATGACAACCAAAATCAAATTTACAAATTAAACATAAAAAAAAAAAAATCCCACAAAATTCATTTTCAGGACATTAATTTAATGGAATAGAAAGTATTAGGTAAGTCTCCACCTACTCTTTGCATGTGGACTGGTTGCTGTGATTTGGTATTTTCAGTTTGGCTGCTCTTGTGCTGTACAATAACTGTATTTTCCTATTCTACTATGTCTATCTCTTCCAACTACTTATAAACCATGTTGGCGCAGTTTGGGACTTTCTTCTAGAGAGAGCCCAGCAACTATTCATTTGTTCTTTTCTCCTAAGTCAGAGACAACTAAAGTAGTATAGTTGGTATGTGCACTATTAAAATCACAAATCAAAAGTAGGCACAAATCCCAGTTGCAGTGTTTACCTAGATAGTACATCATATGCTTGTATTAATTTTGTAAGCATCTATTATTATCAAAATAGAGACCAAACCTTAATATTATTGTAGAAAATTCATAAACCTTTGAGGATATGTGGGCAGCCACTATGAGGAAAATTGCTGCACTGTGCCCATGGGCCTCCCCATGAAGCTCTGTGGGGACTTTCTCTTTTTAATCATACATACACTTGAAGTTCTTCTCATCGCATTTGTTTCCCAATTTGAGAACTGGAGTCCTTTATAAGACATTTTTACCTGTCTGGTTTTAACTATTTGATTTGTTTATTTCTCTAAGCTATTGTCCAGGCTAGGAGTAGATTTTACATAGAGTGGTTAATTATCTATACAGCTTGATTTAAAAGGCAAAATGTGTAAGAAAATAGAAAATTAAGTTTTTATTATAAGGGATGGGAATCCCAGGGGATCTGAGGACGGGGATTCCAAAAAATAAGGAATGATTCAAAAGCAATGCAGAACCTCCAGAAATAGATGATCTGTTTTACAATAGTCTGTGAGTGGTCCAGTTCTGTGAACATTTCCTGCTAGAGGCCTTGCATATACAGCTCAGCAAAGAGGGTGTTCACTGGTTCTGCACAGTCTGTATCAAGTGCCAAAATAATTAAATGTGGAGGCCAGTGGACCAGGGTGGTTCAAATGCCTTGGTAGCCTATATAAGCAAACCAAAACCTGAGCCAGAGTCAATGCACTCTAATCCAAGAAAATGAAAATTAAGGACAATCAATCACAAAGAGCCAACTAGGCTTTCCCAAATAAGTCAACTGCTTAAGTTATGACCAATTAATTTCTTTGCTTTCCTTCTGGAACTTTTCTATAAAAACCTCTTCCCTAACTACAAATCGATACAGCCACTATGGAAAACCATATAGAGGTTCCTCAAAAACCCAAAAATTGATCTACCATATGATCCAGCAATCCCTCTTCTGGGTATTTACCGCAAAGACTTAGAAACCCATATCCAAAAAGATTTTTGCACACGGACGTTCATAGCAGCATTATTCACAGTGGCCAGGACATGGAAGCAACTGAAGTGTCCTACAATAGTTGATTGGCTGAAGAAGCTGTTTGTTTGTTTGTTTGTTTAATTTATTGGTAACACTGGTTAATACAATTATATAATTTTCAGGTGTACATTATAAGTTGACATCTATATATTCGACTGTGAGATTACCACCCAGAGTCCAGTTTCCTTCAACTATCATATATTTGATCCCCTTTACCCATATATGCAATGGAATATTACTCAGTAATAAGAAGAGATGAAATACTGCCATTTGCGGCAACGTGGATGGACCTCGAGATAATTATGCTAAGCGAAATAAGCCAGACTGAAAAAGTTGAAAACCACATGATATCACTTATATATAGGATATAAACCTGAAAGCAACAAATGAACAGGACAAACAGAGACTCAGAGACTTAGACAATGGACTAGTGGTTACCAGAGGGTATGGGTGGAAGAGGAGGGAAGAGGTAGATGGGGTAAAGGGGGTCAAATATAGGGAGGTAGGGGGAGGGTCAAGTGGGTAAAGGGGATCAAATATATGATAGCTGAAGGAAACTGGACTCTGGGTGGTAATCACACAATAGAATATATAGATGTCAAATTATAATGTACACCTGAAAATTATATAATTGTATTAACCAATGTTACTAATAAATTAAAAAAACAAACAAACAAACAAACAAAAAAACCTCTCTCCTAGTGTCCCTGGGTTTCCTCTCATTTTACACCATCCCAAAGTGCATTCTTAGTAGAAGTGAGTGTGAATTTTTTAAAGATAAACATGTCCTGCCTCCTTGTTTAGAAACTTCCAGTGGCTTCCATTCCACTTACTGTGAAAAACAAATCCCTGTGCTATATTTTTCTGCCACATTGCCTTTCTCCTTCACCAGAGACATGCCATTTGTCATCCCTTCTACTTGGAAACTTCTTCCCCAGATTTGCAAGTGACTGCCTACTTCTCATCACTCAAGTCAATTTAAATGGCACAGCTTCTCATCACTCAGCTTAGCTCATCTCGTGATCAATGCTGAAGCTCTCCCCTTCCACTCTGCATCCCATTATATCACTTCATTTTATTCCCAAAACTAATCAATAGCTAAATTAAATAAATACATTTTTAAAAAACTGAAATGTGTGTTATCTTCCTCCCCTATTCAAAATGTCATTTGCTCAAAGGCAAACATCTTATCTTTCTTGTTTATTGCAATATTTCTCATCCCTAGAACAGTGCCTGATACATAAATAATAGGCAATAAAAATGTATTTGCTGACTATTGTGATTTTTAATGGAAATAAATACAAGTTGGCTGATATTTCCATGGTTAGAAAATTATAGAATATTATGTCCTTAAATAAAGAAACAATGAGCTTGATTAGGACAAACATTATTATTTATAGCTGATTAGATGAAGTTCTGAGGGATAGACTAGTGGTAAAAGAAAACAAAATTCAAAGAAATGAATTTGAAAATCTAGTTGGCTTTATTAAGGGTTTTATGAATCAGGCAGCCTCCCATCCAGTGACTGGAAGGGTCCTCTGTGGTGCTACACAAAATGGAAGGCTTTTATAGGAAAGGTGGGGTAAGCGAGCTATTAACAAAAGAAAAGAAAAGATTACTTTAAGACCTGGATCACTTCTTTGGAGGGGATAAAGATAACTGAAGGACAAGTGTTTTTATCCTGCAGATTATTTCTTCTTTCTATAGGGAGGGAAAAGGCCTCTGTGACAATTTACCTTACTGGTGCTTCACTAGAAAATTCCAGACTGGAATTTTTGATGAAGATTACATTTCTGGGAGAGGTGGAAATTACAATTAAATCAGGTATTAAATCTAGGTTTGATACAACAGACTTCTAGTACCAGTGATGTCATGTTGGGTCTCTGACTTTCTATTTAATACTAGTAAGTGAGAAAGCTGGGTCTAGAACCTGGAACAACTGAATATAATTCTAGAGCTATCTATATTTTGGGGGTTTGGAGTTTGTTTTATTTTTACTACTGATCACCATAAATATGGACAGAAAAGAAGATTTTTAATTAATGGGAAACCACTTATATGAAGATGCATTTGTTTATGGCCAGGATATGTGTGAGAAACAAAAAACTTTGAGATATTAACACTGTCCTTAAGGAAGCTAGTGTTTACATGTAAAGATAAACTTTTATTTTTTTCTTTAGTCATTTATTTGAGACAATTTTTTAAAATCTTAAGCATCAAAGCAGGATCAAGAAAGGTATAGATTCTGTAAATATAGAGAACTGAAATTAGTGGTGACATGACTATGAAGTAGATGGGAGGAGCTAGAAAGGAATCATGCTTCAGCTCTCATTCAAGGAAGAGAAGAATTTCTACCCAGAGAGAGAAATGGCAGAAAGAATAAAAGCACTGAGGGACAAAACCCAACAAAGGATTCTACTGCAAGTTATAGTGGATTTAGTTTGTTTTTAGATGAAGTTGGAAAGCAAAATTAAAAATAATGTTGACCCATCTACCTGTTTTAACTGGAAAACTCCAGGGAGTGAAACACAAAAGTTTGAGACAAAATGAATGGATGGGGAGGACCATTATGAAGAAGCAAACGAAGTATCTTAACCCAGAGGTTTTCAGGGAAGGCTCCACGTGAACCGGACTTTGGAAAACATGGTTACTGTAGGGGAAGGTATTCAAATAGGATAGGAGAGTGAATTAGGAAGAGGAAAAGGATAAGGAAAACCATACTAAAATGTTAGACATAAGAATAATGAAGGGAAATGAGAAAGAAAGCTGTACTGTAAATAAAGCCACATTTTGTAACCGAAATATATGTCAGCAGGTGGTAGAATCAGGTGCCCAGTGACGGAAGCACATATGTGGATTAGTAGATGGTGCGTGCCTGTAATGGAGTTTCATTTGACTGCAGAAAAATAAAGGAAGTGAAAGGAGCAGAGCAAGGCACAGAAAACTCACAGAATTAATAGAGAGATAGAAGGAAGGAGAAAGGAAAAGAAGAAAGAGAGAAAAAAATAATTCTGAAATGACACAGAAAACAGGTTTAATTTTCATTATCTGGTGTAAAAAGTTAATCCATTTGCACTGAAACCTTGGAAGAACCTGCCATCATCAGTTACCATGTAGACAATTCTATCGGAGCCTGCTTTATTTTCCAAATCCACTAATGAAGTACAATAGGCTTCAAAGCCTGGAAATAAATGTCTCTGTGCTTCCTCAGGAATCGCTTTGATTGGCAAATAACTGTAACCGCATCATTACCATTTAATGTCTCTGGCAGTTCCAATGGTACCTGGAAGATAATAAAGAGGTGTCAGTATTATTCATATCTTTTAATTGCTCCTATTTGCATTTTTCTGGTTATCCTGTGGGCAAAATTGTAACACTTGGCTAGGCATACAGTGGATAAAGAAGACATAAGAGTCCAAGCTAAAATACTCTCCTAAGTACCCATTACATTGGATAGCTATGAGCAACATTATAACTTTGCAATAAAACCTATTTACTGCTAAAAAAATAAAATTGCTTTTAACAGCTTTATTGCATGCAAACAATTAAAATAATTATATCAATTTGCAGCTGCCGTTATGGTATGTCGTCTGGCTAAGAAATGAGAAAGAAAAATAAAAGCAAGTACGGAAAGAGAAACAAAAGAAAGCGTAAATCCCAAGAGCAAATGCAAAAACTTTGAGAAATCAGAGAATCTAGGATTTAATATTACCCTCTTTTCTCCAAGTCATTCACTATTTATATAGCTGTAGGAATTTTTTATATACACTTCCATGTTTATAAGAGAAGTGAAAGAATGTATCCCACATGATAAGGCTTCAAGAAACATTTTGAACATTTGGTTTTTGTGAGTTGCGAGCAATACCTCTTTACAGAATGTGTAAACAGTCTCTTCACTTTGCTTTAGAATACTTTGTCAATAAGCCAGACATCCCCATGCCATGAAGAGTAAAATCATTTCAAAAGAAGGCAGGAATCTGGAAATCTCACCATCTCCAAAGATTTATTTAACCACATACTTTCGTGCATGGTAAACAAATGTGTATCTAAGAATTCAGTTTCAGGTAAACAAATGTGTATCTAAGAATTCAGTAAGAAATTGCAAATGACTTCTATGTAAACAAGTTTCTACTGGACAAAAGAAGGCATGATAATGCACACACACATCAGGTAGGTGAACTCATGAGTTCCAGTTTAGTCCATATTTCATCCTTTCTACATCTTTATTAACGTGCATGGCTGAATAAGCTGAGAGACAAGAATAACCTGAGGAGACAAGACTGACACAAAATCAAACATTATTCCCAAACTAGTACTAGGTTATCTGGTCCTATAATCCAGGATCATTTATTTATTCATCACACATATACCAAGCATCTGTTATATGTTGGCATTCTGTTACTCATGTAGAATGAAAAAGTGAATAAGGCACAGCCTCTGACCTTGAGAAGTCCAGAGTATATAGTGGAAAAAATTGACACATACAGTAGTTATGGCAGTGTTATCAGTCCTCAAGGAAAGAGGTGAACAAAATATATAGTGTTTCTTTAATTACATCAAGCAAGTAATTTTTCTTCCCAACTGTATAATTTGAAACAATCTTTCTTAGCTATAAAGATGAATAATAATGTGCATTTTGAAGGGCTGTTTGGAAAATAACAATATATAACTGTCATTTATTGTGTCTGCTAAGTTTCAGTATCTGTGTACATAAAAATTATTTACAGACATAGGAAGGTAGATTAGGTCGAAGGTAGACATGGGTTTGAATCTCACCTCTGCCAGTTACTATGTGACCTCAGGCAAGCCAGTTTCCACATTTGCAAAGCATAAATAATATTAATACTTATAGCATTTTGTGGAGACTAAATTAATCCGTACAGTCACAGTTCCTGGCACGGAGGGAATATGCCATGCAGGTTAGTTCTATGATTACCTCTGTTAGCTTCACAGAAAGCCTATGAAGTAAGAGATATCCTTCCTATTTGGCATATTGACACCTGGTTCACAGATAAAGGAACCTTGTGTTCATTATCTCATGAGCTGACCTAAGAGCAGAAATTCAAATTCAACTTTATCTAACTCTAAAGATATTGTAATAGGCCTGGATTTCTCTTCCAAACTGTTCCATCTATTCCTGTAAATTTACTTTGTAGACCCATCTAGGCTCTATGTTGGCACAATCCCACTTGGCTTTGAAAATCATTTAGTTATTTCTCTAGTGCCCAATACTATGCCAGTTTATGATGTCTGCCTTTTGATAAACAGAATTTTTTAATTTCAATTTATATGAGTTTAATATTTCTTTCTTTTATGACTTGTGCATTTTGTAGCTTGTTTCAGGAATCATTCCCTAATCAAAATCACAATTATCTTCTCCTATAATGTTTTCTCAAAAAGTTGCCTTTTATTTTTTCTCTTTAACTCACTGTACATAGTTTTTACGAATGATTTTAGGTATCGCACAATTTCATTGCTTTCCATATAACAATCAACAGTCAATTGTCCCAGGGCCATTTGCTAAAATACAGAACTGATCTATAAGTTCCTTACTCATTTATAATAACAGATTTATCGTAAACTAAGTAAGTTTCCAAATATACGTAGACTGAAATTTATCATATTGCCTATCTCTGTACCAATATCACCCTGTCATTATTGCTTATCAGGCATAAACCCCTATTTTTTTAAGGATAGCCTTGGCTTTCTTTGGATATTTTTTCTCTTTCATATAAATTATAGACTTAGTTTGCTAAGTTCCAATAAATCAGTAAGGTACGAAGTTTCTGGCTGGAACTGCATTGATTCTTAACATAAATTTCTGAGAATTGACATGTTTGAAATCTAAAGAAGCCTGCAATAAACAAAAATCCCAATCAAGAATCCTATTAAAGGCCAAAGAATCAAAGATACATGTCCCATTGAAAAAAAAAAAAACCAGTAATTACAATAGAACTAAGATCATACAAGATTTTAAGCTTCATTTTGGAAGATTTATGACATCAAGCATGCAACTGAAAGAATTCAAACATTACGGCCAGGGTGAAGAATGAATAATATGTATGCACTGAGGCAGAAACTTTTACCATACTTTGCAAATAATTTTGTAGAATTCAAATAGTAGATAAAGGGAATTATAGTAGAAATAGCTGACTGTGGTAATATCATTGTCACTGACACTTTTTGAGAGACTCGAGATATTACCCAGAGGAACTTAATAAAGGCATTCATTGTTCCATTTTACCTATTTTCAAAATTTATTCTATTTAATTTTTTTTCCTAATCCCTTGGACAAATGCTTAACCCATTAATATCCAGCCTTTCTTATTACTAAGATGTACATTTAAGATAATCTTTTCCAATTTATTTTGTGGTTGTTTTCTTTGGAAGATTATTGCCTAATTTCAAATATATGGTATTTAGCTGGTTATCTCTGTTTTTAACACTTAACTAAATTACATGGTGATAACTACATGATCTATATGCTGTCAATTCTTTGAGATTTATTGGTACTTTTTTCTGGTCCTTTATGGTACTTACTTTAAGGCATTTATTGATACTTGGCTAAATGTGTGCCTAACTTCTTAAAATATCTATTTTTTTAAAATTGTGTTCCTAATATAGGAGAGAGGCATGAGAACTATACAGATTGACTAAATATTAAACCATGTTGAATTCAGAGTCTGCTACATGCCGCAAGACATGGGAACCTGGCAGATCATCCTAAGGCCAGACCACGGGGAAATTACACCAAGATTCTTGCTGAAATTACTAACAAATATTTCCCCATAGCTTTAATGCTATATACCAATACCCTGAAATGAAAACAGGATCCCAATTTCTCAAACAGTCAAGATCTGATTCTCTGACTAAGAGGAGATCATGTCTCTGTCTGTGGAACATTATTCCTTCTCTAAAAAACTTTCATTTTGTCTCAAACTTCTTTAGCTTGTGCTTGAATTCTTTCCTGTGATGAGTTGAGGACCCTCTCTTGGTGGGCATGGGGCTTGATCGCACTTGGGGAGATTAGCCCCATCCTGCATCGCTCAGAATTATTTGGACTTTCTGAATCTATTGATCATGTCATTAATCATATCTGAAAGCTTCTTGGTCATTAGATATTTAACTATTCTTCTGTATCATTCTCTTCTTCTAGACAGATATTCAATGCTCTCCTTATATACTTCATGCCTTTTAGTTGTTCATATTTTTAATTTATTTTATATTCTTTGTTGCATTCTAAATGTTTTAATTTTATATTTCAAATCATTAATTCACTTTTTAATGGGCTTAATATCTTGTCAGTCCACCATGTCTTAAATTTCTATTATTATGTACTTTTATTATTGTCAGTTCTCTTTAATAAAAAAAAAAAAAAGGAATTATCCTTAGGCATTTTTCATAGTCTCTTACTTTCAATAATATTTTCAATTCTTTTTTTAAATAATTATTTTACATTAAAAATAATTATTATGTTTTTAAGTCTACAATGCTAAAATCTGAAGAACTTGCAAATCTGATTCTGTTGTATGTGTTTCTTTGTTACCCTTAGCTCATAAAACATCAGTTCCTTTGTGTGTGTGTATGTGTGTGTGACTGTGAAGTCAAAGTTCTTGACACTGTAAGTATGAAAAATCTTTAAGATTAACTTCAAGTTGGGTCTTTTATGAGAGAATTGGCTTCTATTTCCTGGGGAACTACATATCAAGGACCATTTTACCACAAATTATTGGCTTGATTTCTTTTTTTTCAGATCATTCAGGTTGCATGAACTTGGGCTTCAAAGCCACAGGGGAGCCTGGTGCTAGTTATAAATTCTCAGGACAGATGTTTCCCTTTTCATTCAGCAACCAAGTTCATCACCAAAAATTCTCTTTGGATGCTCCTGAGAGATGGAAGGTTTATTTCTGTTGAACCTACTCACTAAGAGTTATCCCTTTGGGATCTCAGCTTTATTGGAGTGGTCTTCTCTTAGCCTCTCCCGCTTGTGCAAACCTGACTTTTTCCTCTCCCACGTATCCTCTGGGACAATGAAAAACCAAAGTTCATATTTGTTCTGTTTGACAAATATCTTTAAGATAGAAGCCATACTCTGTGTTCTTATCTTTATGAGTTCCCTCTCTCCTTAATTTTTGCTTTGTAAATTCTCTTCTTTTTTTTCTAGTACATGGGAACATTTAAAAATATGCTTTTAAAATACTTTTATATTTTTTCTAACACAATTGAGACATTGGTCTCCAAATCTGCCATATAGCCAGAAATGGAAGCCCTCATTTATTTCTCTTTGTCACTGTAGCATGTTTAATTGTGCTTTATTGGTGTTTTAACTGCCTGAAATGATATTTTGTCTTTTATTTTTACTATGAACTAGCACATGAGCTCCTAGAGTAGAGGAGGAATTTTTTTGTTGTTGTTATTTTAGTTTTTCACTACTATAATTTCAGTGCATACAATAGTACTCAGCACATAGGAGCTTAAATTTTTTTTAAATGAAGTAATAATGAATTTCATGTGGTTAAAGTGATCAGAGACTAGAGACTGAAGTAGTCCAGTCTCCTCTTTCTCTGTCTCTTTAGATCTTCTCACTTTCTTTAATGTGATAGTCGGTTCCAATGTTATACTGACATTAGAAGGCATTCATTTTGTGTCTTATTTCTTACTATTCTTACTTTTCATTTTTGTCTTATTCATTTTGTGTCATATTTCAAACTTCAGGTTTAAGATTGAGACTTCTAAAGCCACCCGGGTCAGCAAAAGCAGTGCTCCACTGGTTTAACACAATTTTTTGGCTTCCTTAATGGCAAAGCCCAATTAATAATAGAGCAGTCCTGTACTTAAAGAGTGCCAAGGCAGTTTTGTGGTATTTTTTTGTCTTGTCGCCTAAAACCATCTTAATAGTACACTAGACTCGCTCTACTCTTTAAGAGTGCCCCTTTGGAATTTTATTACCTGTCTCAAGTACAACATCATTTCTCCACAGATTATTCTCTTGGGCTTAATTTGTTGTTGTTGTTTCTTTGTTTGCTTGTTTTCTGGCTATTGACTAAATCCATATTGCCAAATACTCTGACTACAAACTTACATTTAGATCTCTGGCCACATAGGTTTGTCTCACATTATAATACACATTCCTATTATGAAACCAAGTTATTTTACAATTCCTGCAAGAACTGAGGGAGTGTTAATCATTCTTCCTAGAAGAGGGGTTCTAAATTTGTGTATGTGTGTGCATGTGCGCATACAGATGATTGTACTCATTCAGTGAAAGGGCTCAACATTATAGGGGAAAAAAAAACTAGATACATGACTCACTCTCCACCCAACCTCAAATTATTCATTTATTTATTTATTCAGTAAATCAATATTTACCTTTTTCTAGTTCCAGCAAGGCTCAATTAATGTCTAGTTTATAATCTATAGCTTTAAGTATGTGGTTAGGTCTATTGCTTTAAAGAAAGTTTTTATTTCAAAAGTTTGACTTCAAAAAATGTGTTTTTATCGAAACGTTTCAATACCTCTTTGAAAAAAATACAATTTCTAAATTAAAGCTACAATTTTCTAACTTTAATTTATCACATGAAACCTTTTTTCCCTGTGCTGTTCATTTTCATTTGCAAAATGTACTTCTGCCGATTTTCATATTATAATCTTTGCTCTGTATTAAACCTATCTCCTTTAAAAGATTGTTCTAAGATAAAGCTGAATCGAATATTTTACTGATGAGTCCCAAAAGAAGGGCTTTTTCAAAATCCACTGAGTTTAGAGAAAGCTATTGGCTACATATATAGTGATCTTAAAAAGCATCACCGATATTTATAGAGCAAAAGAAGCTATTTCTTCCATTGTTAAATCTTAGTTTTGGGTTTCAGAACTATCAAAACATGAAGGCAATGCCTCGGGCATTTACATTGCTGATCATTAATATAAAGGTGAGAAGTGCATTACTAGCTGTCATTATCACACACTAAATTACTTTTATTTCTGAAGAGCAAAAAAAACAAAAAACAAAAAAAACCCCACAGCATATTAATGCTTTTGTTTCTCTTTACTTTTCCCCTCTGCTGATAATTAGAGTGCTTTGAAAATAAAATAGACACAGATTTTTATCAGGCACATGGAGAGTATTAAAAATTAGTGCATATATCTTTCTTCCATTTGCAAGAAACAGCCATTGTTATTATTCAACTATTATGCATTTACCTGAGGCAATCTCAAAAACAGTCTGCTGCCAAGTTTCTTGTTAAGCATTTTCAAAAAGCTCACTTTCTAAGAATCTTTGTAGGATAAACATTTTGGAATTACAAGAATATTATTTTTCCTAGGAAACTTTTATAAATTGAGCACTAGAAACAGGATAATTTATAAACTGAGGAATTAACTGAGAATGTATACAAGAATATCTGTATATTTTTTCTTATATCTGAGGAAAAATTAGGAGAATTGCAAAAAAAAAAAAATAAATGCACTTCAGTCTTCATTTAATTTTTATGTATAGATACAGTCTAAGAGGACTAAATCTTCCTGATGTCAGTTGAAGAGATAATAGAAGTATGAATGGTAATTTTTTTTTTTAACTAGAGCAGGGGATGTTTAAATAATTATGTCTTTCATGACAAAATGCTTTACATGTCTTTTGACTCCCATTGTTGTACTTTTTGCTAATGCTGATCTAACAGCCAACTCCCTCTGGAAATACTGGAAAATGTCATTGACGATCTTATAAATTCAAAAACTTTGAGTTCTCTGACTCTCAAATCTATGACACAAGATCCAAATACCTGTTCTCCAAATTCCTGTGTATTTTCCAGACATCAAACCTATATTTTCAAACTGATGCCCCAAAACCCCAAAATCATAATCTAAACAAAATTAGTAAGTGCATTATTCATCCCCTGAACTCCTACCGTCATCACACAATCTGTTTATTCTCAGTTGTATTTCCTGTTTTAATTACTAGTTACTATTTATCAGGAACCATGAACCAGTAGTTTTTAACCTCTCCTTCTTTCTGCACATCTTTTGATTATCAGATCCCACAAATACTCTCTTGAATGTGCCTCTTGGTGTATGACTTATCTTACATCCCCTCTGAAATGTCTTAGCTCAGAGTCTCATCTAATTCTTCTTCTAAAGTCTTGAACAACTTTTTAACTCTTATTAATGCCAAAAAATCTCTCTCCATTCAAGTTTACTTGCCATATTAACTAGAACTATCAGCTAAAATTTCAAATAATATTAATTCTCTGCTTTAAAAAAAAAAGGATTTTGGGTGCCCCAAGAGCAAAGATCACCTCCTAAGCATAAAACGATGCCTTCAAAAATCTCGACTCAGCCTATTACCACAGCTTTAATGCACAGGAATCTCTTTCCACATCTCAGTTCTTACCATTACTCAAATCTGCCAGATCTTTAATATTCCAGCACCTTTGCAGATATTATTTCTTCTGTAAAAACTGCCCTTTCTCTCTTGCTCACCTGGGAAACACCAATTCATTAAGAAATCTCTGTACATCTCCTCCCTGGGAAGCCCATTCCATCTGCTTTCATAGAACTAGTTAGTAGCCTCCTTTGTATTTCCACAAAAATTTGTTCAAACTCCTCTTAATATAATTTCTACACATTATTATTATTATTGTTATTATTATTATTAGTCTATCTTCCTAATTGTCCTATGAGCTTTGTGATAAATAGAACTGTGACCGCATTATCACCAAGGCTAAAGATGTTATCTTCACTTTTTGCATGCTCAATGTGTATTTGGGGGTGGGGGAAAGAAAGTCATAGCTCCTCTGTAAAGATTGCCCTTTTTTTCAGCTTTTGCTGACTACCCCATTCTCAAAACTCCACATTATCCTTTAACCAAGTAATTTCACAATAGTTTCATGTGAGTAAAGCTTGCTTCAGAATCCAAGTTTTGAAATGTTGCTGGGCAATTAAGAGGCAGCTAGATAAGCTTGAAAAACAGATGAATAGGTAGATGGGAAGGAAGGAGAGAAAAAGGGAAGAAAGCAAGAGAAGAAGAGAAGGTGAGCAGGAGGGAGGGAGGACAGATCAAAGCTAAGAGATCGAATATTACAAATGACAACAGCCAAATCATATTGACAAAAGAACTCTGACCCTCATCTCTTCAACAACCAGCTCATGGACCTAAACCCTAACCTCTGTGGTGATGGGCCTAGAATAGTCAGGACTTGGTAAAGGACTCTCAGCTTTCCGATCTTTTGCTCCTCCTCCCAAAATCTGACCAACTAGACAAAGATAAATACAATTCCCAAAACAATTATGTAACATGCCAATTGGATTCTAATCTGCCTTGCTTAGGACCTCTCTTAAGTTGATAACTTCCAATAAGAGCATACAAGAAACCTTCCATTTTCTTCACTATAAAACTTCCCCATTCCCTTTCCTGCCTTTGAATCTTTGCCAAATACAAATAGTAGAGAGTGACTGCCCAGTTATAGCAAGCTCTAAATAAATAGCCTGCATTTGTTCCCATTTGTGTGGTCTTTGTTTAATTCCACAGAGTTCTCTGTGGCCCTTGCTCTGTCAGTGAAAATTTTTAGACATATAAATCTAACAGAAAAATAATAATGAAATAAATTCAATATTTTAAAACTCAAACTCTTTACATAACACAGAAGAGTGAAAAGTATAAATATCTTTGAAATGCTATTACAATTAATCTCAATGTTCTTCACAAGATATTGCATACAGTCCTAAAACCCTCTCGCTCACTTTCTGCCCACAACTAAAAGGTTATTTCAAAGAATGAGGCTCTTTCCAACTCAACCCATGAACATTCCCTCCTCCACTTGCTTCTCCTGTAATTTTGCTAATTCGTGATGTCTCAGCCCTCTCTAATGCAAATCTTCTGTTACAGGTTCTCCTATTATTTCTTTTTTTTCATTCTTTGCTCAGATTCTGCACTAAAAGATGACTTGTAAGTAGAACTGGGGAGTTCTCATTAAGATTGGTGGGTTTTATCAATGTCAATATCTTGGTTATGATTGTCAATTTTAATTTTTTAAACAGACTTTACTTTTTGCAGCAGTTTTAGCTTCACGGGAAATTGAGTAGAAGGTGCAGAGATTTCTCATATACCCCCTGGCCTCACACATGTATAGCCTCCTTTATTATCAACATCTCCTGCAAGATGGTGTATTTGTTACAACTAGTGATGCTACATTGACACATCATTATCAGCCAGAGGTTATAGTTTACATCAGAGCTCATTCTTGGTGGTGTACATTTTATGAGTTTGGACAAATTTATAATGATATGTATCATACATGTAGTTTCATTATAGTGTTGTATAGCTTCATGTCCTAAGAATCTTCTCTATTCCATCTATTCATTCCTCTCCACCTCCCAACCCTGAGAAACCACAGATCTTTTACTGCCTCCATAGTTTTGTCTTTTCCAGAATGTCATTTGGTTGAAATCACACAATATGTAGCCTTTTCAGATTGGCTTCTTTCACTTAGTAATATGCATTTAAGATTCCTCTATGTTTTTCATGGCTTGGATAATATTCCATTGTCTGGATGTGCCACAGTAGATTTATTTGTTCATCTACTGAAGGACATCCTGCTTGCTTCCAAGTTTTGGCAATTATGAATAAAGCATCCATGTGCACATTTTTGTGTGGACATAAGTTTTCCACAACTTTGGATAAATACCAAAGTCTGTGATTGCTGAATCATGATTCCCTTCATATATTAGATTTTTTAACTACCGGTGAATCACTTCTTCTGTAAATAAAATATCCTCATTTTTTAAAAAAGTAGCTTTGTATGAGAGGTTGTTCCATGGTGTTATGTGTTCTCTGTTCTGTTTATACACATGACAAAAATGATCACTGTTGAAAGGCTTATAATTAAATATATATGTAATAATTTGGGTGTAGTCTGACACAAATAGAGTGCTGTGAACTCTGCTTTAAAATTTTTGTTCAGGATAATGTACTAATACTTGCAATGACATTTTTGAGAATTGATTTACATTAAATTGCATTGTACAAATCTCTCAAATATATATATTTTTATTTTTAAGTCATATACATTTCTCTCATATATGTTTATGACCTTGCTATGCTTTGTCTCATTAGATGTGGTATATTGCATTGAAGATGTTTGATCTCTCTTCCAGTTCAAAGCCATCTGAAATCTTGATAACCAAATTTTTAATGCTAACCAAATCTCAGCCTTGGTCAACACTGCCCTTAAAGCGCTAGAAAATTGGTATCCTATTGAAAGTTTTATGAAAAGTCTAAAGGCCTTGCTATGATTTTGATGAAACCTATGTTCGTCTTTCCACTAAATCAGTTGAATTCACATAGAATCTTATGATCTCGCACATGCCTTCTGTTTCCAGTTACAAAGAGTTCAATATCATTCTTTAATCTGCTAACTTCCTGTCCCACATAAAAACAAACAAACAAAAAACTACTCAAGAATCTTTCTATAAGTAGCAAACTTTACTTTATATTTGGGGATAGTAAATAATGCAAAAATACAAATGAAAACTTTAAACATTATTTTTTAAAAAAAATTGACTCAACTGTTTCCAAATTATTACATCAATTTCTCTTACCATTTTAATTGAATTGCCTTTCTGAAGATAATTCTCAACCTTTTATTTTTAACTTACATTCTATTTTAAGGTAGAAAATTAAAATTTACTTGTGTCTTCTGTTTCTTTATATCCTGCTGACTCACATTTCACTCAGTTTATTGGATACTTTTCTAAATAGGCTTTAAAAGAATTCTGTTATTAGATAGTAATATGCATATACATATATGTCTCTATCTCCATCATCTATCTATCATCAATCTATCATCTATCTATCTATCTACCTATCTATCTATCTATCTATCTATCTATCTATCTATCTATCTAATCATGTATCTATCTATCTATAGAGAGAGAGAGAGATACTTTACATCACCACCCATTATGCTGAGAATACTAAACAAGGAAAGTTAGGTGATTAATTGTTCTTTCTCCATGGAATAAAGAACCTTTATGTTTCTTGTAAAATAAATGCTTAGTTTGTAAGTGCCGGTGTCTGGATGTTATGAGAACAAAAAGGGTCTATCTGCCTGTGTTCCAGTCCAAGAAGGACACATGAAGGTTTTGCAGCAAAGAAAGTAAGGATTTATTTCAGAGTTCAAGTCCTGGAGACACAGACGAGTTAATGCTCTCAACAACCTGGCCCTCTAGGTGTCTTAGAGTACAGATTATATAGGGAAAAATCAGTTGTCATAGAAACTAAGGGAGTTGGGAGCATGGATACAATTGATTGTACAATTGGACAGGGCTGGTGTAATTGATGATTGTGTTCAGTTCTGGAATCAGCCATGGCGCCATCTCATGCGGTCATTTGGCAGGTGAGGTTGTTCTGTTTTGATGAACCTGGTACTGAAATACATCTAAGGCTATGATGTTATACTTAGTATAACCAAAACTTATTGTCTCCATGATTATAGACTTGAGGCTCGATAAATCTTATGTCCTCAGACTTAATGATTAAAGGAGCAGACATACAGAAGTAAAAGGGAGTGAGCGTGGAAAAAGCAAATGAGTTGCAATGCCATTCATTATCTGGGCAAAACAGCTTGAATCAGGAAAAAGAAACTATATTAAAAAAATGAAATGAAGTTCGTGTGCAGTTACAGTGCTGTTACATGGGTACTTAGAACATGGTGGAAACAGGTTTGTCCTAAAACTATTCAGAGTCTAGTTGGGGTGATAGAACAATAGATAAACCAGAAAAAAAAATGTTATTTCTATAATAGATGCATTTATGCAATATCGTACTAGGATGAATATATGATAGAATAACAATCACAGATCTGAGATAGAGTAACAATCAGAAAAGATCTTTAAAAAAATCACAATACTCTTTACTTCATTATGGTTTGTAATGACCACTTTTTGTTCTTCTATATTCTTATTAACAATCCTTTAATAATTTTTGCTCAAATATTCCCAGAAGCTGAGGTAAAGTTAGACAGTGTGTAACTTGGAATGTTTCTCCCCCTTTTAAAAAAAAATGCATATATATAAAGTTTTTTTTTCTTCCAGCAGAACTCTGTTCATCGTTTTTTAACTTGACCAAAGTAGATTAGTGATTTTACCAGCTAGAAGTTAAATCAGATATTTAACTATAATTCACCTATGTGAAGAAATTTGAAATTGCTTGAAAAATTTTCAAACTCCTCAATCATTTTAGGCTTCAATCCTCTCTCAAAAGTTTCTTCTTCCATCTATGGCCATGCCAACCTGAACACACCCGATCTCATCTGATCTCGGAAGCTAAGCAGGGTTGGGCCTGGATGGGAGACCATCTAGGAAGTCTGGGTGCTATAGGTGTTAAAAAAAAAAGTTTCTTCTTCCACTTTCAGTTCAAAGATACTTATTCTGGACAGAATATCTAAAAGACAAATAAGAGTCAAGGTTTTCTTTTTTATATACTCTATTAACAATACTTCCTCATGTCTGAGGACACAGTGCTTACCTTTTTTATTCTTTGTATGCCTCCAAAGCTTACTGTTTTTCTTGGCATTTTTTTTTTTTTGCAGGACATGATTTTAACCACTCTATAATATACTGTTAGTTTTATTTATTTATATTTTATATGATATTTTAATGTTTTTGCTCATTAAAATCTTCTGAGAAGTACACTTTTGTCTTCTTCATAGAGTGCATATGTCATCACAATTACAATTACAATTTGCAGTTTGGGACTTGTAGGATGATTCTGCAGTTTTTGGTCTCCAACAGGCTAGGATCTAAATTCCTCTCCATTATGATGTGTTCTTGAAAAGCCATGGTGCATTTTTCCCCACCTATAACAACGAAGATTGTAGTGGGTTGACTCCCTAAAGTATCTCTATGTCCTAACTCTCAGAATCTGTAAATGTGATCTTATTTGGGTATAAAAAGGTCTTTGCAGATGTAATTAATTATAGGCTTTTCTGATAAGATCATCTTGGATTAGGGTAGGCCCTAAATTCAATGACAAGTCCTTACAAGAAAAGAGAAGGAGAAACAGACATGGAGAATAATACCATGTGAAGACGGAGCAGACAGACCTAAATCAAAGTACACCAGGAGCCACCAGAAGCTAGAAGCGACAAAGATTCTTTAGAGTCTTTGGGAGGATTGTGTCCTAGCTGATACCTTGACTTTGAACTTTTTATCTCCAGAACTGTGAGAGAATTAATGTCTATTGTTTTAAGCCACCACATTTGTAGTAATTTGTTATAGCAGGCCTAGGAAATTAATACAAAGATAATATCACACTGTGAGGACTAAATGAAAAAGAAAAAAATCTGATAACCTATATAACAACTTTAGGAGAGACTCTGTTACATAACACGTTTTTGAACCTTATTTTACTCCATCTTTCTTAGGTTTCCTTTTAAAATATAATGGCATTGGATTCAGTCTAAATCTCTAGTTTTGGAGGCTATCTTTCTAAAATATTGGCTATCATGTTAAAATGATATACTTTCTTTGACTTTCTTATTATGGTCACTTTATCATACAGTCCATGTTACTTAGAATGAGATAGAATTAGAGCAAAAATTTCCATAACAATCACTTTTAGCCACAGCTGTGTTTGACTTTGTCATGATTCCTGACTTACTCAGATTTCCATCCTTACCTTGTGTGCCCTGCTGACCTCTCTATTCTGTCATTGGCTTAGGAAAATGTTGCATGTCAAGATCATGGACTCAGCAACTCACACAAACAAAAAGTCTGCCAAATACTTAAATTCTGGTATTCATGGATTTATAATCAAGAGAAAAAATCGATGTTATAGAAGAATAGAATAGAGTAGGGTTTTACCTTTCTGTAGTGAAATAGAGTTTATTTTGCTTGAAGGTGAGAGGCTGACATAGAAACCTTTTATAATCTATTCTTAGTTTCCTACTTCAGTAAAGAAAGCTCAAAAATACATATATTTAGTAGAAAACAATTGAACTCCTACAACTTTCAGGATATAGACTCATTTAAATTTGTGATTTCCTACCTTGAAATTTGCATTTAACTGTCATAGTATTAAGATGATTTTACCTTAATAAAATGACAAACTGATAGTACAGTAATTGTTTCTTAAATGCAATATGTGAAAAGGTCTGAATCAAGTGAAATAACGTAGGCTATAAAAGCTATAACCATTCCCATTCCTTGTTTTATTGCAATGTAAAAATTACTATCATTATACTTACTAATCTGAACAAATAAATATTCATCGAATGATCACATTTCCCTTTTATTAGGATTTTTACAATAATAAAGACATCTAAATTTCCCTTTTCCATTATGTTCATATTAAACATCTCAGATGAAAATGAGATGAACAATGTGATCAGAGCAGTGAAGATAAAACTATTTAAGAAAAAATAACTTATATTACCAGAAAAGGATCTGTCTTTCTTGAGATATTCTGAGTTCTTTTTCTCTTTTATTTTTATTTTCTTTCCTACCCTCTCCTAAGTCTCTATCTCTTTTTCCTCCCTCCCTCCCTTCCTTTTTCCCTCCCTCCCTTCTTTCCTTTCTTCTTTCATTCTTTTCTTCTTTCTTGCTGTCTTTCTCCATTCATCAAGTGCTTATTGAAGATTTTATATGTGTCACACACTAGAATCCGGAAATATCACTGTCAACAAGATAAACTCACTGATCTCATAAAGTTTACAAGTTAAGTGACCTCTTTATACAACCAGATTTTTGTACAAATGCCCTAATTGGAAATTATCACCTGGGCGTTCTTCAACAATTGCATCAAACATAACCTATCTACAGAATTTAATTCACACCAAAATTTTGGAGCCCTTATGGACTCCTTTGATTTTTTTATTCCTCACATCTGGCCACCAAAGCAAGTTTATTTTATGTCTATATTTCTTTAGCCTATATACCTGCTTTTGATCACTTCTCTCTCTGTCTCAATTTGGTTATTCTCCAAATTTTTCTTTATCTGGTCACTGAGTGATCTCTGTATAATCTAAATTGTATCATATCTGAATATCTAATGAAAATGTGAAGACCTCTACAATGAAAACTGCAGAATATTTTTGGAGAAATAAAAAAAAATAAATAGAGAGATGTATTATACTCAAATATTGGAATACTTAATATTATAAAGATGTTAATTTTCCCAAAATTAATCTATAAATTTAACCAATCCCAATTAAAATCTAAGCTTTTTTCTTTTTTCTTCTAAATTTAACTAGTTAATTCTAAATTTATTTTGGAAATGCAAAAGGTCAAGGATATTCTAGGCAATATTGAAGAACAAATCTGAAGGACATGTAATGCTAAATAGAAGACCTATTGTAAAAAAATATTAAATAAGACCGTATTGTATTGGTTCAAAGATAGACAAGCTGACCAATGTAACTGAATAGACAGTTCAGAAATAGACCAATAGATATGCAATTAAGTAACTTGTGACAACAATGGTACCATTGGAGCAGTAGGGAATTTTTGTTTTTCATTGAACTGTAGTGGGCAATTGGCTATATTTTCTTCATACGTCCAAATATCAGTGTGAGTAAATTTGGACTCCTACTACAGTTATTCTAAGGAAAAGTTTCACTTGATCTGGTATAAGAAAGTTAAGACAAATGATTTGCTAATAAATACGTTTTCTTTTAAGACTAGATGATCAAGAATAGTAGAAGTCATTGGCAGGAACAAAGAAATAAGAAGAGTTATAAGTTTGAGGTAGAAGTTCGTTGGTTTGGTTTTAGCTATTTAGATAAATTCGTCGTTAACAGTGAGTATGCTTTGCTACTCATTGTTGTAACAACAAAAATAAAAACAAAATAAACAAATAAACAAAACTATGTGGATAAATTCAGAGAAAGTTTACCATTTGCCCTGTTTATTTTGTTGACCTAGAGAATATATTCATTTTTGTATAGTTTTTAATAAATATATAAGATATACTTATGGATATGTTTAAAACCGTAAGAATGTTCAATTTTATTGAAATTATTAAGCTACTAATTGTGTGTAGAGTGACACAAAAGATGGAACCGTACAGGCAATGTTCTTTATTGCTTTTCAAAACTTCCTTTCTTCGGCCCTTCCTTTCCTATGTCAATGACAATTCATGATATTCTGCCACATAGTTTTTGTACTCAACCTATGATTGTGCATGCTGCTCAGGACATCACAGACCTTTAGGGATGAATAAGAACAATAAATTAAAGTCCATGTGAGACTCTGAAGAAATGAGGGGGGAAAAAAAACACCCTGGAACAAGCACTTGCATCTATTTTCTGCCTAAGGGCAAAACCAGATAATGCTACTCATTCTTCTGAGTTCCTTGTGTCTCTATGAATTGTTCAGAGAACAAAGAATATTATTTATCCCTATGACAATGCTTCAAAATCTTTAAAGCAACACGTGAACCATGTTATTTTACAAATATAGCAAAATTCTATGCCAGGAAAGAGATGGACAAGGAGAGTTCTATCTCCTTGGTACTTAGAATCAAACTTCTGCTAACTCACATTTAATATGTTACGTGTTTGCTTTCCAGATGATGTCAAGAAGCACAGGTATTTTAGTGGGAACACTGTCATAATTATACATTAAATAAATAAGATGTTAGAGTTTCTCTGATACATTCAGCAAAACATGGTTGAGCAAGCCCACGGATAGTTTAATTACTTCTATTAACATTCACCATAAATTAATTATTTGTGTGACACTGCAGGAGCTGCATTCACTGCAGAAAAATAATCTGTTGATAGACTTTGTTGCTATTTTAAATTCTTAAGAAGCCTCCAAATCCAGAGGCTGTCTGTCTGAAAGAGGTGTTGGATTTTCTTTCTCATCTTAATGTCATCCTCACAAACCCATTAATACAAACCAACTACAATTTTACATGGAAGAAAAATTACTTTCTTCATGAACTTAACATCTAATAAAATTGGGTGAAGTGTCAGAAATGGAAATGTATTAAAAAATCCTTTTCTTTAGCTTGATTATTTGGAAGGCAACATAGTGTAGGAGAAAGAGGGTTGGGAGTAAGTGTCATGTGTATAACTATCAGTGACCTTGGACTGCTGCTAAAACATTTAAATTCATTGGCATCATCTCTATGTTATAATGATCTACAGCTTGGTATCTTGAATGTATAAAGAGTGTTTACAAATCAGTAAAAAAAAAAAAATCATGTTCTAATAGAAAAAAAGGGGCCAAAGGATATGAGCTGGCAATTCACAAAAGAAAGAATCTAAAAGGCTAATATACATTTGAAAAGATATTCATCCTCACTAGTATGCAGAGAAATCAAAATGACAATGAAATATGCTTCATACTATCAGATTAGCAACGAAACAAAAATAACAGAATCAATCAATTCTAGACATTGGTCAAAAAGTACTGCAAAACAGGGGCTCTCCCACATTTTGAGCTCTCCTAGTTACTCCAGAAAGCAGTTTGGCTATATCTAGTGAAGATGAACATGAAAAATTTCACTTCTAGGTAAATACCCCAAGATAATCCTTGCAAAGGTATACAAGTAGTTATATGAACAGAATGTTCATTTTAGCAGTGTTTGTGATAGCAAAAATAAATTGTGGCTATGTACGGCAATAGAGTACTCTACATCAGGGAAAATGAAAGAAGTAGATTCATTTGTGTCAACATGGATAAATCTAAAAGTTAGTTATTTATAGGAAAAGATAAGTTGCATATGTTAGAATATAACATTATTTATTTAAAACTTTAAAATACAGAAAATAATATACTATTTATAGATATGTATGTATATAATAAAACTCAAATATATATGGGCTGAATAAATAAAAACAAAACTATATTTGTGCAACTGGGAAAGGTGAGAGATGACACAGGAGTAGAATGAGGCAACTTTAACATATTTGTCATGTATTGTTTTCCCCTAGATTACACAAGATTCAATTTAATGAGGCCATTATTAAAAGACATTATGGTATATTTATAGAAAAAGCGAAAACGTGAAGCTATTTACATGAGATTTACAAAAACTTTATTTTATGAAAAATTTAAACATATAAAAGTACACAGAATAGTCATATATCCATCATCCTAGATTTAACAATGGTCAAGTCGTGGTCAATTTGGTACATCTCTACAACCACCCACTTCCCTCTCTGCATTGTTTATATTATTTGAAGCAAATCTCAGTCATCAGCTCAAATAATGTATTATTTCATATAGACTATAAAACAGCTCAAATAATGTATTATTTCATATAGACATCTATTTTATAAGATGCTAACATTTGATAGTTCTCAGAAGCAAGTACATGGACATTTTTAATACTAACCAATGGATATTTTTTGTAATTAATTTTCAGTTTAAAAAGGAAATAATAAATTGGCAAGGGAAATGAAAGAGGGAAATAAAACAAATAAAATAAATGATCTCTCTTGACTATTTCTAATTATTTTCTCCAGAGTTTTCGCCTACTTCCATTAATAGACTTACTTTGAATTCTATTCTTACTTTGAATTCTTAGGTATTGTTTTCATCTTTCACCCAGTTGTAGCATTCTCCTTCTTGTACAGAAAGAGGCAGAATTCCAGAAGATATCATCAGAGAATATTATTATTATTATTATTATTATTATTTACAGAAGAGAAAAATGTTGAGTTTTTATTGCATTAGAATAATTTCCCTTTAGCAAGATTACTTAAATTTAGGAACTTCCTGTGCCGGAGCCATCTATGTACTTTATGCAAGCAAAGCCTTTGTTCTTTAAAGCAAAGGTCAATGTAAGATTTGTACTGTTGTCTTTAAACATTAGCTTTGTTAAGAAGATTTTCAAAATTATTTTCATCAAGTTTGCTAGAGGACTCCTCAAATAACTCCTGGCTTCAATGATCTAGAGAGAAAGGATTTTCACAAGTATTCTGGCTTAGGTAAATATAAAGAAAGTCACACTCAGACTTCCCATAGCATGTGTCAGCCTCTGTTTTTAACTGGGAAAAATCCTCCAAGTATTATACAAATTAGAAATTTAAACTCACCACACACCAGGGGGACTGATAATGACAAGAGACATAAATTAGAAAGTGGTGGATAGAAATGTATTATCTTTCTTTTTTTTTTTTTTATACAGTGCACACATAATTTGAATGTAGGTGTCCAGAACAATTAATTTCACTCAGGTGAGGGAGAAGATAATTAGATATCAGAAGGAATCATGGCTACACAGCATCATTTCCTCTTAAAATGTAAAAATTTAATCCACATGTGGATTGAATCACAGGTGGAAAAGTGTTAGAAGTCAAGAATAATTTGCTTAGATTCATGAATGGCATAATTTAATTAACATTTTCTTAGTTACATATGATCCTTACAAAGTAAAAAGTAAATAAACCACAGAGATGTTTTAAAAAACAGCTCAGGAAGATGTATAGCCACAAAATATGCCCAATAATTTCAAATAACTGCAAAAATAGAAAATAGTATTTTTTATGTACTTTAAATTTATTATAGGCAATATTCTCATCAATTATGTTTTAGGAAATTCTGAGATACTCAGAAAACTAGAAATGTGAATGTGTATATTCAGAAAGGTAGAAAGTATATCCATGATTTTCCTTTTTCTTTTTTTTTTTTTAATTTTACTGAAGGCTGTAAGTATGTACTCCTTGCTCATTAGCTGTTGGAATATGGAATAGCAATATAATCGAAATCTGTTTCTTCTGTAAAATAGGGTTAAAGTGCTACCTATTTTATAGTTTATGTTTACAATGAGAATTCAATGAGATACTTTGTGCAAAGTTCTTTCATCATGCTTGGCAATAATATGTATTGATTAAATGATAGTTATCGTGATGATTATTTTAATGAATATGTGTAATATGGATTATTTTCTTTTTAAATGTTTTTCTTAGGTAGGAATGTTATAATGTTAGCAGTGCTGTTGATGTTAATATAGTTACTTGCATAACAATAATTCTTCTTGGGTTAAATTTTTTTTTAATCAAAAAACAAGAAAAGACCTCATTCAAACAAAAAATATCTTGGTCTGTGATTTTAAAAAAATGATTTAATTGCTGTTTAGTGCTAGATGTGGCTGTCTCTTAACCTTTGTGTGTTGTTTGGGAAGCATTAAGATGTCCCGTATATTATACCAAGGATAAGAACTTTATACTTTTTCTTAGAGATGTGTGAGAGGAAGGTCAGTGAGAAGTGAAGGACTTTATGTAGGACAGTGAACAATTTACCTGGATGAGCAAAAAGATAAATTAATCTCTATCGTCATCAACACATATACCAACTAGTATACATTAACTGGGTGGCTAATAAAGTAAAATAATACAACTTGACAATATCTTTGAAATAGAAGTTACATAGTTTTAAAATACTTTCTGTGTGGAATTACTTATTCAGGAGGAAGAGCTTGATGTGCCTGACAAAATATGTCACACAACTTTAGTCTTCCTCTCTTAAGTCTTAAGGTACCATTAAAAAAATAGACTGTTCTAATTCAGATGCATTTATAATGAGAGAACAAAAGGAAAGTTGTGAAATGTACAAACCTCCATTCTTCTTCATCTCCTTCACTTCTCTGCCTAAAGTTGGAAAAGGGTAAGACTTTGCAAAGTAAATCAGACTAATATGAGGAAGAGGCAACGTTTTTATTTGGTGTCCTTCACAGGCCAAATCTCGGGCATATGAGAACTCTGACCATGTGGCATTTGTCAGGACTTTATTTAGTTCACGGTAAATTCTCAATTTTTATATAATAGTTGTTCTATTAATGATCCTCTTATTTGCTTTGTTTTACATATGCAGACTTGAATTAGAGCAAGCATATGAATTGGACTTCCAAGGCAAGGGAAGTAAAAGCAAAAATAAATTAATGGGACTACATCAAACCAAAAAGCTTTTGCACAACAAAAGAAACCATCAACAAGGCAAAGAGGCAACCATCTGAATGGGAAAAGATATTTGTAAACAATGCCTTCAGTAAGGGGCCAATATCCAAAATATACAAAGAATTCCTACAACTCAACAATAAAAAACAATCTAATTAAAAAATAGACAGAGTACCTGAACAGACAGTTCTCCCAAGAAAACATACAAATGGCCAACAGACATATGAAATGATGCTCAACTTCACTAGCTATTAAGAAAATGCAAATCAAAACCACAATGAAATACCACCTTATACCTGTTAGAATGGCTCTTATTAATAAGACAACTAGTGTAGGAGAGGTTGTGAAAAGAGCAAATCCTTGTGCACTCCTGGTAGGGATGTAAACTACTATGGAAGACAGTATGAAGCTTCCTCATAAAATTAAGAATAGAATTACCATATGACCCAGCAATCCCTCTTCAGATTTGTTACCCTCAATTATAACATTTATCCATAAAGATATATATGTACCTCAGAATTTATAGCAGCATTATTCACAGTGGCAAGACATGGAAACAACCAAAGTGTCATTCGATAGATGATTGGTAAAAAAGATTGTATATATAGATATACAATGGAATATTACTCAGCCATAAGAAAGGATGAAATACTGCCATTTACAACAACATAGATAGATCTTGAGATAATCATGCTAAGAGAAATAAATTAGACAGAAAAAATTGAGAACCATATGATTTCACTTATATGTGGGATATAAAACTGAAAGCAAAAAATGAACAAGATAAACAAACAGAGATTCATGGATACAGACAACAGTTTAGTGGTTACCAAAGAGAAGGGGGATTGATGAGGGTAAAGGGGGTCAAATATATGGCGAAGGAAAGATATTTAACTTTGGGTGGTGAACACACAAAGCAGTATACAGATGATGTATTATAAATTGTACACTTGAAACCTATATAATTGTATCAACTGATGTAACCCCAATAAATTTAAGAAAAAGAAACATCTGTTAAAATTTGTGTCTCTCAAAGTCTCTCACCTGTTATAAAAACACCACAAAAGCTTACTTCAGGAGCATGACAGAGTAACTGGTACCTGCTTGTCTTTCCACAATATATCAACAGAACGATTGCACAAACTATATAAATTGTCTGTTTGCTGTCATAACATGAAGCATGAGAATGTGATACTTGGGAAAAGGAAATACTATTATGTGAGTCCCATGATTATGTCTGCTTTCTGCTTGGAGGCAGAAACATTCCATTCATCAAAAAAAACTCTCAGCCAAATTGGGCCAATAAACAATAGAGCATCAGTAGCCAGGAGTCCACCTAGCACCCAGATCTAAATTAAGAAAAGAACGATTCAATTCTAAATACTATTCTCCATTAAAAGAAACAGCAGTCCTGAGGAAAAAAGGCTGACTCCAGTGCTCAGGCAGTGAAAGTACTGATGAGCTATATCTTTTAACTCGAGAAAGTAAAGAAATGTTCTTGGGACATATCAAAAACAGACCAGGTTGTAGGTACTCTCACTGGCCAAAGCTGGGAATAGTTGAGCATCAAAATAAATAATGACAACAACAAATAAAGAAAGACTGCATAAAACCATATTGCTATAATTAATTAATTAATTAAGAAGTACAAATTGACACTTATAAAAACAGTCACAGGGATGTAAAATATAGCCTAAGAAATATAGTCAATAATATTGTAATAACTATGTATTGTGTCAGATGGGTACTAGACTTGTCAGGGAGATCACTCAGTAAGGTATATAAATGTCTAATCACTATGTTTGTACACCTGAAACTAATATAATATTATGCATTAATTGTAATTGGAAATAAATTAATTTAAAAAACTCATAGAAATAGAATATATTATTATATAAAGACATCAAAGGTATTTGAAATAAAAAACAATCTGTAAAACAAAACTGTCTCACCAATAAGTAAGTAGGTAAGTAAGTAAGTAAGTAAGTAAGTAAGTAAGTAAGTAAATAAATAAATAAATAAATGGAAAAAGGATAAGCTTTTTTAAATATAGAGGTATACTTGAGTTATACACCATCGAGAGATTCAAAAACTTGTAGGTGATTTCTTGATAAGAACGATATTAACATTTTCTCAAGTATCCCCAAAGTAATCATTTAAAAGTTAAAATTTTAACTTTATAGTGCAGAGTTTTGGTGGACATTACCTAAACCAAGTGAGTAAAGTTAACACAACCAAAATAGGAACTAACCGACGTGTGCCTCAGTGATGAACTGAGAAGGTGCAACATCACTTTTGGAGAAAGCATGCAAGAGAAGGATTATAATGTTTAACCATGGCCTGTCAACTGACTAAGGAGCGAAGGGAACAACTAGAAGAATTTCTGTTCTTATTTTAACTTTACAAACAAAGACACTGAGAGCCAGTAGGTCAGTTGACCTGTTGAAGTTCACCAATCACTGAGTCTCAAAGATTAAAACAGTTCTAAGCCCTATACATTTTTATTCTTTCTTTATAATTTTAATCAAACAAAATGTGAAATTAAGGAATGTAAATTAAATGGATCTTTGCCCAGAAAAAAAAATACACAATTTTAGATTCTCAACTTCCCTGGACATCTATTACCTTTGCCAATTTAAAATTATATTGTTATAGAAGCAGAATGCTTGTCACATAGGGTTATTCCTTTACATGCAAGCTCAATATGTTCATATCAGGTCAATATGTTCTTTGTGAAAATTTCAACATATTCAACATTTTCATGCGAAGCATAAATCCATTTGGGGATTTTTGTCTGTTGTCTACAAACTGTCAAAAACACACAAAAAGTTAAGCAACCATACTTGCAATATAAAATTCTGTGCCAACATAATGTTTCTATGAAGGAGTTTTCATTTAAAACACCTCGCCACTCAGAAACACTTATGATATTACCCTTCAGAGTTTTCAAATCTCTGTTCACAGCTTTACTTCTATTTGGAAGCAGTTATAAATAATTTTGTCTAATGCAGAATTCTTTTTAAGTTCATGTTGATTCCTTCAGTTTAAATTTTAAAAAGTTATCAAAATATTCAGTTTCTCAGAAGTTTTATAGGAAAAATTTATAAAACATAACTACATTTAAAACATAGTGCCAGAGTAAAAATCCATGAAATGCAGCACCACCTCAAAGAGTTTAAGATTTTACCAATATGCACGCACACACAAATAGAAGACCCTATGTAGCTATCGAGAGCCATAGGCAGGCTTGTTAGTTCAAAGGCAAAAGCAGCCTGGGCTGGTTCTGGAATCAGAGTATGAACAGTTATGTTTTGATAAGGGAATATGGGGTTTGTCCAAAGTATCCAAATAAATAATAGATATAGAGGAATTCAGAAATGTTAAAGTGCAGGTAAGCACAAGGCACTGTATCTAACAGTTGTGTATAGTATTCTATAGGTTTCTTCTATTCATGTATTAAGGTTTATTTTGGATAGGTTATATGAAAAGACATTTTATATGAAGAAACTCATAGAGGCATGCCAGTGAGCCTGTAAGACATCTGTTGCAGGAGTAAAGGAATCTGTGAGTGGTCCCAGGACAGATTCTCCCCCTACCCATTCCCATGCCTTGCTCTGGCTGCTGTGTTCTTGGTATATCTGAGGCTATACTACCTTAACAGACAGTAACACTGAGGTGGGGCCAAAATTCTATTGACATTTAAGGATGAAATATGCCAAAGTTCCCCTGCAGTGATAGAATGCAAAAATTCCATATAACCTCATGAAATGAAAGAAAACACTCAAGCCAAATCTACAAGTTATATATTATGAAGTGTTTGCTGGAGAGATTAACACTTATACTAAAGGTATATATTTTTATTGACTTAGAGTTTTAATAATAAATAATGATAGAATAAAAGTCTAATACATTTATAGTCAAGACAAGAGAGCTCTCTGCATAAGAAAAGAGCAAGGCAGAAAGATCTCTGCATAAAGTAGAAGATTCCTTTTATCCCAAACAATTCAGTTCCCCCTAAAAATGCATAGAATCATGCCTATTACATACACTTAATGCTCCAGATATTGGTTTAGTGTGTTACATATGTTTAGCTCCTTGAAACCTCTCAATAACTCTATGAGGTAAGTAACTCAACCAAGGTCACACAGTCAGAGTGTCAGAGACAAGAGTCGAAGCTGTACAAAGTGGTCATGGATTCCTTGCTCATTACCACTGTACTATTAATCATCCAATATACCAGCCTCAGTTCTAGTCACTGAAAATCAAGAATACATAACATTAATCACAAGAAAATATCTATCTGGGGCCAGAGAAAGACAAATACAGTATGACCTCATTTACATGTGGAATCTAAAAATGCCAAACTCATAGGAACATAAAGTAGTGATTATCAGAGGCTAGGGGCTGATAAAAATGGGGAGATGTCAGTCAAAGAGTACAAACTTTCAGTTAGGAGATAAAAGTTCTGGGTATCTAATGTATAATATGACACTGTAGTTAACAATACTGTATTATATACTTACAAGTTGTCAAAAGAGTAGATTTGAAATGTTTCCACCACATAACACACAGAAGGTAATTAATTTTATGAGGTGATGGAGGTATTAGCTAACTCTTTGTGGTAATCATTTTGCAGTACATATGCGTATCAAACCATCACACTGTATACTTTAAGCTTATACAATATTACATGTTAATTACATTTTAATAAACCTAGGGGGAAAGTATCTGTCTGGGGAGATAACATTTGATGGCAGAATGCACAGAGAGATGTGACCTAGGATACAAAAGCCAGAACATCAAATCCTTTCTGGGAGTGAGACATAGAAAGTGGAGGAAATATAAAAGAAGAATTCCTGAAAGACTTGGAAGTTTTATGGGTTGTGAGGCCTAATATTTACTCAGTCTTTCCTCTTCTATCGTGGTTGTGCATTTTATGCTGGAAAGATTCCTAGTAAATATATATGAACCATGAAAGGGACAGCTGCCAGGTCCACATATTCTATACTATAAGGAGGTTCATAAAAGTGAGGACATCCTCTCCTTGAACGAGCTTGTTATGTTGAACTAAACAAAGAGAAAAGCAGGACAGAATTGCTGCATTTGCCGAAGATGACATCTGAGTCACTAGCATGGCTTTTCAGGCTGGCCTTTCATGTGAACCATCTCAAACTACAATCACGTGACTGAGCTGTCTCCTGAAACTCAAACTAATCATCTCCTTCATCGTCTGTTCTATGCTTCTCAATGAGAATACACTTGCTTTGCATTTTAAATCTTATCTTCTAAGACCCCATTTAAACCCCAACTCTTCCTTGAAGCCATTCATGACCAATCTAGCTCATGTTTATTCTTCCTTCTTCTTAACCTTAAAATTGTGTGCCATATCCGAATATAAATCCTTTTGTGATAAAAATAATTTTTTCATTCATTCGTTGAAATAACTATTGTATTTGGTAATCAGTAATAATGAAGAGAATGGCCCTGGAGTAGACCATGTGGGTTCAAATCCTGAATCTCCCATCTACTGATTTTATCATTTTCTAAGTTGTGCAAACTCTGTGAGCTGCTTTTTCCTCATCTGTAAAATAACTTCAATACATACCTCAGAGCATTATGTAAAAATTAAAGGAATTAACACCTATAAGGTGTTTATAAGAATGCCTAATATGCACTTTTTAAGTTTTAGACATTTTCATTTTGATCCAATTACTGTAATTTATCTCAGTCACTGAGTACAGAGCTTAAGATTTTGTTATGTTCTTCACAAGCAAGCTTCAAACAGTATGTAATATTTTGAATTGAAATAATAGTAAGAATTCATTGTATCTCAGGACATTGGGTTTTGAATGAATACTTTTCCAAATCTATTTACACCTAACTCAGAAGTTGAACATTTACATCAAGTAAAGCGCTAAAATAAATAGAAATCATAAACTTATTGTTCGGTTTTACAATAACCATTTGGTAAAATCAATGGAAGCACAAAGTCCTGATTTATGAAGAGAACAATCATCAATTTGTTACGTAAAGTTACCCTAATAGAGTTATCCATAGATAGAAAGAAAATGATGAGTCACGATGTTTTTCTTTTTTGCTTCCTTTTAATCAATTAATACCAATAGGGATTCTGCTTTTGCTCAGGTCCTGAGCAAACTTGATTTGAAAATCAAAGTTCTATTCAAGTATACAGCAAATCATCAATATTTTGTTCTTTGTTCACTAACATATGTCATACCTGTCCTGTTTAGTATGATAATCACTATCTTCATGTGGCTAGCACATAAAATGTAACTGATCCAAACTGAGACATATTATCAGTATAAAATACATGCCACTTTTCTAACATTAGGTATAAAAATTAAAAAAAAAAAACTGTTAGCTATCTCATTAAATTTTATATTGATTTCATGTTGATATGATACTATTTGAATATATTGGGTTAAATAAAATATATTAGTAAATCAATTTCACTTATTTCTTTGTAATTTTTTAATGTAGCTACTAGTAAATCTAAAATTACATATGTGGCCTTTATTATATTTATATCAAGCAGTGAAGGTCCAGGCAGCAAAAATTCTTTATCCATATTGAGCATCCAGTTGGTGTTACGATACAGTGTCTGTCTTCTGTACTTCCTTCATCCCTCTTAGTGCTTGTGGACAGCAGTGGCAGAAAGAATTTATTGGAAAGGTAAATAGACATTGAGAGATCATTCAATTTATTTTACGAACTATAAGTGAAAAGATTTTAAACAGTACCTATGGTCATGTTACTCTCTAAATGAAAATCCTTCAGTGACTTCCTGTTTTCCTCAGAGTAACATCCAAGGAGCCCATCACGCACCTTTTAAGGGTTTGCATAACCCTACCCTGGCCTTCGTTCAAGCTTCATCTCTTCCCACTTTCCTGACAGGCACATCATCTCTATGCAAGTTTCTTTTTATTTCTGTACAGGACATCTTTTCTCCTGTCCACAGACTTTTGCACAAAACTGTAATTACCTCTCTCCAATCTCATTTCACTTGATTAATTTTCGTTCATTCTTCAGTTGCTATTTCTTTCAAAAAAACTTCTCTAATCTTCTAAAGCTCTAAAATTGATTTAGACATCTCGAATATATGTTGTAATATTCCTCATGTGTGCTGCAATTCTGTATTCTAATTTTATAGAAGTAATACTTTATTCTAAGGGCACGTTAATTTTTTTCTGGTAATGTTTATTATTTATTATTATTATTATTTATTTTATAACTGGGAGTTTCTACCTTTTAACCACCTTCACCCATTTTACTCACAACCTAACATGCATCTCTGGCAACTACCATCTGTTCTCTGTATCTATGTTTATATATATGTGTATATATATACATACATATGTGTGTGTGTGTGTGTGTGTGTGTATATATATATATATATATTCCCTTTCTTATATATATATTCCACATGTAAGTGAGATCATACAGTGTTTGTCTTTCTTCATCTGACTTATTTCACTTTGTATAATGCCCTCAAGATCCACTCTTCTTGTCTCGAACAGTAGGATTTCCTCCTCGAGAGTTTTACAAAAAAGACATTATAAGCACTTTGGGTAGAAAATTCTTTATTGTATGAGTATTTCCCAGGCATTGCAGGATGTTTACGATACCTAGACCATAGCACTTCCCAATTATACCAAACTCTCCCCTCCCCGCTACACATACATACATTCATCACTTGCCACTTTTCCATACTGTACCTAGGGAGGCTAATCACCCCTCGTTTAGACCCAGAAGACCATAAGCACCATGAAATCAGGAGACCGATCCAATTATTTTATTATCAAGTCCTGTTCCCAGCATAATATCTGTCATAAAGAAGGGGTTCTCTGCTTATTAAAGCATGATTTATCCTGGCATTAGTTCCATAATATGATACCTCACTAGGCATTTTTAATACAAAGCAGAGCAAACTCAAGTGAATTCCCTTTCTTATATAGCAACTATTCAGGGAGGTGATCACCATCAGTACATTCCTCCCAGGCCCTGTAAGTATCCATGAAGAGAACTGTCATTCCTCTCATAGCCTCTGAATTTCAAGATCTTTGAAACATCAAGGTTGTTGCATTTCAAATGAATGTATGCAACTTCCAACTTAATAAAAATTTATTTCTAATGGTTCAAATACTTAGTCTTATTATTGTTCAATGAGCATTTATTAAATTAGGATTAATATATAAGTGCCTATTTTCAATAAAAGACAATGTTTATTACTATAAATGAAAATAAGTGTAACATTTAAAGAAAAAAGAGCTCAATGTGGTACTTTATTAATTAATTCATTGCTAATATATTTCTGTTATATCTAGTTATGTCTAATTCCTAGTTGTCTCAGCAACTTGTCTAGAAGTTCAATTTAATGCTTACCTGGGGTGTCTCATTTTCATATTCCATACTTGTCCCAACATTCCTCCTTTGCTACCCAAGGAACCAATGTTGGCAGAGCCCCAACATCATTTCTACAAATGCCATTAGAGTTTTTGTTCTAAATAATGAGTCCTGAATTTTTAGCTCTGGCCATTTGTGGTGCAATATAGAAACCGAGATTCATATTAGGTACAGAGATAAAAGCTAGATCCCAGATTCAACAATCAATATTTAGACAACTTTTAAAATATTCGAAAAATGGAAGGCAAACACCAGAATACAACTAACTGAACAAAATGTTTGTTTTGAAATGTCATAAGCCATTTAAAATTATTTCTAGATTAAAGTTTGAGCGTAAATAACTAAAAATATGATGTGTGCTTTTAAAGAGGAAAGAAGTTATTGATCTTGATAGCTGACATGAGAACAAAAATCAACATCTGCAGAACAGAAGTGATGACTTTAGATTTTTGTTGTTAGACAGATTTTTAAACCACCTGGTGCACCATCTGTACCAAGAATCTGACAAACTGAAAAAAATGGTGTGCAAATGTGCAAGCTTAGAAGTAAAACAATCTCTTCTCCCAGTTCCATATTTAATCCATCACCTAGGTAGCTAGTCAGACATAAGTGACAGTGGGAACAAGGGACCAGCCTAAAGACTGCTAAAAGAACACCCTATTGGTAGTTAGAGAATTCCTCCTACATCCCCAGAGACAAAGGAAAGGAAGGTCATGGTCTTAGCTGACCTAATCTGGCTACAGATACCTGCGCAGAAGCTACTACCCTAATTTGCCTATAACTTAAGCGTCTTTATAATACTATATTTATGCCTGGAATTTCATGAACCTAATTATAACAGATTGAATTTTGGGTAAGCACATGCACAGTAGGCAAAGGGTTATCACAGCCAAGTGCCAATCAAAATAACTTCACAAGCTAAACACTTAGGAATGCCTTTGGAACCACCCATCACAGCCCAAATACTATGCAGGCCTTCCCATTTCTGCGTTGTTACAGCTCTCTTTGCTGAAAACCCTCTCCTCCCTTGGGGCATACTGTCTTCTTTCTTCACCTCTCAAATTCCACAGGGCTGCAGCCTCCCTTAGCATGGCCCATCTCCTTCTAACATGTACTTTCAATAAATCTTAATTTTTCCAAATCTCGCCAACCTATACTTCTTTGCCACATGAATGGGAATGAACCGAGGGACAGTACACAACACTGTCGTTCTCCCCAACGCCTCTAGGGCGACCCTGGATTTCACATCATCCCAGCAGTAACAGTAGGGCATTATTGTTTTATTTAGATGATTCCAACAACCAGATTATTCATCCTTGTTGATTCTTGGCCAGAAAAATATTTCACCAAGATTGACTTATCATTTCTTTAGTTTCCTAGTCACAGCTCTTCTAATTTTAGCTGTAAATTATACCTTATTTAAGCTAATTACCATTCTATATGTTTGTCTTCTTTCTCAGATGCACTAAAATAATTTTTGGTCCAAGCATCATATCATTATAGTTGTATACATTCATACATATGTTTAGTTAGTAATTACCCATGATCTGAGCATTCACGGAATAGAAATGCAACAGTAATATAGATATATAATGCAAATATTGCCTTTAAGGATGTTGCATTTAAGTGGAGGAGGAATAGTTGGATAAATAGCTTCAGTTAAAGTTGTGACTGTAGGGGACACTATTGGTGCCCTAGTCAAATCCTCTTTATCAAGCTGGTGCACTTGTCCTCCAGCTGAGTGAATGGAAGGAAGAGACAGCGTCTGGTGTACATTGAGAATGTAGATAATCATCCTCAAGCTTTCATTCTGGAGTACTGTGTATGTACCACATGTGTAACATGTATGTACCACTTGAAAATCCTCTTTTCCTAGCTGCCTGTTCCTTTGAAAGCTTAATTACTAGAGTCATGAAAGTGAGCATATTTCAAGGACTACCCAAAAAAAACATTATGTTAAATTTTAAAATGTATCTGGGCATCAGAAGAGACATCATAGTGTTCAGAATACTTTGGATCTCTGTTAAATATTCAATAAATGTTTGGATATGAGACTGTAGGGGACACTATTGGTGCCCTACTCAAATCCTCTTTATCAAGCTGGTGCACTTGTCCTCCAGCTGTTGTGAATGCTAGTTGCTAATGCTCACAGCTGCACTCCTCTCTAGAGAATTACCTTTAGCCAAATGGAAGCTGTTTTGCCTGGAGCTGATGTTCCTTACCCTCAGTTGTATCAAATAACTAACTGACAATAAAAGACAAGTGGCCGGCTTTCTTGCTTTGGATTCTTCCTCTGTGTAGTACGGTTTATGCTCCAAAACTCCCATGGAGATCAGGCTACAGCTAGACTCCAGCGGAGACACGTGTTGACTTAGTTCCTTTCCTTGCCCTGTCTTTCACTCTCTCTCCTGAAGGCAGTGCCTTAAAAAAGCATGGGCTTGAATCTTTGTCTTAGGTTTTTCTTCTAGGGAATCCAGCCTCAGATAGAGAGTAAACTAAATTATATACTTGCATATAGTGTTTTTGACTATAGAGAATATATAGTAACCTACTAGTATCTCAGTGTGTCATTTTTCATTATAAGGGTTAATTTAGTGTACGGTGAATATAATCTAATTCATTGATACTTGCATAATAAAAGACCAAGAGAATGTCATTAAATAATTTTCCTTATGAAACATTTCCTTTTAGAAAATATTTACTGAGCACTAGATAGACTTGATGTCAGATGTAGGAATGATTTAAAAACACCACTCTCCTCAAAGAATTTTTTAAAAAGATTACCTAGGTCAGGATAATGTGGAGGTATTTCTTAAGAATAAAAATGCCTGGGACCTTAAGAGGCCTGTAAGTCAGAATAATAGGGAGTGGGTTCTAGGAATCTACATGTAAAATGATAATATCTACCTGCCAACTCAGTAAAGATGGAAATGAAAATAACTACCAATAATACAAAACAAGAAAAGAAAATGCTCTCTTAATAAGCATAATCACATTTGTACAGACAAAGAGAAGCTTTGAAATAAAGAAAACCTTTATCATAACCTTAACATGAAATGATTCAGAGGAAAAAAAGTATGTGTGTGTGCATGTGAACGCATATGTGCGTGTGTGTGTGTGTGTGTGTGTGTGTGTGTGTGTGTGTAGAAAGAGAAGAAGGAAGAGAGAGAATGATAAAATAGCCAAATGGGGTTAAATGTTAACAGAAAATGAAGCTGAATAAATGATATATGGATGTTTCTTGTACTATTTTAATGCGTAAATTGAATTATAATGTGTAAATTTAATGTGTAAATTGAATAAATAAATTTTTTAAAAACATGCTTTATGATATGATGGAGAATACATCTGACTTCCATGGAGATTCCATGGAGTTCTTGGCAAAAGTCCCTAGGACCCCTGGAATTTCCTGAGTGATAGGGGTGCCTTTTTTAGGCTAATGAGGTGACCAAGTAGGCCCCTAGTTAGCTTCTGGGTGCGGAAGACCAACTACATGATTAAGTTTTGAACCTTAAGTCAGCCCAACCTCCAATCTCCAAGAAGTGGAGTGGCTGCTGAAGATCAAATTCAATCAGTTGGCCAATGATTTTTTAGCAACCATGCCTACATGTCTACAATAAAAAGTCTGGGCACCAAGACTTGAGAGATCTTCCTGGTTGGTTGGTGAACACACTGATGTGCGGGGTGATGTTCCCTGGCTTCATACAGAGCAAGCATAGAGGCTCTGTGCCCAGGATACTTCCAGTTCCTGTCCTATGTGTAATCTTTATAATAAAACTGCTGTGGTAAATAATATTGCTTTGAATGAGGTCTGCAAGTCATTTTACCAAATTGTCGAATGTGAAAGACTTGTGGGAGCCCATTTATTTATAGCCAATCTGTTGGAAGGGCAGATGGCTCCCGAAACTTGTGGCTGGCATTTGAAGTGAGAGCATTCTTGTGGCAATGATCCCTTAATCCTGTGGTGTCTGACGCTAATCTAGGGTGTTCATGTCAAAACAAAATTAAATTGCATGTCATCCAGTCGGTAACAGAGAATTGGTGTCAGAACGTTAATGGTGGTGGGCTTTTCAAATAAATAATTAATGTGCCAAATATCCTCTTTATTCAGTGTCTCCTAGAGTTGGGTTTCACCTCACGGTATTAGGGTGCTCTGTCACCTCCACTTATTGCCTCTGATTCTAAAAGCCTCCCTGGAGACCTCAAATCCAGAGAGTTCTATGTGTTCTCACAGAAGCACTATAGATTCCAGTTCCTTTTGGCATAAGCACATTCTTGTGTTCCTTACATTATGGAACCTCTTTGGCCACTAAAAAAGTATAATTTTATCTAAATACATTTATCCCAGGCATATGATTTTTCCATAAATGGCAAAAGAGAAAGTATAGAAGAGTATATGCATGCCACATTTCCCTCACTTCCCTCCATCTCTTGCGTCTTATCTTATCTACCTGTGGTGGTAATAAGCATGTTCTCTGTCATGATTACTTTGTGACTTGCTCAGGTCCTGGTCAACAGAACACCCACATTTCAGAATGTACAACCATATCTCATCTTTTCCAGCTCTGAGAGATTTCTCTTTATAGGCAGTGAGAGTTTATTTCCCTTGCGAAAGCATGATTAGTGTATGTATCTGTTAGAAGTAAGTGATTCGTATATAGTCATTGTGTAACTATAGATTGATAATTAATTATAGGGTTTGAACATCCCTGTTGCTAAAATTGTCTAACCTTATATTAGAAGAAATATCTTAACATTTATTCTTTCTTGAGTGTGGAATAGATAGAAAGGTGTAAAGGAAAATAAAACTAAAAGGGCTGAATAAGTTTAAAAGCACAGAGGAAATCTAGTGAACTGTAGATTTTGGACTTTATTCTATAGAAAACAAGACGTCTCTAAGTGTCTTTAAATGGGGAAGACATTATCTGACTGGTAATTTAAGAAGATAAATTGGGCCACAGTGTGGAGGAAACATTGTAGAAAAAAAGATAACAGAGAGGTCAGAATCCCTTGCCACAATTATCCATTTAAGGGGCAATGAGGACCTGAACGGGCACTGCGTCAGTGGCGCTGAATACATGGGCCACCACGAGAGTCTGGATGCACGGAAGGAGGCAGAATCTAAAATGATATTTTGTTATGGAGAAGTTTAAATGTTCCTCTTTATGAACACTGAAGGTAACATGAATTTGGAGCCAGCCCAAAGGGAGATGGTGGCTTTCTGGAACTTTGGAGAACTTGGATGTAGCAGAAACACTGTAAAAGGTCAGTTTTGATGTGGACAGATGTAAAATAATACAACAAAGAAGCAACTGTTACATTTTCTTCTTCTAAATATTCATATATACTCTTCTATCACTCTAAAGCTAAAGCTACCTAGTAGGACATTATAAATTATGGGAGAGCATTTAAATTCTCAATGTCTTTCTATGAGTGCTATTTTGTTTTAATGAGTGTAGTTAACCTTCATTACGGTATGATTTGGGGGATGTCATATGGAGTCAATGACTCTTTAGTGGGACTCTCCTACACCTAGAATGCATATAAATACACCAATTATTCCTAATTAAAACACCACCATTTATTATACAGCCTATAGACTGGTCGCATTGTCATCTTAGAGCTAATTGTGGCATTTTGGAAATACATATGCAGAAATGCAGGCACCAGGTGTGGTGTTAGTTTTTTGTTTTGTTTTTCCATTTTCAGAAATGCACATCTTGCTAATGGACTGTTTTTCCATTTTCAGAAATGCACGTCTTGCTAATGGACTGAAATGTAAAAGAGACTTTTGATATCACCTATTTTATTGCTCAATCTTTAGGTAATCTCTCTTAGATGATGTCCATTTTAAGATGGAAATATGCTTTATTGTTGTACTATTATGTGATCATTTTAAGCTGAGTACCCCATAAAAGTAATACCTAACTCTCCTGTAGGGCAGGCCAACTTGAAGCCATTATGAATAATGTGAAGATTAATTTAGTCCATTGACCTAAATTATCCCATTACTTAAACAACCCTATGATTTTTTAGGCATCTGCTCGATCTTTATTCAGCTCACTTAATACATGAGGGTACTTTTAAAATATTTTATGTACTAGCTGGCATAAAGGAAACTTCTTGGCAAATACAAATGTACATTTATAAGGTATTTTTCAATTTTATCTCAAGAATTAATATAATTACCTTATTGTTATGACAGATAATTAATTCTACTTAGAGATATTACATGCCCTTAAGTATAGTACTAACATGTCAATAGCCCAGCAGAAAGGAGAGCTAACATCCCTGGCATTTTTCCTTTTTCATCACGTGACTGAAACAAGTTTCCTTGAAAAGAACTAAGACTCCATTCTAAGATAGATGACTGTTATCCATTGTGATGATAAATTAAGTTGGAAGTTAATGAATAGCTTCCTGTTGCTTTACAGGAATGACTCTTGATAAAATAATTTAGAGCAGTGATTTATAAGCATGGCTATGCATCGAAATAATCTGTGATTTTTTTTTTTTAATTCTAAATTTCATATATACCGAATAAAAGTCTGATTCTTTGGGAGATTCTTAAACAATAATCCCAACATTAATCTATAAACAGACAAGTGCTTAAGAACCACTTATATAATCAATGTAAATTCTTCCCATTAGTATTCACTGTAGTACTCAATTTTATCCTTTCAAGAAGTTTTGATGTAGACAGATGTAAAATAATACAACAAAGCCATGCTGCTCAAAAAAGTCAGCAGTCTAGTATTCAAGAGCAAGAAGTCTGAAGCTAAATGGCCTGGGATTTAATTTGTGCACTCCCTTGTTCTGGCTGTGGTAAGTTACTTAACTTCTCCACATCTCACTTTCCTTATTTGTAAAATTGGTAGGTTTATATGTAGATTAAATGAATTAATATGATTGGTACAAATCTTGAGTTATATAAACATTTTTTAAGTGACAAATCTATCAGGTTCATTTATAATGATGCAGATATACATTATTTTTTAATGACATACTTTGACCTCTTTAGAGAATGTAGCCTTATACCAAAAGCCTATATGTCTAATGACACAAAATGCCACACACAGTGAAGAAATTGGTTGATCAGAAGTGGAGCTATTATTATTTTTTATCTTCATTAATTAAACAATATTCCCACAATAAAAGACACTGGCCTATGTGCCAAAAATGCAAGAATAAGATACATTTTCTATATTCAAGAAACTAATAATTTAGTTGGAGAGATAGCATGTAAGTTAATAATTTCAGTATGATATGCTAAGTACAAATGCAAGTAGTGGGTAAAAAGAAATGGTGATCAATAGAGGTGAAAACATTTGAGTTGAATTTTAAAAGAGTTGCATGAGTTGAAGATATTATATAGTTTTTACTACTAAATATATGTTTGTAATTCCTAAAAGCAAGGACATTCCCTAATAGAACCATGTTAGAATTGTATAATTCAGAAAATTTAATACTGATACAATAAGAACATCTAATCCACAGTCTATATTCAAATTTCATCAATTGGTGCCAATTGTAGGTCTGTTTTTAAATGGTTTCTAGCTAGAATTTTCCTGAAGGTCTATTTTAGCATATATAAAATAGGGTCATGAAGCATACCATCCTTAAAAGTTATGACCTTTCCCCAACCAAGTTAATATAGCTGCCTTAAGACATAAGCAAAATCAGACACTTTGTCTGCAGATGCCCAAATAAATATCTGTGCATTAGTCTGCTTCCTGCAAAAGCTTGGATGACTCTAGTCCTTTTATCAGACCAAACACGAGTGAGTGCCCACACTAATGTCTTCACCATTTTCTATATGGGCCGCTCATATAGTGAAACTCAGCAAATATTGTTGACAAAAATGAACAAATGAAAGAAAAAAACATATTTTCCACTACCAGTATATAACCCCCCCTCTCTCCTTTCTATTTCTTTCAAAATTTATTTCTCTGTTGATTTACTAATAATTTTTAAATAATTCATACAGAAAATAGTTATTGAATTTTTTATTATATGCCAGACTATGGATTAGGAGCTAGGAATACAACAGTAAACAAGACAGATAAATGATTGTACCCATGGTATTTATTCTAGGGATGGATCAGTTGTATCTAAGTTGATTTCTCTTTTCTTGGCCATGCTTGAAGATTTGAATATATAATCTTAGCATCTCATGTCCCGAGGTTTGCTATATTATATATCTCTAATTGGATTGTCTGTGTATTTTGTATTCAGAGAGTTGATACAATTTAATGATTAAAAGTTCAAGGTTTAGGATATAATTGCCTGGGTCTCAGTCCAGCTCCTCTACTTTCTAGTTATGTGATAGTGACCAAGTCTCTTTATTGTTGTAATCTTCCCAGGAATAACAGTAAGGGGAACCAATTGCTGTAGGATTAAAGCAGATATTGTTAATAAAGCATTTAGCCTTATAAGACACATAATGAACATTGTTCATTAACTATTGTTTATTAGCATTAACTATTAATTTTGAGGCCAATTATCTACATTTATACTTTTTTATATTCCATAATAATTAGAATGGTGCTGGATTTATAAGAGCTAACAATAATTCTTGATCAGTTGAACTGAGTTGAAAACAATATAAAACTGTAAAAAGGACCTACCCTACAAACAATATTGCCAAATAA
>NW_006442107.1:8283682-8290090 GCF_000325575.1 Pteropus alecto
GTTATGTAAGAATAAAAAACTAGTTTGATTTCCTAAGCATTATTCTAATAATGTCTCCTTTCCACTCTGTTGAGGTAGCAGGTCATTTACAAAAATAATGGTTTTTTTTAAAAATATATTTATTATTCATACCATCACATAGCAAAATACAAAATTTATGAATTTTCTGTCAGTATCATTAAAAAGAAATACTTATGTTCCAGACAAAAGAATCTGGAATTACTAATAGACAGTAGCAAGTCCCTGAGATTTAGAAAGGATTTGACTTTGATGAGAGGAAGCAGAAGTTTAATCCTGAGAAACCAAATTAATAATGTCTTTATCCATAAAATGGAAATAATAATAACATATACTTCTAAAGTTATCATGAGGCTCAGTGAGAGTATATGAAATCATTTTAGTGATAACAAAATATACTGACTATTGGTTACTGTTAATTATCTAAAATTACATTCAAAAGTGTAGATTTAGACTATTGCCACTGTTTCATGGGTAAAGAAAATGGAATCAAGAGAACAGTTAAGTCAATAGATATGCTGGAAGCACAGATATCATATGACGGTAGTATTACTTCTTAGAACATTAGTTATTTATCATATTTCACCTTCCTCGTGTTCATAGGAAGACCAGTTTATGCATAAGTGGGAGAGGGGCATGTGCACCAGACAGGGAGCCCCCATCCTCCCACTTGGTTGGTCATTCCTAATATTCTTTAAAAGCCCCACATTTTTTATTACAAGATCAAAGATAAAGCTTAAATTTCAAATTCCCTTGGAAAAACTAATGGTGATTTAAGCATGTTCATATCAAGTTGTAACTGATTTTATGAGAAGATTTGCATTTGCTTGTCTGTTTACTAAGAGTGGGATTAATGAGAGGAAGCAGGATGGAGAATAGAGGGCTCTGAGTATTTCCATTAGAGGAAGTGATAAGCGAAGGGAAGAGGGAGGCAGAAAACAAAAGTCCCCCCATAAAACCCTATTTTGTTACTTTGACCACTTGTTAATGGTCAGTCCTAAGAGGAGGATTCAAAAGAATTTATTGTCTTTTTAAAATTTCTCCTCAGAATTACTTCTTCATGTCTATGAGTCTCCCTCTTCCCAGAGAAAGTTAGACAAGAAGAGGCAGAGGAAGGGCCTCTTTGACTCTTTTGCTTACTCTGCTCCATAGATAGTCCATCAGCTCCAGTATTAACAGAAGCTTTGCTCGATCCATCAGGATTGTCTGGAGAAACAGACGTATATTATTTGGGGGAGATATATATTAATTAAGAGATTTGTTTTAGAGGGCTTGGATGTCATGACTGGGCTGGCTGCCAGGTTCATTTGTAGGGCAGACTAGCAGACTAAGAGTTGGTGTTGAGGTCCTGAGGCAAAATTCTTTCCTCTTTGGGAAACCTTAGTTTTCACTCTTAAGGCCTTCAATTTATTGGATGAGGCCCACGCACATAATAAGGGCTAATCTTTACTTAAAGTCATCTAATTGCAGCTATTCACCACATGTACAAAATACCGTCACAGCAATACCTAAACTAGTGTTTGACTACATTACCGGTTACAATGGTCTAGCCAACTTGACATATATACTAACAATCACCCCTCTATTGTGTGACACTGTCCTCTAATAGTGCAAGGCACTACCTTTGTGTTTCTAGCACACCACAGCCCTAGAGAAACAGGGATTTTGTTCAGTCTTTAGAAAAAGTATAAATTTGGCCTATGTTTTTATTTATTGCCTTTCTACATCTTTCTTCAGTGCCCTCACTTCCCTTTTGCATCTTTGCCTTGAGAACTCAGAGCCTCCCGTAACAGTATTGCCCCAACCTTACTCTCCCTGGGCAAAGCACAAACCTTTGGACCTAAATTTTTCTCCATTCCTTTTTCGTGGAAGCTACTTATTTACTACATGATCTATTCTTTCATGATCTTGTATGGCTAGTTAATTAATTGATTTTTTTTGTTGTTGTTTTGTTAAAATTAAATGCCAATAATAGAAACCATTGATTTGGGAGTCAGATGTCTTGAGTTAAAATGCTGACTCTGCCACAGAACAAACATGTAACTTTGAATGATTTGTTTAATCTCATTGAAGCAGTCTCAGTTTTCTCTGTGAAATGGGAAAAGGACATTCTATAAAGATCAAACTTTTTGTCCTCAATCACAGACTAGAGCCAATCATGCTGGTTTTTCTTAATTCTTAAAGATGAGTTTTTAGTGTTTTTTCTTCAAAAAACCCTTTTTGATTTTCAAAAAGTTTTAGGTTTGTTTAATGTGTTTAATTTTGAATGAATATTCTCTTCCTTTGATCTTACTACTTGATGTTAGAATAAATCTGAATATAAATTCCATGAAACAGTGTTTTCTGCAAAGATTCAAAGAGAACTAGTAATTGCACTTAATTCTTTTAAGGGATTCTGCATGACATTAAGTCAAAGAAATACTGTCCACGTACACACATATACACACACACACATCACAAAAAAAGATTTTTCAAAAAAGAAGGAAAAAGTTAAACTCAATATACTATATAATTTGAGCCAGTCAGATAATTTGCATGTACTTTTGAAATAAATAAATAAATCCATTAATTACAGGGATAAAATAAATTCTCTCGAATTCCTAGATCATTCCTGGGAATGGGTGATAACAATATGCCATTCAAATTTCTTATTTTTGTCTTGGCTACTTTGGCATATTGTATTTCAAGAACGATTATAGGCAATTAAATTACCATGTCAAGATATTATTTTTCCCAAGGTTGAATATATGTACTTCTCTACTGATTTCTACTGGCTTCTTCTGTGTGAGTTCTATCACGGGAAAGAGACCATGAATTCATCAAGGATATTACTTATGCCCTGACCCTCTTTCACCTTCCTCATCTACAGAATCCCACAGAGAGCTGCACTCAGAGAGATTTTGGAAAACACTTGTTTATTTGAGCACATCGAGTATTTTTTTTTTTCCAATAATCATACACTAGAAAATCAAACAACACTCTCGAGAAAAAAAAAGGTTTTGTTGACTTTAGTAATTACACAAGATGTGGGTGGAACAGCATCCTAGTTCAGCACGCTATACAAAATACCGTAGCAAAACAAAATAGACATGCAAGCTTCCAAGATTTTTGAAATAATGAAAACAATTATTAATGCTTTGTTTTCTATGTATTAGGTACCTCATACCTCCTTAAGGATAAACTTCATTCAGCTACCTAACGAACAAAGAGATATTTAATAAACTAATGAATATCTATTGCTTATAAGTGTGTTGTGCATATACACTTACAGAGTTTTATGAACTCTATATCACATATTGGAAGCACATATTGCTTAGATCTCTAAAAATCATTTGATAGAGCATGTGGATGGAACATAATATAGCAATGATCATTTGCTCTAATTTCTTACATTATCCTTCAAACACAAATGTGTTAAATCACAGTTATTATTTGCACTATGCCCTATTTTTTGCTCTTACTTCTCTATGTGATTTTGATTATAATCTTGCATTTAACACAGAGCCAGAGCTTTCAGTATTCTAATAGGAATACTCACTAAGTGCACTACTTAGAAAAATAACTGATCTTATGGACAGTACCAAAAATGAGGCCAAACTGAGTTAAACGTGTTAAGAATTTTTTATTTTACTCCTGATTTAGCCTTTCAGTTAGAGCAAGCTAGCAAATTTCTTCTTGTGGAGCTGAAATTGTGCATGATCCATGGGCAGGAAAAAGATAATGCAGCTGCTTCCATACCTGGAATTCCTTCTGATGCATAAAATTAGAATCTTTCAAGTAAATGTTGAATTACCTAAACATTGTGCTGCACACAACTGACTTGTGCTTACATGAGCTTCATGCTAGAAAGGTGCTTCATCATCAGTCATTGAAAAGTTGTCTTCTTTTCCTTGAAGTGACAGTTTTCAGACCCAACAGGGCAATGTGTTGGAGAGGCAAGGGGATTGTGCTCCATCAGTTCCAAAGACATTGTCTTGCTGCTTTCATAGGGAGGCAGGAGCTTGGGGACGGCCACTTTGGTCTTCTCATCTGTCCAGAAGTTTTGATGGGTAACTGGAGACCAATAATCCTTTTTCACTGTGACAAGAGTTCTGAGACCAGCTGTGTCTGTCAAAAACAGTTATTCTTTCCTTTGAAGTTTGGGGCTCTCACCTAATGCAAAAAATCCATATGGGTTGTAACTTTGGGGTGATTTGGACATAACAGGTCAGCCCTGGTTGCTGGGTCTGATTGATGCATGGTTCCTTGCACATCGTTGCAGTCAGCAAAACCCTCAGCTAAGAACAGAGTCCTTTTTTTGTACAAAGTTTCTTTTTTCTTCATACTCTTCTATTTTGAGGAGTTTCCTGAGTTGCATTGGGCTGATGGAGATCTGCTGTTTATCACATCAGACAGCCTTCTCTCTAGCCACCAATCTTCTGAGATTTTGATTGATTTCAGATGAAAGTCTACCCATGCCACATCCAAAGAGGGGATGAAGAATTTAGGGATGCAATCAGGAGTCATCACTACTTGGAAAACGTTCTTGTGCTTGCTTTTTAGTTTAACTTTTGCTACAGGCTTTCTCAGGCTGGAGCTGGTCCAAGTAAACATGTGTTCAATAGCACTCTTGAGGGCAAGCTGAGATGCTGCCGATGGCATGATTTTAACGTGAGGGTAGATTGAGTCCCAGACTGTGGGCTGATTGAAATCTCTCTCCTGAAGCACTGGAGAGGAACTGGTCTATTATACCAGACAGTGCTCATTACATCCTATCCTGGTCAGATGTCATTGGCATGGCAACAGGAGATAAATAGCCTGCTACACTCCAGCTCAAACTCACCCAGTGATTCATACATCTCCATTGCATTAAGGCAACACAAAGTGTTTAAATATTTTAAAAAATGTTTCTTAAAACTCACCAATCTGAGTACAAATTTTAGGAAAGAAAAGAAAGTAAAATTATTCAGTAAATTTATCTTGAAAAATGTATATGTACAAATATGTAAAGTTTGCTTTAAGTTTGCTCCTAAAACATCAACAGAATGGCAAAAAGAAAAAAAGTTTTTCAATGTGCCAAACATGTACAAAAAGATTTAGATATGGTTGGATTCACTAGAGGGGGCTTTGTTTGTAATTGACATTTTCTTTTTATTGATGATTTTATGTTTGTTCATGTCTCAAGGAAAGCCTTTTCTATTTCTACAGTTATCTTGAAAATGCCAAAATATATTCGTAAAGAGGGAAGGAAAGGTATTTTTATGGAACAAAATTTTTATACATATATAGTGCTTGATAACAGGTGAGTCTCTCACTTTATATTAAGTATGTCCTAGTGATCTAGAAGACTTAAAAAGTAACCCCTACCTTTAGAAACATATGCTAGAGACATATATGTTTGAAAAAAATGGCAGAGAGAGAAGTATAAATTAAAAAGTTGAGCTATGTGTCATTTAGATTACATATGTGATTCTTAGAAGTATGTGGTGTAGTAATTAAGGAAACTCTGAATAAAAATGAATGAGGGATTGCCTTTAGGAGAAAACAGGAAAGAGAGCAAAGAGCATAGCATGGGTTCAGGGGTGAGTACTGTGGCTCATGTGCCATTGTTTATTTGGACCACTTATGGAGAGGTAGAGAGGAATAGTAAGGGGGTAGGAACGTACACCTGGGGAGAGCTTGAAAGATTAAAATAAAATCATAAAATACACGTGCCAGGCAATCAGGAGACACCTGTGCACTGAGAACGTAACTGTAGGCACTGATTAGGTCAAATGCTATACACTGCCTTTTCATGCACTGGTGAATCCTGCACTCTGCTTTACAACATTGAAGCATCTTCAAAGAGCCAATTGCTATTCTGAGCTTTCCTGGACGCTTGAAGTCTCGCCTAGTCATCACTAATCATTCATTTGCCAGTCGCTGTATTCAGCTTCCCTAGACCCTGGTAGACTATCAACCTATCTGGTTTCCAGGAGACTTTGGATTAACTGGAGCATTTGAACTTGGGTTTCAATGGGTCTGTGATGTGTCTTCAGTCCTCCCTACTCCAACAAGCAAAACAAGGAATGGAAGAAACTCCTTTGCTTTTCATTCATCTGCATGTTAGTAAAACAAAACTAAATCTTTGCAGTAAAGACCCATCATTTTGATCTGCTTGTATCTAAGGAAGCTTTGCTATATTGCTTTTACCATTGCTGCTACAGTGGTAAGAAAGAGAGAGAGAGAACGAGAGAACAAGAGAAAGAAAAGAAAAGAATAGAAAAGAAATGAAAAGAAAAGAAAAGAAAAGAAAAGAAAAGAAAAGAAAAGAAAAGAAAGAGAAGAGAAGAGAAGAGAAGAGAAGAGAAGAGAAGAGAAGAGAAGAGAAGAGAAAAGAAAAGAAAAGAAAAAAAGAAAACAACCTCCACA
>NW_006442107.1:8290117-8292198 GCF_000325575.1 Pteropus alecto
GGAAGGAAGGAAGGAAGGAAGGAAGGAAGGAAGGAAGGAAGGAAGGAAGGAAGGAAGGAAGGAAGGAAGAGAAAAGAAAGAAAGAAATAAGGGGAAAGAAATAAACACTGGAGCCAGAGAAGAAATGGTAAAAATCTTGGCATTTTTGTTTATTTATCCCTGTCCTTGGAAACTCACACTAATATTTTCATTCTTTTAGCTTTTATTAAACTTTGTATCAGTACTACTAAAATATAGCACTAGGTCATATTCAGTTATAAAGTATGACTATGTTTGCTAGACACAAAAACTAATATGAATTAAATTAAGCAATAAACTAATAATAAAAATAATGAGAATGATTTATCCTAATCTGCAAGGTTGACACACAGAATGAAAAGGCAAAATTATAACCAGGTTCAGGAGAATAGAAGCAGAAAATGCAGAGCTAACATAACTCTTTTTGACTCTTATTTCTGCCTCTTCCTGCATATCTGCTTTTTTTTTTTTTTAAGCTCTGCTCGCATGGCAGCTCTCTGTTGCAGACTCGGTTTCCAGGATGGAAGATTTTTATCAGCCATCACTATGAAGGAAAGGATGAAGAGATGGAAATGTGCAAAGGAAGAAGTCTGTGGGGCACACCCAGCCAGGCCTCCACCAACTTGACAGGGAGCTCTGGAGCAAGTATTAGCCGGAGCTGTGTCCTGTAGGCTAAAGTGGGGCACCTTTACACCCCCTCCTTGCTCTGGCAACGGATTGGACTGCCTCGTAAGAGGTGAGAAGGAGATGACTTCAGGGAAGGGGGCTCCAGGTCCATGGCGATGAGCAGGCACTGACAGGAGGCCATGTCAATGCCCCTTTACCACTTGTCTATCCTCAACAAGAGCCTGAACAATTAGAAATTAGACACCCATGTCACCATCACTACAAGAAATATTACACTCAGTAAGCCCCGGAGAAATTCTTGATTGGTTTCTGAGCAGAACAAAGGTAGACAAAACTAGGAATTTTTATAGTTTGTTTGGACAGAAAGAAAAGATTCCAGTGAGAAGGAACAATGGAAAGAGATAATGAAGAACTTTGTGGAACTTCTTTTCCTAGAGGGCATTAATGGAAAAAATAATAATTTTTTAAAGAAAACATGTGCAAGAGTTAGTGTTGGCAATTTAGTCTCTGCCTTAGTTCTACTACTAATTAGATGTGTGAAATTATTCATGGCACTTAGATTTTTTAATATGTTAAATATGAGATTGGTATCAGATGTCACTTTGATTGTACTATTTCATAAAATCTATAAGAACAGAGATGGTGACATGTTGGGTGTTTTAGCCATTTATTGCTGAAAACCAGATGTCTGGCCCAAAGATTACTTGTGTGTGTGTGTGTGTGTGTGTGTGTGTGCGCGCGCGCGCGCGTGTGCACGCTTGTTTTCTGAGTCATGACTTCTGATTATAAAAATGAAGGCTTACATGATAAATGAATAAAAAGAAATAGAAAAAAAAGGAAACAACATTAAGGAGACAAGTCGAAGTAAACCACTTATGGTTGGCCTAGATCACTACAGTAGAAATATTTTTTGAATCCTTGGGTTTTATGATAGAAAAACTTGTGTTGTAATTTATCTTTTTCCAGTGAGATTAGCTCAACGATGGAGGATAAGCCACCTAAACCTTCTGACCCATTTCCCTCACCATGTACAAGAGGTATGAATAATATCAAACATAAGTACCTCAAAGGAATTAGATAATATATGAGAAAAGGTGATTTATAAACTGTAAATATTTATACACACCATAATAATCTGGTGATAATTCTTTTAATCCTAGATAAAAAATGGATTTGGTGATGTAAATAGTTTTAACTATTAGCAGCTCTAGATGAGTAGATTTATAAGACCACTTTTCACAATGGCATGGGAACCTGGGATGATTTGAGGCATTAAATAATTAAGCAGGAGGTCGGAGTGCTGGAAACACCTAAGTGTATAGAAAGTAGAGTTAGGGTAAAAAGGACAAACTTCTGACTTTTAACTTTCCTGCAGTCTAGCCCTGATTTGACATGTCATCTCTGTACCAAGTCTGCCACTTCTTACTATTTCTCGA
>NW_006442107.1:8292249-8320908 GCF_000325575.1 Pteropus alecto
AAGAAAAAAAAATTCATGAGAGGAATGAAGTAAAATTTAGCTCTTAAAGAAATAAAGCCAGCCATAAAGTGAAAGTCTTCTTCAAGCCATAAACTTCATGAAGCCAGCCCTTTCAATTAGTGCTCATTCTAAGCATCCATGATGTTTTCGACTTTTTCTCGGTCATCAGAATTTTTCATGGAGCAAGCAGAAACTCAGTAATGGATTAATAGTTCTGTGATTGATAGAAGAGTTATAAAATCATCATTTTACATCACTATAGTTTGTATATAGAAAATTGTCCAATAACGGTAAATGATGAAAATGATAATCTCCTCCCCTCCTACTCAACCTATACTGACCAATTTTGTTTCATGATAGTAAAACCACAAGTAAATTAAATTAGTATAAACATGTATGAGCTTGCTTTCTCAAGGAAATCCTTTGTAAAACAAAGATTAATTTTATAAAGTGAAGGATCGATTCACAGTTTAAGTGGCTTTTTTAAAATAATCATTTATTGGGATTTTTAGAAATGAAACATATCTCAGTTTCTGTTGTTATACAATCACTTAAAGCTAGTAAGAATACTTGAAATTATTTTGTCCAACCTCATTCATTTTTCTGGAGGGTAAATCTGAAACCCTGCAAGGTGAGGAGACCTGCCCAAAGCCCACAACCCTTTATTAGCAGAGCTTGAACCCAAGTTCATGCTTCTGATGCCAAGACTATGACAAAAACATTGCGACAGTAGCCCTCCACACCCCCAGCATGAGCAATCATTTCTAAAGGGTTCTGGATTCATCAGTATTTATTATTTTACCCACTAGAGAGCATCTTCTGAGTTCTTGTTCCTCCAATATTTATCCCAGTGTACCTAATAGTACAGGACATTCATATGGACACATGTAACCCGTTATAGACTCCAAGATTCATTGTGATAGGATGCTTTAGAGGTCACTTATTATAACCCTTTATTCCATGCATGATTCTTTCAAACAAAGTGGTCACATAAACTCTGATGAAACACTTTTGAGGACAAAAACTTACTGCTTCACTTTCCATTGTAGGACAATTTTAAATATTATTCATCTACTTAAAAGCATAATATTCTGTCTCAATTTAAAGATATCTGAGGTGGCCATTGTTCTTTCTACCTGTTCTCTTTTCTAGGTAAACATAAAACATTAAGCCATGTGCTGACACATTGTATCTATTAAAACTCTTTCATTTCAAAATTAATTAAGTCATTTATTCATGTCATAGGTATTTGAGAACTTGAAAATGCTTGGCACTAGGGAACAAAAAAATAAATTTATAAATGGTACTATCATAATGAACTCATAGTCTAGTGGAGGTAAAAGTTAGGTAGCTAAGTCCTTGCAAAACTCTGCTTTAACCACAATCTAAGTTATGCACTGCAGGTTAGAAACATAAATAAATGATGGAGGGCATGTGCCTGGATGGTGGAAACAGGCAGAGGTTTCCAAGGGATATGGACATTGTCCTACTTGTGAAATTAACTCAAAGACCAGAGGCAAAAGTGACATTAAAGATCACTTCCAATTTGCTAATTTTAGAGATGGGGAAATGGAATATCAGAGAAATGACTTCTCCGATGTTCTGTAGATGTTTTGTGGTAGAACTTTGTAAAAAGAGGTTTTGCTGAGAAACGGGGGTTTTAACATGAAACACTTTTGCTTATAAAGGACTAAGAGAAAATTCAAGGAGCAGCAAGGGATGAAAGGGTACTTCGGATCAAGGGAAAGCTCAGTGTAAGGCCTGGAGGCAAGACATTTCAGTTGTCAGGGTCCGTTCAGTGTGGCGAGACCATGTAGCACGAGGAAGGGACAAAACTGAGAAAATTCACTATTAGTAAAAATAAATTTTGAAAATCTCTGGTGCTTCCTTTGTTATCCAGTTCCAATCTTCTCCAGCCTCTACTCAGAGAATTCTTTCCTCTGACTAATCTCATTCATTTATTATCACCAATGAAACAGAATTATAGAAAAGAAATGACATCATTGTTCTTTATTTATGATTTTTACTCAAACTGTTCTTCAGATTCACATGACAGTTTTCCTAATTCAAACTGTGTAAAGAATAGGAGAGTGGGCTTCTTGTTATCTCTTTCTTAACTTTCTTATTATCTTGAAGCAAGAAAAACTTGGCCAAGGCGTTGGAAAAAACTTTGTTATCTCTTCCTCTTGCTCAGCCACACACCACCCCCCTGCCCACCTTTTTTGATTTCCTTGGTTTTCAACCATTTGCTTTTCTCCACTGACATGGCAGAACTACTATTCACTTCACATAGCTGTCCCTTCTGCAGGTTTTGTTCCTTGTCTATTTGTTGTGATATTACAGAAATGAACCGCAGAGGTAGGGACCTGAGAAGTCAGGCCTCTGTGGATCAGGACCATTAAACTTCTTGGCATATGTGTGGCTGTTGTTCCGTAGAAAGAAAATAAATGCTACCCTCTGCTGTTTTTCATCTGTAAATGTGAGAGCGAACTCAGGAGGAATAAAGGTGAAATCTTGCCTGCTTAAAAACAAAATAGCGATGTGAAGCCTTAAAAGCCTATAATTTAACCAGGAGCTAAAACATATGTACTCTCAAAATAACCAAAACAAAGAAATAATCTATTTAAAAGCCATGAGCATTACAGACTCTTAGCTCCAAATTATACCTGCCATTAAAATGTATTGTACAGATAAACAACAAATGTGAGCTTACGAGGCTCTTGGAAGCTTTGAGGTACTTTTGGCTCACCGTGAGGAAGAACAGATTCGCTCATAGAAAATGGGGGTGTCTGCTTCTGAGCAATTGCGGAGTCAGCCACAGAGAGAGATGTGGATTCCTAATGGGAATGTCCCAGATATGAACCAATTTTCATCATGGCAAGGTGAGAAATTTTTCAAGTGATATCCTGAAATAATGGAATTCGGATATTTAGATACCCTTAGAGAATGGGGAGATGGAAATTTTCTTTGTGGATCACTTCTTCCTTCTCCTCTGGAACCACAGCCGCCACTGCAACACACACACACACACACACACACACACACACACGAGATAACATTATCGATTTTAGACAATAAATTCATGAGACAAACCTTCCTCCAGTCTCTGACATTAAACATTGAGGGTTTTGACTGTCTTCTAAGGGCATTCTAAATAACTCGCATTAAAACTTAGAAATCAGCGTCTTTAAAATGTATTTATTGGTTAAGCCAAGCTCTCACCATAAGCCACAATTCTTGCTGTAGAAGAACTTTTAGAAGGCTACAAGAGGAGACAGACATGTAAACAAGCACAGAAGAAAAGAGCAAAGATGTAAATGCAGTCACAGGTTTCATTCGAGGGGATATAGACACAGAAATAAGAGGAAATTTTTTAGAGAGAGCTCCTTTGGCATTTGAGTTCCCGGCCTCTCCACTTGTCCTGGATGTATGCCCTGCTGGCATTCTCGTTCCTCATGGAATACCCACTGTTTCTTGCTGCTCCCATCCCCAGTATCACTCCCCTCAGAATCTCAAAATCTGATTCCTAATCTGTTTACACGGAGATGTAACTGTCGGAAAGGTAGGAGTTGGGAGAGGGGCTAAATAAAATTCTAGGAGTAAAATTTTAGGCATCACCTTATGCGAAAAAAGTGAGCTTGTGCTGGGAGTACAGTGAGGGGAGGGAGCAGGCATCAGGCCCTTGTCCAGGACCCTTTAACAATCATGCTGATGTGTAAAGCTAGTATTGGAACACAGATCCGTGGCTATTTCTAGTTTGGAGTAAACATAAATGACTGTGTGACCATTTGCTCTGTCCTCACATGCTGATGCAAAACCCAGCTCCTTGTCATGTTTCTCTTCCTTGAAGAATCTGGGGCGTGTGTGGGAAGTAGCCTGCGTGTACTCAAGGATAAATCACATCTGATTTTACTTGCCATTTACTGCTGTATTTCTCCTCCACTGTTTCGGCCTATCCTTGCTGTGTAGCTCAGTGCTTTTTAACCTTCTGTGTTTTCAGTGATTTCAGAAGCTGGTGGTGCTTCCTGTAGATTTTCCTCTGGTTGGAGGTTATTCCATTGGGATCTATGAAAGAGATATGTAACAAATTACCTTAACCTGTTCACATACAGTAACTGTAATTTGCCAAACAAAACATATGGACTAACAAAAATATTTATTTCATTAAGCAATGTATTTATATGAAAATTCTTACACTTTGATAAAAATAAATTCATATTTACTTATATGGTTACATTACTAAATGCTAATGCAGTTATACAGTAATTATTAAAGTTATTATTTTAATCAATTACTGTGCTTTGGTACATTTTTTGAAACCCACAGCTGTTGAAAACTCATTCTGCACAATAAGTATGTTTTTAATGAAATGATTCAGTTTGATTCTAGTTATTATCATATTGGAATCTTCAGGACATTTCTATGGTATATGAGGAAAACAAGTAGGGATATTTGAAAAGGGTGTAAATAAAATGCCCCCCTCCCCTCAAGTTCTCTACAGGAAGGATATAAACAGAATTGTAATGATTTCAGTAGTAAATTATATCATTGTATTGTTTTGTTTTAATTTCGAGGTTAACTTACTTTAGGTTAACATATTTCACTGTTCTACATTTCTGCTGGTACAAAACTAATCAGACAGATGTCAGCTTAATTAAACAGCAAAACATTTTGAAAAGCTAATCATGGCCATCACTATTTTAAAGAATTGCAAAGGTGTTATGGAAAATTTATATATATATGTAAATATATATGTATATATATCATATAAATGTTAAAGTATATATAATTATGGGGGTAAGTGTCTCAGAAAAATATTAAAAATATTCACTTGTCCAATGTTGTCATTTAATACATGAAACCTTACTAAAAATCAATATTTCATTTTTTTCTAGGGCATTTCATTTTCTTTCCAAATAATTTAACCAAGGCCAAGGAAATCAAATAGAGGGGTAGTGAACATGGGTGAAGTCAGTCAATCAAAATATTTACTGAGTGGCTCTCAGTATACCTATGTCGGTTCTACGCAGAGTTCATTCATATACCAAATTCTATTTTAAAGCTATTGCAAAAATTCTAAATTCAAAGTAACCACAATATATATCAAGCTGTGCTGATTTAAATAGTCTTAAAAGTAACTCCTTATTCTATGATGGAATATAATTTATATTTCTTTCTTTGTACTTATAATTGTGCCATTTTATATTAAAAATTGATTATTTTTATAAACAGGGACTATGGCCACAGACTGAATTAATGTCTAATGTGAGATGAATTTCTAGCTAAGTGTAGAAGTATTTGAAATATGTGGACTAATGGAGAGTGGAGATTGTGCCTGATGAGAGGGACTCCTATAGTGGGAAAAAAGTGGTGGATCGGGTCAATTCCACAAAGGTATTTAGTGCTGGTTATTCATAGAACTGTTCTAGGACCTGCGAGTCCAGAGATGAGTAAGACACAGCTTCTCCTTGAAGGAAGATGAAGGGAAAGAAGATGTCAATCCATGATGTTGCTTAAATGTTAGCAATGAGACAAATTTGCCCCAATTTTGCCTAATTGTGGATAGATTTCTTGGAAAAGAATATGCGTGTCCTTACTCTTGAAGAATGATTGAAGTTATCCAACTGAAGAAAAGCAAGAATGTTGTTTTAAGTAGATGGAATGAAATCACCAAAAAATCTAAAGCACGAGACACAAATATAGGTGTAGCTTAACAGTATTTAGACATAAAGTGCAGGATAAGATGCTTTTATATGGGGAGTATTGTTTTTCCTGATAAGAGCCTAGATGGATTTAAAGCAGGGTAAAAATACAGTTGGATTTTAGTTTTATATATCATAATGCTCATGATCAAGTCTTCTATGAAGTAAAGCAGAAAAGCTGAACTAAAACACCTAATTTGTGTGTTGGCTATAGATTGAAATGTGATTGACAAAAAGGGAGAGACTTGTTCATCAAAGGGCTTAAAGACCAGCATCCATTTTTCTCAAAATTAAAATCACAAGATACGTTGTGGTAACAACAAGGTATGTTGTTATTGTTTTAATCACCTTCTATGAGAGAGGGATTCTTGTTGTTATGGGGATGGCCAATGCAGAACATCTGACGCTGGGTGGATGATATAAACAGCAATTTATTCACACGCACTCCTGGTCCATGGAGGAGGACAGTGTATGCCACACATGGCCACACAGGGGTTGTGCTCAGGAATGAAGTGAACAACTAGGGGTTATGGGAGGTGGATTTCATAGTGTGGAGAAGGTTGTTTCCCTTGTTCTTGTGGAAGGCTGTGATTGGCTTGTTTGAATAACTCAATGGGTTGGCAAGAAAGTGAATTCATTTGTCTCCCTGGGGATAAGCAGGAACTGTGCCTGGTTTCCATGAATTAAGGCATAAATGAAAGCTGCAGAAGAGCCGAGAGTAAAGATTATTTAACCAGGAGGAGCTAAATACAGTAAAGAAAAAGCAAACTTACTGCAAGAATGAAGTTACTCTTAGATTGATGTGGGACTTTTAAATAAGGTAGATGTTTAAACATATTTTATGCAGAGGATACCAACAGGGAGAAATAAATTGAAGCTTTCTAAGAGAGAGAGTAGTTGATAGAAAAATGTCTCCATTTTAGTCTGGGCTGAACGAGAAAAAAAAGAAAAGAAGAAAGAAAAAGAATAAAAATCAAATCTAAGGCCCCTCTAGAGGGAAGAAAAGGTGTGGCAAAGTCCCTGGAGTGTTGAGATGACAGCAGAGCAGTTGGTGTGGGAGAAACGTACGGGGCAGGAATAATAAAAACCTGAGAGCAAATGTTAGAAGGTTAGAGGTCAAAATTTTGGAGACACCAGAGTTCTCAGCGGAATTTACTACTATTTCCTAGGAGTCCAAAAAGATTGTTTTCTTTCTTCCCCTACCTTAGGACTGTTATGTGAATCACTTTCCGTCATTTTTGCAGTAGAGTTGCCTCCTGGTGTGCTACACCAGCAGGCCTTAGGAGTAGCATCCTCTTCAAATTATAACAGATCTGGGGCTAAATGCGGAAGTATGGATCTGGGTGAAAATGAGAGTATGACTCGATTGATATTACAAAATGAATCTGTCGCTTTTTCAGGCTTTATCTTATATGCCTGAAATCCCAATGTCTTTTATAGATTTTGAAATTGAGCGCTTGGCACTGTGCTAAATACATAAACTTTAAGCCTGAGCAAGAACAATAAGAGTCCCTGCTCTCATGGACTCAGTTTATTTTCCAAATGGATCACACATTGAAATTGGGTTCAAAAACTAGAGCCATGCTACTCAAAGTGTGGACTGTGGACCTCCATCAATTTAGGAACTGTTTGTTAGCGGTTGGCAATGAGTAATGAAATTGAGAGGGAGTGTATAGAAATCTTTTGACCAGTTTGTAAGATTAAAATTACGTCTGTTGAATATAATAACTAAAAATGAGGGTCTCGATTACATTTTGCATATCCTCGTGTTTGTATTTCATTTTTCTACAAGTTTATTTTTAGTGTTCTTTCTAAAAATAAAACTCAAAACAGATTGAGGAAAAAATAAACCACAGTAAGGTGGTTTAAGAAGCACTACCTTCTAAGCTGTTTCAGGCACCTTCTTGGTAAGATAAAAACTTTGCATTTCAGGATTTCAGTGTTTATTTATATCCTTGCTCCTTCTTCCATACACCACATAATATAAGCTTCCCCGTAATTACATGGACTCTGCATTTACACATGTAGGCAGTTGACTGGTATAAGATTTTGTGGGTAAAAACACCAATATAAAATGAAACTGTAGAGGCCAACTTTCTTAAACTCCAGAAAAAGAACTCAGGAAAAAAATTTTTTGTTGTTAATTTCACTAGCAATTAAAAAATAAATTTACTATTAACTACTACAACAAAGGAACTTAGATATCATCAGTTTTTCTGGCTCAATATTGAATATATGTTAGCTTCTGGTTACGTATGAAGTCTATTAAATACCTCCTTTATAAGGCATACGAATGCAAGTAAAGTGATTTCAAAAAAGTATAATTAAGCACTGAAAATATAAATTCACTTAAATTGGTTTACTCTGACGATATTAGCATGCAAAGAACTATTAATAGTTATTTTTATTTCTTTGAATGCATTGCTGTTACTGCTAGGTAGAATGAGTAAGACTACCTTTCAATTTTAGGAATTTTATGGTACAATTTAGCCAACAAGCCAGGTTTCAATTCTCTCAGGCATGTAATATACTCAAGCAATAAATGTATAAGTGATTTAACCTTAGGACATAATGTTACATGGAAACACAATGAGGCTAATACTGGATGCTAAAATGAGAAGCAAGCAGATCACACAAGAAAAACAATGCCTCCTGTTTTCTCTGCTGGCTGCAGAGAAATAACAAATTAATTCTCTAGATGGCAGCAGCAGTCTAAAGACTTTTGTTCGGTAAAGAATGCCATTGCCCAAGGAAAATCTAAGACAAAACCAATTTTGAAAAACAAGCTTTCTCTCTTTTATGTCTAGGAGACATTAGAATTTCTTCTGCACAAAAAAAAAAAAAAAAATTATACAATTTTTTTAAACCAACTGAATACTGTAACACAGGGCTAGTGCCCACAACAAAATAGTAGCAACTCAACCAGATCAAGCCTTCTGCCTTGGGAAAACAGACGGTTGTCTGGTTGTCTAAAACTTTATTTCAGGCAAAAAAGAAGGTACAAAGGAATGCAAACATCCTCTCCACATGACCATATGTCTGAAATGGAGCTGTTAAAATCCTAATCATTTTCTCTAAGGTCTCAGTCACAGTTAAATACACATTTCTTTGGGTAACTTAGAATTTAATAGACTAGATAAGTGTTAGATACATTTATCTTGCTCTGCTCCCATTTCTCTCTCTTCTCCCTTCTGTCGAATGTCTCTCTTTACTTCTCATTTCTTACATCATTTTCCCACTCCTCTTTCCTTTCTTCTTCGGTGTTCTGAGCCACAGCCACAATTTTAAATCAGGAATTTTAAAAATTTACAAGAAAGATATTTTTGTAGGTGATTTTCCTAGTGAAGGGGACTGGGCGAAAAATAAAATTCATTTCAGAGCTATATGCCATTTTTTTTTAAAGGAATAAATGCTCTTAGTATTGAAAGGTAAAGTCTGGAGCTATTTTATAAGAAAGAAACATATAATTCAAGGATTAGAAATACATAATAAATTAACATAATTTTAAATTTCCATGGGCAATATGGGAAGTAGAGTTTCCAAAATTCAACTAAGAAGGAAAGAGAGAGAAAGTTCCGGCAAAGAAAGAGACTAGGTCCTTGCTATATGGCAGCAGTGGATGTCTAAGGAAAATGGTCAGTGACACAAATCCTTGTGCTAGGCGTGGACAAGGACATTATGAACACTACAAAAGCTCTTGCCTGAAATATCTCTTACAACAGCTCTTGCCTAAGATATCAAAACTTACTTTTGGATTTCATTTCAAACAGTTCTAACTTGCTGAAGCTGATATTGGACCAGACTCTTACTGAAAAGAACTGTATATTTTCCTAATTATGGAAGAAAAAAATTATTTTGCCTCTTCAAACCCTACCAATGTTTAAAGATCTGAGTAAAGTCCTTCCATTTCTAAGGGTTTTAAAGTTTGCCTTTTAATCCTTTCTCATATCCACCGAAGTTCTAGCATCAATTACATGTGCCATTTATTTGGTAACTAAGTAAGCACTATCTGGTAGCCTGTCTTGACTGTGATTTCTTTTTGAATTTAACTTTCCACTTGTTTTTCTCAAATTCACGTTACATGAGGGTAGGTCTTTCCTTCTACATATCTCGGTATTTTCCTCAGTAACTAAAGTAGTCCAACAGTTCAGTTTGGTAAAGTGTTTTTGAGAAACTATGATGAAATAGGCTTTCTTTTAGGCTCAAGGTATATCACAATCAGGATGCACTGGGTTATACATTTGGTCATATATAACCTGCAAATGTCAGGAGGTTGAAATTTCAAAGGTTTATTTCTCACTGAAGCAACTCATCTATCACAGTTTGGCTTGGCATCCTGCTCACGACCAGATCCAGGCTTCCTAAGCAGACACTGTCCAGAACATAGCTACACTCTTGGCACAGAGAAAGAAATGATGGTAAGTCTCACACTAATTCTAAGTGTTTTTTACCTGGAAGTGATATGCAGCACTTCTCACATTTTTACTGGCAAAACAGGTCACATGATCAAATCTTCTATCAAGGGTGTAAAGAATTGCATCATACCAAATATCCAGGAAAAGAGCTGGAAATATTTGATAGGGTGGGCAGACAGCATGCAACAGAGATATGTGTGTCATACTACCTCATCATTAGAAAAACACAGCCTCACATTGATTACCCAATTTTCTATTTATGACATCTCTTATAAATTTTGCACATATACTATGGAAATATGTCATGTATATCCAATTAATTGGTATTTAATTATGTATTCTGTATATTTTCCTCCTTATAATGATCAAATGTTTATTAGACTTGCTAATAGTAAACGATGATTGCATCATACTCCTAGCCTGTTCTTTTATAAAATATGCTCTAAATAGTTGAGCATCATAGTTAAGCACTACTCAAAGATGAATGACAATAAGAAGCAATGAATTTAATTATTTCACTGTCTAGTCCCTGGAAAGCAGAGCTAGTTAAAACAGAAAAGAAAAATAATTTAGGAGTGGTAATAATCTTAAACTTGTTTTGAAAGTTAACTTAAAATAAGGTGGGAATTTGTTTAGAAAACGTGCTATGTAAAAGAGGGGCTTGGGCAATATTTATAATTAATATTCAAAATAATGTATAATACATTAACTGTACTAACACCCATAAAATTCATAGGCTTTGGGGGCAATGCTAGCACCTGAATGCCTGTAGGAAGAGAAACTTTGACATCTGCATTTAATTGGAAATTGCCTGTTGCTTTTGTTCCATAAAAAGTAATCGTATAAAAAACATCTGTATTAGGGGAAAAAAGGCAAGAGCAAACCTCCAATAAAAACGGAACCTGCAGGCGTTGCTTTCTCCACATAGATATTGGTTCTGTAAATCCAGTCTTGCCTTGTAAAGTTAATGAGGCCCCTCCAAGCCTTTAAAATGACTACAATGTGGAATCCATATGACTAGAGAAATAAACGAAGGTTAACTGTACTATGAGCTTATTATACTTCCTATGCTAACAGTCCCATAAAAACTTGGGCTCAGCGAACAGAGATATTAAACATTTCATTGCATATATACCAGGGCTACTACGAACTGGGAAGTAGAGTTAGGTTACCAAATATAAGGACATTGTAAAAAGGAATGAAAAAGAGGAATTCTGGAAGTAACATAAGGCAGTGGGAAAATCATTAGAATGCTAGGCAGATAGTCACGAGAAGAGAGGAGCAAGGAATTGGACAAAGAAAAGAAAGGGAGATGGAGAGGGAGAGAGAATGTGTACAATGATATTCTGTAGTTTTAGGGAAGAACCTGTATTGTGATGGATAGCTAAAGGCACTTGCTTTTCTCTTTGAGGTATGTGAGTCTCTGTGTTTGGCTGTAAACTTTTTTTATTAATGAAGTATACCGTACTTACACTCAATGACCCAAATTCTAAATGTACAACTCAATTCATTTTAAAAAGACATTAAGCCACCAATGTAATCACCACTGAAATAAAGATTTACAACTTTTCCAGAACCCTAAAGGCTCTCTAATTTAGCACCTCCACAATTCATTATACCCTCCCATATTCTGTAGCCATATTTTAACGTCTATCTCCATAGGTTGGTTTTGGCTCTATTTGAACTGTTATAAAAATAGATTCATACAAAATTTACTCTTCTGTGCCTAGTTTCTTTACCTTAACAGTATGCCTTTGAGGTTCATTCATGCTGTTTTATGTAGTTGTCTTTTATTTTCAATTCTCCGACATATTCTGTTCTATGAATAGGTATATTCATGCTTATTTATTTGTTCTAGCGTCCACGGACTTTAGGGTTGGTTCTAATTTGAGGCTATTATGGATTCTGCTGCTACCAACCTTCTTGGACATGTCTTCTAAGGCACATAGGTACAGTTGACCTTTGAACAACACAGGTCCATTTATATGTGGATTTTTTTCAATAAATACAATAAATGGCTATCTGTCAGTTTAGAAGCTACATTGCTTTGCTTTTCACCTTTAGTTCTGCAGTTTATTAGAATTTGCTTTTGTTCTTATAAGAAGAAAAGGTCAAAGTTTAGAAATATTTTTCCATGTAGATATGTAGCCATTGCAGGATTAGTTCCTGAAAAGGCCATTATTTCTCTCCTCTATCCCCTGCTTCTGCCTTGATGTGGTGATCCTATATGTGTAGATCTGTTTCTGCAATCTCTTTATGCAATCTTTATACAATTATTACACTGTGTTAATTATATGGCTTTATGATATGTAGTGTAAATTCTTCCTCTCTTCTACTTCCTTGCTGTTCTTGGCCCTTTGTGTTCCATGTAAATTCTAAATTCTAGAATTAGCTTGTCAATGCTCACATGCCAAAATAAATGACTGCTGGAGTTTTTATTTGCATTGGATTAAATCTGTAGATCAATCTGAAAAGTATTGAAATCTTTACACTACTGAATCTTCCAGTCCATGAATATGTTCTCTCTCTCCATTTATTTAGGTCTTTTTAAATGTCTCTCAGTAATTTTTGTAATTTTAATAGTAGAGATATTATATACTGACTATTCAATTTATTCCTAAATATTTGATGTTATTATGAATGGTGTTTTAAAACTTAATTTCTACTTGTTCACTGCTATTATACCAAAATAAAACTAAAGTGTTTATATTGACCTTGTATCCCAAAACTTAACTAATGGCACCTACTAATTCTTATCACTTATCTTTGAAATCTTCTGTATTTTCTATATACATAGTCATGCTGTCTACTTATGACCTTAATATTTTATTTCTTTGTTGTACTGTCTAGGACCTTTAAGATAGTTTTAAATAGGACTGGTAATAGCAGAAATCTTCATTTTGTTCTATCTCTAAGATAAGCATTCAATCGCTCTCCATAAATATAATGATTACTGTAGATTTTGTTTATTTTTGTAGATAAAATATTTGAAAGTAATATTAAGGATGTTTTCTTCTAGTCTTAGTTTATTAAGATGTTTTAGTTTTTTTAAATAATAACTAGGTATTGAATTTGATTTTAAAAATTTGCATCTATTTAGATAATTATATCATTATTATGTTAATGTGATGATTTACATTGAACAACTTGTTTTGACATTTTAAAAACTGAAATTAGAATTATTCATATTTTTCTAATTTTTTCCTGTATCCGATGTCTTATGTTCTTTGAGTAATTTTTAAAATTTCACCTAAAATTTTATATTTATTGGTAAATAGTTGTTTATGCTGTATTTTATTATCTATTAATATTTCAAGTATCTGTAGTGATGTACAATTTTTGAAATTCTCTCTTGTGCCTTGTTTTCTATTTAATGAATTTATATACTTCTGTTTATATTTTCTTCCTTCTACTTTTATTTGTATTTAACTTGCTATACTTTCAAAGACTTTCTTTAGGTGATCACTTATAATTTTCCAGCTTTTCTAATTTTCTAAAATAGGTCTTTAAAGCAATAATTTCTCTGAAAGTACTTAATTAACTGCATGTCAGAAGCTTTGAAATATCTTGCTTTCTCTATTAATCATTTAACATATGTTCTAATTTTACTTGTTTTTAATTGGCCATTAGAGTATTTAGAATTGTGTTTTCTTAAAATTTTTAAATATTTAGGAATTTAATTTTCAAACATTTCTTGTTAATTCCTATTTTAATCCATTAGTCAATAAATATGTTATATATTATTCTAATTTGCTTTATACTTTATTTACCTTATGATTTAGCATATTGTCCATTATTATAAAAGTTCCATGATTACTATAAACATATTTTGCGTTTGTTTGTGACCTAACTAAGATCAATTAGATCATTTTAATAATAGTGTTTTTCAGTTTCTTTATATATTTACTGACTTCTTGTTGGCTTGTCTATCAGTTTGTAAGACAGTTATTTTTAAACCTCTAACTGTGGTTTAGACTTTTTTATTTATTCTTTTATTTGTGCCATTGTTTTGTATTTTGAGAAAACACAGATTTTTAATAGTTATATTTTTTTCATTGCATTAGCCATTATTATTATCATTACATGCTCTTATTTATCTCTAGTAATACATGTTGTCTTAAAGTCTACTTAGTTAATAAATTTAGCTACAAAAGTTTCTGTTTTATTTGCATGGTATAACTTTTTGATCCTTTTAATTTTAACCTTTTGAGTCATTATATTTAATATGTGCTTCAAAGGATTAAAAAATGTTTACTTATTTTTTGTCTTTTAGTTTGTATAATTATTTTTAACCAGTCTCATAATTTTGTGCTTTAAGTATTTAGTTGATTTATACTAAATTTAATACAGTTATATTTGGGCTTAAGTCTGTAATCTTGTTTTTTTTAATGCTATCTATTCTTTGTTTCTTCATTTTCTGTTTATATATTCTGTTGGCTTAATACATATCTATATTATTGGTTTATTTGGTTTAACTAATATTATTTAACTTAATATTCATGTATTCCATTTCCCTCTGGCTATTAAACTTTATTCTGGGGCTCATCACCTGCATTCCTAACTTACTGGATTCTTCCTTAACACCTTTAACATTTCATGGAAAATATAAGGATCCTACAATATTTTAAATTCATTTACTCTACCCCACTAACTCCTATGATGTAATTTTATTCCACATTCCTTTCAAACCCACAAGATGTTGTAAGTAGTCAATATTCATTTGGATTTTCATCGCTTCTCAGACTTTTGGGTAAGATCAAGTGTGACATTCATTTGGATTTTTCCATATATTTACCTTTTCATTGTTTTTCAATGAACCCTACATTACCATGCTTCATCTATGGTCATTATCAATCCACCTAAAATACTCCTTTACAGTTAATTTTAGTACTTGGCAATGAATTCTCTCCATCATTATTTCACTTTCATTTTTGAGTGATATATTAGCTGGGTAAAAAACCTCTATGTTGTTGGTTTCAGCACTTTAAATATTTCATTCTTATTTCTGGCTTACCTCTTTTCTGTTGTAAAGTCAGCTTTCAAGATCTCATTTCTCTTTTGAAGGTAATGTACTATTTTCTGACAGTGTTTAATATTTCTTTTAGTTCTCACTGTCAGCAGTTTTTCTATGATGTGACTAGGCTGCTGTCGTTATCATGACTTTCTTAACTTCTTGGAGTTTGCTAAAATTATTAAATCCATGGCTTGAACTTTTCCCTCAGTTTCGGAAAATTCACATCCAGTATCGCTTTACATATTGATTCTGCCCATTCCCTATTTCCTTTCTTCTGTGATTCTACAAAGACAGAATATAAGTTGTAGCAAGAAGAGGGTGATCTGTTTTGTTTTTCTTATTACTTTGGGTTTATGCCTTCCAGATCACAGCTAAAACTCTGAAGTGTTTCCCTGAGGCTCTTTTACTTGGTGGGAACCTGAATCTAATTTTTCATCTTCCCAGAACAACAAGACTGCAGCATTTTCTACACAGGTCTTCATTTTCTTAGTAGCTACTTGCTCTTTGGTTTCAATGTGTTTTGTGCTGCATGCTTGGCTTACTAGTCCAGAAATGCGGTGTGAGAACAGTGTGCACAGGATGTTGGGCTCTATGGCTCTCTTTTCTCAGGGATCTTGGCCACTCAAGTTCTGATTTCTTATTAGCCCCAAACTCTATTTTTGTGTGTGATCAAGCTGTTCATTCCTTTACCTGCAGGAAATTGGCAAATGTCCCAAGGAGAAGCAACAGAGAACTCAGGGTTCGCTTTAATACAATTTCCAGTCTCTCTGAAATCTTAGTTTTTCCAGTCCTGACTGCTTTGGTTGTTCTCTAGTGCTTTTGAGCAGCTGTTGTATGTGTGTTTTCCAGCTTTTATAATTGTTCTCAGTGGGATAGTTAGTCTGATACCAGCTATTCTGATACAGCCAGCAACAGAAGTCTCCTCTCTCTCTCTCTTGCTCTCTTTTTTTTTTAATAAAAGTAACATTAGTTGACAAAAATATGGCCCTGTTACCTTTCAACATATTGAGGAAATGTCTCAGTAAAACTGTCTAGAATAAAAGTGAGCATATTGTGCCTCTAAACCCATGAATTATTTAGTTGGTAATTTAATCATTAATTATTACTTTTCACAACAATCAGTGTTATAATAGAAGCAAGCAATGTTATGTCTTTTTCCACTACCTACATTTGTAGCAATTGACTTTAGCACTTCTTTCTTGCTTGCCAACAATTAAAGGAGCAAGATAGAAATATATTTGGACTCCCAATACATGCATAACCAAGAGCCATTTTTTTTGTTACAATCATTGAATTCTATGAAAAATACAAAACAGACTCAATCAGTGAGCTAATTCATGTGGGCTCAAGGATTATGGGTCACTATGTCACCTCCCATCACAGCAGAAACTTTTCTCTTGGGCCACCTCTGGGGGATGCTCCATAGCTGTTTCATCAAGAAAAACATGAAAAAGAAACAAAATGGGGAGTCAATGTGAATCTACTCAGGCCACCAAAACATATCTCTTTTTATTGATGCATATTTCACTTTCTTAAAATAAATAAGGCTTCTCTTGCTTAAATTGCCTGTGACAATTCTGGCTGTTATTTTAGTTATAAATAAAATTATAAAAAGAAAAATAATTTTACAAAGTCTAGAGGAGAAGATATAGTTTACATATAGTTTATGAGTTAAACGAGCTACAACTGCCAGCCAAATACAACCTGTGTCTGTTTTTGTAAATAATGTTTTATGGAACACAGTCACATCCATTTGTTTACAAATTGTGTATGGCTGTTTTCACACTACAACTACAGGAATGAGTAGTTATGATAGACACTGTGTATGGCCTGCAAAGCCAAAAATATTTCCTATCAGGTTCTTCACAGTGAAAGTTTGCTGACCTCTAAATTAGATATTTATACTGTGCTTTAATCTTATAGTTTAAAGATAAGAAACAGACACTCCATGGTAATTTACAAGACGGAATTCCTAGGTATGAGAGAAATAGGTGAACACCAAAACATATAGCTCAAAGACAGAAGAATCTGCTTCCTCAAGAATGTTTTACTGGTATGTCATCCAATCTATTTACCTGCATGGCTTCCCACCTCCAAGCTTACTATCCTCAACTATAAATGTGAACAGTAACATAATAAAGTAAAAATAAAATTATTTGTTTAATGGGGTTGTTGCAATAATTCATGAAATCTTACTTGTAAAATACTTAGGTTAGTGTTCAATGAAGTAAATGCTCAATAACTTCTTATGATCTCATATTCTAAATTTTTTTTCACAGAGCACAAAGGAAACTTTCTAGGGAGAGAGATAATAAAAGAATTTTAATAAGTGAACTTTAACTTAGAGACAAATTCTCTACTAGCATGCTCTCTCCAGATATCTAAACCTTTGCTCCCTAAGCTCTACTTTAAGATTCTTAATGACCAATGGATAAGCATTAACATCTCTTTCACTCATAAGGATTTAATATTTTAAATTTCATGGAATTTTATATCTTCAAAAAACTTGAGTAAACATTTAGAAATTCCCTTCATAGTATTTTGCTAATGAAAAAGCTGAGACCCAAAGACAATGAATAATTTTTTTTTTTCTACAGGTAATTAGGGAGCTGGGTTCATAACTGAATATATGACCTGCGTCACATGATTCTTAGGCCATTATTTACTCTTCTGTCTCTAATTCTCCTATTACTAATGCAGGAAAATTCTCAACATCTCTTTTTCTCTTTGCTTACAATAAATTAATTTTTGTTGTTGTCGTTTTGACCAATTACCCCTGAAATTCATGAGGATAGTATTCAGAAGCATACAATTATGTTTGGATTGCTATTTGTTTGTTTGAATCCAATAATGCTTTCTTAGTCTTTCAAAATTTAATTTTTCCATTTCAATCAGTTTGGCTCATAATTGACAGCAATTATTCATTTTTATTCAGAGAAACTAAAAAAAGAGATGTGATTAAATTCTTCACTGCAATGACACGGCATTCATTTGATCATTTCTAAGTAATTTTTTTCTCTTTTATATGGAGTTCCTATTAGGGTGATGTGAGGATTAATGATAAAATGTATTACAGGATGGCTGAAGGTTGAGGAGGAAATTACCATGCAAGTATAAAATATTACTAGTTTCATGTTCAGATACTTGATAACTGAGTTAGTTTTTACAAATTTCTCAGCAGAATGAGGCATTCATTTCATTCGTCTTGTATGCCATTAGTTAAGCTCGCTATTCCCCATGGTCATAAAGCACGGGCCCTCTAGAATAGAGCTAGCCCTCTTGGAGACACATCCTTTTCTATGCAAGGGATCATAAGTAGGAGCTATTTATCAGGATATGCATACCGCCAAAGGAGCAGGAAAAGCATACTGAAATTCAGAAAGAGCAGGGTTCAGTTTTACATTCTTTCCTTATGACTCTATCCCACTAGTTAGTCAAAAGCATATTACACAGAGATCCAGCATTGGTTCTGGAGTCGGAAAACTTGGATTCTAAGCCCGGCTGTGACTTGCTAGATTAGTGGCAGTGGGGAAGTCATGAATATAGGGAAAATTTCTCTCATCTATAAATCACTAACTGCCTCAAAGAGTTAGTTACCAGGATTGAATAGGAAACACATGCAAAGCACTTGGCCAGTCCCTCACGCATAGTAATTACTCAGGAAATGTTAGTTATAATGATAATGGTTGTCATTGTTACTCATTCATGGTAAGTTGACCTTTGCCATTTCTTTTATCATAGAATCATACAATGTGGAAAAACCTTTAGATTCCAGCACACATTCAGTAAGCGACATGTACCACAGGGATGGACACTTGGCTAAACCCCATAAACACACAAATAATGAAACATCACACCAAGACAAGTTAACTTAATGTGGAAGAGCCTTCTGTAGAAACTGAGACAGACATTTACTCTCAACATGAAAACCTCTAGTAATGGGAAAATTACAACTTCCCTTCTCAGCATAATTCATTATTGGACAGAATTTACTTTAAAATTTCAAATCTAGTTTACCTGAGTTGTTGCAACAGTAACATCAGTAAAAAAAACAACCAAACAACAATCTGTTATGCCTGAAGTTATTATCACTGCATAACAAACCACCCCGAACATAGTGATCAAGAAATATACATACATACAAGTATGTATGTATACACACACATATATTATTGAATATACATATATTGCTCATGGATATTTTGGTTCAGGAATTAGGAAACAATGTTGGAGAGATGGCTTTTCTTTTTACAGTGTCTTAGAACTCAGTTAGGAAGACTTAATGGCTAGAGGCAAATTGATAACTTCAGGTTTGCATCATCTGAAAGTTCATTCACTCAATTGTCTGGTGGTTGGTATTCATTGTTGGCTGCAACCTGAGTTGAGCCTGTTGGTTGGAACACTTATGTTTGGCTTCATCATGTGTCCATTTGAGCTTCATCACAGCATGGCAGTTGAATTTTAAGAGAACACACTAAGAAAATCTGATGGAAGACATATCATCTTTTATGACCTCACCTTGAGAATCACATAAGAGCATTTCTGCTGTAATCAAAGCCCACCCAGAGCCAAGGGCAAGGAACGTAGAACCCCGCCCCCCATCTCTTGATGGAAGAGTGCCAAAGTTACATTTTAAGTAAAGCAGGTGGAATGAGATATATTGTTGCAATCATTTTTGGAAAATACAATCTGTCACAATGATAAGGAGATTCCACTGACATTATCAGCACTTGAACAGATTTTGGAGTGAATCTAATTCAATTGTTGATAAAAACACAGTTTAGAGAGATAAAGGAATGCCATTTATTTTTTTGGACAGTCTTTTGATACTGTACACACTTGGAAATTATTCTTAAAGCCTTTTCCCACTCCTCTCTCTTAGTCTATTCAGTCTGCCATAACAAAATAGCACAGACCGAGTAGCTTAAACAGAGATTTATTACTTAACAGTTCTAGAGGTTAGGAAATCTAAGATCAAAGTGTCAATAAGGTAGATTTCATTCTATAGTCTCTTCTCTTGTATGCAGTCCATATCTCACTGTGCACTCACATGACCTCTTTTTGTGTGTTCTTGGAAAAAGGGAGCTCTCTGTTGTCTCTTCTTATAAGGACACAATTCCTCTTTCCTTAGGACCCACTTTTAGGACCTCATTTAACCTTAATCACTTCCTTAGATTCCCCATGTCCAAATATCATACTGGGGATGAGTAAGTACTTCAACACATAAATTTGGGAGGACACACCCATTCAGTCCACAATCCCCTAAAACACTTATTAGCAGAAACCAAAGATATCTGTAATGCTATCTTTTATGTTCCAACTTATCCTGAAGTCACTGCCAGAAAATTCTTTCACTAATCCTAATTACCCTTGCTGGCCTGGTCTTTTCTAATTTTGTTTTTCCATGACTCCAGCTGATGACACAGCTTTGGATATAGGCAGGTTATCAACACATGTTTTGTTATGTATTCACTACAGTTGAGTGTATCATTATCACCTTTCTCTAATAATTACCAAGGAGTTGAACGAAGTGAATATTTTTAAGCATAAAAGCTGAGCTATTTTTAACTTTCAGAGCCTGTGTCATACTTATTATTCACATAAAATATAACATTGTGTATGAATAAGGAATTAAAACAAAATTGAAAAAATAAAAATGCCTAAAATGTAAAAGTGTAAGGACTACGAGAGATTTACCCTTTTATGAGCTTCACTGTTAGGATATTGTGTAATTCTTTTGTAAGTATTGAAAACAGACTCTATGAAATAGAAATATAATGGTCAATTTTAAGATAGTTGAATGTACCAGCTTGCTATCTAAATTAAAGAAATACTGCACTCTCATTTTAAAGTTTATTGCTAGTTAAATTTCATTTTCTTTAGCTATTGAGAGAAAAACTTAACATACTGATCTCTCTGCTTAGTAGACAAATAAACACTAATGACCAGCAAGTCTTAGAAGTGTAAATGGCACAAAATAATTAAATTCATAATGACCCTCTTGTGTGATCTGAGTTTGTGCTCGGCTTTGCTCTTTATCAAGCTTGCTCTCAAGTTGACATGGGAATCTTGGTGAGAAACTTTGACCTTTAAGAAAACCAACTGTGCTTCTCAATATAGAAAAAAATCTTAATGCAAAATATTAAGTTGAGATATAAGATCTCCTAGCCCTGAGTTGGGTTGGCCAGTGAGCATCTGTGTTTTCTTTTATTGCTACTGATATGGTTAGGAGACATTGCACGAATTTTCTTGATTAGAAAACATGAAACTTTCTGAATCATTCCCAACTTTTTTTTTTTTTTTTTTGCTATTTCCTTACCAAGACTAAATTCAATTTCATTTGAGTTATTTGATTCTGCAAGCTTCGGTGCCAAATGCAATGAGGCATAATGAGGTTCGTAAGAAAACAGTATGTGACCCAAAGGAACTTGCCACCTAGAGCTAGATGTATTTAAGTACCTAAATATAAAAGGCAGAACATAGTAAGTTCTGTAAAGAAGTAAAAGCCACATTTCCCATGTAGGAAGCTTAATGAAAGTGTGATGCCTGGGATGGAAAGATGGTGAACTTTAACATGAAGAAATGCCAAAGGAAGCATATCAAGTAGATGGAGGTGCATAAATAAGGTGTGGAGGTGCATCCTCACCTGTGCAAAAAGACATTTTTGTCTGAGGTGGCTCTTTATGCCTACAACTATACCATGGATTTGAATTTCTGTCCTGCCTTCGTGAATGCCTATTGTTTTTAACACAAAGATTACAGTATTTAATTATGCTTTCAATTATGCTTTTATACATATCCAGATATGGGTTAGCCAATCTAAACAAAAGGAATAAACCCACATGAAAGTTATGTCTTTGACTGGAGATGGGTGAGAAGTCCTTGAAAAGACATGTTATGTAACTTATACTGGGCCTCCGAAGGAGTAACATGGAGTCATGTGGGCCAAGGAAAGAGAATGATGCCAAAACATGGGTAGCAACAGGCAGAGGGGGAAGATCAATTGAGAGAGTATACAAACTTCCATTAAAAAATGAAAATAATTGGTCAAAGTAATTCACTGAACCAAACATCAAGACAGAAATGTTTCAATCTATCTTCCTAGACATGTGGCCCACGAAACTCTAAATTCTCTTCACATCCAACTATGTGGATTTTCTTAAATGGGGAATGTAAAACATCTCACAGTACATATTTATACCCTGAATGCTTATCCTGAAATGGTTGGCACCTACTTTCTAACTTAGTGAACTCTTGCTAATATTCCAAATTCAGCTCCAACTTTAATTTCCTGTGAGATCTTCTTGACTTTTTTCATGGTATTGTCATTATTTATTTAGAATTAATTTAGCCCAGCCTGCAGGGGATCTCTTACATAAATTAGAACATTAAATTATAAGTATTTATCTATCTGCCTATCTCTTTTACCACACTTTGGCCCTGTGAGCATAGAAACTTAAGCTTATTTAGTTTTTATTTCTGTGGCCCAGTACACAGTAAATACTATGCATTTTTTTCTACTCCATATACTGTGGGGAATGGATAGAAGAACTAAGAGATGAGAAAAGCATGAGGAGTAGATCAGAATTGGAGAAGGAGAATACACATAAGTATGAGACATTTTGCTAGCATAATTTTAAGAAGAATTGGAAGACAAGATCTAAAGTCAACTTAAATCAGCATACCTGACCTTTAACAATAGGCCCAAGATCTACTCTCTTTGTAAAGTTGGTCCATATGCAGCCAGTGGAATTAATCAAACAGGCCAATTCCATCTTTCAGTAGGAACCACAGGTCACCTCCCACTCTTATACTATGAAGCCTGCATCCCACAGTTCCTGGATGTTCACTCCACTCCCAAGTGCAGCAATTGTGTGCTCCTGCATGGGATTCAGTGTCCTCCTTTCTAGACCGAGTTTTGAGTATATGTGACTAATAAACTGCTAATCATCTCATCTGTCCAGCGTTAGGTGCCATATGCTCGGCCTTCCTCACACCCTAGAGTAGAAATTCCTTCCTTACCAACAAGACTAAGATGAGTCAATAAAAACATCCCCAAATTGGGCTACAGTGGTCCCTAAACTTTTTTGGCACCAGGGACCGGTGCTCCTAGGAGAATCTAATGCCTGATAGTCAAAGGAGTTGAGGTAGTTGATGCTAGAGCTGGAGAGCAGCTGCAAATAGGATGAAGCTTCGCTGGCTCCCCTGCCGCTCACCTCCTGCTGTGCTGCCCAGTTCTTAACAGGCCACTGACCTATACTGGCCCATGCCCCAGTGGTTGGACACCCCTGGGCTGAGGTGTTTCATGGCCTGGTTCACATGTATCTTCGTCTTATTTGCAATTAAAATCAAAAGTAAATTTTTAATTTACTACATAACAACATGAATATGATAACCCTTAGGGGATACTTAGAAAACTTAATGGTCAGACATTCAGAGGAATAAACATCTTGCTTCTTAAGTAGTGTACTTTTAATGGTGCCACTCAGATACGAAATACCCTACTAGGTGTGTCAGTATCATACCCGGGAAATAGCAGACACAGTTACCATCCTTTCTGTGTAGTCTTTTCTAATGAAACAACAGAGAGAAAAACTCTCCTTCAAGCCTGTATTTGGTCTTCATGAGGTGTAGCTCATTCTACTTCATCCAAGAAGTTTCTTGAATACTCTTTATTCTCAGATGTTAATTTATTAATGCCCTTTTCCAGGATACTTAACAAGAAACTACCTGTTTGATATGAACATGTTCTAAATCGCCAATAAGTAAAGTTTATAAGGTCAAGAAGAATGTTTTTATCTATGCCTGGTCCTTTCAGATGAAATATACTAACTAAAAAAATCCACATATTTATTTACATATATCAAATGCTCTTTAAATATCACTTCTTCTCTGGTGCTTTTTTTCCTACACTGAAAGCAATATGACCATAAGAAATTTAAATTAAATGAAGTCTTGTCTTTATTTACCACCTTCACTTCACAAGATGATGTGAAGATGGGAGAAGACACTTTTCAAATCCCTGGTCACCAATACACACTTGATTTTGTTAAACAACTCAAGTTTTTTGCATCTGCTACCCCCCCCCCCAAAAGGGGGAGAATAATGAAATTACTCTTATAGTAAATTATATAAGTTAAACAAAGTAGTTCTATACACAGATGAGAGCAATATTTGCAAAATTAATTATACTGTCCTCGTACTGGAAGATGTTTAAAAACATATTACAGAGTTTGAATTGAGAGCTAGTAAGTGGGGATTTTAAAGTCGAAAGTTCTTAAATTCTCACATTAAAAATTGAAAAAAGCTCTTAGATTTATGTTTTTAAAAAGTCTAAATATATGGTATCGAAAAGATTTTAAATTTTTAAAATATCCTTAGAAAATTTTAAAGCAAAAGATGAGCATAATCCTTGAATATACAAACTAAAACTATGCAGGATTGCAATATTAATAAAAAGAAAAGTAGAATTCAAGGTAATATGAGCTAAATAGGACAAAGAGGGTCATGTTTTATTGGTTAAATATAAAATCTACAATAATGATATGACTTTCACAAACCTTTATGTGCTAAATAGCATAGCATTAAAATGTGTTAAGTGAAAACTTGTAAAGCAAGGAAAGTCGAGAGGATATTAGTGGAGACTCTAGCATATCTCTTTTTGGTCCCAATCAATCAAGCAGAACCAATGTCAATAAGAATAAAGAATATTTAAACAATATAATGAATAAGATTATTTAATAATTATACAGTACAAATTAAATTTTTTACTCTACACACATAAAATATATTCTCTTTAACATTCTCACAGGATACTTTAAAAAAAAAATGCCTATGTATTAAGCACAAAGAATACATCTAAAAAGATACAATATAATATAGGCCTTATTCTTTGAGCATAAAGCAATCAGAAATTGATCAAAACTGGCAAAACAGCTGCTTAAAAACCAATGACACTCTCTTAAATTTGACTCCCAGGGCCAGTTACAAAACCACAACAATAAGTAATGAATAGTTGGAAAATAACTAACAAAGGACAAATAAAATGAAGTACACATGCTTGTAAGAAACTAGTGTATATAAATTTATCCTAAAGCTAAAAATGTGGTTAAAAATATTAGCTTTGATGGTTATTACAACTCCAGTATAGAATAAGCCAATCTGCACTCACCCTGAAGCAGTCGCATTTCTGCAGGTAATGTAACTTCACATTAAAAGACCTTCTAGTGAAAAGTCTAGCTTCTTTTCTTGTCGGAACAAGGTATTGACTCCTAGCTCTTTTGTATAACTTCCTACCACATCCTCACTTAGTGGCTTTCTGGTTTTGCTCACAGAGGAAACAGGAAGAAACTAGCAACAAGATTCTTCTCTATCCTCCATTCTTCTTTCATTACATCAAAATCAAAGTTGGTAGAAATGAGTAATTTTTTAAGCACTCAAAAGCAAGTCAGTCATTCAGTATCAATATTAATTAGGTGAGTAATCAAAAAAGAGTTTCAACACTTAATACATAGGTATTGAATAAACTTCAGTCAGGGATTAGGAAACTGAATAAAAACTTCAGTGAATCTCAAAACTATCAAAAACTGACTTGTGAATTTCCACTATATACAATATAATCAACATAACTTAAAAACATGAGATTTATGTGATACTTGTTTTTATTCATAGAAAATTTTTAAAAAATACTTCTTTTAATTATTGTCATAAGCACATGAGTTGCTTGAGAGCAGAGAATCACTTTTTTTTTTTTTACTTCTCCGGTGCCTTGACTGGTATCTGGCATATTAGGAATTAAATAAATGTTTGGCAAATATATGAAATAATAAATGAATGAATGAAATCTTTAACTGTTGAGGAAAAAGATTAAACACTGACTAGTGAAGAATAAAAGAGGAATCCTCTTATATACACAGGTGAATCAACAATATCAGAATGACATGCAGTGAGTCAAATTCCCTTCAGAATTTGAGCAGATAAAGAGATGAGAATTCTTTTTTATCTTGCAATGCTTCGAGAGCTATAAAAGGACATGAGAAGGGTGTTCAGCTAAGTGACAAAGGTCATTGCTTTGTGCTCAGAAGTTTCTCATATAAGGGGAACTCACATTAAATTCACTCCTACTTCTCAGAAGAGCTTTGGAATTTACATTGAGAATCTTTATGCATTTTTAGATATATCCAATTAGAATAAGATCATCAGCTGAGTATAATACGATCACCGTTTTCTGGCCTGTCCAATATATGATAAACATACAGGTAGATTTGGTAATGTTGGTCTCTGATTTGCCCTATTTCTTCTATATTTGCCATATAAATATTTACTCTATTGATTGGAGAGGAGATAAGACAACTTTGAATTATGAGTGAACATTGGAATTTACTGTATGAATAAGCTCCCAAGAAGGGGCATGTGATCAGACATGCTCTGGTAGGGCCAGGAGCCAAACAGAATTCAAAGCACTTGCAGGAGAGAGGATGACAAATGGAGGGGTTTCACGATTCTCGAAGAAGACCTCCATCAAGGTCCTCAGAGCTGGAGTGATTTCCATCCAAGTCAGATCAGGGAACTCATGTCCCAGTTATAATCCACTTCTGAGAGAACAGGGAGCCATCTTGTACCTGGTGTTTTGATAAGCAAACTTCCGTGGTGTATAGCACACCTCCTGCTCTCTCTTAGTCTCTCTTTCTCTCTTGCTCTCTTACATTCTCTCTCTGTTCACTAAGTGACTTGGAAGTGAGGTGTGCTAACTTTATTTTGATTGTTCTTTGCTTTAAAATTTAATCACTACACTCTAGCCACCTTACTATAATAGGACTTACCTTAAACACATAGCAAAGCATTAAGACATGTATGGTTCCAGAAGAATCGATCCTGTTCTCAATCAGTTCTATCATTTCTATTTGTGAGCATGTGAGGTCATTCCCTTCAATATGCATGGGTAAGAATGTGCTGTTTCTGTCACTTAGCGTCTATTTCAATCAAGCACTTAAGAACTATTCCAGGAAGAGAAAAGAAAGACACATTGACTGATATTTATTTGTCCTTTTAAGATGTGGTCCATAACAGTTTGAATCATCAGTCATTCTGGCTGATTCTGAGCCAGGAGGAATAACTTCACGCCCCAGCATAACTATTCAGATTTCTGAGGATAATTCAGCATGTGTGATTTCCAATCATAGATCTTACTCTCAAACCAAGGATTACAATAAAAGAAATATAATTATCACCAGATCAGATGCAATACTTCTGCTAGAATACATAACCCAGTGGATTCATTCAGGAAATCTTAAGTGAAACCAACAGAAATCTAGTTGGCTTTTCAGGATGTCATCTTCTTTCCTTCCTTCCTCCTTCCTTTCTTCCTTCCTTCCTTCCTTCCTTTTTTCTTCCTCCTTCCCTCACTCCCCTCCTTCTTTCTCATTGTGGTTTAGACACTGACATTGAGCACATTCCATTCTGATCTTTTTATTTTCTAGGCATTTAAGAAACATAACTTTATTGCTTTAGTGCACTGAAATTATTATTCTTCATTGCCAGATTAGCCTTCAGATAATTTTAAGGTTTGATTTAAACTTTTCATCTCACTGTAGCCCACTGTCATCCTTTACTGTATGCTAATCTCGTAGAACCTGATATGTATATTTGGCAATCCATTATCCTCTGTAAGGGTCATCAATTTTATACCTTCTCCATATTAATATTTTGCACATTTATTCCTTGAATATGTATCAGAAACATTGAACACATTTCTATATTATACATATATTGTACATCCCACAATGCCTACTGCGACATCAGGTACCTAACAAGTGCTGGAATGATAGAATGGTTCTATGCAGCTGGCTGGCTTCAACATTTGTAATATACACACAAGGAAGAAATGAAATAGGACATGCCAAGGCAAGATTTTACACTTTTTTTGGGATATCATAGGCAGTTAGAAAGCTGAGGAAACCATAAGGGCAAAGATTGATAGACTTCATTTTTTAAAAAAATTTTAAAATACTCTACACTAAAAAAATAATAATTAAAAGTCTAACTATGAACTGAGAAAAACTTACAATATATAGAACAAATAATCATCAATATTATTTATAGATGTGTTAAAAATAAATGCAGGCACTATTTATACCTGCAGAATACATGGGTGAATATAAAAGACAAAGATTCATGTTCTCATTGCAGTTGCAGTCTAGTACAGGAGAGTAGACAGAATAAGTTTTAAATAAGTAAATTCTAAGATGTTCCTCTTTTCTGACTGTGATCTGGGCATTTAAACGACAGTATTTGCTCAGAAAATAAATATTCCATTTTACGACACACACACACACACACACACACACACACACACATGCGCACACACACACGTACATACAAAGAAAATACCTTGAAATGGTAACTGACAGGGCAGCAGTGGAAAATGCTAGGCAGCCTCAGGCATTTCAGGGGTGGACAGTATCATTATCCACCAGGGGATCAGAGTGGTCAGGCAGGAATGTGCAACACAATTGCATTGTTTGAAACA
>NW_006442107.1:8320967-8338550 GCF_000325575.1 Pteropus alecto
GTAAATTACTATCCTATTTCATTTTTAATACCACAAACCGTAGCTAATATTATGAGAGATACTCCTTATAGCTATATTGTGTCATTTTTTAACTCCTTGAAAAATAGCAAAATACAAATGATACCCAAGGTAAATTTCAGTTAACCAAACCCTAAAGTTTATGGAACATGAGTGATGAAGATGTATATATTTTATTGCCTCAATCTGTTTAGTTCAGAAGCTTAAACACACAAAACACAAACAAACCTCCACCAAAACAAAAACTTTTTTGACCCAACGATGAAATTTCAAGTTTAAAGTAAATGACGCCATTTTAGTTGTGCCATGGCAATATTTTACTAAACCAGTGTGCCCGAAGAATCTATGAGTCAAGCTCACTGAGAGTTCACCACAGATACCTCAAGGAAAAGGAGATACAGGCAAGATCTGCCTCAGCCTGATTAAAACAAAACAAAACAAACAAACAAAATTACAAGAGAATAAGATCCAACTCTGTGATATTTCTAAGGTGGCAAAATAATATATTTTTATAAAAATGGTTGATCTGTATTTCAAAGGAAATGCCTCCTCTTAAAATCAGCAAAATGCTTGAGGCTTTTCACAAGTGTGGCATATGGAATATTAATACTCTTCCATCAACTCTGCATTTTACTCCAGTCAGATGCAGAAAAATCTCATTTTAGAGGAATCAGCCAAGTTTTTTAAAGACAAGCAGATGATTTTTTTCAACATGCTTAGGTTTATTCAAAGTCCTCTCATCACTGTGAGGTGAAATAGTTAAACACTAGCATCTCTTTCATATGAACATCAGATTCAGTTCTAAAAGCCCTCCGGCAACACTCGGAGTCCAGCAATGCTCCAATTTTATTAACATTTGTAACTATGATACTATTTTTATGGGGAAAAGGAATATCATAACTGCTTCCTGTCTGGTAGCAGACATTTCAGAGGTAAAGAACCTTGGTTTCTCGAGGTATGGATGTTTTCTACCAAAGGGCACATTGAGATTTATAGAGAAATCTTTCTCAAACTGAAGGTTTGAGAGACCCACTAGGTTTAGAGTGAGTGGCCCATTTAGTCACCCATGACCCACTGGAGAATCATGAAACCAATTTTGTGAATTATTTTGCTTTTTTACTAAAAAGCAATGTTATATAATGAAATGAAGTCGAATTGACTAGATCAGAATAGATCAAAATTGATTGCATATGCTGAAGTCACATGATATAGATGTGTGTGTGGGTGGGTGGGAGGGAGATGACGTATAGATTTGTAGTTGTGTGTTCAGGTGACAAATGTTTATTAGAAGGTAATGGACACAGAAAGAACAAGTTTACTTCTGAATATTCTAAGACACAGTGCTATTTTAAATGAGAAGATGGAAATAAGTATTTATGAAAAATGCTAAATGGCCAAGTTCCTATATTTAACTTAACCCAAAAGTATTGCCAGGGTTGTCACATTCCAGGTCCTCTACTGGTACTAAAGCTACAAAGATGAGAAAATCTAATACTTTCTTCTCCAAGGTTAATTGAATCATAACACTGCTGTTGATAGCTCCCTAAATAGATTGCATCATTTTGGTAAAAATGGATTTGTAAATTATGAATTCTTACCTAATGCACAAACACAGATATTTAATTGTATACATAGCTATTATGTCTATTTTATAAGTGAGTAAATCAGTACTCGGAAGTTAGATGAATAGTCTAAATTCATAGAACCAGTAAGGGGCACATTCAGGACTTGAATCTGGGTATCCTGAGTCTTTTTAGGTGTTCTTAGTTCTGCATTGTCTATTCTATCAGGTGCTTCATAATATGGCCCTGCCTCACATGTTCATTTAACTCTCACTTACTTGCTACATAAGGCTTTCTTGCCTTTGTTCCTTTGCAAATGTCTTCCTGTCTTCACCTCTATCTCTGCCTGTCAAAATTTTATCCATCCATAAAGGCTTACCTCAGATATCAACTATTTCATAATTTAAAAGGTACAGTAAGATTTAGAAAATCTTGATGTCCTGCCTACAACCTATGCCAATTAAGTCAGTATCTCTGGAGGTGGAAAACAGATACGAACATTTCTTAAAGCTCTCAGATGATTCCAACGTGCTACCAAAGTTGGAAACCACTGCCTTAAAATCTTTCGTCATCTTATCATCACGTTTTTATCTTTGTCAACATTTTTCCCTGTTAGATTTTTATACTGAAACTATATTTCACTCATTAAGTTTTCTCCCTGCCCCGTTCCCACCAAACATAATCCCCTACATATTTTAGACATTAATAATTTTATTTTTTAACTTAATTTATTTTAAAAAATTATTTTTAATTATAGTTGACATACAATATTATATTAGTTTCAAGTATACAGCATTGTAATTCAACATTTATATATATTATGAAGTGAGCACCATAATGTCTAGTTAAGTAATAATTTTCTTAATTGAAATGAATTGGATTTGCCAGAATGAGCATGGAGAGAAAAGGGAGTGGTTCTGAATTCATTCTTTAGGAAATAGTTTTTATTTTTTTCACTGGAAAAGGAACTTGAACTTTTGGCTCCATGATGGACATTTAACAAAAACATAATTTGAATATAAGTCCATCTCTTAAGAGTTTCCCTTATGATGTTTTCTGACTTATTCGTTCAGTTGACTTTAAACTTAATGCATACATATTGGAATTTACCACTTAAAATAATTATTCATTCATACTGTAGTATTTCTCTTATATTAAAGATAATATTATGATGGACCAAAACTATGTAGCTGTCATGCCTCAGAGTATTTATTTTTAAGAAAGCCAGATGAGGACATGTGATTCTGATTTGCTTTATATATATATATATGAGAGAAATATATAATTTATATATTTATATTTATATATTTAATTTTTATATATATTTATTTTTATATATTTAATTTAATTTTAAATATATAATTCTTTTTATTGCAATGGCCTTTGCTTATTCGTATGGCAGAAATGTTCTTATACTGGTAGTTTTTATTAATACTGCCCCCACAGCAATGTCCTCTTCATCATCATTATCACCTCCTAGCAGGATGTCATTGTTACTCACTTTGACTATTGCAGTAGCTACCTACCTCATCACTTGCTCCCTTTCCATGCTCATCTTTCTTCTACTTTGCTTTCACAGATGGTTCTCCCTGATACAGATTTGTTTAGCTTAGTCCTAGCTGAAGCTCCTTCATTGGCTCCAGAGACATGTTAGTAGCTGGCATTCAATACCTGGCATTCAAATATGGCTTCTACCTGAAGTTTGAGGTATTTTCTCTCATAATATACTCCCTTGTACCCTACAGTCTATGGAGATTCAGTTATTTTTAATAAATATGACCCAAACATGTTCTGCTACGTCCAATATATGCCTGAGAAAAATTTTAAATTTTCTTAAGATCATGTTAACTCTTTTCCATTAGAAAAACCTTTGCACAGTCTCCCAATGAAATTTGTCTGTTTATCATGTTCCTTTAGCACTTCTCTGATTCTTCTAATGCAGGATCATGAATGGGATTCAATGTCTCATTGATAGAATGTTAAATTATATTCACAATTTTATGTATATATGCATTTTTGCAAATATCTATTTTTATAGGGATCTCAAAAATTCCATGACTCCAAAAGTAAGAACCAATGATCTATGATACTAGCACTTACGAATATGTCTCTGTTCAAATTACTTATCTATATCTTCATTCAGACTACAGTCTCCTAGACAACAAAGTCTCATACTTCATTATCTTTGTAGTTCTCTCAGAATTTGGCTTAAAATAAAGTGTAAGCATGATCTGGAAACAAATGGAAATTAAGTTAGTCCACAAAATTTCGTGGACATTTATTTGCATTGTGTGGCTTCAATACTATGTAACTTTTCCCTAGCTGGTTAGATTTTACATGTACCGGAAGAGGTGGCTGGGCCAAGTGAGCAATAGCATTAGGGATTTTTTAAAGAAATATTAAGTTCAGTAAACCTAGAGGCTTATTTCCAGGAACAAATAGCTGTTATATAAAAATAACAGTGGAATTCGCCATCACAAAGGTATGCATTTCTAAGGAAAGAAAGGACTCTGTTGGGTGAGGAGAAATTTGAGAGTATTTTCTTGACTGCATCTCTCTAACACCAAATCCAGTTCCAGGTAATTACTATTTAATATAAATTTATGGATTGCATGATTAACTAAATAAATGAGAAGTGCACACGTGACTGAAGCATAAACATGTACTAGAGGTAAGTTGCTGAAACTGCTAACCTGGTGAGTTTTTCTCATCTGCTCTAAAAGGGGCAGGTATGCCTTAGTAAAGACTCCTAGATCATAGTCTTAGGGTAAATAATAGGAGGATTTCAACTCCAGATATAGTCATCTGAATAGCAATACACACACACTTATTTAAAATCATCCTCATAGAAAAAAACATATATCTAATCTGATTTGTGCTTGTTTTAAATATATATTACTTGGTAACGAATGTTAGCTAGACTTACCATGATATTCATTTTGCAATATATACAAATATCGAAGCATTATGTTGTATACCTGAAACTATACAACATATAATAGTATATGTCAATTATACCTCAACAATAAAAATACATAACCGTGCTCTTAAACTTCACCTTTAATTAGCATGTTCCTTTGGAGAAGACACCATTTGTCTCGGTTTAAATTGTATGTCCTGTCATTGCATGACCCCAGAGTCTTGAGTTCCATTTAGCATAAAATTTCTTACTACTCAGTTGCGCATGTGTCAACTTAGGGTAAAATTACAATGACTATATGATTTCATAGCTGACTCCTGAAGAATTATAGTACTATTTACTTTCTTTGTCTTCAGACTCTTTCTGAAAATACTAAAAAATTATCAGCATACATTTGTATAAACAACCATCTACATTTTTCCTGAAATAGATTGTTTCTTACTTGTTCCATTTAAACATCTTTATGACAAAGAAAGTTCTTTTCCCATATTTATTTGGTTTTGTTAGCTGAGCTAGGATAAATCTAAACTCATTGCTCCAATAATAAGATAAGATTTACATATATTTATAATGTAGAGATAATAATTTGTAAGTCTCAGCTTATAGCAAACGTTTGTTCCTTAAAAAACAACATTGTCAAAGAACACATTATTAACACAGCAGGAAATTTGGGCAAGGTTTTAAAACACAGTTTTATATATTTTTCCTTATAAATAATTTATATTTTAGAGATTTAAACTGGTGAATTATAAAGATGGAATTATTTAACTTGGCATCTGTGTACTTTGCATGTTAAATAATTGCATTTTGACTTATAATATAGCATTCTAATTGATAGGCTATAGGCCCAGAACATTTTTTTATAGTTAGAAACTTTCTGTTTTCTTTGTTAGGATCCAAAAAATTTAACAAGTATGAATGTGTAAATAGATTGGTATCAAGAAATGATATAATTTAAAATGTGGAAAATCTTTGGGTGACTGTGGTAAGAGAGAGATCTGCAGGTCATAACGGACCAAGAACTAAAATGGATTCATATGTGCAGAAAAAAACCCTGAAGGTATGCACATAAGATGCCTACAGTTTTTTTGTTGTGGTTGTTTTGTTTATTTTTCTGGGTAACAGAATTATTTTTTCTTCTCCTTCACTTTATCTGTTTATATATGGCAAATATAATGTAGTGAATACACGTTCTATTTGTAACAATTTAAAGGAAAGTTGTTGTTTAAAAACATCCAGACTATGAAAGTTATTGACAAAATGACATTAAAACGCTATCTTTATTGAAATTTTTAGGAGAAACTTTGTAATATTTTTGTTTTTGGTGGTCAACATATAAATTTCTTCCAAGTAAGAATGGCAAGTCTTTCTAGCTATAGGATCTATGTCAATATTATTAAAACAGTTACCTAAGAGAGGTGCCCATTAGCTCATTAGTTTAATAACCTTGATTTGTTAATCTTTTGGTCAAGTTGTGTTTAAAAGATGTCAAATAGCTGTTCATTAACTCTGAATTGCCAGGACTCCAGAGTATTCTGTAGACATATCTTCAAATTCTCCCTGACTCTGCTTCTAAATTACAGGATCAGTCATGGCATGTTTAAAAAAATAATAATATATTTATGACACTATTATCTTTACTTTCCATATTCATCTATCGTACTTAATTTCTCCATTCCCATTGCCCTTACCTCTCCTAATTGAGGACGATAATTACAGCCACCTTGCTAACCACTCTCCTCCTCGCTCAGTTTTTTTTTTCCTCTTTTTCAATCAATTCTATACTTTGCTGCCATATTAAAGTTAATACAGAATGGATTTTTAGTGCAGACTTCAAAGCACTCTATGAATTACCCCTAAAATGCTTTCAAATTTAATTTATCAGTAAATCTCTTTCATAAGGTGTATACTCCATCTGAACTTAGCTATTCATCTTTTCCCATCCATCCGCTAATCATGCCCTCATTTTCATCTGTTTTTACATAAGCAACGTGCTTTGTACAAGTTGGCCCAGAGGAGGTGCTCAGAAAATGCTAGCCTTTTTCCCTCTTTACTTGTCCCTACCATGATTAAAAGTCCTGGAAAAAAAAAAAATGCCACTGAATTCATGTAAGTTTCTTTAAAGTATCCTCAGTGGAAATCATCTGCCCCCTTTTTTTTTTTGATGGTCATGACACCTAGCTGTAACAGTAATGACTATTATATTTTTTATCCTGTCACGTAGCATTTTCTTTTTCTCCTTATTGAACTGGATGCCCTCAAAGTTCATAGTTTTGGTATCCCCGATGTTGTCTATGATATACTCCACTTCCACATTGTAGAAACTCAGTATCTATTTAATTGTTAAAATCTGCAGCCCCTGGAGATCCTTGGTACGTTCTCTTATTGAACTGACCAGCAATCTTTTTCCTGATGTCTTCTTGCCAAAATTCAGAGCAGGTCTGACAGAAAGAGAAATCAGAGGCAATTCAGATGTGTCTTTTAAGAAAATACGCCCAAAAGATCAAATTTCTTGGATTGTTGTATAAAGCTTTTATTGGGCCTTCCGAATGTTACAATATTCCAGTCCCAGAAAAACAAAATTAAGAGTGATCCTACCTGTCAATCCTTGGTATCTTTCCCTGCCAAGAGTGACTTGGTAAATGCAGGACGTTGGGGGATGTGCTAACCAAATTTCCTCACAGAGGCTTTTATGTAACACTGACTGTGGTAATTGTTATATTCACATATTCTTAGTGCCTTGAACATGGCAATTATATGTTTAAAAATTTTTATTTTAATCAATATTTGTGGCAAAATCACACTTTAGCTTTTTAAAAATTAAGATAGCCATTAAAATTTTCTATTGAATCATAATTAAAATAACAATGTTATTTTTCTTGAGGAAATGTTTTCAATAATAACAGTTTCAGTAAGAAACTGTCATTTTACATTATAACCCAAAACCCCAAACCCATCTTCTACATTAAAACTTATCTGCCACTGTCACGTCTTCTTGTCCCAAAGTCTTGGTTTGGAAACGTAAAACAATTTAAAATGGGTCTCCAGTGGCGCTCTGGGCCACTTCATCATAATCACTAGTATGCTTATTTATAAGCAAAATTCTAAGCACTGAACCTACAAGAACCCAGACCTACAGAATTTCTGGAAGTGGAGACCGGAAATCTGAATTTTAAAAAGCTCCATAGATTTATGCAAGCTAAATCTTGAGAATTGCAGGTTTAATGGGTTATTTCTTTTGAAGAATAGTGCTATTTTTAAAACTTTTTTTAAATTACCAACTTCTAAAGGAAGCGCGAATGTTAAAAATATTAGCTCAAGTTGAGACCATTCTGAATGGGTAATGTGTTAATTTTCAAGGGCTGACTTGTTACAGACATTGGGGCTACCTTCCATCTCTAGGATAGCTGCTTTTATTTTCCAGCCATATGGGACTCCTTTAGGAGTCGAAATCAGGAGTTTGAAGATAAATTCAATTAAAAATTCGAATATTCTTTGGTTATAGAAAAATAGTTGAAGCCAGAAATTCTGCTTGCTCTTTAGTTAGAACACTAAAAGACAAGTGCGTAGACATGATGAGGAAGAACTGAGAAGAGTAAAAAAAAAGGTATGAAATCATATTTTGTTGTACCATTTAGTTTGGTTACTTCAGGTGGTTTCCAGCTAATTTCACAATTTAATTCTTTATTCATTGAAACTATTTATTTTACCTTGTCATTTCATGTTTTTAGACCAACAGAATAATAAACCGGTGGTGTTTCCTTCAGGAATCTCTGAGTGCAACGAAGAGGCAAGGAAGCTATGCGCAATTTAAGTAATTAACATTGATCTCAAATGCAATAATGTAAAGAGAAATTTATGCCACTTTGTTCAGATGGGGAAAGAACTTCAAGGTACTAGCAGAAAGAAAACAGTGACCAAAATTTGAACAAATGAGCACAGTAGCTCTGTTCTGTTTATTCCTGTGATCACTATTGCTATCGATTCATTGCATGCCAGTACACGGATATTTTTTGTGTCTAGTAGTGTCATGGACACTAGTGTCAATGAAGATATGACAATAAATATGTAACTAGTCCACAAGTCAGCAAGCAAATTAATTTTTCAAGTTGCAATTGTAATAAACAAAGAACAAACAGAAATATAATCAGTAATAACAGTGAGAACCAATTCAGAGAGCATGATCAGAAAAGGCCTTTCTGACAGGTGATGTCTGTGCTTTAAACAATGGTGAGTAGAATATATATTTTGTTGTTCTACTATATATACCTTACTTTAGGGGAAAAACTATTCTAATGGCAATGGATTTCTTATTAGAAACCATGGAGGCCAGGAGGAAGTAGCATAATATTTTTCAGGTGCTGAAAGAAATATAAACCCAGAGTCCTTTATCTAGCAAAAATATACTTCAGGAATGAAGGTAAAATCAAAATGAAAGAACACTAAAATGAACTCGATGCCAACAAACTTATCCTAAAAGACTGGCTAAAAGAAGTTCTTTAAACATGAAGGAAATAATAAATAAAGGGATCTTGGAACATCGGGGAAAAAAACACACACAATAAGCAAAAATATGGGTAAATGCAATAGATTATTTCTCCTTAAGCTTTCTGAATTATGTTTTATGAGTGAAGCAAAAATTATAACGTTGTCCGGTGTGGTTCCAGATGTATGTAGAGAAGATATTTAAGTTAATTATAAACAGAGGAGGATAAGTGACATCAATGGATGTACAGTTTCAACATCACTCATGCTGGTTAAATGACAATACCAGCTGACTGTGATGTTATGTATATGATACGCAGACCAACCACTAGAAAAGGTATACAAATAACTACACTTAAAATTATTATAAATAAATCAAAATATAATTCTAAATATATGTTCTGTAAGCCACTAGGAATCAGGAAAAAATAGAAAAATAATAAACAGAGAAAAAACAGAAAACAAAAAATAAAATAAAAAACTTAATCCCTAACAAATCAAGTACTATTTTAAACATAAATGGTCTAAATACACTAAATAAAAAAGACTGATGGAGTGTTTTAAAAATATAACCCAACTATTTGCTGTCTGTAAGAAACATACTTGAAATTCAATGCTATAGACAGATTTAAAGTAAAAAATACAGAAAATACATATATATGCATACATATATATATGTATGTATATACATATGTATATACATATATGCAAATTTTGATAAAAAGAAAGCAAGGTAGCTAAATTTGTATCAGATAAAGTCGACTTAAGAGCAAAGAAAATTACTGGAGACAGATATGTGTATTATATCATTATAAAAGAGTCAATATACTAAAAATACCTTAGAATCTTGAATGTGTATATATCAAAAAATAGAGCTACAAAATATGTGGGAAGAAACCTGATAGAACTGAAAAAGGACACAGACAGATCTACAATTATAGTTGGAAACGTCAGCACCTCTCTCTTAGCTAAAGCAATATTGCTTTATAAACCCTAAATGTATACTTTAGCAAAAACAAAATGTCTCAAATTAATAATATAAATATAACCTCTCATATCAAGAACTTAGAAAATAAGAGCAAAGCAAACCCAAAACAAACAAAAGAAAGGAGATAATAAACATAAGAGCAAAAATCAATAAAGCTAAAACAATAAAACGATAAAGAAAATTAGTGAAAAAACTGTTTTCTGAAAAGAATGAAATTGATAAACTTCTAATAAGTCTGACAAAGAAAAAGAATCTAGCACTACTCACCAACTACGAAATTTATACAATTTGAATAGCTACATAACTATTATGGAAATTGAATTCACAGTTTAAAAACTACCTTTAAAAGAGAAATATCTAGGCCCAAATGGTTTTATTAGAGAATTCTACCAAACATTTAAAAAATAATTAACATCAAATACATACAATCTTTCTCAGAAAATAGAACTGGATGGCATACATCCTAATTCATTTTATGAAACTAGGATTACTCTGATACCAAACCCAGACAGGAGAGTATAAAATGAAAAAGAAAAGAATAATTCCTTATAAATATAGATGCAAAAGTCTTTATCAAATACTAGTAAATAGAATTCAGCAATATATAAAAAGAATTTTATACCATGACCAACGAAACAAGACTGGTTCAATTTTTGAAAATCAATCAATGTAATCCATCAGATTAATAAGAAAAAAATTACATGATTATATCAGTCAATGTGGCAAAAGCATTCAACAAAATTTAACACCTTTTCATGATCAAAGCTCTGTGGTATTGGCAGACACATTGGTAGACACATAGATCAATGAGACAGAATACAGAGCCCCAAAATAGACTCATGCAAATATGCCCAACTGTTTTTGACAAAAGTGCAAAAGTAATTTAATGGAGGAAATATAATTTTCCAGCAAGTGATACTAGAGAAATTAAACATGTATAAACGACAACAAAAGAATCTTGATCTAAGTCTCACACCTTGTACAAACATTAACTCAAACTGGATCAAAATAAAATGTGAAACTATTAAATAAGAGAAACATTTTTTGATCTAGTGGGCAAAGTATTAGACTTGATACCAAAACCATAACCCATAAAAGAAAAAGAAGATAAATTGAATATGATCAAAATTTACAATTTTGCTCCACCAAAGATCATTTTAAGAGGACGAAAGGACAGAATACAAAATGGAAGAAAATTTCTGCAAATCAAATAACCATGTGTCCAACAAAGAACTAATATCTACTACAATATATTAAGCGTTTTTTTTTTTAAACTCAACTATAAAAAAAACAAAGAAAATAATCTAATTTGGAACTGGGTAAAAGACACGAAGAAACATTTCACCGCAGAGGATATACAGAATGGCAAATAATTTCAAAATATGTTCAACATCATTAACCATTAGGCAAATGAAAATTAACACAACAATAAGATATCACTGTATACCTGTCAAAATGATTAAAGTAAATAATTATAACACCATCGAAGGCTGGTGAACATGTGGTGAAGCTGAAACACTATTTTAGTTGAGAATATGAAATGGCACAACCACTCTGGAAAACAGTTTTGTAATTTTTAAAGTAAAATGGACATGTAACTATCATACAACCCAGCGACCACTGATGAAGGCCATGATGAAGGCACACGCATGAAATGTCTCCTCTGGTTTCTTAGTTCCAGTGAAAGATATTCTACCTTCATGCTTTTTTCAAGGCAAGCTGATAATTTTGGTAATAGGGAAAGTCTTCTCTATGGTACTATGTAGTCTTTCTTGGTGCTAAAAGGTAGTATTGCTTTGTCTTATAAACTTAAAGTTTCTTTTAGTCATTATTATAGTTCTTAATGTACTAAATCTCTACTACCACCTTAGTAAATTCTAATAGTATTTCAAGGGCTTTCTGCTGTACAATCACCTGAGTACACATTATACTGTTCTCAGAATGTCCAATTCTGTCTCTTCCTTTTTCTTTGATCAAAGCTTCTGCTCTTCTGATGGTTCTTCCCTTGGGTTGCCTCTCATAGTCTATTTTTATGGGGACATATATGACTAGCCACTCCCCCCCACCCCCACATGCTCAGAGAGGCAAGAATCCAGGGTAAACTTTGCCTCCAGCTGGTACTGCCTTCTACAAAATGACCAGACCACAGATAGTGGCCACTATAAACCAAAAGACTGAGCTTGTTGTGATACACTATTGAATTTACTCCATTAAGAAGTAAGGGGTTTCCATATTCTTCTGACAAGTATAAAAACAAGAACAGATGGCAGCAGCATTAATTACTAAGTAATCATTGTCCAGAACTATGGTATTACAAATAGAAAAAAAAGCCATCTCAAATCTGTCAAAAAGATATTAATACACTTCAGTAATTATCAAAGATAGCAAGAAACTGCCAGTAAGAAATTGCCTACCAGATTAAAATTTCCAATATTTCAATTATAACAAGGTTTTGAACATATAAATGCAATGAACCTTATAACAAATGAATTATGTTCTGGCCATGGGTACGGCATCACAGTGGCTTCAAAGGTAAATAGCACTCCATTCATTAATAAAGGCTGTCAGTGTAAATGCTAAAAGGCTGTTGGAGAGAATGCACACACAGCACTCATTAACAGTATATTGGTCTCCTAGGTCATTCTCTCTTTTGCCCTTTACTTATTCATCATGTTTCAATGTCAATGGCATCTTTGTGAAGAAAAACAACTTCCTGCTTCTTTCCTTCCTAACTTCAACCAATAATTAAACAATCATTTTTGTGAGTTTAGGAAATCTATTTGATCTTTAAGTTACTTTCTATTCCTCAGACATCAGCCATCTTTGCTCACTTATTATAAAAAAGTATGAATAATTTCGGGCCGGTTATCATGAAGATCAACTTTATGACAATTTATGTGAGAACTGAATATATATCTTTTCAATTATTCAATGTATTTCTGTATATCTGATTCATTCCTTTTTTTCTAAAATGTTAAACATAACATTTTAAATTTATTTTCTGTTATAGCATAGTATGTAACATAACATGTAATTACTACTTACTCTTTCTTGTATTCTCGATAATTAACACAGTGTATTAATATCCTTTGGACAGGTTCAGAATGGCAAGAATAATATATAATAATGGCAATAATAATAATAGTAATAATAATAATAATAATGGCAATGGTGAAGAATTTATACAATAACAAAAGTATGTGAAGGGTGGCAGAATACGTCACCCCAAAATATGCCATTTTGGCATAAAGATTATCTTGAGTTAACATTACTGGAAAACCAGAAGATGCACCAAGAGTATTTTATGGGTATTCCCTTTTGTTCCTGAAAACAGGAGATAAAAGCTCCATCTAAAAAAGCCAACCCCATTTCCAGTTGTTTGTTAATTCTGTCACAACTTGCATACTTTAGTCATTTGTAAACCTCTTCATGCTGTAGTGTTTTCTCCTTTTTTAATGATACAGTATCCTGATTACAAGGTTATTTTGTCCTTGGAAAAAAGTAACATTCTTTTATGAGGAGTCAAAGCTGAAAAAATTCTGTACAAGAAGACCTTGTTAAAATAGTTTTTATCTTTCTTTAGCCTCTCCATATAGTTTTGTGACTTTTTCACTACTACTTCTTTTTGTTCACTCTAATATAAAAAACATTTAGGTTTTGGCACGTATTTGATTCTTTATTTCTTCATGACGGCTCCCATGTCACGTAAAGCATATAAGTCAGTATGCTTTTCTCCTCTAAATTTTTCTTATGTCAGTTTAATTCTCAGGCCAAGCTGAGAAACTTAAATTTTGCTTCCCCTACATGTGTAAGGAGAAGACTATTTTATCCTTCTACGTGTTTCCCAGAGAGCACCACATTACATACAATAAAGCAAATATTTTATTTCTTCCATCTCCATGCTTTTATTTTTGCTGTTATCCTTCCTAAAATAAGTTGTTACTAAGATGTGGCTAGTCTATATAGTTTCTATCCTCCTCCTCAAGAAAAATGTTATGAAGCTAATTCTATCCCAAATATTGTGTGTGGGTGTAGGGGATGTCTTACTCAGTGTCTCATAGACTTGCATTATCAGCATATTGCAGCCCACTCTAGACCTACTGAATTTGAATCTATGTGGGGCTCTGAAATCTTTGTTTTAACAGTCTCTCCAGGTGATTCTTAATGCACACTAAGGTTTGAGAAGTCCTGTTTTGATTGCACATTGTATCATCAATTCCTTCAGGAAATATTTATTGAGTACTTCCCAAATCAAGGAGCTATTCTGAATGGTTCAGATATCATTCCTCTTTGAGAGACTATATCATCTAGTAGAGATGACAACAAGTACGAATAAGGCTACTGAATGATTGAAGTGGATATTGTCATAAGAGCTTCAGACCAAGTACTATGAACAATTACATGAGGTGAAGATTCTTTCCAACAAAATTGCTTTGTAAAATATTATAGAGGAGGAGAATCGCAGAAGGACTTTGATAGATGGATGAATAAGGAACTACAGATGCTGGAAAAGGGAAAGGCCATTGTTAGGGAAGGTAGAAAACACAAGTACAAGGTGGGACCATATGGCGAGAGCAGAGAATGGGAAGTGGCTGAATCTGAGTGAAGCGTAAGGTATGTAAATGTTTATAGGTGGAAGTAGGAATTCAAACAGTAATTAGGGCCATTTCATAAAGAGTTTTGAAATAAAGTCTAACACGTGCTTATTGTAAATGATTTATCTATATTTTAACTTGATCTCAAGAAAAAAAATACTCTCAACACACACACTATGAAACTTCCTTAAAGGTTTAACGTCTTTGTATCTGCAGCCCCTAGCAAGCTTCCTAACATATTATAAAGCCTCAATATATATTGTTGAGTAAATAAGCAAATCTTTATTTAGGAAGTTAAACATTTATAGCTTTCAAATAAACTAACAGCAAACAGAAGATTTAACTTTGTACATGGCTTCGCACATGTGGTTGAAAAATTAAAGCTCCCATGAGAAATTTAGATGGTTCGCTGTGTCCAAATAATAGACAAGCCTAGCAAAATAATGTAGTTTAAATAGTCAATTAATTTTCTGATTTATAAAAGTATAACTGCAATGAAATGCTTTATGAGAAAATAGAAAAATGTCACCATATGTTTTCACAAGTCTGATATCAGATTGTACTCCACCTCTTGTGAGCAATAGACAATTAGAATTTTGGCAAAACTCTAAAATGTTGAACAAAAAAGAAAAGGTTAAAAGTTTTTCTAGGCTAGAGATCATATTTATTCATTTATCTTCCATAGTGTCTTGCATATAGTAGGTAACGGATAGGTAGGGGTTTTTTGTTTGTTTGTTTGTTTGTTTGTTTGTTAATTAACTGAATAAACAGTCAGAGAAGAGCTTAGAACAGCCAGGTTTTAGAAGGTTTTAAAGACATTACAAAATAATAATGGTTATGACAGAAATAGAAAATTCTGCTTTAAAAAAGATATATTTGCGCTAGTAGATGCAAGTGGGGATCTTATTACTATGCAGGGAAAATACGCAGCCAGCCATGCTGGGAAGTCAGAGTGTCAGCAGAATGACCCATGCACATCTATAATCATAATTTTATTGTTACTCTGGGATTTGGACAGCAAATGGAGATAGTTACGAAGCCTCATTTTGTGAACAGAATATCTCCACCTTAAATGTGCCAGGATAAGTGCAGTAATGTTCGTTTCCTTCCCAGGGAGGGGTCAAGTTACACTTAAAGCTCCAAGATAGAAGCTAGCACTGTAATGGGACAGATATGTTTTTTTCTTGTTTTCTTTTTTTCCAGTTGTAGCTCAGCAATATAGCAAAGTTCGTAGCTTAATTAACCCTATATGAGTCTCCAAGGAGGATTTCTTTTTCAAGAGCTTCCAGAAAAAATGGAAATAGAAGTAATGACTATCTCATCTACTTTTTTGTTTTGGAAAGTAAGAAATGAGTAGTCATCTCAGCCTGTAGAAGTTGCTAGCAGGCAAATCTGTATCATACAGCAGGGCTAGAATTTCAGTCTCGAAGAGAACATAATGGTTTCAGGGCAAAGTGAACAAGTTCTTTTTCTCATCCACTTCTCTTTTTTTTTTCTCTTCTCTTCCAGAAATGATTGACAGCTCTATTAAATATCTCCTTGGCTTACTAGGAAGACAAATGGTTTGTCACGGAGATTGCTTATCCCAGAAGACATTAAACCTTTGTCTACCAGCCTGGATGTGCTGTCAATGGGACTTAAGAAAGGAACTTTTTAGAATCTGAGTCCTTTCCTCCTTTGTGTACACAGATATAGAATCCTATTTTCTATGGTGGGGCTAGCTAACTCCAGACACTCAGATCTTTTCTTGGGCACTTTGAAGTAAGCATGAAGGGTAAAAACTGTCATTTTGAATTGTTTGTAGACTATGATTTAAGGCAGGGTGCCTTTTAATGATTGGAAAACTACTTGCAATGTAGTGACATATGAGAATACTTTGAACTTCCTAGAATTGAAACACTTTTTTCCAATAACATTCCATATTACAATTTCAAAATATAAAACCCCATCTAAGTCCCTATTATATGACAAAGAAAATGTCAATCAATTATATAGATTCTCTCTCTCTCTCTTTCTCTCTCTCTCTTCTCTTTAATTTTTCAGGACATCCTTTAAATGTTATATTTCATTAACTATCATCTCTCTGCCACTCCACCCCCTAACCAACTACCATAACCCAGAGTATAAGCTCCAAGAGAGCAAGGGTTTTTTGTGTGTGTGCTTTGTTAACATATGCCTCCTCAGTGCTTAAGACTGAGCCCACATTCAATTAGAGAAGGTGTTTTGAATAAATTATTCCTGTGTTTTTAATAAGGAGCATGTATGTTGTATCCTACACAAAGTCACAGAGCCACAAGGACTGAACCCCATCTTGTGCTTACCATGGGCTTGCCTCAGCCCGAGGAAGGTAGATGCTCCTTTTATTATAATACAGACATCCTAGGTGCTAGCAGTCTCTGCACTAGAGACTCTGAGCTAAAGTGATTAGCTCAGTTTTCTAGCACTAACAAACAGTGGAATCAGCGGCAAAGCAAGTTCTGTCTGACTTCAGCTATGCTCTCCTTATTATATCAAAAAAGAAGTGTTCTCTTTTTAGACAATGATCCGTACACCATTTAGAGGTATATGGTGGTAAGAGTGGTAGCAGTTCTCTTTGTAAAGCTAATCAAAGCTCAGAATTCTTTCTCTCACTCAACACACACACACACACACACACACACACACACACACACACACACACACATTACAACTTCACCTTGTTCCTGAGCTCTAGAAAAACAACCCTCACAACTCGGTAGTTGGTTTTCGATATCCTCCAGTATAGTACTGTAAAGCTGAGCATAGCCAGGCAGTTTATGAAGTCAGCTATGGGGGTGTTTGCCAGTCCTTTCTTTGTTGGCAGAGACGAAGGCCCTGCAGCTTAGTTTTAAAATCCCATGGGTGGTGGCTGAGCCCCAGACGAAAATGTGAAAGTCCTTATTATAATTCTCACTATTATATTCCTACTAGTGGCGTCACCCTGCTAAAAATAAGGAAGTTATTTCCCAAGATTAATAGAAAGAAAGGACAGCTGGG
>NW_006442107.1:8338876-8344378 GCF_000325575.1 Pteropus alecto
CACACCCTGAAGCAAAGATTAAGGATCCTTGCCATTGTCATTACTCTGATCTGCTTTGAGCTAGTTTGGAAATTGTACTAGAAAACCCCCCGTTAAAATTAATATCTATACTTGGTTTTTAATGTAGAATCTGAAAACATGTTTAATTCTTTCCTCCAGCTCCAGAAGCTTTATGAGTTAGTGTTTTCGTCTTCAACTTCTCCCTTGTGCCCTGGTCATCTCCCTATACTCTCGCCCTCCCACAGTGAGCACCCACTTGTCAAGGGCAAATTTTATGCACCAGAACACTGCTAGTTTTTAGGAATCCTCCTTTTGCCTGAAAAGGCATGGCCATGATGTCAGCATTCTGACAATGAGTTCTGAACATAGATAACCCAGGGAAATTTGTTAATCATTAATGCAGAATATGCATCTAATTTTAATGTATAGATTTAGCTTTAAATATCATTAGAAACTTTTAGGATTTGAAAATAAAATCTATTCATAAATGTATTATCTCAGGATTGACCATTCTGCTTTTATTTCTACGAATCTAAATTAATATAATCATAATAAACTTTAAAAAATTGGAAAACATGTATGAGCCAGACTTACAATTGTAAGACTTGACTTACTAACCTAATAATTGTTTGGAAGTATATCTAGCCAGGGAGTCAGTCTACTTTGAATATAAAAGGAAAATAAGGATATTTGCTACAGAACCTCGAGTTGCCATTGAGAAAATTTGTTCCAAATGGTAAAGAAAATCACTAAGAAAATTCTTATTTAACACCCCATTGGAATATACAATGTCTTTTTTATTTGTTTGTTTGTTTGTTTGTTTATTTTATGGTGATATTGGTTAACAAAATCCAATAAGTTTCAGTTGTACATTTTAAGAGTAAGGCATATACATATTTACACTGTGCATTCACCTCCCACAGTTAGATTTTTTTCTGTTACCACATATTTGACCCCCTTTACCTGTCTACCTCCCTCCTCCCCCTACCTCCTACCCTCTAGTAACTACTAGTCTATAGTCCATGTCCACGAGTCTGTTTGTTTGTCTTGTTTATTTGTTGCTTTTAGGTTTATATCCCACAAATAAGTGATGTCATGTGATTTTCAACTTTTTCTGTCTGGCTTATTTTGCTTAGCATGATTATATTGAGGTCCATCCATGTTGTCGCAAATGGCAGTATTTCATCTCTTCTTATGGCGACATCTTTTTAAAACTATTTGTTCATTCAGAAAAAAGAATTATAGTATGATCTTCTTGCTAAGGAAATTTTTGTTTGATTCAAGATAAATGATAACTTTTATAGTGGCAAAATCCTAGGTAGCTTTATTATACCCACATGTAAGAAACATTTCTTGGACATTAGTTACTTAATTTGCTTATATCTTAAATGGCTCATGGATTTTTCACCTCTTATTTAAGTCTCTTAAATACAAAGTTGTAATATAACATATAAATGAGATGAGCATCCAGGCTTCAGTAAGGTGCTTTCTGCTAACAACTGTAATGTTCATGTGTTTTTGCTCATTTGTTATCCAAATCCTGATTGCATTTCCATTCTAAATCTTGACATAGTAACTTGTATCATAAGGCATTCCTAATTTAGGCAGTAAAAATAAAGGCATTTTAAAAACAAAACTTGGTTTTGGTTCTTGAATAAAAAGTAACATAATTGTAATTAGGTACAAAAGCTGTAGTTTTCTTATTATAGTGATAGATAAATACTGTGTTGGCTCCTAAATGAAGTATAATAAACTCTGTCAGCAGAAGATGGTTCTTTTAGATATGAATACATTTTGCTGCTATTAATTTCTTAATTATTTATTATACAGTGTGTATTTAAACCATGCTCTGTAAGATAAGAACTTCACCCTTCCCCGCATCCTTTGTTCAACACATAATAACTAGAATAACAAATCTAGCTAGATTACATAGAGTGTTAAGGACAAGCACAGAAGGTAATTGGGAATGGCTCTTGGTCCCATATTTGGGACCATCTCATTTCATCTTATTCTCTGTTAATGCAGTAATTATTCATTGCCTGATTTCTAGGGTGGAGTGGTAACAAGCCTATATAGTGATGAAATCATCACAAGAACAATCTCCTCCGAATTATAATATGATTTGTCACTAATTTAAAAGTAATATCCAAATAAGTGATTCAATCACTGGTGTGTGGAGACTACCTCAAACTGTTATGCATTCTTTGATTGGGCTGAGACATGTCTTCCTCTAACAAGCCCTTGAGAATATCATGGTGTCATTGATTTCTACTTGCTTTTATAGCTAGATTCCTCATGCTCACAATAAGGAAACTGAACTCTGCCCCTTAGTAATTTGATTCTTTATGCTTAGAACTTAGGGTGGGGGACTACATTGAATACATTTACATTCAATCGATATTTATTGCTTATACAATATGGTAAGATAGAAGCTCGTTGCAATTAAGCTATGTATGCTCAAACCTTGCCTAATTCTGGTATATGAGCAACTGGAGAGAAAAATGCATAAAGATACCACCCTACATTTTAAGGTATTATAGAGATCAAGTGGGAGCTCTTAGAAAACATCTGGGATACCATTGCTTCTTCTTCCTCCAGTATCTACATCCTCTATACCCACATATATGTAGCTACAGCTTTCTGGGCAATATGTGGTACATACATTATTCCAAGTAGCACATGACTTGAACTAAAAAATTATGGCTACAGAGAGGAGATTTTGAACACTCCTACAGCTGGAAAGCTGTTTACCATAGCATTAATTGATCTGAGCACTGGAGATTCAAATCAGATTCACTCTTCTTATTCGCATGCCAGAAGGCAGAGCCCACCCAGAGCCTCCCAGCCCACAGCTGTTTCAGAGAACTACTTTTCTGCTTCTGAGTGCAGAGGTGGTGCCATCTGCACTTGCTAGAGGTTTTCTTGTGGGCACACCCAGTACTCTGCTACAGGCTTTTTAATTAACTGAAAGCTAGCTAAAGAAATATTCAGTTATTGAAGCAAGAAAGTAGGAAAAAAACAAAAATCAAAGAAAATGCACAATTTTAAAAATTATTGTTATCAAATGACTCATATTCTGCAGCAATACTTTGGATGCAGGCCCAATATTTTGAGCCAGCCACCAGGGAACAAGATCAATTGCAAAAGGACAAAAACATTTATGCTGTTTTAAGAAGAGGTGCAAATCATCATAGTTATGCAAAGTAGACTGAGCATTATGCTATAGGGCTTTATCCATAAAACATAAGTGTTTGATAATTATCATAAAGGTAAAATGCATTTGCTAAAATACAGTGCCCTAGAAAGTGTAATGAATGCACCACACAGTTTACTTTTGATTTTGCTGGAGGTGTTTTCTAAATAGCTCAATTAAAATAATTTTTTTCCACTTACGATTTAAGCCCACGTAAGTACAAATCTGTACATTTAATGGCATAATTCAAACCTACATGCATACCTAAGTACCTTAGAAAGAATTTCATAATTCTTTTTCTTATAGCATTTGCCAACTCCCTGCCCTGTAATCCTCCTTCACAATGTTCTCTCCCTGCTCCCACTCCTGCAGGTCTGACTCTCTCTGCTCTTCTGTGGTTTTCGCTGCAGTTGTGTAGATGAAAAGTCTTGCATTTAGGTTTTCTTTTCAATATTTTTTAATTTAAATATAATTGGTATACAGTATCATATTGATTATATTAGTTACATGTATACAATACAGTGATTCAACATTTTTATACCTTACAATGCGACCATCCCACTCATTCTAGTAATCCTCTGTCACTGTGCAAATGTATCACAATATTATTGACTATATTTCCCTCCTGTTTTCACTCGTTTCCCCACACCCTCCCAACTGGTAACCAATCCTTTGGTCTCTGTTTCTATGAGACTGTTTTTGTTTTGTCTGTTTGTTTTGGGTTTTTAGTTTCCACGTATAAATGAAACCATACTTTATTTGTCTTTCTCTGCCTGACTTATTTCATTTAGCGTAATACTCTCTAGATCCATCCATGTTGTCCTAAAAGGCATGATTTTATTATTTTTATTGCCATATAAGATTCTATGGTATGTAAATGTATGTATGTATGTATGTATGTATTTATGTATGTATGTACATCACATTTTCTTTATCAATTCAACTATCAATAGACACTTGAGTTGCTTCCATATCTTGGCTATTATAAATAATGCTGCAATGAACATAGTGGTGCATATATCTTTTCCTATTACCGTTCTTGTTTCCTTTGGATAAATACTCAGTTTAGGTTTTCTTTAAACAGTTACATAAGTTATTCAGAGGTAGACTCTGATGGAATTCTAATAAATAAAAAAGACATAGCTCTCATTTTTTATTAATAATCATAATGTTTAAATACCATAAGTGCTATTTCATCATGACTACTATTTATTTTCAGACCTCCACCATGAATGAACTTGAAAAAATCTCCATGCCTAGTCTGATACCACCTCTGAGGCAACCAAACTGCATTTTCTTTTTAATTTTTTAAAAAAGAAATGGAATAGTGCTGTTTGATGTAGTCTGTGTAAATAATCCTCACTGTTGATAAGAAAAGATTCCATAAAAAACAGGATTTGTTAGTCAGCAAATTCAATCAGTCGTCTTGGCCCATGTATATTGCTGAGATTGGTCGATATTTACTGAACATATCAAGTAAATCAGTACTTCTTCATGGATTTTCATTTTGAATCTCAACTTCAACCCTGGGTTTCAACCCTACCTTTCTAAAGACTTGTTGGATGTTTGTGATTGCATTTAATATTGATTTCTAACACTTAAGATCACTTTTACCATTAAACTTACTTCCCTTTATGACTACCCTTGATCTGTTTTCATCACGAATGGTGTGAGTCTACCAGAAACCAACATTCAAAATCTTGTTTATTTCCCCATTACATTACATTGCTGCAATCTTTGTTTCATAATATTTCTTAAATATGTATATTCTTGCCTGTTTCCAATACTCCCACTCCAAGGCAGGAACCTGATGCCTCACAATGGGAAATTACAATAGTTTTGCAGTGTGCTTATGTCTCCAGTTTCTTGTGGGTGTATAGTAACCAATATGTTTTATTTTATTTTTTTTTTGTGGACTACTCCATACTGTAAGAATAGACTACTGGATGGTTTTCTTTCTCCTATGTCTAGGCATGGATTTAACTGCAGATCCAGAAAAGACTAAAGATGATTTTTTCCCAAATAAACTTTTAAAATTAACAGCATAAGCAATAGAATTTTAAAAACTCTTGATTTGTCAATTCCAGGAAAAAAGCTACCTTGTTCACCAAATTAATGAAGATTCTATGATCTAGGAGAAGAGAGTAATGAAGAAGGAAGAATGAATGATAGAGGTCGGTGGGTCTTATAATTCAAGGTCCAGGCATGAACAGGGCTCTTTGGTGTAAGGTAGGCATTAAATTTTAATTTGTTTATTAAATAGATAACTTATTTCATTATCATTTATGATGAAATCCATATTTTTCTCA
>NW_006442107.1:8344396-8360029 GCF_000325575.1 Pteropus alecto
TCAGCAACTTTATAGGTGAAATTTCCATATATATGTGGATCTTTTTTTAGGCTCTATTCTATAGGTCTGGTCTAAGTGCTAATCTCATGCTCTATTAATTCTTTATTTGATAAGACAAATCATACTATCAGTCTGATTTTCTCACGGAGTCTTTGTTCTTCACTCCTATAAATTTTGAATCAATTTCTTAGATTTTTTGAAGACCAACAAGTATAAGGACCGATATAGATGGACTGATATAGCATTAAATCTACAGATGCATAGACTCCTGGTGGCATATTATATCCCTCTATTTATTTAAATCTTTAATTTATTTTAAGGAAATGTTATAATTTTGTCTATTCCAGCCTTGCATCTTCGGTTAGATTTATTTCTGAAACTGTGTATTTTATATACACTATTAAATGAGCATTTTAAAATTAAATTTTCTATTTGTTGCTAGTAAATGTGCAATTGCTACACACACACACACACACACACACATAATTGCTATGTATATAAAATCATCAAATATTGTTAAACACTCTTATTAGTCATCATATTTGACCTAAAGATTCTAATGCTAACCATCACAAATCTTCCAGTCTCTTCAAACTGGAAACATGGTAGGGTTCTGCTCTTCCCCAACATTTGAGGTTAGGCACATTCTTGACTTGCCTTGGCCAATTAAATAAAATGTGAGTGCAAATGGCTCTTGCTACTTCTGGACGGAAAAGATATAATTGCTGGTGATCAACTTCGATTTTCATTCCCACTCTTATGACAGGAGTATCTTGAAAAGCATGTATGGAAGCTTGTTTCTCAATTGGGTCACCATCAGCTGGGGTCCCTGAGAGAATGGAATAAGCACTTCTTTGCTTACCCTTGTAAAACATGTATTGTGAATAAAATACGCATTTTTGTTTTTAAGGTTCCGAAATTGTGTGGTTCTTTGTTATCACAGAATAATCTAGTCTAACACAATTCTGCCGAAGTTTTACATACACAATTTGTCTCTCAAGAATAATAACCATTTAATGTCTTTCTTTTCAATAATCATACTTCTCTATACATTATTCTTGCCATAGATCACTAGCCAAGATCTCTAGTATATTATTGAATAAATGAAGATATATTGCACACTCTGGCTCCTAATTATAAAGAAAATACTTTACCATTTATTATGAGGTTTGCTTTGGGCAGTTTTATAGATACTTTTCATAGGATTTAAAAAAAATGTCTCTTCCTTTCCTAATTTGCCAAAAAAGAGTTCGTTTGTCTTTTTAATCATCAGTCGGTTGTTAAATTTTATAAAATATTTTTTCTTTACCTATAGACTTGCAGATATAGCTTCTCTCTTTTAATTCTTTAATGTGGTGAATTATATAATTTGCTTTTCTTAATGTTAAACTAAATTTAGATTTCTGGGTTTAATTCAACTTTATCATCCTTTAAAATGTATTGCTAGATTCAGTTCATTAACATTTTGTTTAAAATTTTCTCATTTATATTCTTGATCAAAATGATCCATAGTTTCCCTTGAGACATTTAGGTATCAAGATTATAAAATGAGTTAGAAAGTACTCTCCATTTATATAGACTCTGGAGAAGTATATGTAAGATTAAATGTATTTGTTCCACGTGTATGTAATTTAAAAATGAATAAATATTCACATAATAAAGAGTGTACTCCATTGTTAATAATGGAGGCATGTTGAAACTGGTGACCTGTGATATATACATAAGGTATAAATTCCCTAGTTCGGTATCTGAAGATCTCTAGAGTCTAGTTCTGGGTTCTCTTTTCAACTTTTAAGCCTCAAAGACAATCTTACCCATGATTTTCCATAAATTTACATTCATTTGCTGCTTAATGATGGGGATACATTCTAAGAAATGTATCATTAGGTGATTTTGTCATTGTGAAAACATAATAGAGTGCACTTACACAAACCTAGATGTTATAGTCTATTACACTCCTAGGCTATATGGTACTGCCTATTGCTCCTAGGATACAAGTTACTGTATTGAATACTGTAGGCAATTGTAACACAGTGATATTTGTGTATCTAAACATATCTAAACATAGAAAAAGTACAGTAAAAATATGGTATAAAAAATTAAAAATAGTATCCCTGTATAGGGCACTTACCATGAATGGAGCTTATAAGACTGGAAGTTGCTCTAGGTGTCAGTGAGGTTAAATCAAGTTCAAGAGAAAATGTTGCAATCAAGAGATATGGTAAGTCTACGGTCATGCCATCCTGAACAAGCCCTATCCCATTGGATCTTGGAAGCTAAGCAAGGTCGGGCCTGGTTAGCATGTGGATGGGAGACCACCCAGGAAGACTAGGTGCTATAGGTGTAAAAAATAAAATAAATAAATAATTAAGAGATTGTAAGCTGACAAGTTTCTTGCAATCTGTGAGGTCAACCAAGGATTGCCTTGCTTAAAAAAAAAAAAAAATAGAGAGACATGGTAAACAATTTGCATGAAGCCAACATAACACAGCATACTGTTTCATAGCAAACTTTTTTTATAAGTAGAAAGAGTACACTCTAAAATAATAACAAAATGTATAGTAGAGTAAATATATAAACCAGTGACATAGTTGTTTATTATCATCAAGTATCAAGTACTGTACCTAATTTATATGTGCTCTACTGTTACACGACTGACAGTAGGGTCTGATTATGCCAGAATCACCACAAACACATGAGTAATGCGTTGCACTACAACATTATAACAGCTACAGTGTCTTTAGACAATAGGAATTTTTCATCTCCATTATAATCTCATGGGACCGCGGTCATACCTGTCGCCTATCGCTGACCAAAATGTTATTATTTGGCTCATCACTGTATTTCTTTATTTCTCATAAATTTGCAGAATTCGTATTTTAAATCCATAAGAGAATTTGTATGATCTCTGGTAGGTAAAATCTCATCTCTTTCCGGATGCATTTACCTGGGCTCAAGAAAGTTGAGTTAGTTCTCCGAAGATATATGCATAAGGATTCAACCTTTTAGTTCTAACTTTGTTTGTGAGATTGTTTCTTTTTTTCCACCCACACTCCTATAGCAGGGTCTCACCGCTCTACAGTTACAACACACTGTATTGAACTCATCCTCCCTCACAATATATGACCTTCTCAGAAGTCTTCTAATCTTTGTTATAGTTCATCCTTTATGTGGGTAGAAAACGCAAGGCATATTGTAGACACACAATAAATACCTGTGTGTTGGATACACTGCTGAACTAATGACTATGTCAGTGTGAAGATTGCAAACTTCCTGAAGACAGATTCAGTGTGCAGAAGATGTTCAATACTCATAAATTAAATTAGAAAGTACATGGAATAAACCATGTAGTTTGGAATAAACCATAAGTATACGTATGGATAAACTACAAAGTGCTAGAACCAACCCAGTAGATTTTCTCTACTCTGTAGACAAAGGACATAAATTCACAAATAATATATATTTGAAACACTTCACTTTTTTTCTGAAATAAAACTGATTGTGCAGAAAGAGTTAATAGGAAAAGGGATTCCCTAAGGAAATTTTCTCTAAAAACAGCCTATGTTGAAAGGTTACCTCAGGGATTGTTACACTAAATACTCAGTAAAATGCAGACAAAGATGGCATCTATGTGCTCGTCATGTAATCAGAAAAAGTATGCTATCCATGTGTGTGGCTGTGTGTGTGCGCGCGTGTGTTATGTGTTGAGGGGGAGAGAGAGAGAGAAAGAGGAAAAGGTAGAACATGCATAAATATTTATGAAATGTAATCAAAAGTCATATGGTTCTGCAGTTAGGGACCACAAGACATGCAAAAAGACCAAAAGTGTGATATTTTCTTTAATTAAACATTTATAAATTAACAGCATAAACAGACATGCTCTACTTAAAAGCTAAGATTTAAAATAATTAAAGTTGATAATGTGCTTTTTGGTTTTCTAATTTACTTGTGCATTTTGAGTACCAGTTATTGAAAATGAAAATTTAATTGAGACAACACCCTAATGATGAGTTTTATAGAAATTCATGTTTTATAGAAAATGCAGATACACATGAATTTCATGTATCTGGTTGTAATAGTAGTTATCAACAGCTTAAGAGTCAAATCAAGTACAAATTCTCTAAGTCCATAGGAGTAGCATGTAGGAAGGCCCAGTCAGGAAAACTTTGGAAGCTGAAAAGAAAATATGAAGCTGGAATATTTAGGCTTTAATTATATTCGAAGCAGGTGATTTTGAATCATATTCAAGAAATAATAAGAGTAACAGAAATAAAATCACTTTAATTGTTAATTACATGATTTTCAGTATAGTACATGGTTATGAGAAGCAATGCTGGGTAGTGGACAAGGACATGGACTCTGAAATCAGATTGTGTAGGTACATCTTATAAACTGCATGACTTTTAGATTTTACAACTTCTCAGTTTCCTCATTTTTAAATAAGGACAATAATTATAACTACCTCCTTCAGTGGCTTTGGGAATTGATGAGTTAATAAATGTAAAGCATTTTAGACAATGCCAGGCATTTTGAACTGGCATAAATGTTTGCATATTACTACTACTACTACTACTACTACTACTACCTACTACTACTACTATTACTACTACTACTACACCGTATTAAAATAGAATTAACAGTGACCTCCTTAGTTGGGTGTGGTGAAGTGTTTGGAGAAGCAAAATTTCACCTTAAAGAAAATGAATTTGAATAATGATCAGATATGTTATTATATTTACTACTTGTCTTGTTCTTTCTAGTCTATTTGTTAAACAAGACGTTGGAAAGAAAATGACTGGAATATAAAATCTCAAATTTAGATGACTGAGATTTGGAATGGATAAGAAAAAGTGACCTTACAGTAGCAAATTCTCCCAAGAAGTTCTTTATATTTTCTCCTATCAAATAAATCTAGAAATTATAATATACACTAAGAGGAGAATGACAGTGAGGGAAGAAGATTTGGGAAATTAGCATGATGGAATCTTTGTGAAAGGCTTTCTCTCTTTCTGTCATCTTTGATCTTAATTATTGTTCAAAGCTCTTGGAATGGCAGGCAACATAGTTCTTCAAACAGGCTCCATACAGGTGCTATTAAATTTTATGTTACACATGGCTGTTGGAGTTGGACATGTTGAGAAATAAATAGTTTTAAATGTTCAAGACAGCTAGATTTCTTTTTAGTGAGATCATTTTGGAGGATGGACTGGAATTAGGAGAGTAAGTAGTCCAAATATGTGGTCAATAGTCCAAGACAAGCAATGGTGAAGTTATAGACTATATATCAGTAGAAAGGAAGACATATATGAGGAAAGACAATGTTCTAGATTTGTTGACTTCATGCGAAAACGGAGAGAACTACGTAGGGTAAATGTTGGCAGTGTTTATTTTCCTTGATAGTACAGCATTTGTGGGTGTTGGCTGGATAAGATAATCAAATGAAACTTAAACATTTTAAGTTTATGTTGTCTGGAGCTGGTCCTATTTATGAACAATTGGAAATATAAGTCAGAATTTCTTCAAAGAAAATGTCTGAAATTCCTGAAAAGAAATTTTATCAACTTGGAGCTAAAGGCAAAAATTGGTAAAATTACCAAGAGAAAAACATATAAAGTGACCAAAAATAGGGAAGAGTGACAAGATCCTGGAAAACCTCTACCTGAAAAATAAAGATGAAAAAGGTAATGAGAAAGAAAAGTTATGCAAGTCTTTTTCAACACCCTCTTCCTTCATCCTTCCCTTATGTATTATGTTCCCAGTTCCATGCTCAAACCCTGTCCTTTACTGTACACACCTATCTCTTGAGCACAGAATCCCAGCAACCAACGGCCTACTAGAAATTTTTATTTCAACATCCTACAGAAAATTTAAACTCCTCAAAGCAGCCCCTCATCTGACCCTATTAAATCAGTACTCCTTTTATGCTGCCTCTTTTAGTGAAGAGCACTATCTATCATTCATTCACCCAGTGGCTCAAATCTAAACAAAGCTCTGGATCTATGAAACTTTCCTTCCATATTTTCTACATTTAAGTTTACTGCATTCTAAGAATTTTATACCCTTTAGAGCTTTCTAATACACTCCTTCCTCTTAATTAACCCTAGTCATTCCCTTTTGAGTTAAGCTTTTGTATTGTGTTAATCTGGGTGTGCACAATTTCTTATTTGTGAGTTCTGCAGCCTCGCCTTTCTCAGTACTGTCCCTGTGATTGTTTATGTCATTTCCCCATATAAAATGCAGTAATGACTTCCCATGGATGAAATTCAAATACTTGCAAATTGAGCATGATGATTCTTTGGGCCTTGGCTACTTACTGAATTTTATCTTTTACAATTCTCTAAATAGGAAACTCCTAATATACCATACTGGCTTGAATTTCAGAATGATCCGATATAATTGACTATATAACTGATTACTCGAAATGTTAAAAATCAATGGCCCAACCTGTGGGCCAAATCCAGACAAACACCTGCTTTTGCAAATAAAGTCTTATTGAAATATAGCCACACCTCTTAATTTACATATTATCTATGGTGCTTCACACTATAAGGCAGAGTTGACTATCTGGCCTCCCAAACCTACAATAGTTACTCTCTGGTCTGATATAGAAAAAGCTTCCCTAACTCAGGTCTAAATTGATGTTATAAATACTAAGGATACTGGATCCATGACAGGATTTCAGAAATCAAAAGATGTTATGTTTTTAGGGGACTATTCATTAACCTTACATAAGTGCATAAGTTTTACAAAAAAAAACAAATCAAAATTTTCAAAAAAAACCTTTTGGTCATCATTTATTGTAGGCAAAGCTTATATTTATTGTGTTCTTTTTATCCACAAGAACTGAGATGCCTAGGTCATCTTCTGAAATTCCATTCTGACCACAGTATTCTTCACTTTAAAAATGTCCATGGTCAATGGGCTAGAAATCTGAAATTCAAACACTTTCTGGCTGGCGGCAGCTATGAGGAAGGGCTTCACATAACTCTAAACACAGGGTATATAATTGACTGAGGGCCTAACTGCTGAGCTCTGATACCCATAGCTGCTTTTACACTGAGGCTGTCCCTCTCACAAGCTGTTCCCAGCCAGTGACTGAGTTCAGCATTGATTCTGTGGCAGACCTATTCCTAGAAAACACATACTCCTCTATGCTGTCTTTGGCCTGAGGATTATTTGGAGGCCTTGTCAAGCATTCCTTAGATTGCAGGGTGGTCTAGGATGCTTATACCCAACCTTCTTTCTCTCTTTTCTTCACTCAGAGTCAAACTTACATCATGATCTGACAGGTCTGCCAGCCTTCCATTGTTCCCTTCTCATTTTTCTCTCATAGGTATTTCTTTTAAATTCTTGCATCTTAGTTATTTCTTGGTGTCTGATCAAGGAACCTGGACGCTTTCCCCTTTTCTGTATAGCAAGTCATATATTTTAACTTTCCCCGCTTTTTTCCTTATTTCAATCTTTCCTCCAACTGCTTCAGAAAAGAAAGTCAATTTTTTTTTTTTTTTGTCAAGGTGGCTAAAAGTCTATAGACAGTGGAGCATTTTCAGTGAAACAATGTAATGGGGACATTCTTCACCTCATTACCTTCTTAAAGCATAGTCTGTAGAATCTCAGAGTGAAGTGAACATTATTCTCTATGACCTTCTCACACAGCTTTAGAAAGTAGTGGGCAAATCAGACACAAGGGTTTTTTTTTTTTTTTTTTCATATAGAAGTTTTTTACTCTAATGAAAGTGGAAAGAACTAAATTGTGTTATTTTCACACGGTGCCTATTCATTGATTTATTAAGCAAATATTTACTGAATGCCTGCTGTGTGTGTCAGGCACTGTTCTAGCCCTGTGATCAGACCATTCATTTGCAGCCTTTAAAACTGTAGTACCAAGTATCTCATGCTATGCTATGCCTCTTGGAAAGATCTTTGACAGCTTAGAGATTAGTCAAGAAATTACAATGTACCCTTTGCCAAAATCTACTAGCCCACATATCCTACAAATTAGAAGTTAATTTGTGTCTTACTTTTAAATATACCTTTGAAGTCTTAACTTGAAGAGTTAAGACTAAAATTGGATTACAACCTAGTGTTTTGATTCAATCATTTATATCTCATTTAGAGATTTGGGAAGTTTTCCAGTGTTTAGATTAGCAATGTAAAATAAACTCAAAAGAGCATAAAAGAGCCTAATAGAAATATATTAAATATATAATAACTAAAATAAATTTATAAAAAAGAAAAGATGAGATACATTCAAGGAATTAATTAGCAAGAAGGAAGATCAGTTTAAAAAAATTCACTCCCCAAAATATATATGTATATTTCAAAACAATTCAACATTATGTATGTAATCAATATAAAGATTATATATTATATATAAAGAATAAAGAAATAGGTAGAGAAACATGGCTAAAATATACAGAAAAAAATAAATAAATATGATGGCATGCTGCTAGTCTCAGAGAGGAAGAAAAATAAAAATGAAGAAGAAATGCTTGAGTAAATAAGAGGTAAATTAAAAAAAAAAGAAAAGAAAGATGAAAGACCTCAGATTTAAAGTGCCTATAAAATGCCAATGAAGAGAGGCACTTAGACATAACACAATGTAAGAATACCATAGTTGTCAAGAAAATTTCAGAAGCTTAGAGAAATAACAGATCATAGTCAAAGGGAAAGACATTTTAAAAATTACAGTAGATGCAAGATGTTATATAGTTTTTAAAGATATTGAAGGAAAAGATCTTAGAACCTAGAATTTTTATCCAACAATACTGTCATAAATAATCTGTCATACAAATCCTTAGAAATTCTATTCTGCATCACTGACAAAGGATTAGTATAAAAATGTAGAAAAGATCTAACAAATAAAAATGAAAATGCCAATAACCTAATTTTTAAAGAAACAAAACAAACAAATATTTCAAGAAGGAACACACGTGACCAGTAAACAAGCTAAAATATGATAAATGTCACTCATAATCAGGGAATTATAAATCAAGATTGCAATGAGATGGCATTTTAAACCCATGCAATTAGAAAAATAATAAAATTTAACAATGCCAAGAGGATGTGTTATACAGTGTTGGCCAGAATACAAATTTTTACATCTATTTTTTTTAATTTTTTTAAAATTTATTATTTTTTATGGTGATATTGGTTAACAAAATACAGTAAGTTTCAGTTGTACAATTTAATAGTAAGGGATATATATATTGCATTGTGTGATTCCCTCTCATAGTTATATTTCTTTCTTCACCACGTATTTGACCCCTTTTATCCTATCTACCTTCCTCCTCCTCCCTCCCCCACTACCCTCTGGTAACCACTAGTCTATCATCCATATCCATGAGTCTCTGTTTGTTAGTTTGAATTTATCTTATATCCAACCTTTTTATATCCACCGATGCCCTAATTTCACGTCTAAGTAAATACCTAAGAGACTTGCACATATGCAAAAAGAAATCTGCACAAAAATGTTCTCAGAATTGTCCTTGCAGTAGCAACAGTGTAGAAACAACACAAGCGTATCTCAATGGGAGAACAAGAGTAAACTGCAGTACATATGTATCAGTTTCCTAATGCTGATGAAAATGTTAGCAAAAATTTAGTGATTTAAAACAACACAAATTTATCCTCTTACTAGTTTAGAGGTCAGAACTCTGAAACAGTCTCACTGAACTAAAATCAAGATATCACCTGTGCTGTGTTTCTTTCTAGGGAAGAATCAATTTTGTTGCCTTTTCCAGCTTTTAGAGGTTTCCTGCATTTCTTGGCTCATTCCTCTCTTCATCTTCAAAGCCAGCAATGCCTGTTGGTGTAATTCTCACATGGAATGACTCTGATATGCTTTTTCCAGCCTCCTTTTTCTACTTACAACATTGGGCCCCTCCTCATAATCCAGAATAATCTCTACATCTCAAGGCCCTTAGCGACTTTATGTCTATCTACAACCTTAATTATCATTTGCTGCATAATTTAACATATTTTCAAGGTCGGGGAATTAGGATATGGACATCTTTGGTTGCCATTGTTCTGCCTACCACAGTATACAACCAACAAAAGAAATAAGCTACAGTGATGTAACATCATAGAAATGAGCCTTAGGTATATATTAGTAAGAGGAAACAGTTGTTCTCAAATTATTATATATAACATGATTTCCTTTTTATAAAGTAAAAACAGATTAAAATGTATATATTTAAAAACAATGCAACATCATAGAAATGGGAACTTGGGACCTACAGTTGTATTGCCAAAGGAAGTGAATGGGAAGTGAGAACTAGGGTGGGAGGTGACCTTTTGGAACATCTACAGTGATGCCTCAGGTACAGCTTAGTTTGTAAGGAATAACTTGTCTTGCTCCATTAGGTAATTTTTAACAGTGTGGATTTTAAATCTGATGAATATTTGTGATATAAAAGTTTTTCTACATCTCATAGAAAATTTAAATCAATATTGCTGCTTTTTAGATTAAAAAACATATATTAAGCTTTACAAATGCAACTATATATGCAAACCGTTATAAAGAACAAAATGGAAAAGCAGATAAGTGAATTTGAAAGCTGTCATCTGGGAAATACTGCCATTTGCGACAACATGGATGAACCTTGAGATAATCATGCTAAGTGAAATAAGCCAGACAGAAAAAGTTGAAAATCACATGATATCACTTATTTGTGGGATATAAACCTAAAAGCAACAAATGAACAGGACAAACAGACAGAGACTCATGAACACGGACAATAGACTAGTGTTTACCAGAAGGGGAGGAGAAGGGGGAAGGGGGGAAGTAGATGGAGTAAAGAGGGTCAATTATATGGTGACAGAAAGAAATCTAAATATGGGAGGTGAACACTCAGTGTAAATATATATGTGCCTTACTATTAAAGTGTACAGCTGAAACTTATTAGATTTCATTAACCAACGTCACCATAAAAAAAAATTAATTAATAAATTAAAAAAAAAAAACAGAAATCAGTCATCTGGGTTTTCAGAGTCAGGCCACTCAGCATCATCTTGCTGAGTGCTCACATCACATTTTGGTGTTTTTTCTTATTTGCATGTCTACTACAGACAGTGAGATTAATCTGATTTAAGCCTGAGTGAAGTTGTAGATTAGATTATGATTGACTTTAGTCTTTAATTTAGTATTTCCCTTTGAACAATCGTGCACAGGGGAGTATCTCCATACTGTGAGGAGGCAGGGCTATATGGAACAATGTGCTGACTTTCTAGTGTGAGAGGCAGGGCTATATGGAACAATGTGCTGACTTTCTCTTCAGAAAGAGATGATAATGCTTCATCTATACTAATTGGAACTTCAGAAACTGAGCAGGAAATCAGTCCTATGTAGAAGAAGCAAGATCTATTGTGTAGAGTGGACATGTCAATTTAAAATTTACTGGTCACTTAAGAGACCTGGGGCACCCCAAATTATTTTATAGTGCTTTGCACACATATCATATTTCATACTTTTCAGTGTTCTCTCAGATCCATTATCTCATTAGGGCTCTCTTGTGATCTTGTATGATGGGTTGAAAAAGCATAATTAATGCCATTCTACAAATAAGGATGCTGAGATATGGCAAGATTAAATACTGCATTCGAGTGTAAACCTCATCACCATCTGTTGATAGAGTTCATACCAGAATTCATATCTTCAAAATACTAGCTATATTAATTAACTTTTTCATTACAACAAATACCAAAATGCATAATAGCTCATATGACAGAAGTTTCTCACTTGGAAAAAGTCCCAAGGCAAAGTCTCCCTTAACTGGTGGGCAGTTTCCTCCAAGTATGAATAAAGGACATAGGCTTCACCAGTAGCTTCTAATGTCATTTTCCCTATCTGTATCAAGCCAGTGTAAGAGGAAAGGATATGGAAAGTTTACAGAGACCAAGCCCAGAAGTGGAATGCATCATTTCCACTCATGTTACATTTGTAAAACTCAGTTTAATGTCAAGAAAAGATGGGGACTGTCATCAAGTTATATTACCAGAAGTGAGAAACTACACAAATTTGGTGAACAGGTATTTTGTGTTTGTCATACTAGCTAAGCGTTCTTTTCACTGTGCCAAGTTACCACACAGGTTAATTTATATCCATTTCCCCCACCAAAGTCAAGAAACTCTCAAGACTGAGATGTCTATTCCCTGTTAGAATATCTAACTGGTCAAGCAACCATGTTCAATGAATGTTATGAGTGTGTTAGTTGACACTAATTTAAAAGAGGCTCTCCAGTAAAGAGGACACAAGGCTTGCATGTCAATTTTGCCAAGTTTAACATTTTGATGGCCACATGAATGAAGACATGGATCTGTTTCTATCGCAATATTCCTAGCACTAAATATGTAGGGGATCTCTTCCACACCAACCATCTCTCCAACTCTCTGGACACCAACTGGGTGACCTATAATTCAATTCAATTCTGATGCTGGCTGCCTAAAGTAAGAGATGCATAGGGCAAGGTATAGGGAAAAGAAAGTGGGCCTTCATGCCCTCTCCAGGTGAGTTACCCTTCTTGCACCTCAACATTGTCATCACTCCAAAAGCTCTCCTAACCCATTGCTTACAATTTTTACGGAGGTTCCATTACATAGGCATGATCAATTAAATGGTAAATGGTGATTGCACTCACTGCCCCCCATCCCCGGAGGTCTGGGGATAGGCTGAAACTTCCAACCCTCTAAAAATATGGTTGGACTTTCAGGATACTGCTTCTTGCACCTGAACATTGTCATCACTCCAAAAGCTCTCCTAACCCATTGCTTACAATTTTTACGGAGGTTCCATTACATAGGCATGATCAATTAAATGGTAAATGGTGATTGCACTCACTGCCCCCCATCCCCGGAGGTCTGGGGATAGGCTGAAACTTCCAACCCTCTAAAAATATGGTTGGACTTTCAGGAGACAAGTCCCCATCCAGAAGCTATTAAGAAGTCCCTCAGCCAAGAGTCATCTCATTAATTTACCAAAGGCAATCATCACTCAGGGAATTCCAAGTATTTTAGAAGCTTCGTGTCAGGAATCAGGGACAAAAATGTAATTTTATAACAAAAAATGCTCCTATCACCTCTATTACTCAGGAAATTCCAAAGGTTTTAGAATCTTTTGTGCCAGGAACCAGAGACAAAGACTAAATATATAATTCTTATTATATTACGTATCACATACACATACCAGTTTTTTAGATGCTACAGATTAATGAAAAATGTCTGAAAATGGAAGAAGTTTCTTTATGATATTATGTTTAATAACAGTGTCCATTTCTATTAAACATGTTTTTATATGCCACATACCAAGTTCTAGTACTGAACAGTTTAAAATGCATTATCTCCTGCGTAAGGTAGGTACGGTCGATTCGTTTTATCTGTGGTAACTATGTTCTATAACATTGCCAAGAGCACTGAATTAGCAAAGACTGAACCAATGCTCTTAGGGGAAATAGAGGGTTGAATTCCTTAAAGCCTCTGGTCCCAACATTTTCATCAACCAATCAATACAGAATACTGTTTTATGTGCGTTTCTGTTTAATGACATCTTATTTATATATAATGTTTTTTTCATTAACATTGAACTGATGACCAAGAGCACTATAACTCATGCCTGAATAAAGCTTATCTAGCACATGTATTTTCCCCACAAGGCACATCACAGCCTTCTTCTGTTTAAGAACACTAGACAGCATATCAGCACTATAATTGGGAGCAGAATCACCAACAAAAAGCACAAAAATGCATAAAACATGGTGGCAATAAGTATATAACGAAAAGGACAGTTGTTCACAGTAGGAGAACTGAACAAGAGGCGGAGCATCATCTTGTTGGACATCAGATGAGGACAGGAGCATCGGACAATCGAATTTTTCACTGCTCTGTGCAGTGCATGAATGACCACAAAATCACTACAAGTAACAATTTTGGGGTTGCAAATAATCTTAATCAGTAAGAAAATTCACAAATACTATTGTGCTATTATTATGCCCATTTTATCAGTGCAGAAATGGAGGCTTACAGTGGTAAAAGTCACCTGTCAAGGATATATAACTGGTAACTGGTAGACTTGAGGTCTGCTTGGTTTCTAAGCTTTTAATTATGATGCTGTTTATCTCATGATCCCTTGGGTGTCCTCAGGATCCAAGGGCCCTCTGTAAGGGATCGTATTCTGGATATTTCAACCTGAGTTGTCATACTAGATGACTTTTAAAATATCTTCACTTCTTGAAATTCAACTACTTTAAGAGTTCTCTTAGTCATGCAAATTCTAATGCTTTATGGGGCCACATTTTTAACAACTTCTCTAATGAGCCAGTTTATTTTTCTATAAGCTCTTGATATTTTTAACTAGATTTTATTCTGACCTATTTGTTTTCTATGACCTATTTTTTTTAATCTTCCATTATAATGTAAAAGCATTAAATTTAGACAGCTTTACTAAGCCTGTTACAGAAATCTACAATAAAAATTTCTCTGGATTTTGCTGTTATCACTCAGTGAAAACTGCAGATCTAATTTTCTGCAGACTATTTTCTGCATTTTATTCATATCACGTACCTCTGCTGACCCTCTGGGGGTCACTCACAATAACATAGTCAGGAATTATAAATACTTAGTTGACCTTTATTGGGAACTCAATTGGACATCAGTCCTCAAACTAGATTCTGAAATTCTTCACCAGGCATGATATTTTTATTACAACTTCTAACTTTAATTGTTCATATGAATTACTATACTTATAATTGGATAAACCACCCTCTCACTTTCCATCAACCTGTCCACGAACCCCCTTCCTGAGACAATCAGAACTTCAAAGGCATCTTCTTGAGTCAGGAAGGAAAGGGGCAAGAATTGAATGGCAAACTAAATAAATCTCAAAAGATATTTCCTGGACATTTAAACACAAACTCTCCAAATCCCCACTCCAACATGGTGATCACAGTAGCAATTTGTGCAAATCATTTTAGTGGAGGGGGTTCTATCCCCACTACTAGTGCAGAGGTTACCCAGAAAGATCTATTTGTACAATATAAGAATGTATCTTATTCTTTGGCATCTTTTTGGAACAATATAATTAGAATTTATTTCTAGCAGCAAGGATCTGGTTCAATTTGTAATTTTTCTATGATAAAAATTACCATCTATTCAGATTTTTTGCCAGAATATTTTTTGAGGGAAACTATGTATATGACCTTTTGAACAAGTTTTCCCCACCACAATTATGTCATTGGTCTTGACTTTTCTTAAGCCCTGTTTGAATAAATGAATATTTAATGAAGAGCTACAGCTACAATTATCTATAGTTCAGGGACAGTGTATAAAGAAAATAGTACAGTGATCGGTGATGCTTTTAGCCTCTTTACAGATATTGGGTTAAGTCAGTGGCTTGGATAAAGAACCCATGTACCTTTCCTTGTAAAATCAGAATCTGTTCAAATCCCTTGCAACTGGGGGAGGTCACATACAAAAATCTGCTCCCCAGCCTTAGTCAGAGAGAGCACAGCAGACACTGGACCATGTACTCAACCCACTCATCATTCTGCACTGCCTCTAGGAGTGTTCTGTACACCTCAGCAGCCCCTGGTGTTCCCTTGTTCTTCTCTTTCCTAAATAACCAGCTCTGCAGTTACTGAA
>NW_006442107.1:8360061-8411451 GCF_000325575.1 Pteropus alecto
AGACTATGTGCCACCATCCTTCTATGGAGGTGAATCATGCTGCTCACTTGAACAGGATCCAGGTCTGGCTTCTGAGATGCTACATTCTCATTACCCTTGCAGACTATCCAAGTTGTGTTTTAGAAGCTTTTTAAATGTTTCAACTTTTTATTTCAAAGAAAATTTTCATGGAAATCTATAATCCAAAATAGATAAAAGATATCTCTTGTATAAAAATAGAGAAAATAAAAGTTGAATTTGGATGCTCAGATTTCCTTTACTTAGATACCACCCTTGTCAATGTCCCCTGAGACATCACCAAAGACTCCCTTGGCTTTATGGCATGTAGTCTAAATCCACTGGACTAGGCCAGAGACCTTGGCTTGGGCCTTAATTTTCTCCCACTCTCTGGAAGTTCAGACTATGACTCATGCCAATCGCCAATAACTTCAGGGCAATTTGAGCCCCCTGTATGCCACTCTTCTCATGAGACTAGGGCCCCATTGTGAATGGACAAATCACCCAGAGCTATGATGAGCTTAAATCTTCCTGCTTTGATACCTACATCTGCCTCATTAGACTGTCAGGTTGACTGCTGTTGTTTGATTTCATGGATTCGATCCTTCAATTTAGACTCCACCTAAGAACATATTAGCTGCAAGGGAAAAGAAAAAGCCAATATATGTGAAGACAGATATCCAAATTAAACATAATAGCCAGAGATTTGAGACCTCAGCCTGGGACACCTCCCAAGCCTTCATCTTCCATCTCAGTTGCACTTTGACTTGAGTGTAGTGAGCTTTACACTTGACCCATAAGTTCTTCCAGAAATTTCTTAACCCCCCTACCCCATGAGACTGGTAAACCCTCTGTCACTGGCAGCTGAAGTGGGTGTTTGCATGAAAGACCCCTACCTTGGCTGCACTCTGCTCAGTGAGATGGAATAGCAAGTCCGATTTTATCCATTATGCCCATTGAAAGGGGGACCTTTTGGCAAACCATGAAATACTTGTCTGTGTGGTCTTGGATCAGGCTGTTTGATACTGGACGTGACTGCCCAGGCTGCCTTGGGTCCAACATGGCCGCCCCACGTGCCACGGGTGTTAAGATCTCTGTACACATATAGCTCAGTTCTACCCAGTGTGCATCACAGAGTATGTAGGCGTGGTTGGGTTAAACTATAAGAAAAACAAGAAAGAAAAAGAGGTCAGCTCTGGGGCCCTGGTGATGTATTTCCATATGGAGTTTAAGCAGTTGCGCTGACAGAATAAAAGGTATACAAATTTATAAAATCCTCTCTAAATCCAAGGTCCATGAGTTTGGTTCCTCTGTCCTCTTCTATGCAATTTTTTGTTTCAGGTCTTATATTCAGGTCTTTAATAAATTTTGAATTAAGTTTGATGTATGATGATAGATAGCAGTCTAGTTTCAATCTTTTGTATATGGCTTTCCACACAAAGGCAAGGAAATTAAAAGCAAAACTAAATGTATGGGACTATATCAAACTAAAAAGTTTCTGCACAGCAAAGAAACCACCAACAAAACAAAGAGCAACCATTTGAAAGAGAGAATATATTTGCAAACAACACTTCCAATAAAGGGCTAATATCCAAAATATATAAAGAGCTCATACAACTCAATGATAAAAAAATAAAAAATCCAATTAAAAAATGGACTGAGGACCTGAACGCACACATCTCCCAAGAAGATATACAAATGGCAAACAGGCAGAGAGAGATGCTCAACTTCACTAGTTATTAGAGAAATTCAAATCAAAACCACAGTGAGATACCACCTCACACCTGTTAGAATGGCTATCATCAACAGAACAAGTAATAGTAAGTGTTGGAGAGGTTGTGGGAAAGAGGAACCTTCATACACTGCTGCTGGGTATGTAAATTGGTACAGCCACTATGGAAAACAATATGGAGGTTCCCAAAAAAACTAAGAATAAAATTACCATGTGACCCAGCAATCCCTCTTCTGGGTATTTACCCAAAAAACTTAAAAACATTTAACCACAAAAATCTATGCACTCCAATGTTCATAGCAGCAGTATTTACGGTTGTCAAGACATGAAAACAACAAAGTATTCTTTGATATATTCTTCATCGTATCTAGATAGATAGATAGATAGATAGATAGATAGATAGATAGATAGATAGATAAAATGGAATATTACTTAGCCATAAGTAGAGATAAAATACCGCCATTTGCGACAACATGGATGGATCTTGAGATTATCATGCTAAGTGAAATAAATAAGTCAGACAGAAAAAGTTGAAAACCATATGACTTCATTCATACATGGGATATAAAACTGAAAGCGACAAATAAACATGACAAACAAACAGAGACTCATGAATGTAGACAGTGGATTAATGGTTACCAGAGGGAAGTGGAAGAAGGTGGAGGTAGATAGGGTCAAAGGGGGTCAAATATTCGATGATGGAAAGAAGTTTAACTTTGAGTGGTGAACACACAATGCAATATACATATGACGTAGTATTGAATTGTATACTTGAAACCTATTTGGTTTTATTAACCAATGTCATCCCAATAATTTTAATAAAAAATAAATAAAGGCGAGATGACAATGGTGGATCCCTTTAAGAGTAGATAGGGTAGTTTCCTCTATCCTCATTTCAGACACTTTCTTAAATTTTATTAGATTGAAGAAGAAGCCACATATCCATATATACACAGGCTCATGCACATGTATGTGCATATGCACCTGTTCTTCTCTGAATAAAATATGCACCTGATTAGTTAATATTTGGCATTTTGCTATGGCTTTATGTTAAGCATCGCTTTTTGTTCTGAATGTCTGACCTTGAGGTTCAACCATTTTAACATCACTCTTATTATTATTCATAAGATGCGTACAGGGTTAAGAGTTCTTACTGAAAAAATTTCACTGTGGTCTGATTATGAGGACCAAACAGAGTTGACCGCCTCATAGTTCTGACCATTTTAGCTCAGAGAACAATGGCTGTTGATATTCTAGAGTTTAAAGGGATAAAAATTTCAGTTGTTGGGGTGTAGAAAGAAAACCAATTTTCTTATCTGGGAGAAGACAATCAATGATGCATTACTTTAGAAGCAAGAGTGAAAGGGGAATTGCTATAGAACAGTTTCTACCACCAGATCACCGTTTGTCTGCCTTTGTGTACTAATTGCTATCAATAATTAAACACAGGTCTCTGATTCATATGCACAAAAGCAGTGATTCTTAAATTAAACATTTTAGAATCATTATAGTGCATTTTATAGGTTCAGCTAAATACAGCACTGGATGATTATGATTAAACATACTGATGCTAAATTACATATTGATCCCATAAATATCAATGCACACAGAGAAGCAATGAGAAGAATGCTTGTAACTAGAAGGAACATTTTAATTTGAGATGATAATGGGGACAGTTTTTAATAGAACATCATGCAGAGTTTGGGATTCTCTCAGTTGTCTTTCATTGCATAGGAAATATGTTTTTATTTTTCCTTTCATAACATCAAACATTAATTATAGACCATGTCTAATTTTCCAAAGTACATAGCTTGCCTAAGTAGAGTCAAATATCTTGAAAATGAAAAGAAATCATTTGTGTTTCCTAAAACTGTCTTAGAATTTTAAACATAGTAACAGCTTAAAATTGTTTCTACTTCCTTAATGTTTATCAATAAAAGAGACAGATGGACCGTATTGAATTAATCAAATATAGAAACTGTAAAAGTTATTTTGAAAATGACATAGCAATGAATGTTTAAAAACAAAAAAGACTGTGATTCCAACTGGATATTACCATACTATGTGACTTTGTACCAAAACTCTTAACTAGGCATTATTTGTGTCCCCCCCGGCCCCCGCCGGGATTTTAAAGAAGTTACAAAGATCTCTGAGATCTCTTATAGCTCTAAAATGATATGGTTCTATTATCTTATTAAAAATCCACAGCTATTTAAAAGGAAGTTGCATTAGTGAAAATGGGGGCAGAGATTGCTCATAGAAGCCAGAAGTTACACTTGATGATTCACTCATTTCCAGTCATTTCATCTGCAGATCCATTGACTGATGCAGATACTTTACACAGTCTGCATCATCATCCTCAATCAAAGCCATCAGATGATGCAACATGTCTAAAGGACAATCAGTTATGAGTCATGTGTTCAACTGAGTTTAAGGAGACAATAAATAATGAAAATACTTATATGAGAAGAGAAAGGACACTTTTTTATATAAAAATAGATAAATGAAGTAATATTAACTATTGCTAAATTGATAACTTCTTTGAAAAATATTATGCCCTGGTGTTACTAAGTTGATTAGAAATCTTTGGGAAAGCACAGTGTAAGACACATAAAGAACAGATAATTCTTTCTTAGAGCCTTGGCTACTTTCTTAGAGCTTTTGTCTTTAAGGGATTTCAAACATTTTGCAGTAGGTTTTAAAGGTCACAATTGATTCATTCTCTTTTTTTCTCTATCACTTTAGTTTGCAACCAGAGTGCCAGGTTAGAGAGGAGTTCAACAGTAGAGCAACAAGGCACATGGTTTCAACAAGGTCAAAGGATTAAAAAAAAATGCATTCAGTGTAAACACAGCCAAATTTACTCAGTTTTATCAGTTCTTTTTTCAGTGTGGCCTCATGGACTTATCAATTCCATCAACATCTGCAGGATTGATTCTCTAGGACTGATTCTGTAGGTAAGAGAAAGAGAAAAATTATTACTCTTCAGGCTATGACTTAATATCTTCATCTGTAAAATAAATCTATTAATATTCTTATGAAAATATACATATGTTCATTTAGAAGGCTTTTCATTTAATGGAATGATATTAATTTCAGGTTGTATCCAGCTCTGAGCATTGTATTTTATCTCCATTCTGTTTCATTTAGAGAGTAAACATTGTGCCTGCTGTCCTCGGTGGCCTCTTCAAACTCTTCCTACCAAACAGTCATAATGACAATGTTTGGATTTTGTGTTTTGAAAACTTTCACTAATGTACATGAAATGATGTTGTCACTTTATGTTAATAGGATCTTCACAAATAAGCATATTAAGTTTCAACATTAATATGGGATTCTTTTAGATTACTTGCTTGGAGTTATGAAGTAACCAAGACAATGTGAGATTTTAAATATATTGCTCTGTAATGTATGTTATGAGTTATAAAAAGACACATTGCATAATAAAATAAAATAATAAACTGAAATAACAAGAATAGATGAGAAATACAATAGATTCTTTATGTTAAAGGTCATGTATGGTATGCAAGTGCAATATATACTAAGTTTAGTGACGTAGAAAAATAAGGAGAGAACATATTTTTATTTTTCCAACACTGTGCTTCAGAGCAAAAACCCACTGAACACTAATGTAAACAATGGAAACTAAAGTAAACATCACAACTTCACAAGGGGCTATAAAAATGATACAAAGATTGAATGATACAAAGCTGAATCTATAGAGACCTGAAAAGAGAAAATACATTTTATGCTCCACACACACAGATACAAACAATGAACCACCATTATACATGTAAGCTGCTGTACAGGTGGACAAGAAAACATTCATAAGCTCAGAAAGCCATTTGAAATGTACGAATAGCCAGAATGCAAGACTGCATGTAGCAGGCATGCTGTGACGCAGATACTCATGTACAATAGGCTTTGAAAAGAGAGAATTCTCATCAACTGCCTTTCCCAGTTCAGAATGTATTTTTGAGTGGATGAGAATGTTATTATCTTTCGAGTCTTTGCATGAGGACATCCTTATCTGTACCGGGAATTAGTGTGGAGTCCGGCTGATAAGGATCCCATAACAAGGGAACACTTTGTTTATTGATCCTGAGACATCCCCAGGAAGAGTCTCAAGGAAGTAGTTCAAAAGATTTGGCAATTCCTCCTTGCAATATGCCTTTTAATCATTTAATAATCAGATTCTGAAAAAGCTCAATAACTTGTCATATCTACAGAAAGGGGGTCACTCCAATAGGTACTTCAATTATTATACATCATGCTTCAAACCTAGTGACATTTATTTAGTCAAGCTCAAGTACATTGCATGTAGAAAATTGAACTACATTGTACATTTCAAGCATCATGAGTTTTTTTTTTTTTAAACTTCATCCTGGGTATAAGAGGCTAATTTGTGTCTGGAAATTTATTATCAGCTATCTCTTCTTAGAATTTAGTTTGACTCCAAAGTAATTGAAAGTAATGAAAAAGCAGCAAAGAAAAATTACTTCCATCTTTGCCTTCTTGAATAAACCCTTGTTTTCAAGATTCATCTGAGTTTTTTCTAGTTGTTCAGTGACTTCGAAATGTCCTGACATAGAGAAAAAAAATATTTCTACTAATCACAGAGAAAAGTTAGCTATATTAGTATTTTATTGTATTTATTTTATTCACTTTTCTTCCTCTCTTTCTTTGTTTCTTGGACCATGCTGTACCCTGGATATTAACATCTATTTAGCCTTAGATGTTTCAATGAGAGTTTATAATTTTCTAGAACTTCAGTAAAACTAATCAACAATTCTGGGAGCCATGCTTGCATATCAAGTGGGCCAAATGTGGATTGATATTAAAAGTTAATCAGTAGCTTATACATCAGTTTAAAAAACTTATTCCTGTAAAAAATGAGAGTGGGACAGAAAAATGTACAAACCAGACGAAATTAATCTCAGTGATTTCTAATTAGTATACGTTATTGTGCAGTCACCTAAAAGTAATAATTGTGATTTGACTTACTAACCTATCATTGACTTTTCCTTTCTCCAGATTATGGATACCTTCTCAAGTATAAAAAGATTTTCTGAGTTAGAATTTTCAGTTTCTTCTCTTGTTTCTTCTTTGCCACTATTAAATCGATACCATTAAAACTTGATCTTAACTTTCCCAATATTGCTCATGAGTATGAGTACTGCTTTCCAAGAAGAGATACTATGAAGATAGACAAAACAGCACAATTATTACATGATTTTTAGAGGCTCAGGATTTTTCACTCCCTTGATAATTTCCTGGAGAAGAGATAAGTCTTTGGTTATATCCACAGATATAATTCTTTAAAATAGAAGTCACAAAATAATTTTATTTCAAAGTAAGCTATGAGCAATTGTTATAGTTTTTCACCAGAGAGAAGGTATTTGTTTGTGAATGGAAGATAGGAAAAAAGCAGATAATTCTAAATTTGTGAAGAAGTGAATGCTTTAAGGTAAAAAAAAGAAAAAGTTGGCATAAAGCAAGGATAAAGGTGTCAAAGATGTATTTCACTTTCAATTTTTTGTTTGTTTGTTTGTTTGTTTGTTTTGGACATGCATGTTGCTGTACCTAGACTTTAGGCCCTGATATGGTACTTAATGCAGAGTGGGTTTGGTAATGTGGAGATTAGAGCTGTTTCCTCTGGAGTAGAGAATTGTTTCTTAACATTGAATAATTGAAAGGAAGCTTTAAAAGTCATGAAATTCTAAACCTTCCCATCCCTACTTCCTCAATCTGATGCTAGATCATGGTTGTTTCCTGAACTTTATTTACCCTTAACTGCATCATGTACACAATCAAACTCCTTAATGCTGTGGAGTTCCCAGTATTGCCTGGTGAAATCTATGACTAATCTTGTTTATTTCATTTGGTAATACTGGGACCATGAGAAGAATATTTAGAAATGTATATTCATTTTATGTAGAAGTTCACATTTCACGTGCATTTTCTTTATATAATCTTTATGCAGAGCCGATTTCTAGTACTTTCAATTCTCATCTATTTTTATAACATCTGTACCTGGGCAAAAGAAATAGTTCAGAAATGATATGCTGCTATAAGTCCAAAGGAGAAATTCAGATCTTTGACTCTGAAATAGAATTGGAAGTTAGTATATAGTCAAAAAGTTAAAGTTCAGAAGAATACTCAGTTTTTGGAAAAAAAAATTTAAATCATAAAGGCACAATAAATTATACATAGTTTATCTCTAATTTAATTGACTTTCTTGCTTTATGTTTAATTGCCAGTCATTTTCCCTCCCTTACATTCATCTGCCTTAATATTTACCATAACTTGGCTATATATATCCTTGAAAATTGAATGCAAACTCAACAGAGTAGATTTAAAGATTTAATTGGCTTTATTAAATGATTCAGGAATTGGGCGGCAAACCAGCTAACAAATAGAAGTGTGCTCCAATGAGTTGTACAAAATGAAAGGTTTTATAGGCAGAAAGAGGGTGCGACAAGGAAGTTAAGAGAGTGCATTATTTCAGGCAAGGTCACCTTTCCTCAGGAGAAGGCAGGAGGTCTTAATAGGCAGACTACCTCACTAGTGCTGACCAGGAAATTTCAGACTGGTTTAAATTTCACTCTTGGGAGAGATCCAAACTACAGTTAGGTTCGGTGTTAAATCTTGGTAGGACTTAGCAGAAGTGACTCCATTTTGGGCCTTGTTGTTTCTTTTAAATGAAATATTCTTACCTGTGTAAAATGTGAAGCAATGTTAAGGATATACACACGCAAGTTTTGGTAAAATTTTTTGAAAAAAAAACACTATATACAAAAGAATACACAAATCATAACTAAATAATTCAATGAATCAAAAAAAAAACTTAGTAACTACTACCCAGATTAAGAAATAAAATATTAACACCCCAGAAATCTCCATTGGGCTCCATCTCAGTTATTGTCTCCTACAAAGATAATCACCGTAAGATTTCTACTGATTAATTTTTTTTATTTAAATAAGTGAATCTTATAGTGTATACTTATTTCTCTCTAGTTTTTTCATTCAACATTATGTTTTTGAGATTCCTCCTTGTTATATATAGCATTTTGTTTTTTTTCATTTCTGTGTGGTATTCTACTCTATAAAGTTATTTATCCAATCTAGTATTGATAAGAAAGGAAAGTTGTTTCCAATTTTTGGCCACTGCAAATAATGCTTATATAAACATTCTTGTACTTGTGTGTATTAATCTCAATTCAAAATTTAGCAATGAATGGAACTGCCTATGTCTATGTTCTGCTTTAGTAGATATTGTCAGTCGTTCAAAATGCTTATACCAATATAAAAGCCCCAAAGTATCTGCATTTCTGTGTTTTGGTCTGTGATCATTTTCCTTTGTTTAGTTAACATTTATTGGCAATAAATTCTCTTAGCTTCTGCTTTTCTAGAAATTTTTTTCACCTTGATTTTCTTTTAGCTTTATTCTCTTATCATTTTGAGTTATTCATTTATCTTCAGACTTCTGTCATTTCTATTGAGACATCAGATGAGCCTTATTATTGCTTTTTGAAAGAAAATCTCTTTTTTTGTTGTTTTTAAGTCATTTAACTATGATATGCTATGTAGTTTTCTTTACATTAATCTTGCTGAAGGTTCTTAGGGCTTTTTGAATATATGGGTTGATAAATTTCATTGGGTTGGAGAATTTGTCATTTTCTCTTCAAATTTTACTTCTACCTTATTTTATCTTTCCCTCACTTCTGAACTGTGAAATTACACCAATGTTATTACTTTTCCCATGTCCCATATGTCCCTTAAGCTGTTTTCTGAATTTACCATACTTTTAGTGCTCTGTGCTGTAGTCTGGATATTATCTATTAACTTTTTTAGGGGATCCATTAATCCTCTCCACTACTATATTCAATCTTCTGCTTATTATATTCATTCATTTCTGGATTTTGAAAACTATATTTTTCAGTTGTAGAATGTTGGTCTGAGTCTAATAAATTCTAACTCTCTGGTGAATAACTCCATCTTATCATCTCTTTTATCAAAAATATGAATGACAGTTATCTATGTCACTAATCCATGAACTTCTTTGTTATTGCACATTTTCTTCTCAGTTCAGTTTCTCACTAGGCCCGATATTTTTTTTTTGATTGAAAGCTGGACATTGTGTATGAAAAATTGTAAAAGCTCTGGATGATATTTCCTTCTTTAGATTGAGTCTGAACATCCTCTGGTAGGGTGCCTTGTTGGGGAATAATCACAATTATCTATTCAGCAACTTAGCTCAATGGAGCCTGGGTTGTGTTTCTAAAGGGCTCATTCTACTGCTGCCCTATCCTCTCTCCTTAATGCATTTCTTCAGTGCTCCCAACCAGAACCTGTGGTGATTACTAAGCATCTTTTACACTGGTGATAATAAGCATAATTTTTGTCTCTCGAGCACTATGATTCAGCTGAAACCATAATTTTGTTTTTCAGTGGCTTTCTGCAAAGTTGAAGAATGAAACATTTTTCTTGGGCATAAAAACACTCAGTGCAGGAACTATCTCTATGTACCTCCCTCCTTTCCAGAATCCCAGCCATTTCTTTCATAGCTGTTTAGGCATTCCCTAACTCCAATTATTGCCTCTCCAGTCTTCTGAGATTGCCAAAAAATCTGAGCGCATTTCTGTTCCTGAGCTGTTTCTTTGTTTGATTTCTCAGTTTCTTATTGATTTTTAAAAAACAGCCAATTCCCTGAGAAGAAAAGTGACTTGCAGAATATATCAGCTCATGTCTCTGCTGTTTCTCTTATATCTTGGCCCTTGAAGATTTAGTTGCTTCATCAATTCATAAATGCTATAAAGCAAACTTTTAAAAACACGTTTTATGTGAATGTCTTAATTATTCTTGGCAGATGTGCCAAACATAAATCCATTATAGTCTGAAGAAAAGTCTGTGTATGTTTTTTTGTTACTGAAAATATGTACTGATATTTGTGTGTCTTTATTTTGTATAAATGATGTTTTTCTATAACTCTGTTTCTTCAACGTAATATTTTATAAGACATATGTTCATTAGAATATATATATACATATATACATACATATACATATATACATGTAAGCTTTCAGCTTAGCTTTCTGCATGTATAGATAGGTAGATAGATAGGTAGGTAGGTAGGTAGGTAGGTAGGTAGGTAGATAGATGATAGATAGATAGATAGATAGATAGATAGATAGATAGATAGATAGATAGTTTGTTGCTCTTAACTCCAGGATAATATCATATAATTTGCTTTCAATACAATTTACTTATTCATTCACCTTGTGATAAACATTCACACGTTGCCTTCAACTTCTTGCTACCACAAACAATACTATTGTATATAACGACATGCATGCCACCTCATGGTTCTGTGTGAAAATTTTTCTGTGATTATATGTGTTAATGAGGGGATGATTGGATTGTTTTATATAGATAGAGAGATAGATAGATAGATAATTAGTTACTTCTTTAAATGACATTCTACTATAAATATTTGAAAATTATTTTGTGTTGATGTTTAAGTCTATATCTTTTAATAAAATATTATATATTTTAATATATTCTCATTTTTCTTAAAATTCTTAGTAATCTTGCATTAAATAATACATATTTAAAAAATTTCCCTGCCCTCCAAGAGTTTATATGTTTTGAAAATTATTTGTTTATTGTTTGAAAAGATATTGTCAGTAAAACTGCCCACCCTAGGTAAGTGTTCTAAACCTGGAATTATGTCGATCTATAAGTGGCTTGAAAAAAATAATGTCTAGTAAGAAGTTATATTTCTGTTTTTCTTCAGTACTTATCACAATTTTGCTTTATGTATTTAATGGTGATGGAGCATAGACTTAAAAATGTTGCTTATTTATTGTCAGTATATACTTTATCATTATAAGTTACGTATTTTCTCCCTTTTGATATTTTTCTTGACTTTTTAACTTAATTTTAATTTTTTATATTGATATATGTTTTTAATTTTATTAAATTTATTGGGATGACATTGGTTAATAAAATTATACAGGTTTCAAATATATGATTCTATAATATATCTTTTGTTTATTGCATTGTATGTTCACCACCCAAAGTCAAATCTCTTGTCACCATATACTTAATGACCTTTACCCTTTTCTACCTCATCCTCTCTCCTTTTTCCTCTGGTAACCAGTATACTGTTGACTGTGTCTATGAGTTTTTGTTTGTTTGTTTTATTTATTTGTTGCTTTCAGGTTTATATCCCACATATGAGTGAAATCTTATAGTTCTGGATTTTTTCCATCTGACTTATTTCGCTTAGCATGATATTCTCAAGATCCATCCATGTTATTGCAAATGGTAGTATTTCATCTTTTTTATGGCTGAGTAATATTCCACTAATATATATGTTTTATATATTTATATAAAAAACACTTTGGTTGTTTCCATGCCTTGGCCATGATGAATAATGCTGCAATGAACAGAGAGGTATGTATATCTTTACAAATAAATGTTTTCAAATTCTTCAGGTAGATACCCAGAAGAGGGATTGCTGGATCATATGGTAATTCTATTTTTAACATTTTGAGAAATCTCCATACTGTTTTCCATAGTGGCTGTACCAATTTACATTTCCACCAGCAGTGTATGAGGGTTCTTTTCCCCCCACAATCTCTCCAATACTTGTTATTATTTATCTATTGGTAATAGCATTCTAACAGATGTGAGGTGGCATCTCATTATGGTTTTGATTTGCATTTCCTTAATAGCTAGTGAAGTTGAGTTTCTTTTTATATATCTGTTGCCATTTGTATATCTTGAGAGAAGTGTCTGTTCAGACCTTTTGCCCAGTTTTTAATTGGATTTGTTTTTGTTGTTGTTGTTGCTGTTGAGTTGTATGAGTTCTTTATGTATTTTGGATATTACTCCCTTAGTAGAGATGTTGTTTGCAAATAAATATCTTCTCTTATTTGATTGATTGTTTTTTCCTTTTGTTGATGATTTCTTTTGTTCTGCAGAAGCTTTTTAATTTGACATAGACCTATTCATTTATTTTGGCTTTTATTTCCCTTCCTTTGAGGTCAATTTCATAAAATCTCTCTGAGACTGAGGTCCATAATGTTAGTACTTATGTTTTCTTCTATGTATTTTATTTTTTCAGATCTTATATTTAGGTCTTTGATCCATTTTGAGTTAATTTTGTATATGGTAACAAATAGCAGTCTAATTTCACTCTTTTGCATGTGGTTTTCCAATTTTCCCAGCACAATTTATTGAAGAGGCTTTCTTTTCTCCATTGTATGATTTTGGCTCCTTCGTTGAAAATTATTTGCCCATATATGTGTGGGTTTATTTCTGGGCTCTCGATTCTGTTCTGTTGGTCAGTGCATCTGTTTTTTTCTGCCAATATCATGCTGTTTTGATAATTGTTGCTTTTGTAATATAATTTAAAGTCAGGAGTGTGATGTCTCCAGCTTTGTTCTTTTGTCTCAGGATGGCTTTGGCTATTTGAAGTCTTTTGTGGTTTCATACAAATCTGATGGAGTTTGTGGTTGTTGTTGTTCTAGTTCTTTGAGAAATACCATTGGGATTTTGATGGGGATTGCATTGGGTAATATATTGCTTTGGTTGATATGGTCATTTTAACTATGTTGATTCTTTCAGCCCATAAACAGGGATTATTTTTCTGTTTCTTTGTGCCTTCTTTAGTTTCTTTTATTAATGTCTTTTACTTTTCTCATGTCCATATTTTTGATCAATTATAATACATTATTTTATTTTAATTTTGTATTTAACTCATTATGAAACCAATTATCTCGGAGTTTGTAAATCTTTTATGCTTACTTAGATAATTACATTTTACTTTGATTTTTTTTGTATTATGTTTATAACCATTTTAATTTTCATCTTACTACTTTTGTTTTAGCTTTTTTATGTTAGAATATATATTATCCAGTGATTTATTAGACATTATTCCTTGTCAATTATACTAGTGTTTTTTAAATTTTAAAAATAAATATATATTTCATTAATTATTAAATAACAAAATATTTCTTACATCTCCACTATTTTAGATGGAAAATTTAGTATACTTTTACTGCTCCTACACTTCCCAAAATGCACATAAACTAATCTCATTTTTATTGTTATTTGAAAGCTAAGGTAAGTCTCACTTAGGAATAAATTAAAAGAGAAAAGATGAATGTGTTATGAGGAGCTAGCAAGAAATACCTCAAGGTAAACTGAAACAGGACCAGCTTCTAGAAAGGTTCTAGGACAAATTCTTGTTGAAGAATCAAGATTCAAAAATTGGAGATGTCATTTCAAAGACCACAATTTCAATACAGGCCTTGAATGTAAAGATAAAATGAAGTCAAGAGTCATGAAAAAATTGGCGCTAAGATTATGAATAAATGGAAATCTTATGAAATATTTGGAGTGAGCATTAGTGGAGGCCTTTGGTTTATCTTTTGGGGAATTATTGTTATATAGCCAATAATATGTCATTCTGATTTAAAGAATTTCACTAGAGAGAGTTTACAAGAATTTAAATCTGAATAAATTCATGAGTGCTGCTAAATCAGAAACTTGAGAGTCTAAATTAAACTCTAACTGACTCTTAAAAGAGAGGAAAGATATGGACAGACATAGAAGATGGAAGAATGCAATTCGAATGTAAGAGCGATGATGAATCTACAGTTATGAAGAAAAGGGTCAATAAGGATAGATTAAATGTGATGGTGATAACTGTGGGATAGTTTTGACCAAGCTTGGTAGAAAGTACCAGGTTAAAGAAATATGAATGTAATTATGATGTAAGAAATATTTCTGCCCCCAGTTCTAGAGAAAAGGCTGTCCATTTCTCCTGTAGTCTGTAAGCACCATGAGGGCAAAGATAATTTTTAGTATATTGAACAACATAACTCCCCTACTTACTAAAGACCTAGGAGGTAATATATGTTTAATAAGAATGTGTTGAAAGAAATAAAAGAGAAAAGAGATTATAAGCTTTCTTTGGGTTTGGACTAATGGGTTTTTCACTCATAAGAAATTAATATAATAAGAAATTTTATTATATTGAACAACATATCTCCCCTACTTACTAAAGACCTAGGAGGTAATATATGTTTAATAAGAATGTGTTGAAAGAAATAAAAGAGAAAAGAGATTATAAGCTTTCTTTGGGTTTGGACTAATGGGTTTTTCACTCATAAGAAATTAAAGCCTAATTTAGGTTGGCACATAGGAAATGCTGAATACATTGAAGAAAAACAAATGTAGAAATAGTGCATAGTGAAGGGATTTCTGCAGTAGCGATTGGGAAAACATTTGTCTTACAGGATTTTGACTTGGATGTGCTTGTTGCATAAATCTATTCCATTAACATTAAAACCAGCATTCTTAGTAGAATGATATGGAACATTAAAACAATTTTCCATTATCCATTACTCATTATAAGATACTTTGTTCTACTCCACCCACATACCAGTAAAATGTCTTTGTATTACTAATCTGGGTATTGCTATCAATTACTGAAGATCATTGTAACATTTCCAAACCTTTAGAAATTTTCTTTTGCCTAACAAAAGGTTATAAATATGTTTACCAATAATATTTTTAAGTAAAGAAATAGAGAAAATATAGACTAAATTATATAATGAATAAACTAAACTATAAATCAAACTATAAATTAAAATAAACAAAATGAATAGAATGGATAAAAACAATCAATAGTCTTTAAATTCAACTGTATTTATTAAAACCAAATTGAATATAACTGTTCTGTTTATTGTTTCTCAAAGTATGTACCGACCTTTGTTATCGGAATTGGAAATAAAGTAGGGTAAATGCTGAACTATTTCAACAGTCAAGGAATCATTCTGAAGTAAACACTGCCACTTGTACAGAATGGTCTGTGTTTCCCAGGGCAGGAACTTATTTGAGGCTGTGTTTTGGGTGGCAAAAAGGAGGTTACCTAGCAACAACCCCTCCTCCTAAGTCTCTGCTGCAAGACTGGTATTGCTCCTAAGCAAATTGATTACTTGTTTGCTGGATCTAAAAAGAACAATGTAATAATGTGGTAGGGTATGAATCTCAATCATAAGAAACTTACAGACTTTTACTGTATCTTGGGTCAGCTTCCCACTCCTCATCTAGTGCTGCTAGAAGTTCGTCTAAAGAGATTGGATATTCACCGAATGAAATGTAATATTCACCAAATGAAAGTGAAACATCTGATATTTTAATTAATAATGTTTATTTTTAGTTTGCTTCTAAATCAAGCAATGAAACAGTTACTACATCCACAATAGCACTAAGTCTGGGCAAAAGGTAATTTTATCACAATGTGTCCTTATAAATGAGACAGCCTAAGGTGGGATAGGGTCTATAGAAATGGAGTTTAAACAATCTGGACAGGTTTTAGATGACAGCATTTTATCACTTGAAGGTAAAATTAATGAGATACTAGTTTATACAAAACATACACATAAGGTACTTATGTTTACAACAAATGAGTTTAACCATATGTTAGCAATAACTTAGCCAGAAAACACACTCTTTAGTAAACTTCACACCATATATTTTGTCTACCTTTGATATACATCACAAGCAAATGTCAGTGTTCCATCTAATAGGTATTTATTTCTAAGGACAATCTCACCAGATGCACGCATAACTGAGGAAGTGAGTAATCTGAGTGAAAGATAAGAATACAAAACACAGATTCCGTCAATGGAAAATTAAATACAGTAAATTAGCTTGTGTTTTAATAGCATGAAGATAGAAGTTTAAAAAAATCTGTTAGAAGAATGTTAAAATGTCAAGTATGTGGGAGCAAGTAGCAAAGGAAAGAAAAGGGACTTTGGTTTATAAAATTTTCCATGATGCAAAAGACTGAATGAAACCACTTTCTCCCCAGACTCAGTCTTGACGCTCAGAGCTCTTCTTTCCAATGTGCAGGAACCTGTCAATTGTACAGTAGCTTTCTGAGACTCACCCAGTACCTCCTCCTTCCCCATCTCAGCACACATTGAATGTCATTTGCTCATTGAGCTCCAGAGCAAAAGAATTCTTTGCGGAGCAATAATTGACAGTTGGCATTACAGCCTGAGTTCTCTCCTTTGGAAAATTACTAAACATTTGATTTTTAAAAAGCACACTCTTAAGATTAAAATTAATCAGAATCTGACACCATATTTCCCAGTTCCTCAACCCCAGGAATACCATCAGTTCAGAAAAAAAAAACGTTTTCCTTTGAAAATAACTAGTAATTATCAATATAATTTTAGATATTTGTCTGATCTTGTAACTATTTTGCACAACCCTATTAGAAGTCAAAGCTTTTAACCAGAAATGTCATTCCAGAAGCAATCTCATTATATGCAAAAATCATAACTGAGAGTGAGTCTGAATACAGAAGGGATTATTTCCATCTGTTCCTAAGTACTCTAACTGGCCGAATGTCGGATATTAAAGGGACAAGAGCTGACAGACGAAAGGACAGCATCAGCAAAACGTTTAGGCTAATAATTTATTAGAAAATAGACAATTATAATGAGAAACTTATCTGATTTCAAATGGGTCAAATTAATATTCAATTAACTGTTTTCTAACATAGGTATACAAAGAAAAATTCAGAAAGCAATATATTCGTGCATTTTACAATGGTTTTTTTGATACAGAAATTTCTCTTTTCTTACTCTTCCCTTAAATTGCCTCTGTAAATCACATTATTCTTAAAACTCACAGACACATTTTTACTGATCTAGATGATCAGAAGATTTTATTTTAGAAACTGACAGTGATGAGTTTTGGGGCTCATCTCTATGTGTCTCTGAGCCCCCACAATATAGTGAAGCTAATATCCAGTAGTCCGACAGTTAAAATAATCGATGAGTGTGTGCTGAATCCTCAGGAGAGAAGGGAGGAAGAAAGAAGGAAGGGGAGAGGAGAAGCTTGGAGAAAGAAGGGGAGGGGACAGGGGCTGATTTCAACCCTTTAGCGTCAGGATTGCGTCAATTCGGATTTCAGCCACGTCTAGAGTCTCGGAGACGAGCTTCTCAGAAGAGCCAAAACAGGAACAGGGGTGGCAAATCACTGTGCGAGGGCGAGTGGACCTCCCTCTTTGCCTCCTCCCTGTTCCAGGCGCAGATCCCCTGGGCTCTGCGCTGTTGTTTTCAGCACTCGGGAAAGCCGGCGCTTCAGATCGAGGCAAGTGCACCAAGCCAGGGAGTTTTCCGTTCAGTACCTCGGACAGAGCCACGCAGCAAAAAAATGGCTCCGATCACTACCAGCCGGGAAGAATTTGGTAAGCAAGTTACTGAACTTATAACTGCGGTTATTCCTTGAATACTCCGGGTGGGCTGTTTGTTTTTTGTTTTCTTTCCTGCGGGATGTTGAGTAAAGATTTACTAGGTAGTTAATCTAAAATGAAAATGAGAATAGTAACCGGACAATTGTGGCTTATCTCTGTTGTTTCTCCCTTCCTTAGTATCTTTCTTCTTAAAATTGCCTACTGCTAGGGCTATTTTACATCCCGGAAGTTCCTTAAACGTTCAAGTATAGCTCTGTAAATTGCAGTGCGCACTAAGTAAAGGAAAAGAGGTCTGTTTGTTGGTTTCATTAATCCTATAGGTGATTTTATTTGTAGGTAAATCTGTATTTCACTAAGGGGAAGCCAAATGTCCTTGTGATTACATAAGGATTTGATCTTGGCATAATACAATTTATATGTCGAGGGTTCGAGATGTATATTTTATTACAGAGTGTACCATGAGGACGTTTTCTCTGCTATGTTTTTATTGTAACCTGGAAATATGTTGCTAGTGAAAGAGACAGAATCCTATGATGCTAGATACAGTTACAGGTATATTTGAAATGAACAAGCTGAGTCCATTTCATTTCATAGGTGAGCTAACTGAAGCTCAGAGGAAGAGGGAAGTGTTGCAGGTCAAATAGTTAACTAAAAGAGACGGGAAACTAGAATTAAGACTCCATTTTTCCAATTAAATTACCCATTTCCTATACCTAATTTTTGGCACCATTGCTTTTCTTTTCTCTTTTAGTAAATAAAATCAGATGTACTTCTTCAAACAAACAAACAAAAATCACAATTTATGTCTCATTATATTTCAAAGGCAAGATATAAGAGTTTTACTTACTTTTACAAGTATTCATAAAAAATATTTCACAGAAGTTTGTAAATAAGGAATATTGCCTACAAATACATGATAATTATTATTAAACTAAGTAAAATGATGGAGACTTTGCTCTCAAAAGCTTAAGACCTATCGGTAGAGAATATACTGGGAATAGGTAAGTGAGTCTTTCCATGGTATATTAGATATTTCACCATTTGACATAAATATCGAATAGAAACAATTCATGATATTATATTCAGAGATGAGTTTCATAGCCTTCCACTTAGGTAATTGAGTTTATATTGTTGTGATGTTTATTCCTAATTTTTGATCTGAAAGTCAGAAATTTTCTAACATTGAAGCATTTTCAGTGACCATGCTAGTGAAAAATATGTTCTAGCATGGGCCATCAGTCAATTTAGAACAAAAATCATTTTCTATTGCTTTTATTGTTTTTCTTGCATTAGTTCATGACTTTGCTTTTGCTCCCTGGCCTTGTTTTATTAGTCCAAGAGTGAATTTTTTTCCCCTCCACAAAGACTTGAATAGAAAGAAAGGTAAAAAGCTGACACTAAGTTTAGCTGATGAGCTTTAGCTCTCACCTCATTCTTTTCCTGTGGCATTCACTGCTTTTTCTATTTGAGGAATTCAAAGGTTTATTTTTTATCTCTATATGATTTAGTTTCTTGATATAATAAAACTACAAATTATTTTATTGTTTTGTTTTGTTTGCTTATTTATCTTCTTAGACACTTCTGCTCTTATTTGTCATTTCTTAATCTGATAGTCTTTGAGTTTAGTATTGTGATTACAAAGTAGATAGGCAGAAGATTTGGGGGGATGGGGAAGGGAATAACAAAAGACTATTATTCCAGGGGTTATTTAAATGAACCTTAACCCTTTCCTGACTGGGAGTTTTAACTTTGTTATTCACTATTTGTGATGAAAAATAGATTGAAATGAAACTAAATGAAGATAATATTACATTAGTTATATTCACTTTGGCTATGTTAAAAGTTGACTCAATCGATGCATCGTGGATAGATATAGCAATACTGCGTTTACTTACACAGTTGTTACTAATCATTTGTTGGAGAAATGTACTTACATATGGAACATGATAAGCTTCATGCATAATCAATGTTACCTAATCACAGTAATTTAATGACCCTTGTTGAAGGAAAGAATGCCAATTTCAATTTGATTACTATTTGCCATGTGGAAATGTGCTAGGAAAAAATCAGTTATGAATAAAACTGAACTCTAAATTATCTATATTCACTCTTCTCATTACATGTTAAGGAATGATGATTTATTTGTAGCTATTGTTCAGTTTTTATTTTATTTAGGTGTAATTAATTTGTACTTTGAACAATTAAGTGTTTGTGAAATTTTTAGATAGTATACAAGGAGTTTGTAGTGTTATAAATTACATATTATTAATATCCTGTTGTTCATTGTTTTGTTCTTTTTTCTCATAATATATGTGCATTTCTTTTACCACTATTTAATAATTTGGATGGAAATTATTAATGAGTTTATGATAATGGCAGATAATGTTCCACAATTTTTTAAATTATCTAAATCACTGAGTCCCTAGATGTTTGCTGCATGGATCCTGGGTAAATAAGGAACTACTAAGAATACAGAATCTTTCAGTATTTGAAGAATGTGCATTTAAAGTCCCATAGTCAGTAAGAATTAATGCTTCTTGAAAGCCTCAAAATGTCAATGAAAACATAATGAAATTAGTACTGACCCATCATGCTATCGTTGGCTCGTGTTATTTGAGAAAACAAAGGTAGGTCAAAGGTTTTTTAGCATCCTCACCCCTGACCCAGATATAGTTTCATCTTTTTATTTTATTTATGGAAAACTACTGAAATGGTAAAGTTTCTCTCATACTATATTTTTTTCATGTGTGTCACACAGAAAATGTGTTTATTCCTAAAGGTGATGTGAAATGTATACATAACTCATATACAAAACAGTTAGAAAGTAATTTACTCTGTGCAACCTATAACAATTGCCAGCTCTAGTATGCTTTTCACATAGGCTTTTATCTCCAACTCTGCTCATTTAATGTATATTGTTGGTCATTTGATTTTTTCAGATGAAATCCCCACAGTTGTGGGGATCTTCAGTGCCTTTGGCCTGGTCTTCACAGTCTCTCTGTTTGCATGGATCTGCTGTCAGAGAAAATCATCCAAATCTAACAAGACTCCTCCATATAAGTTTGTGCATGTGCTAAAGGGAGTTGATATTTACCCTGAAAACCTAAATAGCAAAAAGAAGTTTGGAGCTGATGACAAAAATGAAGTAAAGAATAAACCAGCTGTGCCAAAGAATTCATTGCATCTTGACCTTGAGAAGAGAGATCTCAATGGCAATTTCCCCAAAACAAACAAAGCTGGCAGCCCTTCTGATCTGGAGAATATGACCCCGAAGCTCTTTTCAGAAGGAGAAAAAGATGCAGTTTCCCCTGATAGCTTAAAGTCCAGCACGTCCCTTAGTTCAGAAGAGAAACAAGAGAAACTGGGAACCCTCTTCTTCTCCTTAGAGTACAACTTTGAGAAGAAAGCATTTGTGGTTAATATCAAGGAAGCCCGTGGCTTGCCCGCCATGGATGAGCAGTCGATGACCTCTGACCCATACATCAAAATGACGATCCTCCCAGAGAAGAAGCATAAAGTGAAAACCAGAGTTCTAAGAAAGACCTTGGACCCAGCTTTTGATGAGACCTTTACATTCTATGGGATCCCCTACACCCAGATCCAAGAATTGGCCTTGCACTTCACAATCTTGAGTTTTGACAGGTTTTCAAGAGATGATATCATTGGAGAAGTCCTTATTCCTCTCACAGGAATTGAGTTGTCTGATGGAAAAATGTTAATGAACAGAGAGATTATCAAGAGAAATGTTAGGGTAATTCATTTTTAGTGCTTAAAGTATTTATAAACAATCTTTTATGTAGCTATTTTGTATCTAAGGGATTTTCATTAAGATGATAAGTTTTGTACATATTATCTTTACCATGTTTAATTATTATTAATATAATCAAATGGGAAGAAGAGGAATAAAGTAGATGAAAAAAATTTAACCCATGACTGAAATGCTTAAAGTATTTTAATGATATAAAATAGATGTCCTTTTAGATATTTAAATATCATTTATTTAAATATTTTTTATTAATTTTTATCACAAGTATTTTGACTAAGCTTCCACTTAAACTAAAATGCAGGCAAATACTTTTATTCATAAGCAAGTTAACAAAGATGTTTCAAGGTCAGCATAATTTAATTTGAAATTGAAATTGAAATTTAAAATTAAATCAATTCATCCTGAGGATTTGGAAGTTGTATTGACTTTTCATATAATTGCTTTTCAAAGAGGAGACATCACATCATATTGAATTATAAATATTCATCTTCATGTTATATAATAGGAAATGAGTTACTCTGTCTTCATAGTTATACTACTTTGGTAGTTCTGGGATTATTAGAAAACGATAAGACATCAATTAATCAAATTTAATCCTATTTTCACTTCAAATACAGAACTCTTGATTTCAATTGTGGTATTTCAGAATAACTTGTGACTATAAAGCATAATTTTATAGAATAACATAAAGCTCATTGTTGCCTTTGTCTCTTTGTTGAAATTAATGAAGTCAAGGTTTAGAAACATTAAGTAGCTCGTTTGAGATATTCCGCTGTTCAGTGGGACTGTGGGAGTACAGATCAATGCCCTACTCTTATTCTTCCTGGAAAGCTTATTCATACAGCTACCCCATATCAGCTTTTGTATAAATATATATTGAAGTTTTAGGATCTCTGGCCCATTCTTAGTTATAATCAAACAAAGTTTACATTTTGTTACTTTCAGTTAAAACTTGTACTTGAATTCTTGGTAATCTTACCTAATGTCTTTAAAGTACAAATAAAACCTAAGTATCATGTAAAGAAGGATCCTGTGATACTGTCTAAACATCAAGCATTAAATATTGAGTAAATTTCCCAATAATTCATTCCTTGGATTAAATAAGGACTTTGGGTGGGGGCTGGTGGCAGAGAATTTTAACTCCCTCAGTCCTCTTGGCCAGGAGAGTGGTGGGGGTCAGAATAAATTTCCGTTGGCCCGAATTCAAATTCCAATAATATCAGTGCTGAAGAACTTGAAATTAAATCAAACTTAACATGAGTCGTTTTGCCCTATAGATTCATTCAGAGGACTAGACAATTTTTGTTATTATTAATAACTTCAAAAGTATAGATTTAATTTAAAAATCAAAAGTTAAAAATACCTCTATGTAGGCTGTAGTCTACCCTTTTAAACGTTTCTTGTAATGGGTGTGGCTAACTCATTACATTTTTTAAGATCCTGTAGTACCTAAGCGGGCCACAAGATGGCAGGCAGTTGTTTTTAGGAGATGGTGCTGCGCAAAAGCTCGTACTTAACTCTTGGATTCTTTGGCATGCTAAAATAACGAGTAGAAAAATTACATTTCAATTACAATGGTATTATATTGCTTTAAAATGTTAATATAAGTACAAATTTTAAAACTAAAAAAAAAATACTTATATCACATATCTCTTTGTTTAGAAGTCTTCAGGACGGGGTGAGTTACTGATCTCTCTCTGCTACCAGTCCACCACAAATACTCTCACTGTGGTTGTTTTAAAAGCTCGACACCTGCCTAAATCTGATGTGTCTGGACTCTCAGGTAAGAATGCTTCTGAAAAAATCAGGTTCAGTGTATAAGTGAGTAATACATTGGACAAAATAGTTAACTAACATAATCGTGATTTTGATTTACTTTTTTTCACTATCACAAGTGAAGCGATTTTTTTCTGTTTCTCATTTTATGGAATAATAATATGAGCCAATGCCATTAGCAAGAAAAAGAAAACTACATAGTTCTATGATCTAAGCCAAAGCTAGTACTTGGTAGATGTATGAATACAGTTAGAGCAGAAAACAGTGATAAATGCAGAGATGAGGGGCCATTGCCAAAAATACAGTGATGGGTATAAAATTAACGTTTGGGAGAAAAGTTCTTAATTTTAGTATTTTAAATGAACCGCCTACCCTTACAGTTCCATTATTTTTTATTTTCTCTAATTTCTTATGTAACTGCTTTAAGAATTAGCTTTTTATTTTGTGACTAATTAAAAAACCTTGTATAGCATAATGAGAAAGAACACATAACCTATGGATTAATATTATCTGAGGTTAAATCCTAACCCTTTCTTAGCATAGTAACTTTGGGTACATAATAGTATTTACCTTGAGTTGGATTATGAGAACTAGAAAAATATAGTTCATTAAATATTATCTAGTTCTATTTTATTATTATTATTATTATTATTATTATTATTATTATTTGATAATAGAAATTAAACCCATAGTCTTTAAAGGTTTAGATTAGGGAGCTAAAATTAGCTCATGTGCTGCAACCAGAAAAAAGGCAAAAATAATATAATTAAATGTGTGATAAAGCGATGTGATCCTAAAATCCACACAATAAGGGTGACACAGGGAAAGTCAACACTGAGAAATAGGAAGCAAACCCAGAAGGTGATTAAAGAAGCACAGAAAAGTTAAGGCCAAAAAGGGCATTACCTTTGTGAATCGTAAATGCCCATTCAGAAAAAAGTTGCCCAAACTTAGAGGAAAAAGACTTATTCCAAGTCATACAACTCAGTAAGTTTAGATTTTTTTTTCTTTTTTTTCATTTATCCCATTCTCTGGAATGAGTTATTAGTAATCAGAATGTCATCAGAACATTCTGTTTTCTTCTCCATTATGTCATCTCTTTAGCCTGTTATTACAGTTTCTTCCCCATCCTCTGGGTTAGAACTGTTTTCTCTTCTGTTGCCTTCTTAGTTATTTTCAGTTTGTTGACAAGAGAGAAGCCAAGATTTTTCTATATTTTCACTTTTTTCTGCCTCATTTTTATTTTAATCACATTTTATTGGCATGTAGTAATCTCTAAGGGCACCATAATGTTGAGGTCAGTTCTTCAGCTGGATTCTGTCACTGTACTGTCTGTTGCTTCCTATTGCAGATCCCTATGTCAAAGTGAACCTGTACCATGCCAAAAAGAGAATCTCCAAAAAGAAGACTCATGTGAAGAAATGCACCCCCAATGCAGTGTTCAATGAATTATTTGTTTTTGATATTCCTTGTGAGGGTCTTGAAGAGATCAGTGTTGAATTTCTGGTTTTGGATTCCGAAAGGGGATCCCGCAATGAGGTAATTGGGCGGTTGGTTCTGGGAGCAGCAGCAGAAGGAACCGGAGGAGAGCACTGGAAGGAGATCTGTGACTATCCCAGGAGACAAATCGCCAAGTGGCATATGCTCTGTGATGGTTAGCATCCTGACTATGAGTTGGAACTTGATGATTTTACTAGGAGAGGAACAATTTTCTTTCTTTCTGATATGTGATTACTAGCTTGTGACAGCAAGCTACCTTTTTTTTGTTGTTGTTAGAAATGGATTGAATTAGCTGACCAGAAAGTAACTGTAAATGTGTATCATGATAATTTCCCCCTTTACTAGAGAAGTTGGATAAATTTTCATAAAATAGTGAAAGTTGGATAAATAGAGAAGTTGGATAAATTTTCATAAAATAGTGATTTCCTGTGCAGGTTACCAGTGCTATAAATATGAGTAGTCAAGCATTTTATAAATACTGCAGTGCGATCCCAGGTTAGGGGTGTGGTTTAGAAAGTGATGATGTCACTGGAATATGTCACTGGAAGGCAACGTGATTGTTAGGATTTAGAAATCAAAAGCATGTGTTCACTTATGAAAATTCATCCATTTTTCTCTAGGTGGGGAAATCAATTTTTCTTTAAATCCAAAGATATTCTAGAAGTGTTCTCTAGTTTGTTTTTATTAGTTATGTCATGTACAAATGGTGTCCTGCATATAAAAGTATATGGTCATTTCTCTTTGGTTTGTAATTATTTGATACAATGTTATCATAAGAGAAATAGGTTTGTTTCAAAAGGACAGTGAATAAACTGAGAAATCATTTTATTAAAGGGCTTAGTTGAGAACACTGTGGTAGAAATATGATTTTTCTCCCCCCTAGGATTATATGTGAGTCAAAATGTTGTAAAATATAACCTCACATAAGAACCATGGCCTTGAATTATTCACTGCCTGTCACAAGCGTCAGTGTGGTCTAAGAAAGCCCCATTTACCTTTGTGAAGTTGTTAAATTAGCTAGTGGGTAAAGAAATAAACTTCAGCTAGAAATCCAGTTAGAGATGCAGTTTTCTTCTAGGAAATATGTATAGTATGCAAGTATACATTCAAGGCTTTTCCTTGCACATAGAGAGGGCATGGCTATCGAAGTTAAGTCTTCCTTTAGTTGTTCTCCCCCAGAAAAGATTAAGCTATTATTTGAAAACAAACAAAAAGACTGAAGTTTTAACCATGCCAGACAGAAAGCATTATTTAAACCAATAAACTAAGCAAGCCTAATATAATTTACATATGTCCACATGAAATATATTTAGGCTGTCAAATTAGCACAATAAAGTATGTCTCACTATCTTTTCTAGGCTAATTTGTCTTGAGCTGTTTTCTGTGGAACAGTTTATATAGACTTGTGTCTTTTACCGTTTTTCCAGTTCCAGGGCTCTGAAATTCATTAAAAACCCATTAGAGTAAAGCAGTGCCCTGTGATTATTTGGAAAGAATTAACTTGAGGTAATGTCACTATATTTGAGTTTTTAGTTAGGTATGAGTGAAACTCGGGTACAATTGAATTATTAAATATGCAAGTTAGAAAATAAAGTCTACTGAAAATTTTACATTTTGAGTCAGCTTTTGTGTCAGTACTTTAGCGATTTTTGAGAATGTGTTTGATATCTCCGTGTTTGTAAATTCTATGACAATGCATTTTCAAAACAACTTATACACGCTTTTTATGACTATGCCCAATGTAAAGAAAATGTTTTACATTCTATAGGTAGGAAAACTGAAATCAACCTCTTTTTTTGTGTTTTAAGATAACTTTGGGATTAAAAAGAATATTCCCTAATCATTGTCTTCATTCCACCACAAAAAAACCCCACAGCATCTTGGTCTGCTCAACATTCCTATGAAAGGAGCATAAAATTAATTGCAGTCAGTGTGTGATTTGGGGAAGTCGATGGCCTTTTTATGTATATGTACTTGGTACATGGGCCATAGAATGTAATTTATTTTGGAGCTCTGAAAAGTTGTGAGGCATCCACCCTAAGTATCCTTCATAGCTGTGAGAAGTTCATGGTGGTATCAACTGAAATACAATTGTTGAAGGAGGGTAATTTTATTTTTTAAGCAGAACAGCGAAACCAACAACAAATACTTTTTAAATTACAGTGACTAATTTGTAAATAGTTTTTAGTTTTTACAATTTAAAGTGTTATTGAGTGTGAAAAGTTGAGTAAAATTATTTGCAACTGCTGTTAAAGGAAAGAAAGAAGAAAAACTAAAAAAGAATTGAAACAGGCAGGGACGTAAGTGATCCCATCATCTTCTGAAAATTGTACTGTTTTATTATGTATTACAATATCAGTGTGAATATCTTGAATTCTGTTACAAATCCTGCACTGTATTAAACATGTAAATTACTTGTCTGATTAGCCAATCTCACCACCCTAATGGGGAAGTATTCACGTTTGAAAAACTGTGTAATTCAGTAACTGACTTGTTCTGATGTTGTAACTCAGTAGAAGTGACTTGGAAGGAAGCATGGTGTATGAGATGGTGTCTGTTCTTTCGTGCCAGCTCTGTACGATGTTTGTAAGACTATGTTTGTAAGACATGAATAAATTGCTGCTTTTGCCCAACGGATTTCAACTCAAACTTTCTGCCAATGGACTCTGTAAAAAGGCTTCTCTTACTTCTTTCTAAGCTTTCACGTTTCCCTAATAGATCTCCTAACATAGATTAGGGAACATTTGTAATTGAGCACCGAGTTCTTCTATATATCTTATTTTATTTAGTTTAATTCTCATAACAACCATCTGGGCCAATTATCATTATCCCTATTATACAGAAGCAAAACCTGAAACTGAAGAAGCTTAGGTGATTGACTCAAGTTAACACAGATGGTAAGTGAAAGGATTTCACGGTACCACAGTCTTCCCTCGACCCTACACCACTCACCTGATGGGAGTCCTCGTCGATTGCCTTTGCTAGAGTCATAAAGAGGATCATGGCCACATTCTTTGACTTCTCCCTTCCATGTCATAGTTATATTTTTCTATTGTATTTACTTTTTTAAAACTATTTTCTATCACTATTCTTTACTTTCTTTTTTTCTCTTTTATCATCTTATTTCTTATTTTAGTCTTTTTCATTACCTATTTTAGATCGCTGCCTTTATTTTTTTTTCCCCATATTTTTGCACTGGATAGATTTAGTTAGTAAAATGGTGTGGAAATACAAGTCATATTTCTTCTTAAAAAGGCAGAGAGTGGGAAAAAGCCAGGACATCCGTAGTGTTCCCATCAGACACCAGTTAAGGCAGTGGTCCCCAAACGTTTAGGCACCAGGTACCGGAGCTCCTATAAGAATCTAATGTTTGCTGATCTGATGTGGAGCTGAGGCTGTGATGCTAGTGCTTGGGAGCAGCTGCAAATACAGATGAAGCTTCACTTGCTGGCACGCTGCTCACCTCCTGCTTGACAGCCCAGTTCCTAACAAGCCACAGTACTGGTCTGCAGCCCATGGGTTGGGGATCCCAAAGCTAAAGTGAGCGAGAACTGTGGAATCCACCACCAGGCTAATCAGCCATTTTTTACAGTACTTGAGTGTCTACATGGAGGTGTTCTGTGTTATCACAGTTGGAGCAATGGCCTTGGAAATGTAATGCCACTAGAATTTGCTGCCATTACATTTTTGTTTCGAGCAATATTAATTGTATTAAGAGTGTGCCCAGGTATGTTAAAAGAATTAGTTGATCATTATATTTAAGTGCTCAAATGTATTTCAGGGATGCCTACCACCCAAAGCAACCAGAGGCATTGAGGACATTTTCCAAGTCATTAGGGAAATGCTAATTAAAACCATAATGAGATGCCATGCACATCTATTAGAGTGAGTGAAATTAAAAAGTTTTAATATGTCACATGTTGGTGAGGATATGGAGGAACTAGATCTCTCCTATACTGCTAGTGGAGATGTGAAATGTACAACTGATGTACAACTGCTTTGGGAAACAAATAGTTTCTTAAAAGTTAAACATATACCTACCATACGACCCAGTCATTCCACTTTTAGGTATTTACCTGAAAGAAATGAGAGCATATGTTTACACAAAGACATGTATGTAAATTTTTATAATAGCTTTATTTATAAAAGCCAAAAAACTGGATTCAACCTAAATGTTCATCAATAGGTAATGGATAAATAAATTATGTTATAGCTACATAATGGAACACTGTTCAACAATAAAAATGAGTGAACTATTGATAAATGCAACCATATATATATATGAATCTTATGATAAATGAGCCAGATATTTCTCCCTGCCCCCCCCAAAAATGTAGAATGTACTATTTCACTTGTGGAATTTGTTTGAAAATAAAAACTAATCTGTAGGGATAAAAAGCATATTAGTGTTTTCTTGGGATTGGAAGAGGTGGTATAGAGAGGTGCAAATGAGAGAGACTAAAAAGAAACAGGAGGAAACTTTTGGAGTGATGGATATGTTCATTTTCCTGATTGTGATGATGGTTTCAAGTGTGCATATACATGTATCAAAATTTATCAAATCATACATTTTAAGTGTGCGCAGTTTATTTTATGTTAGTTATACTTTAGTAAAGGTGTTAACGGGAAAAAAGCATAAGATAGAAGCCAAAATAACCACATAAAAAAAAATAACAATGCTAACATTACTACTAACGATGTAGTTTCTGAAAATTCATAATATTTACATACTTTGGGGCAGTTTCTTTTTCTTAATTTACATGTCCCCAGGAATATACAATTAGATGACTGCTTTTTAATATCCTTTGAGATGGTTTCGGTGTAATTATGCCACCAACTCAATCATTTAAGCAAATTTGTTACTTTTATTTTTATTTTAAAAAAATTGATTTTTAGATTCAATTTTGTTTTCTAGTTTTATGAAATATTTACATTTTTTAAAGATAAAATTTCAAAACAAAGTACATTAATAATAGCCCATCTATTTCTACACACAATCATTCTGTTCTCTCCCATACATAATGACATTTAATAGTTTTGATTTAATTCTTCTAATTTTTAATATAAACAAATATTTACATATATTCAAATTTCCCTGTTAATTACATGAACAAAAGCATACAATATATCATGAAGATCATTCCCCACTTCATATATAGTTGTCATTCCTTTTTACAGTTGTATAGTACTCCTTCATAGAATCAATTTTAAATGGTTATTTGTGAACACACATTTACTCTCTTATTATGAGTAAGAACCTCATAAAAAAGAAATACGTGTTTTATTGACCTTTACATTTTAGCAGTAGCTGGGTTGTATATAGTAAGCTCAATGAATATTTATTTAATTAAAGTTTGAATCACTGTTAGATTTCAATCAAATTTAATTGATGATTATATGGAAAAACATTGTGAAAACCACTATGGTTTCAGGAATAGTAGTAGAAAAAGTTACTCCAAAGATATAAAATGATTTTTGTTGTCATTCTGATGTACTCCATTATATATGACAAGGCATATTCATATTACAGTAATACCAAACTTTTAAAATTAGTTTCTGGGTGAACTATGTTTTATTGTTTGTTTTTTAAAATTGGATTTGCACTCCCAATTTCTAGTATTACACTAATACTAAAGTGGTTTTGTATTCCTTGATAGGATATCATGTGAGGTCAAGGAAAGATAATTTAAAAGCAACTAGAACATAAATTTGACTTGAAAATTTACTATGGGTGATTTGAAATCCTGACGTTGAGGTTGTACGACACACACAAAATATCACTCAATAAAAATCTGAAGTCCATCTAAGCAAAAGATGGACTTTTCAGAGCAAGGACTTACTGAAGGGCCTTCCCAGGTAGCTGAGCAAGGTCATGCAGAAAACAATTGGGAATTCACAGCAAGCAAGGAGACGTCAAGGCCAGCACCTGGCTCAGGCATAGAAAGCAGGAGCACAATGAAAGTATTGCCTCAGGCTCGGCTACAGTCAAAGGCCTTTTGTTCAACAGACAGCCCATAAAGACACATGCTCTTTGCATGGGAAATAGATCTAGCTCTTAACCCTAAATTGCTCCCCTGCCCCAGGTTGCAGATAATACTGATGATGCTAGTGACACTGCTGTAATATTACCTCTAGTAATAACAACCACCACCTTACAGTTCTATAATTCTGCATGAACCAAGATAACTTTATTATGATATCATTTAGTCATTTCACGACTCCTGTTAATTCAATTCTTTCAAAGGACATTTTGGAAATGAAAAGACAGTAGAGAAATATTAAGCAACAATGTTGAAATCAAGATCTGTGTTTGGTCAACAAGGACCTTTTTTTCTTTAAGTACCGGTTCTTTCCCAGCTACTTCATCATCACCCTTGCACAGACATGTCAGATAAGAGGTAAAAAAATCAGTTCACTTCTTCAGAGATGGACTTGGGCATTCTGCTGCTGTCGTGTTTCCCAGTAACCTTTTTTTCCTCTCTCTCTCTCTCTTTTTTGGTCATTGTTTGTTTGTTTTCCTTCCTCAGTAACTTCTCTCAGACTGGTTGAAAGTCATCTTTCCTGCAGGTGAAAGAGAGACTACTTTCTAAACAGCATGGTATAAAAAGCTCAAAAATGGTGCCTCTTATTAACTGGAAAAGCTTCGGTTTTTGCTGTTCATTCTTTAGCATTCAGTATTACTTCCAAATGTCCACTTCAGAATATGCTGACGTGTTATATGACATTACTTAAAATATTTAAGAGGCATAGTACTTAGATGAATGAGTGTAAATCAATCCAGTTATTTGGATAACAGGACCTGGCTTCCTATTCATGAGTATAAAATGACAAATAAAAGAAAAGGTATACAGAAGAATGACAGATTCAAAAGGTAAATGATGTTCTTCAAAATTGTCCTGTAGGTTTGGCCTCAGAATTGTGTTATCTCGTGAAACATACCAATTGAAAAATATTGACTGAATTAAGTTTTGTATGCCAAATCTTATTAATACTGACTTGACTCCACAGAGCTGCTTATATTAGGAAATACAATTTTTAAAATATACTATATGTATTTGATAGATTTTGAGCAAGCAGTCTTAAAACTAGTGAGAAATAGAAAATCGAGAAACTTGACTTTTTAGAAAGATAGATTAACAAGCCCCACTCTTGAAGTTCTGTCTCAGTAGACTTCAGGTAGGATCATATAATACGTTTTAAAAGCAAACATACAAATAAATAACAAACTAAAACCAAATGAAGCCTTAGCAGGCAATTTTTATTGTCAGCAAATTTTAGGCAATACTGATTGAGTTTATAAAGTACTTTGATAAACTTTTAACGCATCAAATCTTCAAAAAAGCCATGTGAATTATTTAGAACATTGATTTTGAACCCATTTTATGGATAAGGACACTGAGACTTAGAGTTGTTACATAACTTGTCCAAAGTGGTAGAAAGGGGGATTCGAATTTAATCTTCTATTTTTAAATTTTATTTTCATTTTTCAATACCATGCTACAGAAAATATTTTTTAAGAATATTCTTTTGACATGTGAAAATTTTTCTTTTCATTTTCTAAAGAATAAATTTTTTTTTTAGTTTGCATTTCCTTCTCTCGTCTTACATAAGAATTTCACTCAGATGTATAATTGGCTTTTCAAACTTAGCACACCAAAAATAGAACTCACAATGAATGAGCTTCCTGTCAGCTACCAATTTCCTACCATGCTCTTTCACTTCCTAGTAAACAACCACTTCCCTCTTCTAGTTACTCAGCCCCAAAATATCATGGTCATTTAAATTCTTTTTATTTTTATGATTATTATTTTTTGATCTCATACCTACATAGCCAGGCCATCAGCACATCCTGTCAACTGAAAACAACATACCATCTCACCACTACCATCCTACTCTGAGCTATCATCAACTCTTTATTGGACTACTTCAATAATTCTTAATGGTCTCTTGGCTTCCATTCTCAAAGTATTTTCCCCAAACTGTTCTCCGTGCAACAACCAAAATTATTCTTTAAAAATACAAGCCACCTCATGTCACTTCTGTGTTGAAAACCTTCCAAAGCTTTCCCACCTGAACACGGCCAGCCGGGCCTCCGTGGTCTTCCCCCACTGCCTCCCTGATCGTTCCTCCTGTGTCTCCCTTCTTCACCTTGCGTCAGCCACAGGGGCCCTGCTTTTCCTCAGTCACAGCAAACATGCTGCTCTCTCAGGGCCTTTCCAGGTACCTCCCCTTTATCTTGGTTGCCCCCACCCCGACATTCCAACATGCTTTGCTCCTTTATTTTCTCCAGAGATAGCCCTTCATCAGAGATACTTTCTTTGAACTCCATCTCCTGCCCCACCTCCATACTTTTCTCTGTAGCTCTTATTCCCTCCCGAGGAAGTACATATTTATTTGTTGATTTTCTGTCTCCAACCACCAAGAATACAGGCCCCATTAGAGCAATGACCTAGTTTCTTTATTCTCAGGTCTTAGAACAGTGTCTTATATATTCTGAGTACTTAGTCAACATTTGTTAAATACATGTATGAATGAAAGAAGCCAGACCCACAAATGTTCAAAGCAAATCTGAAGTTGTGCTAAATATTTATGTGTTGTTTCTCTTTAGTCAAAACTCCTTTATTTCTGTGGTAGCCCTGGGATCTACGGAATGAAAAGAAACAGATCTAGAATGTAGGATTCCTTAGAATTCTGGAGGAAATGGTTTGGATTTTCTGCTGTCCAATAGTCATCTATGTTTCCAACCTCTGTATTTAACAATTGAGTAGTTAGGCATTTTCAGAGCAGAAGTTCCTAATCCATCACCAGCAGGATGATTGGCAAAGAGATGTGAGCAAGTAGTTGAAAAACTCAATTTGACTCTTTAATTTTCACTTTTATCCAATTTCTTAATTTAAGGAGGCCCAATCAAAGAGAAAAATAATTTCAAGAAAACTGTATGCAGGACCTTCTCTCCTGAATTTTAAGCATAAAATACTCTCAGAAATGGTGTCTGACCTTTGGAACATGACTGTCATCTATTTTAAATTGACAACTCCCCCTTTGCAGTGAAGGTGAAAAGGCTAAATCTGTCATGCATGTGCTAGAAGCAAAGTGGGAACGTAATGACATCCCACCCGGGGAACAGAGACTGCCCCTCCTGTTGTGTTGTGATTTGAAATAACCTCCAAGCAATGAAAATGTTCCCAATAACGTGACTTGCTTCATACAGGCTTATGAATCAACAGAGCGGGGGATAGGTCAGTGGGCTTTAAGGTAGCTAAATGCAGAGAGCTACAGTCTACTGTGAAAGATGGCCACCTCCCACTAGGACATCCTGCAGTCCTGAAATTCCAAGAGTGGCAACCAACACACAGGGCTGTCTTACAAAATCTAAGCTTTAATCAGAATATGAGTGATAGAACTTTAAAACTTGCAGATATCATGGAGATGTAGTTAACCTAACATCTTTATTTAATAGATAACAAAACTTTGGTGACATACCTGGTAAATAATACTGTCACCAGTGGAACTTGCTGACATGTAGATCAGAGAATTATTACCACTTCACAGAGTAGGGTTTTCTAGTTTTCTAGTACTTCACACTTCTGACTACCTAAATAACTTATTCATTGTCTCTTTGCATTATCGCAAAGAAATAACTTGTCTTGCTGGGTGGTTTAGTTTGATGTAGAATCAGAGATTCAGAAATGGAAGCATTGAGACTCCGAAGTCAGATATCCTGGCCAGAGCTGGCAAAAGGGTGTTTGATTCTCTGTAAAAGTGAGTGTAGAAAATAAGAGCTTCAGAAAATAATGCAGGGGGGAAAAAAAAAAAGGAAAGGAAGTATCAGCTCCACTCACCAGTTGGGAAGAAATTCATTTTGCTTGACCTAAGTTTCCTCATCTCTTAGAGGCTATTATTTCTCTAGCTGGACCAATTAGGGATGACAACTAATGCTTCTGGTTCCAGTATTCTTAGTTGATCCCCCATCCTCCATTCCCAGCCCCACACAATCTTCCATTCCCAAGAGCTCCCTGGAGCATTACCCATATGCGCACAAGTGCACTGTTTTCAACACTGGTCATTTTCTTTCACTCAGTAGACAGCTTTCCTCCTTGTGGTGATGCTGTGGAAGTTTCAAGGAACCAATAATGTTGCCATAATCACAGTGAGCTTTCTCCTGCCACTGCCCCAGCACTGCAGGCAGTGCTCACATGGCAGACAACGAATGCTTTCCTGTATGAAGCTTCTCCATGGGCCCAGGCCACCAGCAGTGTCAGCATGAGCACTCCCCGGTCCCCCCGCAAGACCCGAGATCACTTTATAGTCCTCTCTTACATGGAACTGGAGAGAAGTCTCCAACCCTACATTTCTGTCAAATTACGTGAGTTCTAAAGATTCTCTCTTCTGATGCCCAATTAAGACAGTCCTTTCCAGAGCCCTTCAGGTTTCACTCTGCCAGTGTGCTGTGGCAATAATTTATATGTACCATTCCCCAGGGATAAGCCCAAAGGTGCTGCATGGAAAATAAGCTGAATGAGTTCTTTGTGGTACTAACAATTTTCATCATCACCCCATATCTGACAAACTACCTTTGGATCAAGTTTGCATGTCCATTTTTTTCTCTCTTTAGTTGGATGGTCTCCCTTATGACTCTGTGATTTGATGTAGAAAGAACACTAGCAGGACCCTTGTAAAACCTCCTCCATGTTTTCCAAACGTCCCTGAATCCCAGAGTGAATAGAGCACAGCTTTGTGCTAGGCAGGCTTCTATATAACACTGGAAGGTGGGTCACATGATCTCCTATGTAACACTGGGAGGTGGGTCACATGATCTCTGCTATTCTCTCCACCCTAAAACTCTGCTCTCAAGTTAAATATTTGGCAGAATTATCATGATGATATCATGAGTCATCAAAATTCCTATCTCTGAAAAACCAAACTCAAGCTCTGAGATTTTGACATTGCAGTCAGGTCTTACAGAAACCCAGGGATATTTCGAAAGTAAAATTTGTATAGTGACAGCATATTTTGGAGTCAAGTGGTGTACTGAAAGAGCAATGGGAATTTAGTCTGAATCGAGGAAACTATTAGGCACAGAATTGTAACTGATGAGATTAAGAGATCAATAAACATGGTTCTTGCCCTCAAGGCCTCCAAAAAAAAAAAAAAATAGACATGGGCTTAAAGTACAGAGCAGGATGTTTTACATGTTGTAGTATTGATATAAAGTAAAATGGGCTTATATCACATTAGATCTTGTAAGAAACTATGCAAGACAAAAGTCTTGCATAGAGAATAGAGAGAGTAATTATAACAAAAAGATCTAATGATAATGCAGAAGTAACTTTAAGCTAAACCTTAAAAAGTTTGAAGTTAAGAGGCATTTATATAAGAAAAATATGGATAAAACAAAAGAAAGTGCATGGATTGTTAAAAATTATCAAGTAATCCATTGTAATTGGGGAATAAACTTTTTGGGGGAGATAGATAAAATGTATGCTTTGATGAGATTTTGGACAACTATTAATAATCTGCTAAGATATTTGAATATTATTCTAGTTTATATTGAGTAAATTGAAAGTTGTTTATTATTATTTCCCTACCCCTTTGAGTTCTGATACTTAACTGAAAAATAAAGGAAAAAGATATAGAGTTTTAAATATCAGATGGTTTTATTTTATATATATTTTCTATAGAAACAAAAGTTGACACTGAAAATTAAATTTCATATTATGTATTTTTTTTCCAGCATTGGTTATAAATCTGGAGTGGTGAAGTGACAGTATATCTTGATGAATGGTTGCTATTAAATCATAGAATTCCCCTCTATTCATCCTCTCTTTGCCAAGTGGACACCTCAATTCTCTGTTTTCTATCTATATGAAGTGTATTGTTTCTTTGGAGCTATAATATAATCAAAAAAGCATGTGGTTTAGTATCTCTAAGCGTTCTTAAGAAAATGACTTTTGTCTTGCATAGTTTCTTACAAGATCTAATGTGATAATAATGTAAATGTATAAAATTTACAGATATAAGATCATAATAATCATCATGACTATGAATATTATCAATAGTAACATTAAGAATTATTTTGAGGAACTGTCCTGCCTCATCCTTCTTTCCTCAAACTCCAGAGCTTTGGTATACAGTCTTTCACTGCCCTCTATCACATGCGGAGGCATTGGATCCCCTGCGACCTTGGCTCCCAGTACCCTGTACATTCTTCCCTGTACCTTATGAGAATATAGACAAATCCAGGTCTTATTATGACTGGCTTGTGTTTTGGTGTGATGAAAATAGGCACTGATGAGGTTTTTGAATAATCTAACCTATTCAATTGTTTTGGCTGCTTTGTGCTACCTTCCTAGGATCAGGAGAGATTGATGAAGTTAAAAACTACATGTTTCAAAAAGTCCTCCAGGTCCACAAGGGTCCTCAACCTTCAGCCTTCCAACCAGTACTGGTCCTTGGCCTGTTAGGAACTGGGCCGCACAGTAGGAAGTGAGTGGCGGGCAAAGGAGAGAAGTTTCATCTCTAATTGCAGCTGCCCCCCAGTGCTAGCATCACCGCCTCAGCTCCACCTCAGATCATCAGTCATTAGATTCTCATAGGAGCACCGGCCCCTGGTACCAAAAAGGTTGGGGACCGCTGCTTCAAGAGATAACTCTATTTTGTAGCAGTGAGGGTAGCTGATGCCAGGACTCCTTTTGAATCAGAAATTACTCTGACAGAGCACCACCTCCTCATAGCTCTGCATCTACAGTCCCAGTAGTAGTTACCCAGGCACGTGTTTAAGATAACTCATAGTAGCAGGATGTTTCCAAGTTCCCAGCTCCTTCTTCATCAACTTGAAGAGATTACACTTCCCCTACAACCTGAAGAAGAGTGAGAGCATATAATTTATTGGGGCCATTTATATGTGCTCAAAAATTATGTTGTCATGTCATGTGGAATTTTTAAGAGCCAGAAATGCTCTGCCACATTCTTCTCTTTCTCTGTCCTGGTTGGTGCTGGGTAATGTTTCAGAGAAAGTTGCCTCTTATCCTGGCTCCCATGATTTGGGAGTTGAGCTCGCAGCTCACCCACTATGGTTAAAGTCAATGAAATTTAGTAGCTGCTTGTTAATGCTGTTATTCTGTAAGTCCCCAAAACTTACTAGATGAGTTACTTACTCATCTAGTAAGTAACATGACTTTCCCAAAGTCAAACTAGTTTGATGTAGAGTTCTCTAGAATCTTACTATCAGTTCCATAATTCTCCCACTTTGCTCTTTTCTCAGACTTAAATGCTAACATTTTCTTAGCAACTCTGTTCATCTAGCACGCTCTTTTGGAAGCATTATATCTTCAGTCTTTATCAAGGTTGCCACCAATGTTTCCATTTGCAAGATTGCCTTCCTTTAACTGTACTAAATTTGCTCTCTTGGAGCCTAATTTTAGTATGCTATGGATTTTTTTGAAGAGTGTCTTGTTCTAACAATAAGTGGAGGACCCGAATACCATTTATAACTATGAATTTAGGACAACTTACTTGTGCAAAATAATGATGAAAGAAAAATCTGAGAATGCAGAAATCAAGTTAAAAGTACAGCTGGCAACAGAGCTCAGGTAGTCTCCTGCCAGGCATATTTATTTTCAGATCAGATGACATGCTATTCAAATTATGCATATTTCATTGAAATTTATTCCAGAGAATTAAAAACATGCATAATTCTCTAAGAATACTAAATAATCTAGAAGAAATGAATTAATCAATCATTTTATTGTAGTGGGGAAAGAAATTTGTGTTGAATTTCCTAAAGTGTTTGTGCACATATTCCTGGTACTATTTGTTGAGAAGATGCTGTTTCTAGGTATTTTAGAGCAAAGTTTCCATATTATTAATACTAGTGTCACACTTTGTCATCAGCATCACAGCCTTCCAAAGTTTTTTGTTAACCATTATTATATTTTATAATATAATATGGGGTTAATGGGTGCTATATGGGCAACCCCTTATTATGTGTAAGCATCTTTCCTGCTATAAAAGTTTTTTTCTTTTCCTTTACTCCCCATTCTCAGCAATTTCAGATAATGACCCCTAATCATTTAGCTCTGATTCTTACTACCCAGGCAGCTGGTCATAGCTGGAAAATATACAGACTTTACCAACAATCAAATCATGGCTCAACCCCATTTTTCTCAATTATTGGCTGTGTAACTTTGAGCAAGTTATTCTGAGACTTGTTTTCCTCATCTGGAAGATGGTGCAATACATACCTACTTTGCCAGCTTTCATGAGAGAAAGTATGTAAAGTGCTTGACAACACATAGATGCTCAATAATTGGAAGCAATTAAAATTTCAGATTAAGATTTGAATCTTCTCTGCTATACTACAATCATCAGGCCTCACTCTATAATACTGGCTCCCTTTGGAAAGAATTCATACTTGAACATTAATTCAAACAGCCCCCTTTCATTTTTCTCATATAGCAAGAGTGCTTACACACTAAGGTCAAGGTAGATAACATCTGACTGGACCCATTTTTCCCTGCCATGGTTATGCTTTTATATGGATCTACACATGAGAATCAGCCTTGGATCAGCAATACTGTAACAAGTCTCCCTGAATTGTCTCTTTTTCCTTCCAAAATTCATAGACCACATCTTTATCATGTTTTCATTATATTTTATTCCTCTTGACTCAATATCTGCACTCACCTACTCACCTCTTGTATCTTACTATTTCTTCTTCAGCCCTTCTTAGACACCAAAGTGAGTCATATTTATTTTTTATAGCTTAAGTAGAAATTATAAGCTCTTACCTGGTTTTTACCTACTGAAGTCATGTTAGCTTCACACACATTCTTTTTTTCCTAACTCTTCCCAGAAATCCTGAACAGAAATCTCTGAGCCATGTCTGGTCTATCTTGTGTTTTCTTGATTACTTTTATCAGTAGGTTAGCACTGAAGCTGAGATCCAAATATAAAATGTGGACTAAAAGTCATAAATAATCAACTGTGAATTATGAGTACAAAGCATGTAAACACAAGAAATGGACCAAGTGAGTTAAATCATGAACTCATTTCCTTTTATCTTATATATTTAAAGATCAGTGTTATAACCATTCCCACTTCTTAAGTGTTTAGATTATTCAACATAATTTAGGTCCTGTTTCCATCTGGAAACTGATATAAATGGCTATAAGGTACTGCAAGCTGAGCACTTCTGCAAACTTTTCCATCTGAGAAGCCTGGGGAATATTCACAGAGAGGCTGAGTTGTGTCTCACTCAGCAAACTCAGGACTACAGATCATTTGAATAAGCAATTTTTCCAAGGTTGAGATCCTGACCTTAGAGGGCTCATCGATATCCATAATGTCAAAAAAGACATCACAATTGTGGTATGGCTAGCATACAGACAATGGGTCTAGTTTCTATTGAGATCTCAGTGAAAATTCTCTGGCTTTGTGTTAAATTTTCATTTATTGATTGCTTCTCTTTCAGTCAAATCCAGCCACTAAATTGATGTGATTTAAACCCATTAGGTACATTTTATATAAACAGAGATTATGTTTAATGTGACATCAGACTGAAAAAGCCTAATTCTTGGAAGTTTGAGAAACACCTGGATGACTAGTGCATTCACTATTTCTCTCTCATTTCCCAGTCATGGGTGGCTCATGTAGAGTGTGGAGCTTCAGTATTCATGAGGATTTCAGTGACGTGTGTGTGTGTGTGTGTGTGTGCATCTGATTTACTGGATTATAAGAGAAATGGAGAGATAGATAGAAAAGTTAGAGTCATTCCATTGTACATATATTCTATATTTGCCATGAACTGATGTTCATATTTCACAGTGATTTATTAGAATGAACCCATCTTGAAATGAGAAGACTGATTTCTAAATTTAGCTTTGGGATGTCCTAATTGGAGGAATTTCAACAGAGCATTTAAATTCTCTGAGTTTCAGTTTTCTTACCTGTAAAATAGCATAATAATGTTTTACCTTTCCAGACTGTTGAGAAATTCATGGGATAATATGTTTAAATGAGTTTTCAAGTCATTTTTGAGATTAAAGAAAATACTTCTTTAAAATTAGCAGTTGTCTTCACAGTTTCCTTTTGCAGATAAATGGATCCCACAGGCTGTGACATTTGCTCATGCATAATAGGTTCGATTTGATTCAGTTCAATTCACATCCATTTGCTGAGCAATAACTAAATGCTTAGTCCTGGTCTATTTGTAATATATAGTTCCTACCTGAACCAGAAGGGAAGGTGATATACAGAATTAACTAGAATATAGCATATGAGTTTGAAAGACTAGAAGAATGCAACAAATAAATAAATGCACACTGAAGAGTGAGCCACTATTTTCATCTGAGATTATTCAAAGAACAGAACAGATGAAAATAAAGTCAGTCTTGAGTTACTGGAGGAATTTCAAAGACTGGGAATAAGAGAGGCACTCTAAGCAAAGACATCAAACCAAGTATGTTCTAGTAAAAGCAAAATCAGATTGGGCTGAAGGTCAATACACATCTAGAGGGAAATGAGAGATATTTTTGGAAATGCAGATTAGAGCTAGATCATTAAAGGTCTTGGATGCAAGGATAAGAACCGTGGACATCATTCTGCAGACAACAGAAATATTTAAGAGTTTGAGTCATTAGTCAAAACAAGGCAACATTATACAATATGAGAAAAAGCTTACAAGTGGAGAGCTTGGCTTTGTGTCTGTAATAATATATTACTTCTCATATGATTACTTAATGACACCTATCTCTTACTTTTGATTGCTTTAGTTGATTTTATATCTTGCTCAATATTTTCTACTACAGTCCTTCTTCTTTTCTAAATTCAATTCATTCCTTTAATGTCAAATCTTGACTCACCATTCCTAGGAAGCCACCACTGACTCTTCGAGGTCTTATTATTCTTCCACTTCTTTGAATCTGTTCTTAATTTATAATCTAAAGCACACAAATAATCTAGTTATGTGCATATGTTGCATGGTTAACTTTTTTGCTTTCGTCTGGAATCTCTGCTTATATCTCACACCTCTGTATGTGTCGTTCTGCAATTTACACTTATGTTTGTGTTGAGCATGTGGTAGATACTCAAGAAATATATGCAGAGGAATTACTTGATTGAGTTATGGTAACCGCTTGACTGTAATATCAACTCCTCATTCTCCAGCGCTTGGGAATCAGTCAGTCTACACAGGTAGAATTTTCAAGTTGGATAGAAACAAAGAGATGTTCAAGCTCCCAATATCATAGGAGAATCAAAAGAGGATCCAGAACATAAGGACAGATCAGGGAAAAGACTTTAACATGGTTACCCTGCTAATTACTGGCAGCATTAATACTCGAAATCAGATTTCAGAGCTGGGGAAAACTGGATCTGTGGATGTGTACTTAAACACTCAGATTCTTGCTGTTTAGATATATAAGCATATGAATATTTCTTCTCGGGGGCAAAGAAGAGAAAAATTGTTATTACTTTTAAATTTTGGAGAGAGGTCTTATGCAAGGTGAATTAATCTGTCCCTACACTTATAGCCATAATGTAAAATTCCTAAACAGAAATTCACTTGAATTTATGATTGTTCATGCCTGCTCTATGGCTTAGAGAATTAAACTAATTTTAGAGGACACCTTCCATTTTATGAAGTATAGGAAAATAAAAAGTGGAAAACTTCACAGTTAAGCCAATTAAGTCTAAATTATCCAGATATTTACTATTTAAACACACACTATTAAAAGTATTGATGAGGAAATTGAGGTTTAGAGAGATTAAGTGACTGAGCTCTGGTCACTCTTTGAAATATTAAAGAAATTTAAAATGCCAAATACGTTTAAGTGCATGAGATGATAGTTTCTTTCCACTTCATTTTGTGCTTATTTTTATATGACATCACCACTCCAAAATTTAACACATTTTAAAATATTCTGAACCTATAAATTCATCTAAAAGGAAAATTTATTGGGCATATATAAACAAAGGAAGTAAAAAAATCTAATTTTGTCACAATTTTCTTTATGAAAGCAAGAAAACACATGGCTTCTACAACACAAAATTTGGGGTGAGAACTTCAAATTCACTCAACTCTTGCATCGATGGTGGTGGGTGTATATAAATGAACCAGTGCACTGATATGATTTCTATAGTAACGGTAGCAGCAGATTTTTCAGGTTTCCTCAATTTAGTTTAAATTCTAAATTCATTTAGAACCTATGAGTTTTCTGAATATAACTGAACACCTAAATTTAGTGATAACATTTAAGTTCCAGACAGATTCAAGACACAAAATTTTACCAGGTCAATATGGGGCTATTTAGATCAGTCTTTTATTCCAAAGAAGTAGATATATTTTCCTGAGAAAGTGACAATGAAACTTGAAAAGACAGATGAGTAGAAGTAATTGAGTTGGAATTTTAAAAAAGCATTTGATACAGTATCACATAAAAGAGTAATATGTAAATCTGGCAGATACATGGCCTTGATAAAATAGTGAATTTGGTAAAAAATTGCCTGGGATACAGAGGCCAGTCTCTGATGCTAAATAGCACTCCTAATGGAAATAGCAAAAATTCCATCACTAAGGTCACTTATAGTTGAGGTGGTCAAAGTACTAGAAAATATTTTCTGATAACAACCTGGGAAGAAATGGAGTAGATATTCTAGTAGGTTTTTCTTTTTTCTACTTAGAATTCCAAGTGGCTAAGAATCGAGTAAGAAGATGACAGGTTGAATGTTAAAGAGAAAAAGTTCTGAATATGAAGAGCCTGTTTATATGAGACAGTGTGAGAATGAGAGAAAAACATGGCTGTACCCTGTCTCATGAGGCAGGTAATGACACTGTTACTTGCTTTAAACTTAAGGAGGCAATTCAGTTAATGTTAATTCAGGAAATAAATCAGTAAATAAGTAGGCAAATGAATAAATAATAAAAGATTAAGCTCACAATTTATAATCTGTTTTATAACAAGAACTGTTTTTTATTGGTCTATAATATAGAAGCCCTAGGCCTGGAATTTGCACCTGGGTTTAGATATTCTGGAAGACCCACCAGGAGGACCAGAAAGGTGAGAAATACTATTATTACTCACAAGGCAGGGAAGCTTCTGCAGTGGCTGGTTGGCTGGTCGAAGCTGCAGGACTAAAGCTGCTGACCAAGAACAAGAAGAGTGTTTTATGTACACAAGCAGAGGGAAGGGTAATCTCATTGGGGGAGCAGTTGCCTTCTCAGACGGAGAAGAGCAAGATGTGCTGCCTGGTTACAGGAGCAGATAACGCCCACGGGAGCAGCAGGAAACGTCCTTGGGTGTAGGTGCTGCTGAAAGCTCTTCATATGGCCTTCCTTGGCTGCTGGCCAGGCAGCTATCAGTCTTCTGAGGATGTGGAGGGGCTATGTTCTGAGTTAACCCTACAAAGTCTTTGCATTTCTAGTCTCTAGCACATTGTCAGGCAGAGTAGACATTAACAATTCTCATTGAACTAATATTGATTAGTTCATTACTGATATAGAATTAGTAGGAACACTCTAGAAACTATAGAGGTATAAAACAATAGATAATGTGATAGGGGTAAGAATGCACATATGACAACAATGTCATTTGTACTACAGTGAGAGCCAAAAGTATAAATTAGAATGAGGTTCAAAGAGGATAAATAAACATCTGTCCAAGGAATTTAAAAAGTCTTCATGAAGGGCCATGTTTGTGATGGCCAGAATGTTAATAGCTGGGAATAGAGAAAATGTCTAAGAAAAAAACAGACAGATGAGGAGGCCACAGAAGTAGGTAGGATGAGAATGGACATTAGTAAGTGGTTGAATTTCATTGGCTTAAAGATATATTTATAGAAATTAGAAGAGACAAGCTGATAAAAGAAACTTTGGGGTATAGTGAATGAGAACATACAACAATGAAACTATTAATAACAAAGTGAAATGAGATGAGAAAACCACATTTATAAAGTGAAGAGAAACTCCAACGAGATAAGAACATTTATATCTTTCTCATTTTCCAATTTGATATAATGAAAAATTATAGGTACAAATAAATGTTGAAAGAATAATATAATGAAGGACCATATGCTCACCATCTAGAACTAATAACCATTAATATTTTGCCAGATGTATCCTACCTATCTCTGCCTGCCTGTTTATCTATCTATCTATCATCTATCTATCTATCTATCTATCTATCTATCTATCTATCTATCTATCTATCTATCATCTATCTATCTATCTACCTGTAAGTCAGATGCAAGGGTTGTGATAATTAACATCTCAATACTTTAGCAAGCACCTCATGAAAATAAGAACATGTATAACTGTAATATCATCATTATATCAAAAATTACAATAACTTACTGCTATTATCTAATAACAATCCTTACTAGTTTTTTTGTTTTGTTTTTATGAGATCTTTTTAGTCTCTTAATCTAAAATATATTCCTGCCAACATTTTTTCCCTCTAAACTGACTTTCTGAGAAGACGAGGGTAATTGTATTCTAGAATGTCCTGTCATACCAGATTTTCATGATTATTTCCTCAAAGTATCTGTCTCCTTATTTTTTTTTATACTCTTGTAATTATTGTAAAATAAAATTAGGCCTAAAGACTTTATTAAGTTAGATTGAACATTTTCAGCAAGAATTCATCAGAGTGACACTTTGTATTATTGCATCATATCACGAGACACATAACATCAGTTTTTATTCCTATTAGTGATTCTAAATTTGCTCACTTGGTTAAGATGGTGAGTGCTACATCTATCCATAAAGGTATATGTGTTTCTTTTCTGATGAGCTATTTATATATAGGATAATGCTTTGACACCAAGTGAATAGCCTATTCCCTAATGGTTTAGGTGACTATTGATGATCTTTGCTTGAATTGATTATTGCATCATAGATTTTTAAATAATAATTTAAAAAATCTATTCCTAATTCTACATTTATTAACTAAGGTACTCCTGTATTAGACAGGCTTGCAACTAAAAAAGAACAAAACAAAATAAAATTTGTTTTCCTGTTTAATTGCCAATTTCTAAAATATAGTAAAACATGAAAAAAGTTACCAATAATGATAAATACGTTTTCCCTCAAACCCTGCCTCCTCCTTTTTTCTTTTTTGAGTAACACTATAGTCTCATGATTTTTTTTATGTCTTTACATTGTTACAGTCGATATATTTATTATTCTCAATTTAAAAAAAAGGTAAATGGGATCCTCTTTAAGATGGTTCTTTTTAAAAAATACTCTCATTATTTTTGAGCCCTTCCTTGAGTTTTAGCATACGATTCTCAGGCTCACTCTGGACCTTTCCTGCCCTATCAGGGCCACCACGTATAAGGGCACCATGTATGAGGCCAGGATTCGAGCTGAGTCTTTTTTTTTCCCTCAGTCTTTCTACTCTCCTTCCACTGTGCTTATTTTAGTATATTTATTCTGCTCATCAAAAACTCCAATTAGTACATCTTGATTCTTCTCAATATATCTGAATATTTTTCACATTTAGACATTTCCCTTTGGACAGTTTCAATGAAGTGTATTGCAGTATAGAAATGGTACAGTCATAGTATAGAAAGAAAACATATGAGCATAAGCTAGACTTCACAGGCCTGCATGACACCATTAAGTAGGAAGCAGCTACATTTAAATGAGCAAACTGTATGAATTGAAAATTATAGAGAGTTTAATTGTTCTTCTTATGTTATATTTGCTCAAAAAGAGTGGCTTTACAGACATCCCTTAATTAAGAGAATGCATTCTCCTCTCCAAAAGTAGTTTTAGGCAATTGTTCAGAGACAGGCTGCTTTAATTTTTTTTTTTTTTTTTATGATTTTAGTTAAAGTGAAGACTCACTCTATGTTAATTACCTAATTATCTCATTTAATTCTCTCAAAATAATCCTGCACATCTCATTAAAGAGTTTTGTTAAATGAGTAATATAAATGTGGCTTAAAAATGTTAAACATCCTGACTAATGCACAGAGCTAATAAGAATGGGAAGCCAAGATTAAATCTTAGCCTCTTTCATTTTTTAAAAGCCTGTACTCTTTAGAAACAACAAAACTTCTTCCAAAAAGAGAACACAATTTTAGTTTTCAAAAATAGAACTAGGTTACTTAAACTGAGGACATGCAAGTTTCATTGTTCCTTTCTTCGTGGAATCGTAGCCAAAGTACTGAATTAGTTATAGAATACAAAGTCTGTCCAGAAAAAGAACAACTTGGCTGGTGAAGGCACAAACAAACCATATCATGGAAGGAAAAAAGACCTAGAGGTGTTTATCTAGAAGGGGAGGAGATTTAAGTCCTAAATTATCTCCAAATCTTTGGAAAATTGTAGTATTTAAGGGGGATTTGTTTTATCCTGTGAGTTAATTAAACAAAGAAAAGTTATGGAAATTATTTCAGTATAAGAGAGTATTTTTCTCTTCCAGAAATGCTCCAGACACATATTCTATTCATGGCTTTAACAAACTTGTTCTGTCCCAGACATACTATGGTTAATACTGCCTTCTCACAGTATCAAACGTAAACCGTGAGAGAAGCTTTCTCCCTGACCAAAGGGTAGTTAAAATGTTCTTTTCAGCAAAAAATGGCTTTCATTGAGGCAGTTGCCTCCAAAACACGTGCAAAAAAGTGACACTGTTTCTCGATAAAAGTCAAAGTGAACTCAGGGATGATTATATCCTCTCATGACTTTGTTTTAATGTTTATTTCTGTATTAAAAGAAATGCTGTTCTTTTCTTGAACCCTTAAAGAAGACTGTGCAAGTCTAAACTTCAGTGACGTTTCCACTTAAAAATCCCCTGTAAGGGCAAATTTCTTATTAACGTAGAAAAACCATGATGAACACAAATAGAGATTACTGCAAATGACTTAAGCAACGTATTAACTCTGAAGTGATACTGAACCTCCTTATTTTGCCTGTTGATCTCAGACCCTCTTAGCCAAATTTGGGTTTTGCCACTCGACTTCCTGACTTCTTGACCACACCCATGTTGATCCCCAGTTTTCTCTGCTGACACCAAACCTCTGATGTCCCAGGCCAATACCTCAACACAGCTCTATTTCTTAGTCTAACTCTGTCAACTGTAGGACTTCCTTTATGAGCGAAGAGACTTCAGACTTGTGCATGAAATTAGATTAAGCGAATGAAACAAAATATTCTATTCCAATCGTTCTCAAATGTTAATGTGCATAAAAATCACGTGAGTGGAGAGAGAATGTACGAAAGCAGATTCCATGAACCCAACCTCCCCAAAATGGACTCAGTACATATAAGAAAGAGCACAGAAATCTGCATTTTTATCAAGCACTCCAGGTGATTTGGATGCAGGTGGCCCACACCAATTGCCGTATCATTAAAATTGGTAATATTATAATAACATCACTGCTTATCTCAAGGGTTTTTGTGAAGCTAATAAGAGATAATATTTGGGTGGATGACTATGATGTTATTATGATGACTATTATTAGAAATGCTGTTTACATGCTTTGTCCCATGCACATTGCTTATTTACTTTTTATTAGTCTAGGTTTCCCTCCACAGCTGGATGATGTCAAGAGATGTACATGATTGTGGAGATTCTGTACACCAAACTTCTTCAGTCATTAATTCATCCATCTACTTATTTGTTTATTCAGTTACTATTCTTGAGGCAGGCACAGCATTTACAGAGAAGCTACAGAAAAGATTCACCAGCTTCCAGGTGAAGTTGAGAGGATTTACAAAAGCAAACCTTTGATCTGGATCTTGAGTGTGAAGTGGAATTTTGGCAAATGATTAAATATTAGGCATAAGAATGGTTTGAACAAAAGGCATTTTAATAAAGATATTTTATTATGTCATGCTGCTAGATGGATTCGGAATTTGTGCAAGAAGCAGCAGAGGATCATTAGAAGCCTCTTTAATTGTGCACTTGAATGCGTATGTACACGTACACACACGCATTCTATGATGATTATGTTAGCCATGTGAAGAACTGAGTGGAATGTGGAGGTGAAGAGACAAATTAGAAGTGTATCGTAACAGTCTAGGTGAAAAGTGCAGGAACCGAAACTACAGCTCTGAGAGTGAAAAGAAATAAGATTCAAGAAACAAATTAAAATGAACATATTTTGTAAATGATAGTGCTAAATAGGGATTAGAATCCAGAGCTTCCTAGTGTCTAGTATACTTCATCGTGGCAACTGAGCCAAACACTAGGAAGATTAGATTAGCTGGGGAAGTTGGTAGCTAGTGAAAGTGAAAATAAGTGGCAGTTAGATTCTTGAGAGAAAGTACCATTTATCAAATTAGGGTAGTGCTGGGTCTATAGCTGAGATGGATTAGAGTCTGAGGTTTAAGCCCAGAAAAATCAATTTACCAAAGAAAACTTGAAAACAAAGAACCATGTACCTTGCATCTTTTGCCCCTAAATTGTATGCAACATTGCTGTATTTCTTCTGCTTACTTTTTCTATGCAGATTGGCATAAATCATTAGATTTAAAATAATGCTCTTTCACAGCTCCCTGTAGCAAGGAGTTTTAAAAAGTTTTTAAGATGGATAGAAACTGAACGAAACAAAATGAAGAAGAACTCAGTTGTTAAGGGCATCAAATTATTTTTTTAATTCCCCTCTTGTTGTTAACACTTGTTTTTGAAGTGTTAACTTGATTTAAATCATTTACATTCTGGACTTGGCCTATTGGTGAATATGTTCTTGTTTGTCCAGGGAAATGAGACTATTGGTTTTAAGATAACCATCTACAAGTCCCTACAGGTGTAAATACCGGAGGGAAATACTGAATTACTTGTGATACAGAAAGGTATAATTAACTCTAGGTAATGTGAGGATACTGAAAAAGGGTAAATTGAAAGGAATGACAGGGAACTGCTCCCTAAGGTTGAGACATATTAGAGCTCTGATTCAGAAACTTCCCAATGTGTAGTGAGAGCTCTGGCATTTTAGCTAGTTTATTCGCACTGGATAGAGTCTAAAAATATTTGTCAGAGAAAAATGATGCCCTGAAAAAGAAGGGGTCAAAAAAAAAAAGTTAAAATCCAATCATATTGTGATCCTCGGACTCATGAAAATTTTTTTCATTACTCTTCAGAAAGGGAGACAAGATTGAAGTGACCAAGGCTACACATATCATTACAATAGAGGGTCCAACAAATGGCCAGAAAATTGAATGGAGTAAAGCAATGTGTGTTGCCAAAGCCGGTGAAGGAATTTTGAAATTTGCGACTTTTCTCTACATCTCATTTTTTTGGAATATTTACCTTCAACTCTTCCTCTATCTTTTACACACACACACACACACACACACACACACACACACACCCCTCCCCACCCTTCCATACATATTTCTTTCTCTGAAACAGCACTGAAAGTTATTGTAAGCATAAGGAGGGGGGAAAATGGTGAAGCTATTTGCAAACAATGCATGGCAGTATAGAGAAGCTTGTTAATAATCAAGGGCAATTAACTATTTCGCAATAAAACCACACATGCCAATAGGTTAGTAATTGCACTTTTTTTTTTACCCTGTGGAAATCCAATTAGATGAATTTGCCAGCACTTGGCATTGCAATCTCGGTATCTATGGTAACTCCTGAGAAGGATAGAAAAGGACAGCCTTTCCATTGTTCTGTCCTCTATTTAAGGAGTTGTTGGAATGCGTATGTTTTAAGCTATAGGAACTATGTAAGTCACAGAATGTTTTTCTTAGCGTCAAATCATGTCCCTTAGGAATGAAGTGTCATGTTAAAAGCAAGCACTGCTGGAATTAGTGGTACCGAAGAGAGAGGTACTACAATGTACCTTGCCCTTGGACATGACCAGCCACAGCTGCAAAGATGCCACGATGCCCTGCTTTCTGACATACAGATGAATGAAACAAAGAGAAGGAGGGTGGGGGGTCAAACATCTCTCTCCAAACATTCAATGAATAGGCATAATTTCCACAGTGCTCTCAGTTGGATAATTTCCCTGTATTATAAAAGCTGATAGAAAGGGCTTCCATAAATCCAGTCACTTCTTTTCATTGTTATAAATAACAGTGTTATAAATAAAGTGAAACATGTTTCTGATGTCTTTGACGGTTCACTCTGATCAGTTTCCATTTGTACCAGGGTAGCAGCATCTGTTCTAAGGTGAAAGCAAGAGAGAACTTTGGAGATCTGATTTGGATTATGATGTTACTATTGCGTAAAAGGAGGACAGTTGGTTGTGTATAAGTTGTGGGCCCCAAAGAGGAGAAACACTGGCCCTAGTCATTGAAAAAGTTCTTTCTGCTTTTCACCCTACTTCTCCACTCCATAGAGGTCCTTATAAAACCAAAATGACATCCTCTTG
>NW_006442107.1:8411471-8428688 GCF_000325575.1 Pteropus alecto
GGAACATGCTGTTTGATATCTGATTAGAATTTCTGGTTCAATTGCAATTTAATTCTCTAACAATTATTTGGAATTCAATTTCAGACTGAACTGCATCATTTAATTTTCCATGTGCAAATTACTTTGAACTCCCCAGAGATAATACTAAGTAAGCAGAGGACATCATTACAGTGTCCCTAGCTACAGGTACTAATGATCAACTTCAAGCATGGAGGTATTTATTTTCTACCTGATGCCTGATGTCAGCAGTTCTCCAATGGTTTGATTAATGTCAGAAGTTCCATTCAATGATGTAGGAGAGAGGAGAGCATATGTTCTTATCTCCTACCTAGATTGAAATATTCTTGATGGAAAGGACCATTTCTCATGTACTTATAATTTTTCAATGCCTACTATTAATAGCTATCATTTATTGAATTTTCACTCTGTCTTAGAGACTTTAAAAACATTGCTAATCCCCATACCAATCCTGCAAAGATGATAATAGCCATCTATCTTGCCCTCTTTTTTATTACAGATAAGGATACTAATGAACAAAACAGTTAAGTAATTTATTCAAAATCTCACAGCTAATATGTGGTAAAGCAGATTGGAAATTATTAGAGTCTGTAAGAGTATAAGTCTTTCAATTATTCCATTACATCACATGCGCAGTATCTCATGCCACATAGTACAATTTTAATATTTCTGACTGTACAGCATATTGTATTAGAGCTAGGGCTTATGGGTGATGAAAGGGCTCTAAAAGGAAGTAGAAGGCATGGTCAATTCCATAAAGAATTTTTCAATAATAATAATAATAATAATACATTACATTCTTCAACATTCTCCAATATAATAATTTCTTTTCCTACTATGTGTTAATAAATATTATTATCTACATTTTTACACAAACCAGTGGTGACACGGAAAAAAAAAAAAAAAGGCCAGCTAAGAAAAAGAGACTTTAGAGATTGTCAGGCCCGAGTATATCATTTAATAATTAATAATAATGGGGAACATTTTTTAATTGTTTACATTGTGCCCTCTACTGTGTTAAGCATGACAAAGTTTAGTTACATCTATTCTCACCTCATCCCTGTGTGTGGGGCTACAGGAGGTTAGAGAGATTAAGCTTCTATAAGATTTCTAAAGAGCTAGAGGAAGAGTAAGTATGGGGGTTTTCCTAGAGTCTGGGATTCAGGCCTTCTAATCTTGTTTGTGTTCTTTCCTGGATGCCTAGTTACTATCCAAAATATGGGCCTTTCCCAAGGCCAGGCCTCATGGTTTAGAATATTAAAGAAAAAACCAAAAAGCTCACCTGTAACCTCAGCTGCATTCCCACAACATTTGAGTCCCATGCAAAGTTTTCCCATATGGACCAAGTAGCCAAAGAATGATCTCAAATCTTACCTCTAAACCTTTTGGGTATTAGGGATGATGTGCTTGGGGACATACGGGGACTTTGCTACCTTCTACATGGTTTGCAATGATGGAAATGTGTTATGGTGGTCTACAGCATAGAAGTCGTGCTTCCTCAGAGATATTTTTCCCAGACCCAAACCAGCAAACCATGAAAACGTGATTTCAAAACAATGACATTTCCTTCATAAAATTATTCTGTCACTCCATCTCATCACAATCTGATCTCTTTCATGTAATGTAAACGTCTGCTATAGTTTCTATGATTTTTTTTCTCCTGTTGGGAATCTACCCATTCTTCCACCTCAGCCCATGTCATTGGGGCAGGGCTACCTTCATGCCCAGTACCATTTGAATCATGTGTGCTCAATTAGCACACACCAACTTCCATGGCCTCTGACGAAGTTCATGGACACTCATGTGATCAAAGCTTGACCAATGAAAACCTTTACTGGGGAGAATGGAAAGAGGATCGATGTCTCCTCTGAGAATGCAAAGGAGAAGTAAGATGAGAGTTGCCGATGGCCATCTTCTCTACTATATATGAAAAGAAATAGTAAAGTTGGCCTGAGAAACCAAAAGAGATAGAGAAGAAGAATCCTGACCACTTGCTTGCACCCCTACATCATATTATACTTTCAAACCACTTCCACATTGGAATTTTCAGTGATTTGAGTTAATATATTCCCTTTGATCTCTTTGCCTAGTTTAAGTTGAGTTTCTTATACTTTAATCTACAAGACTTTCATCTAACCCACATGGACTATAAATCCTTCTTTGATCTTTATGCTGACTACTTATCAGTCTTGCCTGAGGTCAATCTTCTATTTGCTTATTATGTTCTTACCACACTGACCTTCCATTTTCTATATGTTGAGATCTTTCCCAACCTCACACAGGTAGTGTATTGGCCTGGAATTCTCTCTCCCTGATACTTTATCAGGTTGGCCCTTCTTAATATTTAGTTCTCAGCTTAAATTTTACCTACTCAGTCTGATGCCCCCTGACCACTCTCTCTAAATAGATCCTTCCTACATACCGACAATTTAAGGTTTCTATCAGTTACTTTGGGGCACTTTCCTAATTTTAGTTACCTATGTATTATTTGTGACAACAAGCCATTTACTGCAAGTAAGGGATGGTTATAAGATATTCAAGAAAGAGAGACGATATTCACATAACTTTTATTATAATATAGTATTATAATTATTCTGTTTTATTATTAGTTATTGTTGTTAACCTCTTACTATGCCTAATTTTAAATTAAACTTTATCATAAGTATGTATGTAATATAGGATTCAGTACTATCCATGGTTTCAGGCATTCATTGAGGGTCTTGGAACGTATCCTCCACAAATAAAGGAGAACTACTGTATAGATAAAGATCTGGTCAACTGTGATTGTTCACCATACTATTTATATTATGTGCCACTATCATTGGCCTCTCTTCCAATAAGAGACATAATTGCCAGTGTGCAAATTTAAGACACATTAACATGAAAAACAAAACAAGAAAATAAAACTAGTCATGATTAGAGAGTAAGAGGGAGTTGTCAGCAACCACAATATTAAAATAATCGTCTTTCAATCAGAAAGAATAAATTTTACTTCGAGAACCTATTATTCAGTAGTCACTGTTTAGAATAAAAATTCTATTGGGGCAGAAGAAAAAATTAAGCAATAAATAGACTGTAAGAAATGCAGTAGCCTGTCATGATGCTGAATAATTTGGGGGAAATTTCCAAATGAAGAATAATTTGGGGGAAATTTCCCAAGGTTTATAAAAACCATTGCTTCTGATTGACTCCTTTTATTTTTATAGTATAATATTGAAGGATAAGTTATTTATTGGATATAAGAAGCAAAAAGACTAATGACCAGTTTCCGGGTACCCTTGTTAAAAAAATTAAAAAGTAAACAACTCATCCAACTATTCATGTTGCAACAGGGATCATGGGCCTTCCTGGGAAAGTAATATCCATTGACTTCTGTGTAAACTTGGGATTTCACTTATTTCTGGAGCTTTATATCAGAAGAGAAAAGGCATTCATCGTTGCCACTTCTCCATACAGCATTTTTAAAACTATGTCTTCAAAGATCAGAATGCATGTGAGTTAGTTGAGTAAAGAACTTATGTTTTGGGATAGCATGAATGGATCTTGAGAATATCATGCTAAGTAAAATAAATTTGATGGAAAAAGTCAAGAACCATATGATTTCACTCATATTTGGGATATAAAACTGAAAGCAACAAACAAAACATACAAAAACACATAGACACAGATAACAGTATGGTGGTTACCAGAGGGAAAGGGGTTGGAGAGAGGAAGAAAAGGGTAAAGAGGGTCAAATATAGGGTGACGGAAGAAGATTTGACAATTCTATAATACATCATCTGTCTATTGTATTGTGGGGTCAAATATAGGGTGACGGAAGAAGATTTGACTTTGGTTGGTCAACACACAATACAATAGACAGATGATGTATTATAGAATTGTACACTCAACACACAATACAATAGACAGATGATATATTATAGAATTGTACACTTAAAATCTACATAATTTTATTAATTAATGTCACTCTAGTAAATGCAATAAAATTTAAAAAAGAAATAATGTTATGAAAAAAAATTATGTACCCAAAAGAGACTAATTGGATTGAAAAAGAGATGACAATTTAACCCATATTCGATGATAATTTTGCTCAAACAAACTTACTCTGCTCAGGGCTCACCTGAAGAAACATTGTCTATATTTCCCTGGACAATCTGTGTTTCAGTATATTCTTGATACTTCCCACTATCATTTATCATCTCACTCTTCTCCTGTGATACCGTTTTAATTCTCTTCAAGAAATATAAAATGGAATTTTAGAGCTTAAATAATATTACTACTGTTGTTATTGCTTTTTTCCACTTATCACAAATCATAAAACAATAGAATTGTATACTTGAAAAATAAATCTTATGTATGTGATCAGCTGATAATGTCTTCATTACTTCTCCTTGGAAAGAAAATAGGAAGAGTCAAGTAGAAAATATTTTCATAGGAAATCAGAGAATCCAAAATAGACTTTAATTGATAGAAGAGTCAGTGTACACATCTAAGAAATGTATTTTAATGAAGGAGATTGAAGAGAAGAGTCTAAACATCCTAAGAAGGAACGTTCTGGGAACTAACATTTGGGAAGACACTTCTATACCAAATATTTTATATACATTCTCAATTCACAAAACCTTTAGGAAATAGACATTTTAAATTATATTTTAAGATGAGAAAGCTGGAGTTCCTAGAGACAAAATGACTTTCAAAATCACATAACTGCTTATCAGGGATCTAGATTGGATTCCAGCCCCATCCATCCTACTCCAGAGCCTGTGTCATTACCCCAACCCATCCTTTTTCTGTTATATTTCATTTGTAATTGCTCGTACCTCAGACTACTTTTACTAGTAATTATGGATTTTATTATATAAGAAGCACAGATTAGCTAAGATATTAAAACTCTTTGATTTCACCGGATACATGTGTACTTAAAATATTTTTAAACTTCTGTGAGATGGTGAAAAATGATCAAGGAGGTCTAATTTTTGCAGTGAAGTTATCAGAACATGTCTGTCTCTGCTTGTTCTATTTAGAGGCTGGGCTCCTGGCACGGAAACCATTCCGTCTGCAGGTGTTCTGCTCTTTTTGAATGCTGCTCTGCTGCAGAGCTCCAGATAAAGAACTAAAGGGATAGAATAAGGTGTGGCGGGGAAAATTTCATGAAATTTTAGTGCAACTACAGGTCCAGACAATTCTAAATCAAGCCTCAAAAATGTAAGCTTTTTCTCCTGTGTCTGCACCCTGCTAGAAAAAGGAGTACTGGCTCTAGCAAGTTAAAATCTAAGGCAAAAGGGGGTTGTGGGAAGCTTGGATCTATAGCTGACTGGGTCAGAAGTTTGGGTCAGAAGCACAAGTGATAATAATTGGCATCTGATGTGGGGACACCAGGTAGTGTGAAAAAAATTGCTTGATATGGGGGGAAAAACCCACATATCAAGCAATTGAGCACAGAATTGTAACTCATGATAGGTTTATCGTCATCTATCAAATCATTTATATTAATTGTGGTTAGGAGAGATTTTTTATAATTATCTCTCTGTATGTATTTTTCACTTATTTCTTTTGAAGAGTTCTTATAAGTTTATTTTTTAAGATTTTCTTTTCTTTTTAGAGAGAAGTTTCAGGTTCACAGGAATATTTAGCAGTAAGTACAAAGTTCCCATGTACCTCCTATCACTCCAGATGCACATCCTCCCCTCATAGCAACATTTTGTACCAGAATGGTTCATTTGTTACAATCAATAAACCTACATTGAGACAGCATTATCACTCAAATCTACAGTTTACATTTGGCTTTAATCTTGATATTGTACATTTTATGGGTTTTGAGAAATGTATAATGACATGTATTTATTGTTATAGTATCATACACAGTAGTTTCACTGTCCTAAAAATCCCTGTGCTCCAGCTACTCATTCTTCCCTCTACCCTACCTCCCGACAACCACTGATCTTTTTATTGTCTCCATAGTTTCTTCTTTTTCAGAATGTCATATGATTGGAATCATACAACATGTAGTCTTTTCAGATTGGCTTATTTCATTTAGTATTATGCATATAAGATTTCTTCATGTCTTTTTTTATGGCCTGATAGTTTATTTCTTTTCAGCACCGAATAAAATCCCATTGTCTGGATGTAAAACAGTGTATTTATATATTCACTTATCAAAAGACATCTTGGTTGCTTCCAAATTTGGGCAATTATAAACAAAGCTGCTATAAACATTCACAGGCAGGTTTTTGTGTGGACATGTTCTTAACTCATTGGGGAAATACCAAGGTATATGATTGCAACATATATTTTCTTTAATTTATTAGGGTGACATTAGTTAATAAAATTATATAGGTTTCAAATGTGCAATTCAATAATACATCATCTGTATATTGCATTGTGTGTTCACCACCCAAAGTCAAATCCCCTTACTTCACCCTATATTTGACCCCTTTTTCCCTTGTCTACCTCACCCCTGCCCCCTCTTCCCTCTACTAACCACTAAACTTTTGTCTATGTCTATGAGTTTTTATTTGTTTGTCTTTTTCATCTGTTGTTTTCAGTTTTATAGCCCATATATGAGTAAAATCATATGATTCTCAGCTTTTTCTGTCTGGTTTATTTAGTTTAGTATGATGATCTCATAATCCAACCATGTTGTTGCAAATGACAGTATTTCAGCTCTTATGGCTGAATAATATTCCATTGTATATATGTACCACACCTTCTTTATCCAATTATCTATTGAAGGACACTTTGGTTGTTTCTGTGTCTTGGTCACCATGAATAATGCTGCAATGAACATCTGGGTGCATATGTCTTTCAGGATAAATGTTTTCAAATTTTGGAGGTAGACATCCAGAAGAAGGATTGCTGAATCATATGATAATTCTATTCTTAAACTTTTGAGGAAGCTCCATACTGTTTTCCATAGTGGCTGTACCAATTTACATTCCCACCAGTGGTGTATGAGGGTTCTTTTTTCACTACAACTTCTCCAACACTTGTTATTACTTATTCTGTTGATCGTAGCCATCCTTACTGGTATGAGCTGATATCTCATTGTGGTTTTGATTTACATTTCTTTAACAACTAGTGAAGTTGAACATCATTTCATTTGTCCATCGGCTCTTTGTATATTGTCTTGGGAGAAGTGTCTGTTTAGTTTCTCTGCCCATTTTTTTTATTGGATTGTTTATTTTTTTTGTTGTTGAGTTGTATAGGTTCTTTATATATTTTAGGTATTAGCCCCTTGTCAAAAGGATTGTTTGCAAATATCTTCTCCTATTCAGTTGGTTGGCCCTTTGAATTTAAGAGTATGTTTAGTTTTGTAAGAAATTGCCAAATTGTCTTTCGAAGTGGCCATACCATTTTGCATTCCCATAGCAATGAATGAAAAATCTTGTTCATATCCTTGGCAGCATTTGGTGTTGCCATTGTTTTGGATCTTGTTCATTTTAATCTCATTGTTGTTTTAACTTGAAATTCCTTAATGACATATGATCTTGGGCATTTTTCAAATGCTCATTTATATGTATATCTTCTTTAGTAAAGTGTCTGTTCAGATTTCTTATTTTTTAACAAGGTTGTCTGTTTTCTTATTCTTGAGTTTAAAGAGTCTTTTGTATATTTTTGGTAACAAACCTTCATCAGATATGTGTTTTGCAAACATTTTCACTCAGTTTATGCCTTGTCTTCTCATTCTCTTGACTGCCTTTTGCAGAGCAGATGACTTTAATTTCAATGAAGTTCAATTTATCAATTATTTATTTCATGAATCATGCCTTCAGTGTTGTATCTAAAAAGTCATTGTCAAAACCAATCATCTTGATTTCATCCTATGTTATTTGCTAGAAATTGTACTGTGTTTTACATTTAGGTCTATGATTCATTTTGAGTTAATATTTATGGGTGTAAGGTTTACGCTTAGGTTCATTTTTTTACATGTAGATGTCCCATTGTTCCCAGCATCATTTGTTGAAAATATTATCTTATCTCCATTGTATTATTTTTCTGCATTTATTAAAGGTCAGCTAGCCTTATTTGTATGGGTTTATTTCTGACCACTCTATTTTGTTACATTGATCCATTTATTTATTATTTTGGTTAGTTTAGGTTTTAAACATTACTGCTGATTTCTATTACAAGGAAAAAGTGCTTCAATAATTTGAAAAGGGAGAGTGGGTTGATTCCAAGTCTTCTCAAACCTACCATCTTTTGAAAGCCATACAAATTTTCTACTCTTGGCAATGTCCTTCACATGGTATATAGATACTAGCACACAGGACAAGGTAATCCAATCTATCTTACCCAGTCTTCTAGTGAATAAATATGTCAACTCTCTTGGAAAAAAAAAATAAGTTCTTAAATCTGGAATTGACTCAGAAAAGAGTAATCTTTTACTTAAATATTACAATAAATAGAAAGTGAAGGATGAAGTGAGATTGTCTAAAATGCTAATTTGCCAATTTTCTCGAGCGTTAGGACATTTTTAAAATCATCCAAATGAAATGCAACCATTTTAACTTTTCCTTTCAAATCTATCTATAATTTAATCACTAGGTGTGCTCAGAAATTTCTAATACATTCTCCCACATTCAACACAATTTAGATTGTTTGCAGTATTTAATTATTGCTATTTTGTGAAAGAAATTCACTTTAACATATGAGATGAACTATTTTAAATATTAAAATTTATTAGATTTTTTTATTGAATTACTATTAAAAAAGATTTTCACTTTTTAAAAACTTTTTTTTTCTATAAAGAAACAGAGGGGAAAATATTCTCCCTACAAGGTGCTTTTTGACATAGTTACTTAATTTATTAATTTGAATAACTTAGATAGTGTTTTCTTCATTGTGAATCCAATACTAAGTATGACACCAGGTGCAAAACATCTAATAATTACACTTTGGGTAAATGAGGCTGAATTGCTATGATTATGAGGAGATTCTTCTGCTGTTCCACTCTAAGGACACTCAAGTAACTGGAGAAGTAGATTCTTCAAACTCTTAGATGTAATACTTTTTGAATAATTGCCTGAAATACTGAAAGATATTGCTAACAGAAGAAATTTATAAATCTTTAAAGTAACTTACTCTTCAATATTGCTTTTTGATACATACTTCAAGAAATTGCAATGTATATTTTTACCTATATTTAGGTAAGTTGATTATATATGTTTGTGAATAGTATATCAATGTAGAAATCTTTTAATGTTTTTTATAAACCCTTTAGGGCCTGATAAACATAGGAAACAAAAATTACATTGCAAACAAAGGAACTAATATATTTATGGAAGGTTAGAATTGGGCAAGAACTTAGAAATCAATCAGTATTAACTGGGGACCAGAGAAGAAAAATCAAAGTTACAGACAATAGGCAATGCAAGAATGCAAATCCTGAGAGATGGGAAATTCAAGAGACAAGTCCCCAAATTGTCCCAGTTCTTCTCTTGGAACTAATTGACTATAGCATAATGATCTGTAATCCAAACAGAACCTAGCAGTCTTGCTGAGATTAGGTGACACAGATATGTGTGAGGGAAAGCTGAAACATTTGGTATAAGTAATGTACCAGAGAGTGGGGAATTAAACAAGGTAATCTCCAGAAACTTGTTTGGGTCTCCTGTGAGTCTTTAGATAAGGGTTGGGGAGCACATGTACAGAATGAGACTATTTGAAGGTTACCGAAGAATAGCTGCTATGACATTGAGAACAGAACAGAGATATTGGAAGTCTAGTGATCCTGAAGGGCGGTGGGGGTAGTACTATGTTTTCAAACAGAGTGGTACCTAGTACCTCATTAATACAAGGTAACCACACAGTAGTTATACTGCCTACTGCAAAAATCAGAGAAAGATAAAAGAATCCAAAATCTTTACAACATATTATCTATATTGTTTAGTATGCAATTAAAACAATAGATATGCAAAAGGTATGAAAATCTTACCTATTGTTCAGAAAAAAGGCAGCACTATAAATTGACCTTGAAGTAACCAAGATTCTAGATTTATTAAACACTTTAAAGTAACTATTATAAAATATGTTCACATCACTATATTTTAATGAGGAAACAGGAAACAACTGAGGAATTAAAATTATAAGAAAGAACAAAATGGATGTTTAAGAACTGGAAATTTCTCTAACTAAAACAACAATAATAACAAATATGCATGTACATAATAAAAAAATTTAAGATGTACTATAACATAAAGATACCGAAAATTTAAAAAATTATATTCATATAGGAATACACATATAAGTCAATGGAACAAAATAATAGTCCAGAAATTGATTCATATCTAAATATTCAATTGTTTTTTAACCATCACACTATGGTAATTCAATAAAAAGTAATATATCATTTTTTTAAAAATGTAATTGGTATAAATGAATGTCCATATTTAAAATATAAATATTGACCCTTACCACACACCTTAAACTAAAATTAACTCAAAATGAATAATAGACTTAAATACATATGTTTTAATATAAAAATACTGAAAGAAAACATAGCAAAGAAATAGATAAATTAAAACTTATCAAAATAAAAATTTTCTCTTTAAAAAGACATTATGAAAATAGTCACAGAATGGGAGAAAATATTCACAATATATATATATATGTGAAAATATTTGCATTCAGAATATATAGAAACATTTAGAACTCAATAATAAGAAAACAAGTAACCAATTTTTAAAAAGGCTAAAGTTTTGGAGAAATTCTTAAAAAGAAGAGACCTGTGGAAGTCATGACAAGGTGCTCGATATCATTATTCATCTGGTAATTTCAAATTAAAATACAGTGAGATACCAATGGACTCCATTAGAGTGGTAAACATTAAAAGCTTGACAATAAATAATGTTGATGAGAGTATGGAGCAACTAGAACTCACATATTTATATTTGTAAAATTAACCAATTTAGAAAAGAGCTTGCAGTTCTTTAGAGAATTGGACATGTGTTTATCACACAAGTCAACGATTTTTTCTCCTAGATATTTACTCCCAAATGAAAATATTTGTCCACCAAAAAGACTTGTTTGTGAATTTTCATAATAAATTTGGAAACTAATTCAAAATTGTGTTCAAAATTGAAAAAAATAAATCTATTTTCAAGATGAGACCAATTTATTGAAAAATAATTATAGATTTCAAGTGGATTAAAAATGTTACCATTTATAATATTGTAACTTGTAAAGTCAGGATTTTCAACCTAAATTATAGAAGTTGACACTGAGCTAGATATTTCATGTATAAGCCTTTAGATTTGAAATTTTTGTGGCCATATAATAGACTCATTTTTTTCTATTGGTTATTTTCATAATAAATAAACAATTATTAAACTCACAAAATGTGTGTATGCTAATCAAATACCTATCTTCTTATGTATTGCATTACTGCCTAAGATTTTACTTGCATAAATTGTTTTTCTAATGAAAATGGTCACAGTGGATAGTTTTCTAACTCTAAGATTCAATGATTCTATGATCATTTTCTAATAATTATAAGCCAGAGTTGGTAATGTTCATCAATCTACTTAATACCTGACACATTAAGTATACCTCTTCAGCAGAATCGAAATCAGAAAATTATTACCTTTTTCGAGACTAGAAGACTAATATAAATGATGCACAAATTACTTCATGCTGCAATAACTCACTCAGGTAAGAAAATGGAAATAAAGATCATTTGACAGGTTTTTAAAAAGCAGTTTTCAGGGGCAATACCCTGTTTATGTTCATTTGTGAGGTTTCTAGTGATAATAGCTTCATTTAAAAAACTACCAATTGTTTAACAAGGAAACCATCACTGAAATGCAGACAGCTTAAAGTTAAAATAACTCCTTGCAGCTATTCTTGAAGTGTTATGTTCACTTTACACAGCTTTTATTGGGATCTAATTTCAAAGAAACTTAAACATCATTTTAAAAAATCCCAATTTATAGACTCAAAGCATTCATCTCAACTTATAAAGTGCTTTTTGTTGGACAACAAAACCATTTTATCTTGAGATGTGATTTTCCGTGGTAAATTACTGACCCAAAAATGTTTCTGTTATCTCAAAAATTATCTTATGATCTGTCATTTCAACCATATTGTATTTCACAAACTCCTATGTGCCATGCACAGTGCTTGGTTTGTAAACATAATTGCATTATGTCTCTACCATTAAAGAACCCCCTGTTTATTTGTTATTTTGGCTTTAATTTTTTCTGTTTCTGTGACTGCCTCTTTCCTTTATAAACACACACAAAACATGCATATACATGTATGTGCACACATACACACATACTCAGACTCTTGCATACAAAATTGCACCACTCTAGAGATTTACTGCTAGTGTTTGTTGAGGTTCTTTCTTACATCATTAATTTTCAGCATTATAATAGTGTGCTCAAGTAGAGAGGGTGTTTAATGCCCCTTAGGAGAATCATGGTTTCCTGTTACACAGCACATAAGTTTATCATTCTGTTCCTCATCCAAGTGATTGGTTGCCTGTAGGAGGATAAATGACTCATATAGTTTTTAATGGACTACTAGCAGGACCTTCTTGGAAGACATCAGTGAGTTGTTGGCAAGGGCTAGAAGCTGGGGAGCCTTCAATTAATCTTGTCTTCTTATAATCAGCTAGACGTCTCTAAAATGAGTAAATATTATTATGATGGATTTTCAGAAAGTATAATGTCTTCTCTTTTTTTTAAAGTCACCTTCTGTTCATATGACGTGGCCCATATTTACTTTGCATAACTTCTCTGTCTATTTATAATGATTATCCTAATTATGGAAACTAATGGGAAGGGATGGGAAATATGTTGAATATTACTACCTGGGATAGTGAATTACAATAATACATTCAAATGTACATGTTGCTCTCATTTATTTCCTGTCTATTTTGTTGTTAGCAGTTATTTGGAAGCAGAAAACAAAAAGATGCAACAGTGAGAGCAACACGAAACATTTAAAAATTATTAAAAAAAAAAAAATAGCATCCAAAAGTTTTACCAGAGATTTGAGTTAAACGCACAGTGAAATTCTAGCCTGAGGTGATGACTGAATTTTAATGATATCATTTGGCTTCCAACTTATGTCCCAGGCAGTTAAGTTTAGAAAAATGTAAACTATCTTGGGAACTGAAGATGATATAGCTTGACTACACCTGTCTCCTAACTTAATTCTGAAGTATTTGTCAGTTTTACCTGCATGTGGTATCTCTTTTTATTATCATCTCATAGTAGTTAAATTATCTAGTTTCATGAAATTTTGCTCAAATTAGATTTTTCTTTAGGTGAGCATCCCAGTGAATTAGTGTACTTTGAAATGCATAAATAAGCACCACTGAAGGTTAGATCTCTAGTGTAATAAAATTAAAATTAGCCCGAATGCAAAAACAAAATCATCAAAACTTTTTATGCTTTATTATCAGAGAATGAGGATATTCTTAACAGACATGGAAATGTTAAAATAATTTAGATTGTCTTTAAAGTAAGACTATAATTTGTGTTATAATAGCAGTATAATTTATTTAGACTCCCACTTTGTGTCGGGTCCAATACAAATATATCTCAGCTTGATTATTATGTATGTGCCATATATCAGTTTTAAGTGTAGAAGATATAACAATGAACAACACAGTCCACCAATGAACATTCTGGATATTATTGTTTCCATTGTAAATAATGCTGCAGTGAAGCTTAAGTGCTATTGGCAGACAACACTATTAATGAATTAATCAAAAACTAAGCCCTAAAATTTCTTTGAGATAAATGCTATAAAGAACAGTATATAGTTGTATGAAAGCATTTAACAGGTAGACCTAATTTATAACGAGGAAAGTAGTATTTTATTTGGGATGTAGAAGATAACTTTGTAATGTTGGAGAAAATTGGAGATAAAAAAAAATAACTCCATTGGAATGTAAATCAGATAAAAAAATGTCTGTCCCTTGAAAAACATTGTATCTTCAAGGAACCGAAGTGTATCCTGGGCTGACTTGTAAACCACGTGAGGGATAGTTTTTTTCCTAAGAGCAGTTATCTTCTACTGAAATATTTTAAGATGGGAGTGATATGTTAACAATTAGGAGAAATCAAAGATTTGCTTATTGGTAGGCTTGAGGCCCACCTGATAGTGGTTTCTTTCTATATTTCCATATTCTCACCCCCTATGGAAAAGGAAAGACTTTACTTGCTTCTGCAGGTATTGGTCCAAATTTGGGGTACATTGAATATTTGTGGGAAGTTTCAGCTTCAACACCTGGGTGAGGCTAAGCTAGTGCAGGGTTGCTTCCAAAAGATGAGTTGAATGTATATTCTGTTCCTAAATTAATTAGGTTTTGGGATCGAAATGAAATTATAACGGTAATCGTAATAATTGGTAAAAATTAGTACAATATATATATTTTTTATTCTTTGAAAGTAATTTATTCAGCTCTAGTAGGGAAGAAACACAGTGGGATGGATGAAGCTCATGAGAAGCAATAAATATGCATAATAAGTAGGTTAGTAACTGTGAGACATATTAGTCATAGAATAAGTAGAATTTATGTGTTTTAAATATAGATAAAAAGGGTGGAATAATTGAGAGTATCTTATAAATAGAAAAGGAAACAAATACCACGTAAATCTTAAATATAGAGAATAGATCACGTCAGCTCCAGACTGACAACTTTGTTAAGCCTAAATAGACACCCAGTGATGTAGCATTGCCAGATTTAGTAAATAAAAATATAGGACACCCAATTAGATTTAAATTTCAGGTAAACAACACACACGCATATATATTTTAAGTATAATCCATGCATTAAAAATATATTCATTTTTTATTTGAAATTCAAATTTAACTTGGTGTCTATATTTTATCTGGCAAATATATACTTGTAATCCCCATTATGGTCCAATTCTGGCCTCCTACAGAGGAAGCCTAGAGCTGCTAAACACATTAGTTAGTGAGCTACAGCTGTGGCAGGTGTTGATGATCCTTCTATTCTACAACACAGCAAGTATGACGTGTTGGATCCAGGCACATTGCATCTGTGAGCCTCCTGACTCAAACCTTATCTCTGATCGTTGTCACCACACCGACAGTGGGGCAGGCTGAGAGTAAAAAGACATATGACCAGTTCATGATAGAAGATATAGGCAGTATATTAGTTTGCTTGTGCTACTATAGTAAAATACCATAGACTGGGTGGCTTAAGCAGATATTTATTTTTTACAGTTCTGGAGGCTTGGAAGTCCAAGATCAAGATGCTGACCAATTTGGTTCCTGGTGATGGCCTTTTCTCAGGTCTGCAGATGGCTGCCTTTTTGCTGTGTGCTCATGTAATCTCTCTTTGGTGTCCAAGCTCTCTGGTGTTTCCTCTTATAAGTTCACTAATTCTATTGGATCAGGGCCCCATTTTTGTAACCTCATTTATCTTTAATTACTTCCTTAGAGGCTCCAGCTCCATTGTAGCCATACTGGGGGTTAGGGCCTCGGCAAGAATTAGGGGAGAGCCACAATTCAGTCCATAACAGACAGAGTAGTATTTGAACTCTAGATATACTCTATTCCAAGCATGTTTATTTACTGCAATTTCGTTTTCCTTGATTCTTACTGTATGTTTTAAACCAATGTAATAAACATATGTGATTTAATCATCTTAATTTGGTCTGCCAGCCTTTTTTGCCAGTCACTGGATGGCTTGCTCAGTAGGTACTTGTTGGCAAGCATTGCATTAACATAAATTCCTGCATACAAATGCTATAAAATTTGTCAAACTGTTCGATCAAGAAATTCTAAAATTATACTTCTAGAAATTTATTCAAAGAAGATAACAATAGTGAATGCTAATAATAATGAGATATATATATAAAGATGCTCTTCATTGTGTCATATTTGAAGGAAAAAGTAAAACCATCTAAAACTTAAAATGATTTATCAAATAAATTCTAAAACATTCAAAGAATTAGACACAATGTAGTCACTAAAACTCTATTTTACAATTGATGTAGAAAAATATGAGTCAAAGGAAAGTGACAATTTTATCATGAAAGCCAGCGCGAAGATGCTAATGGAAGTATAAATTACTATATTCTTCTTGAAGAACACTCTGATACTATCTGTTAAGCTTTCAAATCCATGCCCAGCAATCCATCTTTTAGGGATCTAGCTCATGGACTAAAAGCACCAGTATATAAGGATACGTGTCTTTTATTTTCTACCCCAGATCTACACTGCCTCTCCTCCACCCTGCTCCCTCTCCCACTCCTCAACCAACTGATCCAACCAGACTATCTTAATGGTCTCCTGTGACATCAGGCTTCTAATTGGGAAATGACTATAGGAAGTAGGGGAGAATTGGGTAGGAGAGAAATCAAAATATTTATTTCTTTGGCTCCTTTCAAGGGAACATGAGGCTGGTTATGCTTTTCAACCATAGGTCATTTTTTAACCTAAGAGAATCACAGCCTTCTCTATGTGATTCTCTTCTAGTTTCGGGAAAGAACATCTACCTTTCTATGTCATTTCTGACCTGGGGATGGTAATAGCTTCATACTACGGTTCCAAGTTATTGGTATGTCTCATGTGTCCCCTTAAAACTTTGCTTTTGAAATGATCTTTGAGAACCTATTGACTCAAAATATTAAGATATTTATTAAAGCATCATTTGAAAGCTAAAAGTAACCAGAATTAAAGTAAAGGGATCATGGTCCCTATAATGGAAAATAGCTATTATATAGAACTGGTTAGATAAATGATAGTTAATGTAGATAGAGCTCCTTCTATAACATGCTTTTAAGTTAGAAAATAAATTTCTAATGTAGTAGAGAAATTACAATCTCATTCTTCTCTAAACAACCAAAAATATGTCCTATATTTCTGTGCACATTTCTGTGTATATTAAGTTCTGCACATCTTGACACATATATATTTGTTTTGTTATTGTTTATTTATGTTTAACTTTGGGTACATTATTTATTGGTTGCAGTGAGCACATGTCATTTTTATACTTTTAAAATAGGAACTTAATTAAAAAAACATTTAAAAATACATGTACAATCTGTTACCAGTATTTGCTTCTGTATGCTGGAGTTACAAATTACTTATTTTTTTCTTCGGATAGTTTCTTCTTCCTCCTCTTCCTTCTTCTTCTTTCTCTTTCTTCTCCTTTTTCCTCCAAAAACATAAATTATAATTTATATGTTATAAATTAATATAATTTATATAATTATA
>NW_006442107.1:8428775-8436049 GCF_000325575.1 Pteropus alecto
ATCATAAATATATAATTAATAAAGTATTTTATTTTTAAAAGTATGTATCATAAGAGAGATACAAAGTAAGTTACAACTTAGTTCTGGCTGGGCATAACAAAAGCGGCTTTAAGAAAGAAGTATAATTTGAACCAACTCCAAAGGATGTGAAAATTTTGGACACGGAGAGATTATGGGAACACATAGAAGGTAGAAGGAAAGTATGGATGGGTGGAAGCATATTTGTGAAGTGTAGAACGGGCATCTATCTTGGTAAGCCTTTTATTTTGACTGAAACATGAAGACGGGAGTTAGAAAGGGTGTTTGTACATCAGATTGGGCTGAATCCATGGCAGCCATGAAATGAGGGAGGGATTCACAAGTGAATGGAATGTAATAAGAGGGTGTTTTTTTTCTTTTTTCTTTTTGTCGTTGTTTGTTTGTTTCTGTTTTTGTTTTTTTGGTTTGCTTGTTTTTTGTTTTATCATAGCGGTGAAATATTGAGAGTAGTATTTTTGGAAGATGACCCTTGCATCTTTGTGCTGGACAGACTGAGACTTTGGGAGAAGGTAGAAAGAGAAGTGAATACAGGGAGCCAGAGAGGAGGCTGCTTCGATGGTCCAGAGGAAGCAGATAATGGGTGACATCAGTAATGAAAATGAGGGGAAGGCATGAGGTATTTAAGGAAATAGTGTGTTCCATATAATTGCTGATTTTTTTCAAAAATACAATTTTTGTGAAATTCATGAATACTGTGAGAGCATGAGTCACAGATATCCTGAAGTTTGGGCTGGGTGACTAAGAGGACCCTAAGAGGATTATCAGATTGGTGAATGTCACTCAGGGAGTAGATTTCACTGGTCTCATGGTTGTCATTTTGAGTATTCACTGAGCTTCTTTCATTAGTCTCTCTTTGTCCTTTAAAGTAGCTACTCTCAAGGTTGCTCAAAATTAAAAACTGCTTAAACATTCCTATTTTAGATGCTGTTAGAACATCTTTGTTGAAATGTATGTGAGTAGATTAGAAATGGCAGAATTCAGTCTAGAAGAAAGCGACCAAAGCTATTGTAATAGTTGCGGAAGAGTTCCCACACAAAGTTGATATTTGACACTTGAGAATTGACTGAGGTTGTCATCAGAACATAGTGGGACAAGATTAAGACAGAAGTAATGATTTTTGAATGTCAGAATGAGAAGAGGAACCATCATTTGAAAGAATACGTCCCAGATACTAAAGACTATTGACAAACTAAAGCCAAATATCTTTCTTTGATATACTATTTTGTGTTATCTAACAAAAAAAGGACTGTATAAAAGGAGTGGGGGGCTCATTTCCAGAAACATTTACCTCGGACAGTGATTCTCAAACATTAGCCTGCATCAGAATCTCCCATAAAGCTTCTTAAAATACAGATTGCCAGGCCCCACCCCAGAGTTTCTGACTCAGCAAGTGTTTGGTAAGACCTGGGGATTTGCATTTTTTACAAGTTCTTAGTTGTTGTAGATCTGGGAAAACACTTTAAGAACCAGTAGGCTTTCACAATTTCTTTTAACCAGCTGAGATTAATAAAAGACCACAAACTTTGAGTGAGTCCAGAACACCAGATCTTTACTGGACCTTGATTTTAATCAACAGTGTGCAAATCTATGGTCTCAGTTTGTCCTATCCAGTGTGCTAATATGTATGACCACCATAAATGCCTACTTTTTATTTTTTATTTTTTTTAGCATTTAAAGCAATTATGTTTTTTCTCTCTCAGTGGACTACTTGATGAACTATATCTATTGCATCACTGATATCTATTTCCTTTCTGGTAAATTCATAGACTCAAACTGAAATGTTTTTTTTTTTTTTTCCTCTAGTTGTCTTTCTTGTGTTCTTTGATAAATCCATGATCATTTAAAAAAATTTGTAATTTTGGAGGTTCTTCATGGAAGTTCATTTGGATGAACATTACTAAATAAAACCTACTTACATTAGGCACTCATCTCAGCAGATATGTTCAACATAAAACAGTCAACATATATTTTTAGTGTAATTATATAATTAATGACTTCATTCTTTACAAATAAACAGAGAAATAGCAGAATCTGTTAGTGCTTGCTTAGTCCTTGTTATTCATGTATATTTTTCTGTCTTCCCTCTCTGGAATAAAGAACAAAATCCTGGTCTACTTCTTTACCAACTGGCTCCCAGTGACTGGTGTAGGAATGAACTGGGCCTTTTTCTGGATTGACAGCTTAAAGAGAGGAGAAGGATGACCTCTTACAATGTGGACATCTACTTGGCTTCCTCCAGCACTTCACTCTATCTTTGTGTACAACATTGTACTTTTTCATATTAGGTGTTTTCTTAAAGTTCTCCTCTCTTTAAAAAAATGGATTTTGTAATCCATATATTATTTGCAAGGCCTAAGAATGAGCTTAGTATTTTCTAGATACTATGCTAAGTATCTTACATGTATTAAACAATCTAATATTCATAATAACTCTATGAGTTAGGTCATAATATGATCTCCTTTTGGGGTTGGGGAACCTGGAAGTTGAAAAGATGAATTTCACTAAGATCACAGAAAAAGCAAGCGGGGCAGAGAAGACAAAAACTCAGAAAGTTTGACTCTTAACCAGTCAGCAGCAGAATTAATTTTTCTTTACCTTTTTCGAATAATCCAAGGAATAATAATTTATTTTATGCTTCCTATTATTAAACTTGGAATTCATATAAACTTGGAATTCTAACCCATAATTCAATATTAAAATGTTCATTTTACTTAGCATTTATAAAAATAATGCTTTAAGACAATTGCCAAGTTTATTCTATGACTTCATGGGGCCTCTTCAGACTCCTGGGTAAGACAAGGAGTATTTTTATTATACTTGGAAAGTATGGCTGTATGGGATTTTAATAATCTGATTATTTAGGCTTAAGACATCATATCTGCCTTCTAGAAAAAACAAAATCGGAAGACAAATCGCCTATAAATTAATAAGTAGTAAATGGAATGAGGTACACTATATCAAAATGTGGTATTTGGACAAGGTTCTACTTATTCAGGTTTCTCTTAACGGGATCTGGTAACACTATAACTCGTGTTTGATATTTTTAAGTAGAACTTGAATGAGATTTAAATGTTCAAGCAGGTGTCGAAGTTTGAGATTTCGTTCTCTTAACTGAGAGTAGAAATCTTTCTGACTATTGAAACAATATCTGGAAAATATTAATAATGATGGCAATGGTGGTGAAGATTTTACTAATCATGGTTTAATAATGTTCAAATCCTTTATAGGCACCATCTAATTTGATGGTATTTTTTTATTACCAGAGATGATTATTTTTTCCCCATTCAACTCTCAGAGCTTTAGTTCCCTGATTCAGAAATCAAATTTTCCATAAGCTAGGCATATAAACTGGTCATTGAAAGGACTTTACACAGTAAATGTGTAAATGAACAATGTTAATGAACAATTCCTTTGGACTTTTATTCCATTTCTTCTATTTATACAGTAGTTTGACTTTGACACTTATAGATTATTAATCAGGGATATATGCTTATTTTTAGAGGAGAAGACATAAATTCACCCAGTTATTTTATTCTTTCAAACTGTGTAATAAATTATTATAGAGACTGCTTCAATTCTTTGGGTACGAAACACAACTTCATTGTGAAGAATTACTTTTTCAAAGAATGCAGGTACTTTAATGATGTTGATTTAGTGAGTCTGCTTTTAATGGTCTACCACAATCTATATGCTAATCTCATCCATTTATATTAATTCCATCCGTTTATATACCTGAATAAAAAACCATGAGTCTGTTTTTCATTTAAGAATATAAATAAAAGACACTAAATAAATTAATAAAAAGGATAAACTAGTCTAAGTTAGTTTGAAGTCCCTTGAAGGACATTGAGTTTAGCCACTTCAGCAGACCAGAGCAACCCCAAACTTTATCAGATTAGTCAATAACCATTCAGTAACCCCAAACTTTATCAGATTAGTCAATAACCATTCAATTCATGTGTGTGTGTGTGTGTATGTGTATGTGTGTGTGTGTGTGTGTGTATATATATATATATATACACACACACACACACACACATACACACATCTCAGGGTGCATTTAAAAAAGCAGCTCCTTTTCAGTCAAGTTGTTTTTGAATTTAATTGTCTTTAAATTTAACTTGTCTCCCAATGAGGTTGGATGTAACTTGAGTTCACGCTGATAGGAGAGTTGGTTCGAAAGAGTAATGTCATTTTGAGCTTTTCCAACCTGTCTACACTATAACTTGATAATGAATTCTTGGAACAGTAATATCTGTTAGTATTTGGCCCAGTGTCCTATAATAATCCAGTTTGCTTCTCTGGAAAGCTGTATGACTAATGAATTCAGCAAATGTTGCAAACCAGCAAAAAAAAAAAGTTAAAACTAAAGGTAGCTTGCACCTTTGTGGACAATCATTTCCTCGGGGCTCAATTTTTGACACAAAAGTTATTGAACAGAAGTGGATTTAATCCAGAGCCCACGTACAATGGAAACTAATAAATTACTACTGGGATTAGTTATTATTGGCTCTGGAAGTAAACTCTACAGATACTAAAGTAAAAACTCTGTAATAACAATTAAACTTAAAAATATGAGCAGAGTTAAGTTCCTCATACCCTCAACTTTGTCACAGCAAAATAGAAACATATTGTGATGTTATTAGCCATTGAACTTAATATTTCAGTTCAACTGATTTTTCTAGTGATACGTAGACATAATTCTACAAAATTTTCATAAAAATAGTGTAGAGAAATAAACCAATTTCCATTAATGTAATGGCTAGGTGGAGATCCAGAGGAGAGAAAGAGAAATTAGGGATATCATTTTATAAACTATATAAATGTCTAACCAATATACTGTACTTAAATGTAATGTACTTAAAACTAATAATAAAATTTAAAAAAAAAGAAATATTTTCTCTGAGAAAAGTCAGAAAATAGGAATAAAGGTGTCTATAATGAAGCTAACTGTATTTCATAAAAACCTTATATCTAGGCTTTATTTCTTAAGTTGTTTGTTTATTCCATCCATAAATTTGTACTGAGCAGCTCTTGTGTACATGGCACCATTCTAGAACCTTGGAAGGAGTCAGAACATATTGTAGACTGTGGAGAAAAGAGACTGTGACCTGGTCCCCTGCCTACCAGCTCTTCAGCATTTAAAGGACTTATTTAAATATTCGGTATTTCAAGAAAAGTTGACAGTGCTTATCATAAAATGTCTGAAAAATGCTTAATGTAGTATATGACATACAGTAAATTTTCTGTTAATACTGGTTTATTCTCTAATTTTTTACTTTATTTCTAGGATTTAAGTATGAATAATACATGATCTTTACATAAAAGGTCTCCAAAGGGGGGGTAATATATGAATATAAGCAATAACAAAGTATTATTATGAAGAATCAACTTTAGTGAAAAGATTCTTAAGGCAAGACACAAGGATGTGATACATATATATGTGTATATATTTGTATGTATACATACATATGTATACATACATACAAATATATACACATATATATGTATCTTAATCTCAGAATGGATTCATAGCACAAATCGCAAAGTACGTATGACATGGATCAACATAATCCAAACATACAGGAGGTGATGATGATGATGGCAATGATGAAAACATAGTACCTAACATTGTGATAAATGTTTTATATAATTTTAGATATCCTCAAAACAGGAGAATAAGTATACATTATTAACATTCTTTTTATATGTGGAAATTGAATATTATAAATGTAAAATAACTTTCTCCATATCACACACCTAGTGAGTATAGAGAAGGGACTAAACTCAGCTCATGTTTATAAAAAAGTAATCTTTTATTAACATTCCAGCTTAGCTCTACAACTCCAATACCACATTCTCAGTTCTGCATTTATAAAATTTGTTCACTTATTATCTAAAATTAAAATAAGACTGTTTTAATATTTGCAATATTTTTATTAAAATATAATGAAAACCCAGATTATAATTATACATTGTGAATAAAATTATTTACTTCATAAATTTAAAAATATCTTATTAAGATGTGAATATAACCATTCTAATTGTAAGGACAGTTATTGCATACAATGTTGTCTTTATGTGTGAGACACCTTAAAAATAACCTAAAATACACTTACGTCTATCATGGAATAATCTAGAAATTACTGAATTCAGCCAACTAAAGCCCTTCCAGCTGTTTTCATATATAAACTAATCTGACTTTCATCTTTCCCACTGACTTTCTTCTCTGAGGTGAATTTTTTTTTGTGATATATTGCTTTTTTCCTCCTGAGGCGCCAACAATAATACATTCTTTATACTCCAAGAGCATTCATTTTATGTGATATCTTCTTGAAGTTTCTTCCATTTGCTTAATTTAACAAATCTAGATACTATTAGTAATCTAAAATGTTTTAAATAATATAATTTATACTTAATTTCTATATTAATGTTTATTAGTTAATATCATAGAGTTTTACTCTTAGAGATGATGCATACATTCATAAACTCATCTGCATAAACAATCTCCCAACTACTTATTGCTCTGAGAAATAAGTGTGGCAAAAAATAATTGAAATACACAGATAGATATTCCTGGGAGAAAATATTATAAATTTTGGAAAGTTATTACAATAAAACAAATAAGAAATAAAGTGGGCTTGAATTAGCAAAGTGTCAGTGGGATTGAGAGAAAGCACACATTGAGAAACGTGAGTTTGGAATTTACCAAACCTTTAGAAATGATTGGCTATCTGTGTAAGGAAGGAGATAAGATAATTTTTGAATTTTGAGCCGACTTGGGGCACCATGAATTCATTACGACACAGGAATAAGAAGGACATTAGAGTTCACCTAGGTCCAAGATTCAGATCGAGGCACAGTTCTTGAAAGTTAAATGACTGGCCTAAAGTTTCCAACTCACCTGAAGAAAAAGGATCAGGATGCTGGCTGGAGTGAGAATCCCAAGCTGCCAAATGTTCAGTCAAGTATACTTTCAGATATTCTTGATACAGGAACAAAAATGAGAAAATCAACAGACAGAGGTGAGTATGTGCGTGCGTGTGTATGTGTGTGTTGGGAGCTGAGGGTGATGATGATCTATTTGAGGCAACAGATTAAAACCAGAAAACTTAAGTGTCTTTCTAGTCTGTTCTGTCTCAGAAGCAGTGAAAGGTATGATATAATTTGTTCCTGGTCGTATTCTCCATTATTTTATTTTCAGGACATTGAAAAGTAAAAATGTAGGTTTCTAT
>NW_006442107.1:8436083-8471259 GCF_000325575.1 Pteropus alecto
AAAGATGATGATGATGGACTGATTGTTCCACATAATGTTTAGACATCCATAGTTAGTAAAAATTTACTATAGAAGTGATTTCTATAAATTTTCTAAAATAATACACAGAAATGTGACTGAAATTTAGAAATCTGACTTAAATTTTAGTGTTCAGCTCTCTTATTTTGCTGTTTGGAGTATTAATACTATAACTTCTGCTGAGGACAACCTAGCAGGATTCATGGATACATAGCACCCAACTAGAAAGTTGGTTTCTGAGTAGGAAGGTAGGAGGAAAATAGTGTTGTGTGCCAACCAGTATATTAAAAATTTAATCTTACATTAGGGCTTTTTATGTTTGTCAATTACACAAACTATATTTCCATGCAAAAGAGACAATGTTCATATTAGAGGCATTCGTATTCCACAAACTGTTCTAAAAAATTTAAACTCAAGCAAATGTTGGTCTGATGGTAGAATAAAATTAAATTTGAAGCAAACAGTTTGTGGGGGAAAAAATGTTTGCGCCAGTCTAAATATACAGTTTCTTTATCCTTCACATATAATCTAAAACAAGTATTCTGAATAGCAGGCAGTTCTCCAAGTGGAGCTTCATGAAAAATTTTATAGTTCCAATTTTTTCAATATATTGCTTCTAAAGTCCTTTTCATCATGATTTAAAAGCTGGCAGAATTGAGAAAAGCACACAAACAAAAAATGACAATGGGAAGGTTTTATGGGTGGGGCCTAGAAGGGAAGTACAACATTAAACTAATTCCATTGGCTGGACCTCATCATATGCTCACATCTAACTGATTACATAGGCTCTTCTTAAAGAAGTAGAGAACATTGATTTAGTGAAATGCTTGTAAGCTTCTGCTATAATAGACATGCAAATAAATATTATTCTCCTTTATTTTCTTAAAAAAAATACCTTCTTTAGACTTCCTCTAAGAGCCCATTCATTTCATATACAGTTAGAGTAGCTTTCCAAAATTTTGGACTAACCTTTGTACTTTTCTCAGCCAATTCATCCAAAGGCTTCCCAATATCTATACATAAATAAATAATCTCTCCAAATTTCATAACTCAGTATTTAAGGTCTTCTGCTATCTCATGCCAACTTAATTTTATAACAGATATTTTTCATCTTCATGCACCCCATAACACAGATTAAATAGAACAATAAAATTACTGTGGCAAATGTGTCCCTTGTGCCATCTGCATTTTGGTCCATGTATTCGCATCTATAAGGATTGACACTTTTTTTTTTTTTTTAGTTTTAACTTATTATTTTTGCTTTTCTTGAATTCTTTTCTAATTCATCCAATTCTATCATTAGATATCTTGCACGGACCAGCGAATCTTGACATATATAATAATGGCCTAGATAGAAATAATGCTGTTACCTAGGTCATTGTGGTATATCATCCTGAGGGTAAATTATTGGGAGAAGTCATGCAAGGGGGAAATCAGGAAGACATGGATATGCCCTATTAATCTTGGTTTCCAAATTCAAACAGTCTTTGAGATATTAATAAAGGAAAGAAACTCTAAAGGATTGAAGAGAGGCAGGCCTGGGAAAAGGCTCTGATCTCAAGCATGGATTGCCCTTGCTGCCTCTTTTTCAGGCTGCTTAGAGTCCAAGTATAAACAGCCAGGAGTACTTAGACCAGCTGGAGTGCACCGTACTCTCACTATATTTGAGTCTCAGAATCGATGTTAGCACTTCTGTGGAAATTTTATCGATTCCTTTCTTTGAAAGTTGAACTTTCTTTTTCTAAACTCACTTTTACCAAATAGTTTCTATATGTATTATAGTTTGATACTTATATTTGTGTAACATCCTTACAGTACTACTGAGTACATAGTAGTAGCTGAAAAATATACTCCTCAGGGGATTAGAAACTCCCTGTCTTTGTTTCTTATAAAAGTGTTGCTCAAATAATATTTTTAATGAACAAATCTATAAATGAATGTGGTAGGGAAGATTAGGAGACTAGTATGTAATAATAATGACAGAGTCATTTTTAAACTATGGCCATGGGCAAACATTGAACTTCCCTTAAAGCTCCCTTTCTTTATGAGTAAATAAAGAGTATTGGACAGAAAACTCTCTAGGAACGTGTATACTTCTAATGGGTATTGTTTTTCTATTGTTGATTACCAATTTACCACAAATTTAGCAGCTTAAAACAACACCCATTTATTATCTTACAATTTTGTGGGTCAGAAGTCTGGGCATAGCATGGCTCCACTGGGCTTCCTGCTCTGGGACTTACAAGCTTGAAATTATGGTGTTACCTGAGCTGGAATCTTATGTGGAGGCCCTGGAGAAGAAAGCACTTCCTTCAGATTGTTGGCAGAATTTATTCCTTACAGTTGCAGAACTGAGGTCTCTGTTTCCTTGTCATGGCACATCGATGCTTTCTCAAGCTTTGGGTCTGGCTTTCTTTTCTGCCATTAATCACATCTGAAAAGTTGGCTTTGCCATGTAACATAATGTAAGCATGGGAGTAAAACCAAAGAGCAAAGATCAAGGAAACCCAAATCCTACTTACCATAGATATTGTATTATTCAAAGAACCTTGAGAGCTGTATAAAGCAGAATGAGTAATGATGGTCCACTAATTGGAGAGCTTCAAGCAGAGACACTTTAGAAAGACAACAGTTGAAACATATGCTTTTGGGGATAGGCCCTTTACAACCCTGAGAATGAATGATTCTCTGCTATATAATTGTGATTTAAACTATTAACTAATTGAAATTTTCTATTTATTGAAGTCTACTGGTAGTTATTTGCTGTCATGAACAGTCTAAAGATGGGACAAAAAGTACTCTAGTGCTTTTTGTGGCAGGATCAACAAGGAAGGAGCTCTTTGAGTTTCTTTGTCTTTTTCCAAAGATGAAGAGCCACAATAACATGTCTGTCACAGAATATTACATAAATGTGCACTTAATTTTCTCCTCTCAGTTAATTTATATAAGACTGCCTGACATAAGCTTAAATATTAATGTACATATTGCATATAGCTAGTAAACTTGGAAAAGTATGTGAAACGTATTTAGAAATAATGCAAATTGGAGAATGAAATTCTTCGCAAATATCTGGAATGCCTCTGAATGCAGAATGAGCATCCTCTGGGAATATTCCAATTTCACCTGCTGTCATCTCTCTCCAAATTACTTCAGAAATACCATGCTTGGTTGAGTGCTGTATACACAGGTGGCTCTGTATCAATGGTGTTTAATGATGGCATACCTAAGGAAGAGCGAGAAGGAGTAAAATGCTATTTTAGAATATGTGACTTTCAGTAGAACTACATTAGCAAATGTAAAGTACATTATAATAAAACCTCCATCATCTGGAAAGCTATTAAAGAAAGAAAAGTGTTCCAGCCACCTGAATTTCCTGGTCTGTGAATTATTACCCCGAATTCTCTCCCTGCTTTCACATTTGTTGAAATACTTTTTGAAAAATATGTGTTCATTTTCTTGGATTAAAATTTGGCATTAAGAATATTGTTGAATTATTGTTTGAGGAAATTTATCGTAGATCTTTGTCAAAGATTGAGAGCAGAAAATAGATGAGTTAAGGTGGATTTGATTGAAATGCCCTGAGCATAACATATGCCTCAGAAATGGTGTGTGCAAGTGACATACAGGATGTGCAAATATATTTGTAATACTGACCTATGTTGGTGGCATTTACTGCCTACATTGAAATATGGTAAATTCAATTAGTCGAGGATCTTGGTGAACAGAAGCTTATTTTGCGTGTGTATATACTCACTTGCAAAATAGAAAATCAATGCAGGTGCTTGTTCTCTATTCTTTTAACCCTTCATGTCTCATAGCCAGCTGGAAATTGGTGACAGATATGCATTGCAGTTATTTAAAAATCCCTTTTATCATTTTATATGGAACCAGGGACATCAAAGCAATAATTTCATAAGACAAAGCATATGCCTAGCTACTAACTAGTGATGTGCCTTTGATAGCCAATTTTTCATCTTCAAAAAAAGAGCTGGGTTAAATAAAAAATTTTCAAACTTAAGTCATGTATGTTAAATAACCATGTATCTCAGTTTGCCCAGAAAAGATCTGATTTATGTCTGGTCTCACCAAGTAATTATTATTTGTGTTTCCTTTCATTTTCAGAAGTATTCCAGTAGGATAATAAATTATATATGTGCCCTATTTATTGGCACTGTTGAGAAGGAAATACTTATTCCTGGATCTTCTGTAAACAAAAATAAAGCTAAGTAAAATCTAGACATGATTATAATGCTTAAAGAACATTATAAACAAAATAAATTTACAAATGAGTTAAAGACCAATTCCAGACCAATAAATTCTAATAATCAGCATTAAAATTTTGTCATAGATTATGTTGTTTTTCCTGAGATTAAATCATCAATGTTAGGTCTAATGGTATAAAAATGTAGCTTGGGAGGAAGTTCCATTTTAATGTATTTGGGTTGTTATATTTCTAAATATAGCAATAGTACTTACTTTGAAAATAACTATTCTCCTAAGTTTTTTTTGTACTTGTCTTACCAATAATTTCAAAGTTTTGTTGGGGAAATCATATATATATATATATATTTTGGATATTAACAAACTCTACCAGTAAACAACTCTCAGTGTCATTTTAGATGAAGTTTACTTGATAAGCCTGAAGGTTTTCTATTAATATTGCAACTATATTGAAATCTGTGATAAATAGTTACCCAATAAAATTATTTGCTAACATTGAAGCACAATATACTTTCTGAAGTATTCATAACCTATTGCCAAGAACTGTCACAAGGTGACTTCCCTTAAGTGTTGCTGTGGTTCACTCACCTCCACATGCCTTTATCGTTCCCATCATGAGCCATGTCACCACACTCACTGCAATTCTCTTTGTTGAGTGGAACCATCAGATGCTTGATGTACTGTGAGATGATTAGACTGTGGAAATATTATCTCAGAGCCAGATGCAAAGAGGGCACTAAAATTAAGTAGCTATATTGGATTACAAATGTAACTAGACAATGCAGAGTATGCTCATTTCATATGCTATCGTTACAAATGAAAGCACTCAATTAAAACTTTTTAGAGAGACCCCGATAACCTATCAGAATATGCTTGAATGCCCCTTTGGATGCCAGGTTGAGAAGCAATCCAATTGGAAATTCTAATTATAGCTTGGTGATTCTAATTGTAATTTGGCTTTTGGAAACTGAATTACAGCACATTTCCCCCCACATATTAAAATTACCTGCTTTAACACATTTTAAAAATGATTTGGAGATGAAGTTACATTTAAAAAATGATTTGAAGGTTATTGTTTCATCATGTCCTAAGATGATGTGATCTTGTAGTTACTATGTTTAAAAGTTTCTTAACTTTTTTCAAGCAAGCGAAACTTTGGGAGGGTTGAACATAATAAATCACAAAACAACTTTAGGGGTAAGTCAATGAATTCATCTTGACAATATATGGAAAAATCAAACATGTTAAACAGTGTGGGGAAAAAAAATCCCAACACCTACAATTTAGATAGATGGTCATGGAGAAGGGGAGCATGGCATGGAGAATGCAGTTAGCATTAATATATTGGCTAGAAAACCAGAAGAGAGAAGGAGCAATAAGGGGGATCATTTTATAAACTATATAAGTGTCTAACCAATGCACTGTATACTTGAAACTAATTTAAATAAATAAATAAATTTTTAAAAACCCTGCAGTGGAGAGGTCCCAAGTCTGTCATGTCCTTGTTTTTCATTTGTGGTACATTTTCCACAGATAAGTGGACCCGCAGAGTTAAAACTCTTATTGTTCAAGGGTCACCTACACTTGGAGACAAGGAGAAAAATTTAAGTTAAACAAGAAAAATTTCTGTGTTTTGAGAAGTAATATCATGAAATATGATATTCTTAAGAGGCAATACAGGCTAAAAATATACAGTCTGAGATGTTTTATCACTGTGGGAAATTAGGGGGTTAATAAATGGTTTGGACCCATTATTAACATAAAAATATAAACATTTTCATAATATCACACTAAATTATAAAATTCATAGGGTGAAAGAATCTCTATCTGGTTTATGTATCAGTAGTGCCCACACAATTCCTTGCCATAGAAGGTATACAGTATGGTTTTTGAATGACTGAGGTTTAATGACATAATCCTCTGTGCTAGAAATGCAAAGTGAGTTCTAACCAGATTTTCCAGTTGGGAAGACCTGGATGCAGTTATATGTTCTGGATACAAATTATCAGGCCATCTTAAATTATAATCTTGTTAATTTTAACATCTTTAATAACTGTCTGCATATTGATTTCCTAGTAATTTACATTTAGTTTTATGTTGCACCTGAAATTCTATCATAGGGAACATAACAAGTCTCAGACAAAAATGGATGGGAAACAATGCCCAGAAAGTTCAAACTATTATATAGGAATCACTTAACAATAATTATTAGAGCAGAGAATACCATTTGACTGCCAGTGTATGATACCATCTGTGGTCAGAGCAGACAGACCCAAACTGTCCGTTCTTTCAGACCACCCAGATTATGACTTGCTTGAGCTGCAAACTGATTGATTATATATCCAAATGACCAATTGCCATTTACTGATAAGACTATCCTTTCTTCACTGCTCTACAGTATTATCTTTGCTGTAATTCTTATTTCCATATATGTGTGGGGCTAATTTGTTCCACTTATATATTGGTTTATTAGTGTGTCGTTACCACAGTGTGTTTTATTACTATTTTATTTTTATTATTGTTAGTAGTGTATTGTACTAAAGTCTTCCTAGATGGAGGTTTTTCAACTCTTTTTTTGGATTTAGTTCAAAGAACCATTATTTTTTATTTATTTTTAATATTTTTAAAGGCATGCACTTATTAATTTAATTTTTAATTATTTATTATTTGTGTATGGGAAAACGTGCTATTTTTATTATTGACTTTGTACCAGAGTATAAAAGTTTCTCTAAGCATAACTTAAGTTGCATTTCAAAAGTTTGGGTATATACTTTATTATTTAATTTAAATGATTTCTTAATTTTCTTGTGGTTTCTTCTTTGACCTATGGGTTATTTAATACATTTTTGTTTAATTTCCAACACTTTTTGGTTTTTCTCTTTCTAGTTTAATCCTCATATGTTGAATAACATTTTATGAAATATTTCAACTTTTTGAAGTTTAAGGCTTGTTTTTTGGCTAAGGTTATAGTAAATTTTAATAAATTTTTAATGTAAATTTTAAAGAAATTTTGTATATCTTAAAAATGTTAGATCAATTAGTTCAAATTTATGTACCATATTGTTCAATTCTTCAATATCCTTATTCTCCTACCAGCTATGTATGAAGTTCCCAATTTCTCCAGATTCTTGCCCACTCTTAGTATTTTCTGTCTTTTGATTATAGCCATCCTAGTGAGTGTGAAATGGAATCTAATTGTGATTTGGATTTGAATTTCTCTGATGACTAATGATGTTGAGCATCTTTTCATGTGCTTATTATCCATCTGCATATGTTCTTTTGACAATTGTATTTTCAGGTCTTTTGTCCTTTTTTATTGGATTATCTTTTTATTGAGTTGTAGAGCTCTTTTTTATACTCTAGATACAACTCTTATTAGCCATATGACTTACAAATATTGTTTCCCAGTCTGTGAGTTGTCTTTTTATTTTATTGATAGTAGTTTTTGAAGCACAGTTTTTAATTTTGTTGAACTCCAATTTACCTTTTATTGTCGGTGATTGTAGTTTTGGTAACATGCCTAAGACTACTCTGCCAAATTTAAAGTCATGAAGATTACTCCTATGTTTTCTTCTAAAACTCTTATAGTTTTAGCTGTTACATTAATTTTTTAAAAAATCTATTTGAGTTAATTTTCATGTATGATATGAGATAAGGATTCAACTTTATGATTCTGCACGTGGATATCAAGTTATTTTAGCACCAGTTGTTGAAAAGACTATTCTACCTCCCCGCCATCACCAATCCCACCATTGAATTGTTTTGACAAAAAACAATTAACCATAAATGTGAGATTTTATTTCTGGATTTCTAGTTCTATTCCATTGGTCTATATGTCTGTCTATGTCAGTACCACACTGTATTGATAACTGTTGCTTTGTAGGAATTTCTCGAATATGCTTGGATTAGGAACAGTTTGCCATAATTCATATGAGAATTTAATTAATTAAAGATTGAATATGCTCTTTGGAGAAATGTTGTTTTACACTTAATCTTAGGGTGAAGGCCCTTAGAGTCCCTCAATCAAACTTTAGGTGTTTAAGTCAGCTCCTCCGCTCGGCAGAGTTTGAACTCCATCAGCTACTTTCTTCATCTTGTCACTGCCCAAAGTTCTGTTCAGCTCCTGAAATATTGCTTTTTAATTTGAAAATGTTGCAAAGAAAAATATAACACCAAGTGTCAAGCTCACTTATCCGTACTTCCTTTCTGTCAAAGAGCTTAGCCCATCAGATCTTGGAGGCATAGTAGCTTTCTAGTGTCTTCAAAAAGTTTTTGTTTCTTTGCTTTCGAAATACTTTATCTAGTTTTTCTCAGTTAGATATGAGCTTTTGCCAAAACCAGGAGCAAAAATCAGAATTGCCTTCAATGCATTAATAGAATACAACAATTTCACTGGAAAACAATATATAAATATGAGAAGTGGAACTCACAATAGGCAAAGAGTTCTGTGAAACCATTTATTCAGTAATTGCTCTTTGATAAACAGCATAATGAGATAAAATATTAAAAAAAAAAACAGGAGATCTTGGGAAGAAGAGTACATCTAGAAAAAAATCCTAATTCATATTATAAATCCTGCAATTATTTTCCTAGTGCAATTAAATCAAATATTTTACATCAATTATATTCTATAAATTATATTATCAGAATTACTAAAGGAACCTACAAACATAAACTATATCAATTATGGGGAAATAAAATTTAGTAACACAAAATAAGAAAAGTAATAATGCCAAGCTCTCAATCAGTAACTATTGCTAAGTAAATTAATGCAAATAAACCTCCCTAAGATGTGTTGATGGAAATATCTTTGAACAATCATCCTCTTATTCTTATTCATTAAAAGATAACTTATTTAATTCATTGTGCTCTCATCTGGATGTGGCATATATTATAATATTAACAGGAAGGATTAATGATTTATAATGCACAGCTTTCTTTTCTGTAAGAGCAACTGCAATGCTCTTTGGATGAATTCCTGGTAAACCACAGAGCACTGTTCTCTTCTTCCTATGCCCTTGTCAGAACATTTGAATCAGTCTATATTCCACTGAGTCTGACAAATGTTATCCACCTCCCTGCCTAAAGTCAGTTTAACCTATTCTACAAAGCAAAGCATTTCAGGAAGAAATTCTTCTCTATTTCTGAATGGTTGAAAGTAGGAGTAAAGAAAAGAGAAATGAAGAAAAAAGCTCTAAGAAATACTTATGGACTTGTTATAGTCACAGCAACAGAGACAATGGCCTTTGTAATTGATAATGTACCATCAAACTTAATCGCTGGTGAGGTCTTGTCTTAGGTCTCAGTTCAGAACCTCCTGCTTTCAGAATTAGTTTATGGTTCTTTGTGAAGTAAAGACCAAATTGGCATTAAGAGCAAATATTCCAAAAAGAAAAATCTAGATTCAGTTGGCATTTCAGAGTGTTTAATTTATAAACACGAGAAGATAATACAACCTGAAGAGGACAAGCAACGCCTCCATGGACTATCACCATTTAATTCCTCTGAATAGTCTCAGACTTGCCCTTTTAGATGTGCCAACCTTCTCTCTATTTCTCCTTAATTCTAATCCATCACAAGAATTGGATGGCTGCCAAGAAGGAGTTTCTCAAACCTGGAAAAAAAAAGGTTAAGAAAATTATAACATGTATTTTCTATGTCACTTCTGGACTTTTTGCATGTGCATATACTCATACCAGTAACAGAATGTGTGTGCTGATAAGATGTAGAATTCAGACAAACTAATTTCACCAAAATAAAGAGTCAGGTAAATGATGCTAATTGCTCAGAATTTATATTGTTAAACTATGGAATCATTTGTGACTTTTAATATTAATAAATGAATGTGGAAAGCAGGTTCTTTAAATAAAATATGAGAACCCCCAGTGTGGTAGATTACAATGATGACCCTAAATCTATATCTAAACCTTTTGCCATGTGACTTTTCAAGGTCCTCTCACCATGAGCAGAATGACTTATTCCATCCATTAACACAAAGATCAACCATTTGACTTGCTTTGGTTAATAGGAAGTGACAGACACCACCCAAGCAAAAATTTTAAATAGTCTTGCATAGTTGGGCTTTCCCTTTTGTACCTCTGTCATTATCATGACAAAAATACCCAGGCCATTCTTCTGGAGAGAGATATCTTATAGTGGTGGGCTGGAATTTATCTGTACAGGTTTGCAACACTTCTTTGTTAAATATTCAAAAATTTTGTAATCCAGCTGTTAAACCACTTGTAGCCTAAAATTAACCATGATGAGTGTATTTATACCACAGGAGTGACCAAATGCTACAAATCAGGGTTTCTTTTTCCCTTTTTTGTCCTTGAGAGACAATCTATTAGAATACCACTGTAGGTAGAATAGAACCAAATTCCCACATTTGCCCAGACACCAATCAGCCAACTCCCAAACATGTGAGTAGATTCAGCCAAGATCTGCATGACCAGTTCTCTCACCGGATCCCAGACATTTGAGAAATAAATGTATTGTATGCAACTCAGGTCTTAGGTTTACTTTTTACACATTATTGTGGCAATATGTAACTGATATAACAAAAAAAGTGATTTATGAAATAAATGTAAGTAATCACAGTCCACATGTAGGTATTCTGGACAAAATTCCCAACTGAGGTACCAGATGAGAAGCAGCATTAATTTTCAGACATGTGAGTGAGGAAGCATTTGATATGACACCAGTCTCAGCCAGTAATACAGAATGAGCCTTTATAATCTATATCACCTTCTGGACCACCTGAAAACCTATTTTCAATATGGGGAAATTGTATATAATTTCCTTGTTTTTCAAAATCTCGATTATCTTTATCCAAGAGAAATTAAATTGTGATAAAGAGACAAATTTGAAGAGGAAAAACTCTTTTGAGGTACACTTGAGGCCTTTGTAAAGGAGATGTTCGGCCCTAGCTCCTCTAGTCTCCTTCTTGCAGAAATAGAAAGGGAAAGGGGAAATTTTATGATTTGCCTGCATTTCAAGGTCTCCCAAGTACAACTCGACTGTTGAAAATCAGATCATCTTCAAAGTCAAATTCTTATATCTGCTCTTCTTCAAATGTTCCCCAACCTTCTTTCTACCTCCCTGGCAAGAATTCATTACTCACTCCCCATGCTCTCATGCAGTTGAGTTTTCTAGTTAAAGCAGAGTGTGTACTTAGAACTTTGCATGTGTTATGTCATTTAATGCTCATGACAATGTAACGAAGCAGGTATTGTCTCGCTACTTTACAGATGAAGTAATGGAGACTTTAAGAAGGATAGTGATTCTCCTACTATTATTCTCAATCCCTCTTCTACCTGACTCAGAACCAGGAGCTAGGTCTACTCTACTGTTCCCCCTCATTCTCATTATTTAATAAAATAATTCTGTAAAACACCCTTTAAAGTGATCTAAAGGCTTTCAGCTTCACCATACACAAGCTTTCAGAGTATCCATATCAGATTTAATTTCTGTAAATGATTAAGCATATCAAAATCTACAGTTCATTTGAACAAACCACAAGAATAAATATAAATTTTTTTCATCTGATTTTAGGAGCCTCCACTCTGTAGCCCTAAGATTCACTGTTAGCTTTCTCTCTCAGTGATTACTTCTCTTGCCTGGTTCATCCAAGTTGACTTCTTCTTAGGTTTTTAAAACACTTTGTTTTTTCCTGCCTCCATGTTTTTGTACTTTATATTATTATAATTTACATATACATATTATATTTTATTATACATTGTATTTGTATATGATATATCCATATCTAAATCTATATATGTCTATACATGTATATTATATATATATCAATAGATAGTCACAAATCAGTAAACTAATACTTAAGAACTGTGCATTTTACTTATTGTAAAATATACTTCAATAAAAAGATTAAAAACGAATGGAAAAAACCCACATGATTTATACTTCTTTGTCCCCTTCATTAAACCATGACTGATTTTCTAAATTGTAGATGTAGAAGTTGAAATGGTTGAAATATATCCATAGGTCTTTCAGTAGATTCCCTGGACATTATCTCTGAAAATATAGTAAAAATACGGCCAAGGTATCAAGTCTTCTACTTTTAAAAAATACCACTTTCTATAGAGCATGTATAATAGAATTCAGATTCCATTAAAATGAGGGGTCGATTGGGTGAAGGCCAGTAACTGAGGTTCTCATTGCAAGTAAAAGAAGGGCTGCAAAGCCCTTCCCAGTCTGTGATACTTCCTCCTGAACAGCTTACCCTTTTCATATCTTACTTTCTAACTTTTGATGAAGAAGATAACTATAAAATAATTCCAAAATTTTGTTTAAGTCTTGGAATAGAATCAGTAGAAAAGTGAAAATCATATCCATAACTACTTTGGAAATAATGTGGAATTTAAATAAGATATAATAGTAAATTGTTTTAGTAGTAATGTTCTGACATGTGGAATTTTTAATGCCAGATACATTGATGGTCTTTGCTTATCTCATTTTACGTTACATCATTGTCCTTCTGAAATGGTTTTATTATTCTTAGTACATTAAGTTCTAACCAGTAACCATATTTCAAGCCTTTTCATTTTGGAGCAAGCTATCTTTAGTGCATTTTGGATAGTATTGACACGAGACTGAAGTTCTACTGATTTCAGTTATGCTAAATTTCCTGAGATAGCCCAACTTATTGCTTTTCAAAAATAAAATTTGGGTATAAAATAGGAATTCTGATTAGTCTTCTCTGCAGTCAATACCTTTATGATTAAGAGTGTGACATTGCTAACAGCTGCTCAGAAGGCCTCACTGTTCTCTGTTACAAACCCACTGACACCAATACTATTGCTTGAATATGCTAAAGGAATTATTAAGAATATGTACATATTTGTTTAATTTATAGGACATTTTAAACATCAAAAATATAATGCTATTAGATTTCTGCCTTTTGTAGCTTGATATGTGACACTGTAAAGAAAATTTCCTTTTCTATGACCTAAGTCTAATAACGATGTCAAATAAAAAAAAATCTGGACTTAGGTAAAAAGAAACTTTATTTTAAAAATACCATTGTAATAGGGCTCCAACCTCAAGATTTGTAAGCATCTCAAAATCAGAGAAAGACATTTCTTTATGGGCAAGGGTAAGGAGTAGAGTTAGCAGGAACTTTTGAGAGGAAATTGGGAAGTGAATGGAGATGAACAGTCTGATCAGGGTGGTTTGATAGAAATTATTTTTAGTTGTGGTCAGGTGATCCTCAAAATGTGCTATTAAGAGAGGATGTTCTTTACCTAGTGCTTGCTCACACTTGGGTGTGAGCCAAAGTTCACGGACCTGTGGGGAGTAGAGAAATCTAAAATTTTGTTACATTAAATCAGTGGGTAAGTAATCAGTAGTTGTGGACATTTGGTCAATAGTTTGCCAGAAATCCTATTTTTAAATCAAATTGGAGTCAACTCAACAAATATCTTTAAGTGCCTACATGTACAAGACATTATGTACTGCAGAGATGACAAACTCCACGGTAATCTTACTGACCATGACTCTCTCCCTCTCCTTGGAATTGACCACTGGGAACTTTATATTCTACTATATCTTGATTCCACTTGTTTCCTGTAACTTGGAATGCGTTAGTGAATGAAGCACTAGAAATAAAGTTAAGATTTGTGAGTTCACAAAATTGTCCAGAGGTAGCCATAGGCTTATGGTGCCACCGAGTGCACTTTTCTTGGGTGAATATGTAAATAATTAATGTCAATTAGATATCATGGTGTGTGTGTGTGTGTGTGTGTGTGTGTGTGTATTTATGTATTGATACAGTGATAAAAAAGGCAAAGAAGCAAGACACAAAGTTTCTGTCAAGGGCAAGTTTGTGGTTGGATTGGGTGACTTTTCTTTGGAATATAAGTTGAGGATTCACTATGTAGAGGTAACCACCAAATTCACACATGTGTTGCTGAAGTAGTGCCAGTAAAAAGCATCAGGCGAAAAGCAAGATACCCATTTTATTCTTAGAATTGCCCGTAATAATGTAGATGATGCGCAAGTCACTGAAGACACTTTGAACCTCATTGCGACTGTCTACAGAATGAAGATATTTGATAAACTTTAGGATTGTTACTCCCTCAACGTTACCAAACTGTGACCATCATTGATAATTATAAAGTTGCATAATAAACTGTACTTGCATTAGTAGATAGATATATGAATTAAAAGTTAATGAGCAACATTTATTTATTTAGATACAACATAACAGATGTCAAATAGTATATGTGATGAATTATCAAATAAATACTACAGATATATGTGTCATAACAATTCATAAAAAAGTGAAAATACTTCCAAATTCATGAGAAAAAATGCAAAAAGCTACTTGAACACTTTTTTTCTTTTTAACACAGTATGCAACCTTATCTGCTATATGTTTGGAAGCTAGTACATCAGAAATAAAACAAGATTTATTATTTTTCTGTTTTGGGAAAATTTAAATGGAATAACTTGTGAAAATATTTTCTCAAACTAATCCATATGTTTATTTATGGAAATTGGGTGTGAAATATATAATCCCCTTGTATGTATGTATAGATGCAGTTTTAATCAATATTTATGATATTTATGTTTACCAGCAAGGTGATATAATCTTTGTCTATAAAATATGGGTTTAAGGTAATAATAATATCAACTCCCAAACCTTCAGAAAATGAAATTGAAAGTTGAACATTTTTTTATTTTATCAACCTAGAGATATATGATGTTTAATAATTAATTGTTTAGCTTCATATTAGACTGAACTTCTTAGCATTTTTAATAGAATCTATTCAAATATATCCGCTGAAAAAATAAATTTGGCATCAACACATGTAAATAAAATGTCAACACCAGAGAGTGGGGGGGGCGGAGTTAGGCTGGGAAAAAATTAAAACAATTTCTTCAAATAAATAAATAAATAAATAAATAAATAAAATGAGTCTTCCTTTCAGTTCACTTAGATGTACTAAAGTCCAATACACAGCAGTCCCCTTAAAGTGGCCTTAAACAAGATATAGTCAAAGTAGGATGTGGTTATTATAGCTGAAATAAGAATGAGTCTGAGTATTCATAGAAGGTGGAAGAATATTAATCTACTTTAAAAAGAATGTCTGACATTCAGGAAGCAATATTTTGGTGTAGGAGAAGATAAGTATTACATGATTCGCTATGAACCAGCAAACAGTACCCATCTATCAGGAAGACTGATGACCCTTTCTACTGGTTAATGCGGTGTCCTTTTTCAAGTATCAGATGTCTTTGTGATGTAGATTTTATGGCTCAATAACTTTCCAAGGTTATTCTATTTATGGTGGAGAGTAATTTGCCAATTTTAACCATGGTTGCTTGGAATAATATTCATTCTGATCTCCAAGTATAAGTTTATATTTATTGCGATAGATGATAAATTACCTGTCACTACCAAATGAGGTCCAGAAAGTTTACATCTGTTGACTAAAAAGGAATCAAAGCTCACCTCAAAATTTTCTTTGGATTTAAAATACAAATGTGCTAACATTCATATCTGTTGTTAACTAATTCTCATACTTACTTGTTAATGCTACAGAATTACAAGATCTTTGTTCTGTTCTTTCTTACTATTCATGAAAATAGAGACAATACTTTTCAAAGTTCACTTGGAAATATGTATCAAAATTCAGGAAGTTTCAATTATGCTTTATATGATCTGGGAAGAATAGAGTAAGTTAAATATATAACTGACATCTACTGAGAGTTTTCTGTGTACTGGGCACTGACTGCTTCACTTATGTTTTTCATTTAAGTTATAAAACATCTTATTACTGTAAATATTTCATGAGTGGCTGTAGGACGCAGAGTGGGTTGTTTTTTGAAGGAAGTGTAATAAATACATCCATGTCTCAAACACAAGGCTTTTCCATAGCTAAAATGCAAAGCTCTTCTGATTTAAGTGTGAGCAGTATTTCTGGCCAATCCCCAAATCTGGAAGACTATACAGAGAAGGTTCTAAGACAAGGACAAAGAGAAAATTGGATAGGCTTTGGGTAAATATGTATTTTCTTCCTATAGTCTTTCTAATTTGATAACTTCTTTTTCTATCAACCCCTGATTTCTCAATAAAATGCTTCTGTAAAGCCATCACGTAACTATGCTTTTCTATAAAGTACTTTGTAAAGGTTAAGGCAGATGAGTCTTCCTTTAATAAAAAGGTGGTGGTTAATGAATTTCTATGATAGTATTATTGGGTGATCAAGCTTTCATTATATAACCTCAGAGAAGGGCTAATTTTCAGCAAAAACTTCTCTATTGTAATCTAGAATACTGAGGCTTTATTATAGACTCAAATACAAATGAACAAAAAAGACACAAATAATAAAAAAACAGTCAATCATTAAATTGTTTCAAGCTGATTTAAAATGCAACAGGCTTCATAGATAAAGTGTAAGTTAAGGATGCAGCAACAAGTCAAATATTACAGTCAAAGTCCCTGGTCTTATAGTGTTCATGTTCCAGTGGGGGTAAGACAATAAACAAATACATAATAAGTCAAATGAGGAGATGTTCTACAGAGAAAAATAAAGCAGGCAGTGAACACAGAGTGTGAAAAGGGAGAGTATTATTTTAGATGAACTTTGAGCAGTGATCTGAATGAAGTGAGGACTGAACCATCTTGGGGTCTGAGGAAGATCTAGGAGAACCATCAAGTATAAGCATTGTGTCTCGGGAGCACCCTTGGCTCATCGAAGCACAATGCTGGGCCTGGACTGAGTGAGGTGGAGGTGAAGGTTAGGGAGAGAGAACAGATCACACAAAGGCTAGTAGGGCACCTGCACTACCTGGTCTCTAAAGCAGGCCCCAGTGACCAAGCCTCCTGGGAGTGATTGGGACTCAAACCCTTCCACACTGAATCTGGGCTGGGCCTGGGACAAGTTTCCATGGACACGAGGTGGCAGAAGTGACACTGGGCTCATCCGTTTTCGGCCTCAGTCTTTCAAATTTCTGCTAACGTGCTTTGGAAAGCCTTGTTTTGAGACCACATGTGATATATATTCTTCTGTGGGGATTAAAGGATTTATAAATTTTAATTTTAATATAATCGAATTGTCTTCCAACATATTTACAACAATTTTTACTCACCAACAATGTGTGAGCTGCACTCTTTTCTAGAGAATTATTCTTGGTTGACAGGAGCTTCCTGGACAGGAAGCTTAAGGAAGCCCTGTACTCTATTCACTCTCTCCAGCAGCCTATAGCTAATGACTGACTGATGGAGGAGGGTGGGTACAAAAGCCTGATAGGTCCTCTGCCTGATGAGAATATATTCCAGCAGAGTTCTGCTCCAGAAGCACTACCCTCCCCACAATGGGTGAAGCAAGGCTTGTTCTGCTTCTTCCTCTTCCCTATCCTTCTTTCTTCCCTTACAGGTTTTACTCAAGAGCCCAAGTCCCCGTCTCAGGGTCTGCTTCAAGGAAAGCCAACTAAAATAATAAGAATCTTGTAGCACAGGGATCAGCAAACTACAGCTCAAGTGCCAAATTGAGTCAGCTGCCTATTAGAGTAAATAAAAGTTTATTGGAACATAGCTATGCCCATTCACTTATGTATTATTTATGGTTGCTTTCACACTACAATGGCAGATTTGACTAGTTGTTACAGAGACCATGTGGTCTGCAAAGCTGAAAATATTTACCCTCTAGCCCTTGACAGAACAACTTTGCTGACCACTGTTATAGCAAAACTTTGGGGGTTTTATTTATTGCAATAGTTCATCTATGTATTAAGCAACTATCCTTTGTGCTTCATAAAGTACAACAAATTATAGGAGATAACTGCCCCTCAGACAATTTGCAGTCTAAAATAGGCCAAATACACATGAAGACAAACACTAAGTTAAATCAGAGTAGGGGTTATCTCTCTCCTCTTCAACACTATATCTGGGCTTAGCCATCACTTGGCATATATCAAGGAATCATATATTTGTTGAAAATTACATACTAAGCATATTCAATAAAGATATTGTGCTATGTTAAATTAAACATTAAATAAGTTTGATGTATTTGAGAAGTTTTCATGAAGAAGGATCACATTGGTTTGAACTCTGAAGAGAAATGAAGATTTCATTAATGAAGAATGATGACTGGTCAGACAAAAAAAAAATGAATTAAAATACAAAAGTAAGAATGCATATGGTCTATGGACATGCTATCCTAAACACGCCCAATCCCGTCTGATCTCAGAAGCTAAGCAGGGTCGGGCTTGGTTAGTACTTAGATGAGAGACCACCTAGGAAGACCAGGTGCTGTAGGTGTTAAAAAAAAAAGAAAAAAGAATGCATATGGTGAATTTGGACACCATCACAGAGTATTGTTTTTGTTCCTTTTTCTTCTTTCTCTTCTTTCTTCTCCTCTTTCTCTTGGTCCTTCTCTAAAGGCTTGTAAACTAAAGATACGAAGAAATGTACAGAAAAATTGTGTTCAGTTTACAGAAGATCCCAGCGTAGGCTGAAAATTTTTTACTTTTTCTATAGACATTAAAAAGAAGATTAAATGATTGTTTTCAAGGAAGTAATAAGTCCCATAACCAAATGAACTCTCATAGTAAACTTTATAACCACAGGATTAGCATATTCATGAAATAACTTCTTGATGAAATCAGGCAGTGATTACGCTTGAACTTATTCTTCTAATTAGAAATGACATGGAAAATTCATATACTTATTGGAGTTAATATCTATTGAATAGTGTTTGTATATCTTAGCAACCGTTTATGGTATTTTTGTATTTGCCTTGAAATATAAATGTCTTTACTAATTTTCTTCTTTCCTAAGAGTATGTATATAAGAATTTTCATATTCATTATCTTTGAAATCTAAAACTCATTAGACATTTTCATGGGCCCTTGGTGTCTTTATGTTATTTGTCTCCTCTTCAGTCATCATGTCTCACCATTCTTCTCAGCAGAATATGATCACGAAATCACCTAAAAAATGTTTAATATAAACATGACATTTACTCTTATAGTCACACTCATTATTGAAATGGTGGGTAAAATTTCAATGTAAGAAATTTTAAAAGAAAGAGTCATTAGTAAAAAAGAGGAAGAAATTGTCAGGATGACTCTTACTAAAATATGAATCTTCAATCTTCAGTGCCTGTATTTTTTCTGTTTGCATTAACGCAGTCATTGTAATCTTGTTTTACTGTCTCTTCTGGTGAGATGTAGATTTTATGTGTTTGAAAAGTTGGAAATGATAGGCTAGTTTAAAAAGAATAATATTGTCTTGATTGTTTATGAATTGTAAATATATAAAAGACTGGAAAATGGAAGACCATGTGGCTTAGATAAATGAGAATTTGACAAATGGGTAGAGACAACATATACCAAGTTGGAACACAATAGCTTATGATTACTGTTGTTAACAAGTACAATTAAGACTAGGTGAATGGGAAAGTTAGGGCACAATCCTATCTAGAAACTTGCAGACTAAATAAAATTTTCTACATTGTTATTAAAATGACCCCTACTGCTGGACAAAAGTCACAATGTGGGCTTAGTGTTGAGGTGTTGCTACAGAAGGTGTACAACACTGATAAATAAATACTAAGAGATTATCTTAGTGGGGATAGGTAACTTCACGAATGAGTACCTTTAGGGAGTTTTGCTATGGAAGAAAGGATTTATAAATATATGTGAGATTTCGGTACGTGTGAGCTTTCTGTTTAAGGTGTAATGAACTGAATGTTGAAAAAAAGGCTGTTTTGGAAGTTGTGCTCACTCTATTACTCCAGATACCCTGGGAGATGTCAGTGATTGTCGGGATGACCTCTCAGAGATTAAATTCTCCCTGGATTCTAAGATCCTTTGTGTAAGGAATTTTTAGATGTTTTAGCTATTGTTTATTTTCATTAACTTCAGGATCTATTTCAGAACTTTGCACACAGTGGCAGTTCAGCAATTTTTAATAAGTCGATGAATAACATTCATTTTTAAGTGAATTTTTAAGAAGCTCAAGGAAGTTTTAAGGAAAAAAAGTTATAAAAATTTTCTCAATAAAACAACAAGAATAAGTCCTATATTTAAATGAATCTGATTCTGTTAAAGCTCTAAATCTGGTCTCTCTATTTCAGGAGAAATTTGATGGTCCATATGTTTCTCAAAACTTAACTACACATGATTTAGGTTTTTTGACTGGCTTAGACAAAAGAAATCTAATGTTGTGGACATCTTAGAATATTTTATGTCTTTCCCCTCTAGTGGCCATAACTCTTTCAGATCACTTATTTCTAATGCTATAAGCCAGAGGCAAAATTGAAATAGTAAAAAGTAATTTGTGAAAGTCAGGCTTGCTTCACAGGGGCCTTGGGTTAATGTGAACCATTAAGAACAGGCATGTTAATATTCACTTGCATTTTTTTCTCTGTATTTTATGATTTTTTTTTAATTTTAACTTTTCAATTTACCTTAAAATCTGTTAGTATTGGTAGAAGATGAGGTGATAACTTCATTATTTCTCTAAATAATATTTTAGGTAATAAGTAATGTGATGTTTCTCTTATCAAGTATGTATTTCATAATTTCATACATATATGAAATTATATATATGTAAAATTATATATGTGAAATCTATATTATATATATATATTTTACATTTATACCATTAATCTCTCTATCAATTTTTACAAAAGTACCATATTGTTGTTTGAATATTGAGTAAAAATGCCACCTTTTATTAATTTTTGTTTTTTCAAAATATTTTAATTGCTCATTGTTTCAGATAAATACATGTTCTTTTTTCTTTCCTTTTTTTCAAAAATAAATGTTTACTGAGGATCTACAAGGTACTAGACAGAATAAACAAGATATACATGGTCTCTGTTCTCATGAAGTTCGTAGTGTAGTCAGTGTATATCCAGGCTAAAGCTTCTCTCCAAATTCTCCTTTGTGTTTCTGCTAAGGTATAATAAGCCAGACTTTGAAGAAGTCTTATACATAGTATTTTATTTGCTTCATTTTGTTAATGAGAGAACCTATCAGCCTACTTCATTCTTTTCACCTGGTCCATCCATCAATAACTTTTGACCTTTTGACTCTCTAGAGTTGAGACACTTGCAAAAGAAAGCAGGAATCTTATTTTCCATATTCATATAGTATCCTAGTTCATGACTAGCAAATAGTAAACAGCAGACTTGTTACTGCTATCTTGACACTTATTACAAAGGTAAAACATGGCTATGTAGTTGCTATTCTAAGTCATTGCTCTGATCTCCTTCCTGATTAAAAATCATAAGACAAAAACTGTTACTCCTGACAAACTAATTCTTTTATTATAATATGATATCAATAACTCATAATATTTCTAGTTTTCTAGGATGTCTTGAACTAAAATTCATGCCCAATTTCAACACGTGCCCTTAGCTGAGATCTCTGCCAGAATGACCACACCCACTTCAGGCTCTCCTTTTTGTTCTTTTGCAAGAATGTGCTGCTAAATCTAACATCTTTTTGTTAAACCTGATTTTAAAAATAATAACCGTAATTAAAATTTACAAGCATTTATATCCTCCTATGAAAATTAAATTTAAATGTATAATAGAATTTACCTTTAAGGTACATTATCGCTTTTTATTTTAAGACTACCTCTTAGCAGAGCCATGTCTTTGTGGTCTTTAATTCTGCTTAGGGACAGGAAACTATATTTGCATAGAATCTACACTTCCTTTATATTACAAAGTATCTACTGGTCACACTGAGTTATGTATTTTAGTGGACGTTCTCTGTTGGCTGCTCCAAATCCACTTTCTTGTCTTCTTTCAGTGCTGAGCTTTACAGACTTCACAGGGCACTTGCCCTTTGCTTTTGGTTGGATTCAGCCAAGGGAACATACCAGAGAGATCAGGAGGAAGAAGAAAGAATTTGGGGCATTTATTCCCCTCAGTTCTCTCCTTGCTGATGGAAGGTTGTACAGCAGGGGCTGAGTTTCTGTCTTCTGTGGGGTCGGCATCTCCTACACCTATGGTTTCACTGGGTGTATAATAGCATTCCCCACTTATAATGGTTCCCTTGCTGTCACTAACTTTACCATTCCTTGTTGCTCTTCTTCAATACTGCTCAACTTTGTAAATAGTCCTTGTTACATGCTCTTGAATTGCTGTTTTAAAATTTTTATGTCTTTCTTGTCTGTGCCTGATTAATACATGTGAGGTCTTATTTGCTTGAGCAGGGAAAATAGAGTGGACATCTCTGCCCATCCAACCCAATCCCTCCGGGCTGCAGAAAGTCATGAACTTCACTTTACACAGGAGAAGAATCAGAAGAAGTAGCTGAATTGAACTAATAATGTGATAAATTATAAAACTGAATAATTTATAATATACTGAATATAATAGGTTAGTCTATTATATTTTGATGTAATTTAATTGTCCTAATAAAGATTCTAGGCCAATATATTGGGAAAAACTCCCATGGAAGTGGGAGTTTTTAGTGTTCATGATCAGGAGAAGAAATTGTGAAAGGACATGAGAAGGTAGACGATGAGCCTTGGATAAGAATAAAAAAGAAACATTGTCTTCTCTCTGAGACATTATGTCAGTTGGGCCTAGATTACAGAACATGAGAGATCCTGGGTCCTTCTGATGGGTATAAACTGGGTTTGCATGTAATAAAGTATTAGATAGGAAGGCAGCTTTGGAAAGTCCACATACTGCCATTTCAATTAGCAATAATTCTTTTACCTGCTTTCCTTAGCAAGATTTTACCAAAAGTTGTTGGATTAATGAAATGATATGATCATTCTAGGCCTACTGAGTGAACTAAGGTACTAGTGGCCCAGTAATAACAACTGAGGCATAGTTGAATCCAGGAGAGTGATTTTAAAAGGGTTATCATCAAAACAGGCAGCTGCAAAAGCACATAGACACCTGGGTCCTGGTCTTGAGATGACAGAAACTTGGAAAACATTTGAGGTAGGCTAATTTCTGGCAATCAAGCTGGCAAGAACTCATGCATGCATACAATGGTTCCTGGAAGAACACTTGACTCTATTTTATAATTAGTCATTGATGAAACTAGGCCCTTTGTATTGTAATTGTTTAATGTCTAATTATACTCTTAAGTTCCAAGTTCACTGTAAGCTGGTATATTACTTTTCTTCCATTTTTTGGTTCACATTCAATAAATATGGGTAATAATAAATTCTAGAAATAAAAGTGAAATAAAAAATTTAAAAGGAAAGGGAGAAAATATTGCATAGATGAAAGAAGCAATGTTGTCTAGTAGGTGCGGGCCATGAGTTTTTATAACTTTGTGACCGTGAGCAAGTTGTTTAACCCTTCTTTGCCTCAATTTCCTCATCTGAAATTGGCCCTAATAAAAGTATTTAATACATTGGGTTGTTGTGAAGAATTAAATCTTTTAATATATGCAAAGAACTTAGATCACTGCCAGTCATACAGTAGGCTCCAAATAAGTCAGCTATCAATATTATAAACTATAACTGTTATATTATAATTACTATAACTATAATTGTTATTATTGCTATTACTACTAATATTTAAGTAAATAATTAAAGAAATTGGATTGAAAGTGGATAGTAGTGACAGGTGAGACCCTTGGCTTCCAAGAGATATTTTATTTTCACTACTTCTTTTAGTTCAGTCTCCTATGTTTGAACTACTCTGATTTTATTATACATATACACAATTGCATATGAAATGATATGTCATCTTTCTTTTTCATCTATCTTATATGTTTCATTGCCATGAGATTTCCCCACATTTATCATTTCCTTAAGGACTGGACTTTTTTTCACGGTCCCTTTGCATTCCTTCTTATTTATCCTCCATTGTTGAACAGAGTTAAAGCACACATTGTGCTGCAAAATCACAGAAAATGATTACACAGGGAATAATTAAGAACATTTTCATAAATGCTACACATCTTCACATCATTAATTTAGATTTAATAATTAGAAATGATAACTATTGCATTAAGAATACTTAATGGATAGAGATTATGATCAGTTTTTCTTTATGTTTATAGTCTCTCTTTCACTATATGACATTAGATAATGCCAAAATGTAGGCGTTAGAGAGCCAGAATGTACCTGTCAGCTTTGCGAGAAATAATGATGAACATGACGTAGGTGACATAACATTTTATGTTCAAGTATGGATAGCCTGAGGGCAGAGAAGCTCAGTTCACTTGGACTATAGCATTATCACCATCCCAGTACACACCCTGGAGAAACTAGCTTTACATAACGAATTGGCAACTTTATATTTTTATACAACTATTGATATTTGAGAAAGGCTGTATTTGATCAAATCATCCCCCAAATAACTATAATACCTGAAATTCCATCATTTCTTTTTCTTAGGAGACAATGGATTCCTTCCCTCACCTCCTTTTAAATGCAAAAAATAAGGATGAGAGAAAAATTAAGACATTATATAGGTTAAAATAACTCTTTGGGCCTTCCCCAAAGGGACAAATAGTTTGGAGTAAGATGCAATGGGTACAGGTGATAAAGGAGAATCTGGTTTCATGAGTCAGCCAATCTGGGTTCTAACTCTGATCTCTCACTATCTTGTATACAAACTTTGAAAAAGTGTTCATTGCTTTTAGTGTCATTTGCTCACTTATAGTATACCTCTAGGGGCAAAATAGTGCACTGGGATAACATAACTTCTAGTCTTGAGAATATTCAAGGAAACAGTAATGGCCCATGTCAAAGTTAAATACCAGGGCAACGCAATATGTGATTCTCAAGCAACTGGTATAAAAACATAAAAATTAAAAGGGTAGGGGATCACTGTAAACTGAGGGGTGGGGAGGATAGGATCTGAGGAGACTCTAAAGGATGAAATGGGTTGAAATCTGGGAAAAAACATGAGAGTTAGTAAAAGGGCACTATATTAGGTAAGACTTTGGGTATAAACTTGAGATACAAACTTTTTATGACTCATAAATAGATTATAATGAGAGAATTTAGTTTTATGATCTCACTACAATTCTGTTTTGTTTTGTTTTTTATGCCTACAGCACCCGGCTTCCTAGGTGGTCTCCCATCCAAGTACTGATCAAACCCGATCCTGCTTAGCTTCCGAGATCAGACGGGATCGGGCTTATTCAGGGTGGCATGGCTCTAGACTCACTACAATTCTTGATAGCTTATATAGAATCTACATTTCCATCTTCATTCAGTTTGTTAGCCAATAGTTAGCATTCATTGTTTAACTCAGGATTTATATGGGAGGGAAATAATTGGGAGATCTAGTTGTTTCTCTTTACTTTAATAATAATAATAATAAATATTTTAAAAAGTTGCCAAATGGAACCATTGATTTTTATTTCAAAGTAAGCAACTACAGTTTATTCTCGGATAAAAATGAAGAATTTCCTTTTCAGCTGATAAGGCACAGAGTGTTTATCTTTGGTTGATCAAATAAAGAAGTCGGCCTAGGCTATTCATCTGCTTTTATGGGACTTTGTTAACACAAAGAGACAATGAGGCTAAAAGTGGTTTTTGACATATTGGATCCTTATCATATTTGCACCCATTCATGAAGGAAAATAAAAATCAGGTGGCAGTTAAATTAGATAAACTTTTCTAAAACACAAAGAAATGTGAGAGATGGCAGGTCTCTCCCTCATTCTCAGGAGCTTATATGAGAAGTAATGTTGCTTGTGATTTCAAAGAATAAAGTTCATTTTATTTCCCTGGCCTTGGTGGCATGTGCTTAGCACAGCACATAAACAAAGAAAGAAACAAAGACATTAATCCCACACCAATCCACTTACAATTATCTTAGTGGTCCAAGCTGTCTGCTGTAGCCAGATGTTGTGATACAGTTACTGCACAGTGAGGCTAAGTACATCATAGGAAGAGAATATCATTTTGCTCTGATATTGTATGTTTGCTTTATGTTGTATGCAGACTTCAAAAACATTGTTTTAACATATTAAAAAAATTAGAATGTCTCAAAAGTATTGAATATTTTAATGATAAATTTGAGTTTTATTTTGGAAGTAAAGTTCCCTTTCTGGTCTTCTATTGCCCATGTATATCTCGAATGTAGAGAAAAACCTCAATAGCTACCTTGTCTGCAGAATTAGAATCCCTTCTTAGCATTCTTAACAAGTGTTTCTTCAATACCTCCACTACAGGGGGCTTCTACCGCTGAAATCATCTAGTCTCATTGTGCACAGCTAAATTTGTCAGGCAACCTCTCTTTGATTGAAATTTCTTTTAATATACACTGATTAGCAATAGTTCTTATAAATCAAATAGTGCTCTGTCAACATATTTGTGCTTCAAATATTTGAAGAACTCCTCTTTATCTTATTTTATTAGCTTTCTCTTTTATTGACATTCTCACCTCTCTCAACTCTTAATCATGTAACTTGGTTTCTAAGTTTTTTATTCTGGATATTCTGCTGTGGATTTGCCTTAATTATCAACAATTCTTTTAAATATTTACCCAAAACTAACTGTACTCCAGGTGTGAGCTGATAAGGGTAGAATACAGTATTTTTGTTAATGTAAACGAATGTTGATTTTCATAGCAGTCATATTGTGTAAGTTATAGTCAACTCAAATCTTGAGATTTGTTTTCAATATGATCCAATGCATACTTTTAGATAGATACTTTAAAAAATTATATATAAAAGTTAACATTATTTCTGTTAAATTTCAACTTATCTTTTGGTTCCTGAATTTGCTACATACTTAATTTGCGCCTTTATGATTCTAGGACTTCTGGGACTTTATCTAAAACACCAATTATAAACATTGTAGAGAATTGTCATGGAGAGAATTTTCAAATAAAATGAGGCCCTCCAGTACTTCCTTGTAAATATTCATACCAGAGTATTTTTTTCTCAGAGACTTCCTCTGCTATTCCTAACTTTCCCTAAAGACTTTTGGACTTAGCAGTCATATTCCAGTTCAAGCAAGTACAGACTAAATTAGAAACTCGAGATTAAGACTTGTCCTTTTTTCCCCAAACCAGAGATTTTTTTTCTCAAAATTTTAAGTGTCCAAAGAGAAAGTAAGATAAAAGAAAGGGGACTCATAGGCAATATAGTGGTTACCAGAGGCAAAGGGGAGATGGGGGGAGGTAGAAAAAGGTAAATGGGATCAAACATATGCAGACAGAAAGAGATTTGACTTTGGATAGTGAAGACACAATGCAATATACAGATGATATATATTGTACACTTGAAACCTATATAATTTTATTAATCAGTGTCACCCCAATAAATTTAATGAAATTTAAAAAAATATATGGAAAGGTTGGAAATAAAAGAGGAGAGTATTAATAAAAATGGGAGTTTTACACCTACAAGATAAGCAAGTCCGTGAAAGGAATCCTTATCAAAATAATAAATTAACAAATAACATTAAGCTTATTATAGTATAGGGCATATAGAAGAAAGATAGACATGATTTGTGCTCTAAAGGAGCATAGATTCTAATCAAGGGATTCAGGGGGACAAGGCAAAAAAGAGAATAAATTAAGAATTATTAAATGTTTTAAATAAGTATTTTAGCTGATAACATAGCGAAAGTTATGGATAATGAAAGAGGTGGTTGTGTGGGGCCTGGTCCAAGGAAGCTCTGACAGGAGGAACAGCTTGGATGAGGCTTTTAAGGGGATGATTGAGGATGGTATTCTAAACAGAAGAGCAGCATGAACTGTCTCGATTGGCAGCTGGTTGGATCATATTCTGCCACTCTGTTCATATATATAATTGGGGTCATATTTATTTTGAAAAATCAATTAAATGCCACTACAACTTTTGAGACAAGTAATTATTAATGATTCCAAGTAATACAACTGAGTTTTTAACAAACATTGAAGTTATGTATCCGAGTGAAAATTTTTTTTTTCCTCTAAATGAGGATCTTGGGAAGCTACACATTGTTTCTGAAGTACTGAGGGGGAAATTGGAAGAGCAATGGGCAGGGACAGTCCCAGTATGCTACAGGCTACATGTGACTTAATTTATTTTATTTTATTTTATTTTATTTTATTGTAATTAAATTTTTGGGGTGACATTGATTAGCAAAATTATGTAGGTTTCAAGTGTACAATTCAACAATATGCCACATATATATTGCATTGTGCGTTCACCTTAGAAACCAGATCTAGAAAGGGCTGTGAGTCTCAGTAAGAGAAATTCAAAGGGGCCCACAGTTTTCTTGAGAGTTTTGAACCAAAAAACCCAGGAGCAAGACTAAATTCAGGAATGTTCCATTTTGTCAGGAGCTAAAGAATATAAATTTGGTCTTAAATAAGTTTCAGGATTCCTTCGATCTCCTTCCTCTGAACTGTTTTCTTAAAAATTCCTTACCTTAGATGCTCTTAACACATACCAATAAGCCCGTGTTTCTACATACTTTGACCAAAAATGCTGTTTTGCTAAAAGCAATCTTAAATATTCTCTTTGGGAATTTCCATAAGTGTGATGAACACTGTTTAGAATATGGTCCTTGGATAGGGTAATTAACAATTTGAAATACAGTAAATTCATGAGGATTATGTTTTCTGCATTTCATGAATTGGATCTGAAGATAAGAGGAACTTATCTTCCAAAAAAGGAGCTGCTGAAATATTAAAGCACCCCGTGAATAGCTATAGCAACTAAATGGTGTTCTATAGGGACTACTTTAAAGAATAATGTTCACCTGAGTGTATGAACTTTAATCTTACAACATATATAAAAAATAAGTCTATTAATTTAAAATTACACCAGGTATGACAATTATGAGTCTATAGAATTGAGAGGCAGGTGAAAAAATAATTTATCTCTCCTTTTCAATTTAGAAATCATTTTTCCTCATGTTAAAAGGCAAAAGTTGTATTCATAGTTTAATTTTTTCTTATAATTAAGGCAACTGCAATTTTTTAAAAGTCTGAATGTTTTCTAATTTGATTGCAATATCTTAGTGCCAAAATTCTATATATTTAGGAAAGTCTTTGGAAAACTCCCACAAGGCACTAAACTAAATATTGCTGCTGGGGAGGCAGTGGGAAGAAGGAGATGGAGGAATCAGGGGGGATCACATGGATTAGGTACCCTTAGCCCTGGTCTAAAAGCACTTTTTAAATTCACCAATTATCACTTCTGTCTCTATCAACAGAGTAATAAAGAATAGGATGGAATGTAACCATCCTGAGTTTGAATATGTTTGGTGTCTGTGTGGATATTCTTTTGCATTGCTTTTCAATCTTAACACTGACATTTTTGACCAACTTAAACTTGAAAGCTATCATCCTGGGATTTCTGAACTTTAAATTTCTAGCGAACTGTAGAGTAGATTCAGCACCATTTTTCCTTAGTACACTGACATGATGTATAACTTTAGAATTTATTGCATTTTACTTATGAGCAAAGTGAGAGATAGTATAAAAATAGTAGGCAGTCTGTTACAGAAGAACAAGTGTATCGAAGAGTTCCAAAATAAATTTGCTATTGGTTGAATAAGTGGGAGTCTATCTCTCTTACATGAATTTGTGCCAGACTCATGGGGTAGTGCTGTGTCCTAGTGAGTAGAGAGGTCCTGGGAATACAGTGTTGCTGATTTCTCTTTCAAGGTCTGGGCAAGGTGCCTGCAAAAACATACTCATATAATGTGGCATCTTCTCTATGACTATGCCACGGTGTATAGCAGAAAACTTCAGAAAATGTGTAGTCATTTTTTTGCTTTTTAAAATATGCCCATGTAGAAAGGAATTAGGAGCTCTGAGGCATAACTGAAAAACTGCAGACCAGGTTTGAATCCTGTCCTTGCCATGTGGTGTGTTACTAACATCTGCGGACCTCTACATCCTCATTGACAAATGTGATAGTAATCCTTACCTCATGCATTTTTTCCCTTAGCTTTATGGAAATATAATAGACATTTAGTTGCTCATATTTACATTGTACAAGTCGATGAGTTTTTTTTTTTTTTCAGTTACAGTTGGCACACAATAATATATTAGTTTCAATTGTACAGCATAGTGATTTGATATCTATGTAACTCACAAAGTGGTCACCCCACTAAATCTAGTATCCCTCTTCTCCCTTACATATTTATTACAACATTGTTGACTATGTTCCTTAGGCTACACTTTATATCTCTATGACTACTTTGTAACTATCTCTCTGTACTTAATCCCTTTGCCCTTTTCACTGTACTCCCAACCCCTCTCCTGTTCCAGTAGCCCTCAAAATAGTCTCTGTATCTATGAGTTTGTTTCTGTTTTTGCTGTTATTGTTGTTTATTTTGTTCTTTAGATTCTGTATGTATGTGAAATCACATGGTATTTCTCTATCTGGCTTACTTCATCTAGCAATATAGGTCCATTGAGACAATATCTTTTTCCATCCCCTTCCTCTTAGTCTGTGTGTGTCTTTTAATCTGAAGTGAGTCTCTCGTAGGCAGCATATGTAGAGGTCTAGTTTTCCTATCCATTCAGCCACCCTTTCTTTTTGTTGGAACATTTAATTCTTTTCCATTTGAGGTATTTGTCGATAGATATGCAATTATTACCATTCTTTATTCATGTTTTTGATATATATTTTTTCTTCTTAAAGAAGTCCCTCTAAAATTTTCTATAATACTGGCATGATGTTGATGAATTCCTTTATTTTTGTCTGGGAAGTTTTTTATTAGTCTTTTGACTCTAAATGATAACTTTGCTGGATAAAATATTCTTGGTTGTAGATCCTGGGTTTTCATCACTTTGAATATTTTGTGCCAAGCCCTTCTGTCCTGCAGTTTCATTTTGAGAAATCGGCTACCAGTCTTCTGGGTGCTCCTTTATAGGTAACTAATTGCTTATTTCTTACTGCTTTTAAGATTCTCTCTTTGTATTTAACCTTTGGCATTTTAATTATGATGTGTCTTGGTATTGGCCTCTCTGGGTTCATTTTTGGGGGGACTGTCTGAGCTTCCTGGGGTTGTATGTCTATTTCCTTCACCAGGTTAGGGAAGTTTTCCATCGTTATTTCTTCAAATAGATTTTCAACTTCTTATTCTCTCTCTTCAGGTACCCCTATGACATGGATGCTGTTACTTTTAATTTTGTCCCATAGGCTCCTTAAATTATTATTATATCCCTGGTTTCCTTTTCTTGCTATTCTGATTGCATGGCCTTGGCTTCTCTATTCTCTATATCGGTGGTTTGATCCTCTTCTTTATCCACTCTGTTGATTTCCTCTAATATACTCTTCTCAGATAATGTATTCTTCATTTCTGACTGTCCCTTTTATAACTTCTTTTTCCATTTTTCATAATTTTTTATTTCTTTGTTAAAGTTTTCACTGAATTCATCTACACTTCCCCTAAGTTCAATGAGCATCTTCATAACCAGTGTTTTGAATTCTGCATCTGTTAGATTACTTGACTCCATTATATCAGGATCTCTGTTCTGTTCTCTCATATGGTTTCTGCTTCTTTGTCTTCCCATTTTGGCTGCCTTTCTGTGTCTGTTTCTATGTACTAAGCAAAGCTCCTAAGTCTCTTGGTCTTATTAGCGTGACTTTGTGTAGTAGGTGTCCAGTGGCACAGTCCTGAGAGAGGTTCAGCTGCAGGTCAAATTTAGCCACAGCTTGTACCCCTCTGGAACCACCTGTTATGATTCAGCAAGCAATCCACAGATGCTGTGCTTATAATTGCCTCAAGAAGCCACACCAGAAACCAAGGTCAGGTGCCACCAATGTGAGTCTTGGAGCTGCTCAGCAAGTGGCACTGGATTCACTGAGGACACAACTGGATGTGGCTTGGTTAGGGCCACAAGTTGGGGGAGGTGAAGTTTCAGGGAATCCTATGGTCAGAGTGACCTCTGTTATCTAGTTTGATGACTTCTCAGCTATGGCGGTGCTGAGTCCGTGCACTGGGAGCGGCAAGGGTTCAAAAGAGGAACAATGGATACCGCCAACACTTCTGCCTAGGAGAAAGCCTCGCCTCAGGCCCTTGCTCCAAACACTCAGTGTCCTCCTGTAAGTCTCGTGTGTCCCCTGAGCAGTTGACCAGGCACTAGTGCTCAGAGCAAGTGAGTCTGTCCCGCGAAAGTCTGGTCATGGACACGGCCCCTTTAAGAGCCTCTGTCCTACTCAGCTGCTGGAGATGGGGCAGCCTCATATCTTTGTCCCCTTCTACCTCCTACTGTTGCAGGGTAATTTCTCCCTGGTTGTAGGGCTTCTGTTCATCTAGACCCTAGGCGACATTGCTTGGTGCTTGCTCTGTGTTTCCGTCACAACTTTGATATGGTCACAAGAAGAGATGAACGAAGCTTCTATCGTCTATGCCATTTTGCCTGGTCTCCACCTCGTGCATTTTTGAGTGAGGATTAAATGATAGAGTAGATGCCGTGTCTTCTTAAGAGCCAGGTATGCATCATGTCACCACTGTTTTCAGGTTCTATGTCTTGACTAACTATCCTTCAGTTTCTCTCAGTGTGCATGTCCCCGATCAAATACATTCTCCTCCACGAGGACATTTTTTTTTTATTTCCCCAAAATCTAAATGGTTCTGTCTTGGAGATCAATCAATGGTCTTCTCATAGCATTGTCAATGTTTACCTTCCTTTGAGTTATTTATTTGTGGGGCCATCTTCCTTCGTAAGCTGTTAACACCTTGGCAACAGGACATATGTAAGTTATAGATACTTGCAGCCTAGTCCCTCTTTCTTCTAATAACAGCCACATCTGGACCCGTGTCACTTCTGTATCCAGCCAAGTTTCCTCTTTGGTGAAATGAGAAGGTTGGAGAGGTGCCTATTAATAGAGGCAAAAGCTCACCTCTGTCCAATTTACTTAAATCCCCTCTGGTAATTTTTGTTGTTGTTGTTCTATTTTCCAGCTCAGTTCCTCAGTCCTTCTTGCCTTTTTTAGACTTTTGCCTTCTGGACACATCCAGTGCATTTGCCAAGCAGGTTATCATTCTGTCTCAAATCAATCAACTTATGACCCATCCAAAATTGTTCGTGTTTCCATTTACATTGATTGGGCATGTGATATGTTAAATACTAAAAGAGGCACAATTACAATGCACTTAATCAAATAGGTAGGGAGGAGGGAAATCTCTTTATTATCAAAAAAAAGAGGGAGCATAAGCACTTACATACCTGATAGGAAGCCTCCAGGGCCTGCCTGCTCCGATTTCCCTCCAGACTACCCTTCTGCATGCAGGAAACTTGCTTTTACACTAGAATTGGACTGTGAGTGGAAATGGATTCTGCACCTTGGCATTCATATTCATTATAGCATTCTTTCCCCCTAGGGACTGAGGAGTCAGAAATGGAACAGGGAGGACCAAACAGAAAGCACATCATCAGAGAATCCTCAGTGTTGAGAGAGCTACAGTGGTGTGGTTTAATATTTTCTCATAGCTGCAGTTGCTCTAAAACAATGTGTTTAGATGGTGCAATTCAATTGGGTTGGATGGCTTTTCACCCTCGCTTTTCCAACCAGGCCCTCTTGCAATTTCCTGTCCATTCCTGGTCCCTGGCAGATCTCAATAGCAAGCCCATATTTAGGACATTAATAAAAGGGGTGGGAGGGGAAACTGGACTGGTGTCTGAAGCTAGCTCATTTGGGGGAAACTCAGATTTAAAAAAAGAGAATTTAGAAAGAAGTAAAGCAATTTAGTAATCACGAGACTGGAAATCAAGATACTGGGTTCAAAGTCTCAACCTAGCTACTAACGGGATAGATGAGAAGCCTGGTCAAGTCACCCAGTCTCTCTAGATTTGGGGGCTTTCATGTTTAAAATGAGGAGATGTAAATAGATCCTCTCAGTTCAAAGATGTTGTGACTATGTAAATCATTAGACACAATGACTCCATGTGAAGTAGACAGTTGAAGGTAAGAGTCTCTTCTCAGTACTCTTAAAAACCTCGTAAATGTGACCATATGCTCTGCTTATAAGTAAGACCTATTTATACGAGATTCTCACACAATCTCAGCTATACATGAATTTATGAGAGAATAAGTTACCAGACACAGGTTGTCATCGAAGGCAATATCACTGAAAACTGTGCTCTATACACTTAAAGTGTTTAAGAAATGTCTTTAAGAAAAAATGTTTAAATAAAATCAGAAAAATTACCTGAATTATTTTCCATCTGCAAATTAGTAATCAAAATTTGGCGTACTTTGTACATTACAGTATAATTGTCTTATTTTCCATTCAAAATTTCACATTTTTCATTCAAACTAAAATGCATATTTCATCAACATGTTGTTTAGAAATGGTAATGAATCATTTAATTAAAATCATATCATTCACCTGTGGCATATGCTACTATGAAGTGTGAGGTGGACTTTTTCCAGCCTGTCAGTTTACTTCATATACTTCTTCATGAAAAAATAAGGCCATATCTAGTGCCATTGATTACCAAATTCCTCTTCAAAACATAAGTTTTTAAACTTTAATTTTTATTCTAGCTTTTCTGGGCTTATTAGAATCTATAAACTGTGCACAGTATAATTTTGATTATTTTTTAAAAAACTAATAGTTCTACTTAGAAAAATAAGAGGGAAAGTAAACTCCAATTAGATAAGTTTGCACATAGGTTTGATTTTTTTTCCTTTTAAAAGTTCAAGGATGAAGAGAGAGGCATGCAGATTTGGGGTCATTTTGTGAAAATCAACTGTTTTCAACTAAAAATGTAAACACTTTTCAGTGCTGAATCTTCCTTCAAAGCAGTGTGTCATCAGCTGAAAGTGATAGGCCTTTTCTTACACAGACAGGCTGGAGGGGAGACAAGTTCCACCAAGAGGCCCAGTTTCCTAGTTTGAAGAAAACTTTCCTATCTCAAAAATCCTCTCCAGCAGAGCTCCCTGGGGGGCTTATTAATCTCAAAATCACAATCCGGAGAATCCAACCTGACCTTTTGTCTTAGAAAGTCATGTGTTCCCTCAGCTGCAACGGAAGCTTGAGGATCCACTGAGGTAGAAACACTCA
>NW_006442107.1:8471285-8496840 GCF_000325575.1 Pteropus alecto
CTGGGGCATAGCAGCCGGGGTTATATCTCAGAGGTCTTATAGCTGACCTACCTAATCACGCCTTCCTCTGTGCGTCTCCTAATCTGATAAAAATGTAAGAATTTTTGCTGCCAGAATTGAATATTTTTCTAAAACAGCTAAAAAAAGAAAGAAAGAAGGAAAGGAAGGAAAAAGGAAGGAAGGAAGGAAGGAAGGAAGGAAGGAAGGAAGGAAGGAAGGAAGGAAGTAAGGAAGGAAGGAAGGAAGGAAGGAAGGAAGGAAGGAAAGGATGGAAGAGGAAAAAGAAATTATCTTGGGGTAGGGAGAGCCTTTTGTTTACCAAGAGGTATGCAGTGATCTGAAGAATATCACTAACACAATCTGTACTAGAAAGGAAGAAAGAAAAATGTCACAATTTGGAATACATTGACAAGAATGCTGAAAGAATTAAAAAAGAAGGAAAGAAATTATGGGAATGAAGGCTATAATTCATGTAAAACACACACACACACATACACACACACACACACACACAAACACACAGAGGATAGAGCAAAAGAACTGTCTTTTGTGGAAAGGATGGTCCAGGATACAGAAGATCATGGTAAGTGCCACGGACACTTTTTCCACTGTTAACTTCTGAGGAGCAGCCCTGCACAGTAGCAAGGGCTGGCTGAAGTCTGAGCGCTTCCACTCCATGCAGTCAGTGCCTCCTGCAGTACTCTGAGAAGACACAAACTTTGCAAGTGAAATCCTTGCTTGCCTCTTAGATCTTCATTGCCAGATGCTCAATATGTTTTTCTATTGACCTTCAGTTAGGAGTGGCTCTGAACCGTTTAGCTTTAAGTTTCTCTTCCTCTTCTCTCCATCTCCCATGGTCTCTCCTTCAAATGGTTAATGATCTGGAAATGATTAATGATCCTGGGAGAGTGAGATCTTGTTAAGGGATCCTTTGCAAAGTGGATTTTTAAAGGGAATAATCGTTTGCTAACGTATTAGCAAGTTCTGACCAAGGTGTACACATTTTCTTAAAGAGGCTAGCCTGTCCTAAGCCTTCACATGATGCAATGGATATGCTATTGTGTGACTTACATATGGATGCCGCTAATATTCACACTGCAGACTTTTATTAAAGATGCGTTAGAGGCAATGACCTTTGCCAGACCCATTTTCTTCTTTCCTGGGATGACAATTTTCTTACCTTGTGTGAGAAGAAGATTCAAATAAATAACTCTAGGAGACTACTGTGACATTAGTTAATTGTTGTCTGTTGAAGTTTCAAGTATAGTTTTATTGGACTCAATTTAACATATAATCTCTTTGAGGACCTACTCTGAGCCCAGAACTATGCCAAGAACTATTAGGATTTTATAGGATTAACTTTCTCTCTTAAAAGTTTGACTACCCATTTAATGAAATAAGTAATAGTCACAAAATAAATAATAAAAGGAGGATTTGAATGAACATTCATATGAGAAAATCAAGCAAAACACGCTTTTAACAAATGCATATGTAACTAAGATGATTCTGAGTCAATTTGCTGTATTCAGGAACATTCAGAAAACAATTTTACTTACAATTCTTTCATTGTTCATTTTAGTCTTCAAAAAATTAATACTGAAAGAATTGTATACTGTATGTCCATTTTACATTTTAGAATAAATAAAACCCAGTTATATTTTTATAGTTTATGGTAGATATTATTATAGTTTTTTTAATTTTTTTTTAATATTTTTAGATATAATAGAAATTCTAAAGCATGGTGCTTCATCCTTGAAGAATTAAATCATGTCTTCTGATGCTAGGTCCCTAACTGAGCCATCAATGGCACCTTGGATTCATGCTGAAGACTGGGTGTCCTGTCTGTCACTGAAGGGATTCAAGCAGACACAGCAGGACCCCCATAATCAGGGGGTCCCTAATTAGGTGGCAAATTTTTCTGGGATGAACTCTCAACACTCCTATAGTTTAAGATCTTCTTCTTATTTTTTTTATTAGTTGTAGAATCTTCAAAGACAACTTCTGTTAAACTTGTTCATGGCTAAGAATGACTTAGATAAGTTATTTTCAACTGATTCTTTTCTTATTTGAAAATCTAAGTTTCCTAGTGCTGTTGTCTATAGAAAATCCAAGTGGGTTTCAGATTGAGAGACTCACTCTCTACTTTAAGCATTTAACAGATATCTAATGATATTTCTGCCTCTGTCCTTAGCCAATCTCATTCTGTTCAGAACCTGCAGAGGACTGAAGGCTGTAATTCTTGGTGAATAATAATTCTTTCCCTCACATATCCTGATCTTTCTTCTGCAAACCCAGTAATACCTCAGCAGCATTTTTGATGCTTTCAGAGGCTTAACGTGTGTACTTAGACTCACAATGAATCAATACCTACCAATCTCAATAAGAACTTTGTCTTACATTTTAATTTGCGTAACATTTAGTCCACATTATTTCCTTAGAGTTGCCAATGTCTTCTCCCACTGGAGACTGAGATTAACCACCCAAATCCACTACAGTATACATTCCTAGTCTATTCCAGGGTGTTTATGAGTTGTACTAAGTGCATAGCAAGCAAGGAGAAACGCACAGCTAGTGAATATTTTATGGCTTCTGCTGTCCAGGAAGTTGGCAGACGTTTTTCTGCCTCCAAGCACAAATTCACATTTGGGGGAGGGGGGTGGCGGGGCGGGGGGTGGAGATGGAGGCTGTGCCCATACATATGTAAAAGCAGCAATTAAACCCAAGAATTCTTCAGTTGGGATTCCAGGCCCTATAGAACAGTGTGGGATGGTTGTTGGACATTAGGAGTGCAGAAGAGTTTTATCAGTTTCTTTGGTCTTACTATAGGGAGGATCATGTTTAGACTAGTTTTGGAAACTAGTGATGTTGTGTCTACAAAGAAGAGCGAAAGAAGATACATCATTTCTGAAGGCAGAGCCAAGATAAGTAGAAGATAATAAGAGAAAGTCTTCATCTCCATATAAATCAATTCTTTGCAATAAACACAATGATAAAACACTGAATCAGTTCACCCTGAGCTGCCTGTTTCTGAGATATCAAGCTGCAACTCAATGAATGCAAATTTAGGGTGTGGTGGCAGATGTTGCCAAGAGAGAAACATAGGTCTAAATGACTGACGAAGTCTTTCTGTTTGGAATTTAGAATTCAGATTATCTCCCTGGAAGGGCAAATTTAAATCCAGAATTATGCCCAATGGGCACAAAATTAATATGATTCAAGTGTGTAAGGCAGTGGCAGGTTCTGATGGCTCCTAGAGCTGTACCCATAACAGACAAGGGCTCCTGATCTGGCACAAAATGTACACGTACTGAGGCCCTGACAACTCTTTCTCCATTGACTGCCATTTCATTTTTTTAGGTTTCTTGCTGGCATCCATTTTTATTTAAGTCAACACACTCCTTCTTAGGCATCTTAATGAACTATGCTCAGCAATAAAAATAAGACCTCTCATATTGGCTCAAAATCTGACACATGAATTATTTGGATTCATATAAACAACATATTTTCTGGAAATCAGATCTTCTCCAAAAAAGTTTGATCCCTGGAAGAGCGCTCTCCCAGATAACACTAATGAAACATAGTGTTATAATGGCACCTGACGAAACAGATTCATCAGTTCAGGAAATTTCTTCTGGCTGGATCCCCCGTGTCTGATTTGGGTTCTTTTTGCTAGGGTTCCTTTGTTTCCACATCTCAGCATCTTGAGTTTGGGTACGACAGAAGTTTCTCTGCATTTTTCAGTAGTACTCCCTATTATTTTTTATCAATCTGTTGTGATTGCATATGAAACCTAATGTTTACTGAGAACACACTATGTGCCAGTTCTGGTACCTGGTATTAAAGTAATATACATTACTTTATAATTATTACATTGTATCTCCCACTCCTGTACTTTAATTCTAGAGCCTTCTCTTTTTATAGCTTTATAATCTTCTAATAGAGGACATATTCTGGCATACTCTCAAGAATACATAAATATTCTTTTGCATCAAAAATGACAGAATTTTAAGATTTCCAGAAGTTCGATTTCCTTCTTTGTCATTATTTCTTTTCCTGTACCACAGTATTTTTTAGAAACTCCCTTTCTGGTTACTCATCCTCAAATGTGTGGATCTGTCTGAGCCTGTTTCACCAGACTGCTTGGTCCTCACTCTTAATTTGCTGGCCAGGAGTACTTAGATAATTCACAATATCTAGCATGTATTCCTCCTAGGACTATTCATTTCTCTGGTTTTGTTGAGATTGCCCTTGTAATCTGCAATACTTAACTATCCAATATTCTCTCATGTAACCTCACATACCGCCATTTTCTATGAGTTGCAATTATAAATAAATTTTTTTTTAAGTGATGAGAAAGTAGGCTTCTAACCATCTCAAATACCAATTTTTACAAAGTGAAATAATGCATGTCTGATTTCATGTTTGGTGCAAACCCTTATCTTTAAGCCAGGGGAGGATGTAGAGAGTTATAACTTTCACAACTCTTAATTTTTGGAACAGCAGACTGGTTAATTTCATCAAGCCAAGTCCAGATATGCCAGCAATATTTTTTTCTCTAGTTAGCCTATTGTTTCTTAGCTTTGTCTGCAGTGTAATTGCTTCTCTATTTTCTATATCTTCATAAGCATTTTAGTTAGAATGTTGGAGAAGCTATTTCTTGGCTTTTTGTGAGATATCATTTCAAACCATTAACTTTCCACCATAATTTTTTTGTGCAACACTAACCATCTATAGAGGTGAGTTGAGAAAAAAAATCTGAAGGTCAACAAAATATATCCCAGGATTAGAGGGCAAGACATATGAGTGTAGACAAAAGGAACTAAATTTATACAGTCAACAAAAGAGAGGTCTCCAAGGGAGACTCTCTATGACACAATCTATAAATATTGTCAAGGTAACAAAATAAACCAAGCAAATTATTTACAGTCACAAAAGATAATAGGACAAGAATGATTGTCTGGAGCTAAAGTTTACAATAGGTTATAAAATGAGAAAATTTTTAGCTGAAAGCAATACCAAGCAATATAACTAACACAAAAGTCAAGATTTATCATAGACCTGTGATAAAATACAGTTTAAAAATTTACAATAGGAAAGAAATGTATATTTTGAAAATAGAGATAAATGATTATTAAATATTCATTGTCAAAATTAAGATCAAGTCTTGGTAGTTCCAATTCCCTAGCTGTAGGATCTTTGATGAGCTATTTTCAAATACATGTAATTAAAAGGACATTAATTTGTGACATATGAATATTGTGCCCACTATATCCTACAAGTGATTTTCCATCAATTCTATAACCATTTCAAATCATATCTTCAACAAGAACAATATGTGATTTTATTATGCTTTTTCTGTCATTACCAAATTTTTGAAATGAAAAATATAACTGTTTGTGCTTAATTTCTCAACTCCTACTCATTCCTTCATCTTTTAATATCTGGTTTCCATTCTCAGTTTTTGACTATTATTGCTCTGGTCGCTAATGAGCTCTCACTTTCCAAATGGAATGCCATACTATCACTTCTATTCTTACATGACCAATGTGACTCCTTTGACTCCTCTAGCTTTGTGAAGTCTCTCCCTGTCTAGATTTTATTCTCTTGGTGGTGTTACTAAGTTTCTGTATATTTTTTCTTTATCCTGTTAATAATATGGGTATGTGCCTCATAGAATTATTGTGCATATTAAATCATAAAATGCACAAAATTTTTTATCAAGGTATCTTGCACAGAGAACTCAAAAATATTATCTTGGTCAATTATAGTCCACCCATAAAGGAATCATTTATTCTAGCAAGCACTAATTGAGAATCTTATATCTTGTTATGTCTTCATTTACCACTAATAAGCTAAAGATATCATAATCCATAATCCATATCCCTAAACCACTACCTCTCCCCTGAACTCCAAGCCTATGGTTTGAAACTGTTTTCCTTATTTAAGTAACCAGATATTACAAAAGCACCCCAAACTCAATGCCATCAAAATTTACTTCACCCCTGCCCACTCTTTCTCGATTCTGTATCATAAGCAATGAAACTGTTATCTACCTAGTGTAACCAGTTAGTCAAGCAGAAAACCTCAACCATATTTAGTTCCTGTCCCCTTCTTATACCCATGCCCCCATGGAGCATGAACACCTGGTAAGAATGGGTTGCATTCTTCTTTCCAATTCATCAGCCATACACCTAGTTCATCTATTTCAGATTACTATCTATTCTGCTGGATGACTGAGCCACCTAGCCATTTTATTGGTCCATAGCTAAACCTCATTGCAATCCATTCTCAAAACACTTCTAGAGAGAGGTTTGCAAGTTTTTTAAATCAACACACTTGTTCATATTAGATCTCTCCTTGAAAACCATTCCTGTTTTCACATCATCTACTGGGTTAAGTCCAAACTTCTCTGAAATGCCATCAACTTACTTCCAAACTATGTTTCCTGGTTTCTTTTCTGCCACCCTCCTACAAAGAGCATACACTAGACAGAGTAACATTCTCTAGACATTAAATGTCCTTCAGTGATTGTGTACATACTTTGCACCTCTCCCACTGACCTGTCCCCTCCTTCACCTTGTAGTATTCACCTTACATGAGACTGAAATGATCAAGATCCTCTGACTATTTCTCTCTTTCTCAGATGGTGTTTGATAATGAGAGAACTTCCTAATATTTAATTTTATACCATTAATGAGTGTTCCCGGGCACTGAATTTATATAATCTCATTTGAGTATATTAGGTTTCTGTTTTTCAGATGAGAAATTAAAGCTCTGAGAATTGAAAAGTTTTGTCTATTTTCACACTGTTAATAAATTGGCAAAAGAGATCAAGTCAATAATGAGACCTGTCTCCAAAATATGAGCGTTTTTTCATTGTTTTAGGTAGTCATAGTTATAGTATTCTATTTTGTAAAGTAATAAACTGTCTGATACTCAGTATTCAAAGAATAGATCAATAACCAGTGATTATGAGATCTCTTCCTCAGATGGAAGTTTATACTAGCATATCCAAGGCAGCTCCCCAGTTCTAATTGCTTATCTCTCAGGGGAAATTGGGGCAGTCTTACAATTAACTCTTGATAAAATTGTAATAATATTTTAATTTTTAAGTGCTAAAAAACTATTATCTTAATGTTAATAGCAGAGCTGTGTGTTGGCATTTGCAAGGGAATATAAAATTATCCAAGTACAATATTGAAAAGCTTAAATACCTACTAAGTCTGATATAGTGCCATTTGTGTATTAATGCAGTTATAGTAGCCTCTAATTTGTCCAGAATTTGAATTCAATAATATTCTCTGGATATTCAATAATTCAAATTGATAATGAACTGATAGTATGTATTGTAAGGTAAAACTATAACAAGTAGATCGTATCGAAATTATACTGAATAAAATTAAATATTTCTTGAACATTAATTATCTTACAGGATCTCACATAGCCTCAGAGTAGTCATTACACATATTAATTATAATTGTACCATAGATATATGAAAGCAGTTAAAAATCTCTGGTCAATAAAATGCAGATAGAAAATTTATATAATATTTTTCTAAAATATACCAGTATATATTAAAAAAAATTGTTTTCATATGGTTTAAATATTCACTTCATTATCTTGTCCAGGTGATCAAATAGCCTTAGTCTAATATTTTGCTTTTACAAGGTGAAAGTTAATTCTGATAACTGAATAATAAAAATTGTAATTGGTAGTGGTTACTATAGATTTTACTATGAAGTGTATTAGCCAAAAAAGTCTTAATATTTTTTTTTATTGTTCCTTTATGACATGTTGGGACTTAGGCCCAGAATCATGAGAAATAGAATTTTTTAAAAAAATAACAGGGTTCCTTTCTCAAGTAGATTAAAATTTAGTAAATTGTAGAATGCTGTGTCATATTAGTGACTACAACAATAATAAATATATAGAAACTTAGATTAGTTTCAAATCACTGGAATATGAGAAAGTCACAAAGATTTAATGGAAGAAAAGTAACTTGAGCCAGACCTTGATTTTCCTCTAATCAAAAGCTTGAATTATTCACTGGTGTACTTTAAAGTGGGCATTGTGCTTTGCTTAAAGATGAAGGTAAAAACTTAAAAAAAAAAATAGCAAAAAAGAAATCCAAACTCTGTGTGCTGTCATTTAAAGTTCTCTATGATTTATCTATAATCCAACTTTTGGAGTGTGTTCCTATGTTCTTATGCATCAACCAAATATTATTTACTTGCAATTTGCTAAAAACCCTATTCTCTAAACTTTGAATATCTCTGTTTTTTTGTTCTATCTTCCATGTGAAGTCCTACTCCCCCTACCTTGACACCTCCTTGTCTTCCAATTTGAAATCAGTCTTTCCTCTCAAATTTCTATCAGACTCTGCTCATTCATCTATTCAATTATCTGCTACATTCTGGCTTATTCCAGAGCCTGGTATGCAGGTAACCTTATCCTACGTGGATATAATCACTTTGAACTTACAGACTGTGTTTTCTGTCATTTTTCTAAAAACAAGGTTGAATGAATGAATTTGAGAATGAGCAAATCAGTCCATATTTAATGAATGAATCCATGTTGAATGAATATATATAAAAAATGCAGGTTCCTTAAATCACATGTAAGATCCCTCTTTCCAAATATTTGTCTTAAAAAGCCTTCAAAAAGAAAGTTGAATCCTTCCACAATCAGAAGTATTACCACCTACTGTGAGTTTTACTGTACACGTTTGTGAGGTCAGAGTGATAGAGAAGTCTGCGCTCTGCGCTCTTCTATCCCCCACTTGCAAAATTAGCTCTTTTCTGTGTATCCTTTAGCTTGATGTTTCCAGATTTTTTTTTCTATCCTGAGAAGTGCTATCTCTTGATTTATAATACTCATATCTCAAACAGACATGAGAGAATGTGAATGCCAAACATTAATTTACCCAGAGGTTATCAACTATATTGCTAACTATCTCTTCCCTTGATGATTTATCTTTTAATTAGGGTATAAATAGTAAATAATAAACTTTGAAAGGTTAATTTCATTAATAGTGGCAATAGACAGTCACTCGCTTGATGTGATTAATTCTCTCTCTCTTTTTTTAGTCACCTAGCACATGCCAGGCACTATGCTAAATTTGGGAGAGACCAAAGATGAATATAGCAGAGTAACCATTTTTTTTAATAAGGTGAATTGGAATGTAAATAAATCATTGTAATAATTGTAACAAATCCTCTAATAAAGGAAAAAATGGCTTTGCAGACAAGGGTGTCAGGAGCTCTGCCTGTCAGTAATTGGAGAGTTAAAAAAAGGACTCTGTATATGTCAAATTTCTTTCTCCCTTAGAGACCTATCACAATGACTGGATGCCTTATCAGTTCCTAGGGTATTTTAGATAGATATTCATATTAATGGAATTAATACATTTATGAGAAGGAATTGCTTATTAAATTAGTTCCCCATTTGTCCTCTAAGAAGGACTTGAATCCCACTTAGGGAAGGGAGTGGCTCTGAATGAACACTAAATACCTAGTTCTTCATTTGATGAAGATGAGCATTCAAAGGGAATTACCTGACATTCGAAAAGGATGACAACTGTTAGAGGACATGAATGTAAACTTCATTGTGTTTGACTCTATGTTTTCTTATATGAATTAGACAAAATAGCTATCTTTCTCAGTCCTAAAAAAAAGTGGTCTTATGTAGAAGCGGGCTCTGTGTAGACTGTGTGTGCTGTGTGGATTCAGCAGGCATGTTGGAGCCAAGTGGTGCCCAAGGCAACAAGGGCACTGGCTTGCTGAGCTGGAGCAGCTGCGGGTGGGGAGGCCAGGTACAAGTAGTAATGCCTCGTTGATCCTGCTTGCTCCCTTTGTTCCGGCCAAAAGGGTTCCAGTGATGTGTCTGAAAGTGTACTGTAGCTACCTTGCAGGTAGACCACAGGCCACAGCACCTGGATAGAGCCTCTCCCACCCTACGGACCTGAAGAGAACATAAACAATGATGGATACAGGCCGCTCCAACCCATAGAATTCCTGAAGAGTCGAGAGAGTTCTTGTGGCCCCCCAGCCTTCTGTATACAGTCTCTCTCTTTTCATTGTACTGAAAGTGGTTCTATGTTGAAGAGACCTTTGTGTAGACTCTATGTGCCCAACTGTTTTGGGAAGCTGGTTGGAGCTCAGCAGGTGCTTATGGAACTTGGGGTGATGGTCCTCTAGCCAGAGAGGCTCTAGCCAGGGAGGCCAGGCACCTTTAATGACACCCTCTTGTTCCTGCTTACTCCCTTTGTTCAGAGGCAAAAGTCTCCAGGCAGTGTGGCAGAGAAAGCTCCACTGTGATAATGCAGGTAGGCCTAAAAACCAGTATGGAGTTCCTGCCTGCCCTAAGGAAGGAGCAGAAACAGTGGAGCTCCTGGGCTACTCCACCCAGAGTTCCCGTAAGTTTCTGCAGCTCTCAGAGGAGTCCCCCGACCTCCCAGCCTTCTCTTTTCAGTCTCTTTCTCTTGTTTGTTGTTCAGAAACTGTTCATTAAGCCTTCAGTTGTCTCGCAGGAGTAACTGCTTTCTCTATATGTGTACATTTGACTTTGCTTATGGGAAGGCAGTTTGGGGTCTTGCTACGCTGCTGCTACCTTGGATCTCCTGAACTTCAATCATTTAATAATTTTCCAGAGAGCAAATTAATCTGCCGCATAATTATTTTTGTTTCTTAAAGATTCCATTTCAATCAGCATTTATGCATCTGAAAGTGTGCTCTCTCTCTCTCTCTCTCTCTCTCTCTCACACACACACACACACACACACACACACACACATATACACACACGTTAGTCTCATGAGTACACTGGTCAAGGCACAAAGAATGCAAATTCTCAAAGTCCACTAACTAAAACTGAAAATCAGTAGCATTAAAATCCTCCAAAATTCAACCCATTATCAATCAGGCTCTTAGTAACTCAGGAGAAGGAACTAGAGTGGAGTGCCTTAGAATTTCAAAGAAGTTGACAAAGAGGGCTTTATAGCTAGGAAATCTTCCCTATAGGTCATGTTTTTTGTGTAAATAGAGAAAAATCCCACTGATTTTCATTTGAGGAATATGGACAGATACATTAGCTATTGAAAAGAAAGCCTATTCCCTAGTCAAATTTCCCTCTTACAGTGCCCCTGTGATATCTGGCAATCTATTCATTTTTTTTTTGTTTTACCATTAGAGGACATTTCCATGTACTTTTCACTCTTAATATTAAAATATGTATACCAGAAAAAAGAATAGCACCAAGGACACAGCCAGCATGACAATTCCTGTGCTTTACCACCAAATCAGAATGGCTGACATGGAAAACAGGGTAACAGATGGTGAGACAGACAGCTAGAGGGGTAAGTGATTTGTTCAATGTCATAAGAATGTCTGCACCAGAAGTAGAAACAAAACCCAGAAAGACCTTGAAGCTAAATGTTATTGTTTACATATCTCTTATCATTGAGGAATAAAGTTTCAATGAGTCAATTACAGGATAATTATAATATAGCTACAGTTCTTTGTTAGATCCAATTATGGAAATGACAGTTTTGTTGGAGGAAGTAGCCCACTTTGCCTGACTCTATTCTATCCAGAATGAGGGCATGCATCTGGAATAAATGCTTTGCCTCTCTGCATCTCATTCTAAGCTATCGGATTGTATTATTGAGGCATGTGATTTATGAATATGTGCACAATAAGATCAATCAGGACAAGATTTTAGGGGAATTTCCCTGACATCACTGTACAGGATGAATTGAGTGGAGTGAAAGGGGGAAAGAGCAGGGAGACTGTAGTCAGAGACGATAAGTTATGGTGTTCTTTCAGTCATGGAGGTCGAATATAAGAAGAAGCTGAACTAAAGCTAGGACATGGAGGGAGGTGATATTCCCTGCAAAGACAGACAGTGTTGATTTTGTTATTGAGAATAAGAGTGATGTCTTTTAGGACACTGAGGTTAAGATACAAACAGGGTTTCTGTTAGGAGCATTCAGATGACGGTATGACGGATTCACCTTTGAAGCAGAAATTTGGTCTAGACTTACAAACTTGGCAATTACTCACAGGAAGGTGATAAATAGAGCTATGGTAATAGAGCAAAGTTGCAGTGAAGGGGTAAAAAAGATGAAAAGAGAACTGAGAATAAGGTCATTGGACAAGGTGTCATTTAAAACCTGATGGACCATCCCTAAAAGAAAAAAATTACAAATTGCACTTCATCAAAATTTAAAACTCCTTCTCTTTGAAAGATACTGTTAAGAAAAGCCACAAACTGGGAGAAAGTATTTTCAGAACAAAAATCTGATAAAAGACTTACATCTAGAATATATCAAGTACTCTCAAAACTCAGTATTACAAAAACAAACATCCTGATATAAAATAGACAAAAAGTTTGAACAGATACTTTAGCAAAGAAGATATGCACATGCCAATAAATATATGAAGAGATGATCTTTTTCTGGTGAATGTTTATATACAGTGGACTGTATATAAACATTAACTCAAAATAGTACATAATAATCCTAATTTCATACATTTATATGCTGATTACAAATTGCCAGACACTGTTTAAAACACCATACAAGCATTAAACTTACTTAATGAGTTAATAAAGTAGGACTTTGATAAACCATTTTATAGATGAAGAAACTGAGGCACAGAGAGGTAAAGTAATTTACCCAAGGTCACACAGCTAGTGTCTTAGACTAAGTTTGAATATAAGCAATCAGGCTCCAGAGCCTGTGCTGTTGGCTATGACTACATAACACCTCTCCATTTACCAGCAAGAATCTACTGAGCACCTATTCTACGTGCAACACTTGGTCATACACTATGGTCATAAAGAAGTGATTAAGTGTAGTTTCTTTCCTAGAGGATCTTAAAATTGAGATAGAAAGGCAAGCCTATGTATACCAAACTCTCGACTACATCTAATCATGATCCAATTTCACAATCAGGAAATTGATGAAAAAGATACAGAACATCATCCTCATCTCGTTTGAAGGACAGAGTCTGACTATGACAATTAGGGATTATTGAAAGTGTTCTAAGATCTTTGTTGTTTAGATTTCCAGAGAAAAGCAAAGAAAGACCATTAAGCTTTAAAAGTATTCAAATCAGAGGCAGAAGTTTGTACATTTGAAAAATAATCTAGGATCTTTAATGCTACCATAATTGTCAGCAAAAATATTTATCTCTTTCATGCTTGACAGGATCCTTGTTTTAGGTTCTCCTAATAACCCGGTGTAAATAAGGATGATCCATGTCCAAAGATGACAATGACCTAATTCAAATATCTCTTTATGTTAGAACTGCAACTGTCAAGTGAGCTGACACAATTCCTGCCAGCCAGCTATTATTTAAACGACACTAAAGACCAGTCCTAAGAGCCCTGAGTTACTGTTTTGTTTTTTCTTCTCCTCAATTGGTAGTGACTCTTTTCTCAGAATGAGAACTGTGCAAAAAGATGGTGATAAAAGGCAAAGAGATAAGCAACAGACATCTTTCTTAGTTAACTGACTCAGATTAGAAGAAAATAGTGTCTTTGAAGCTGTAGCTACAGAAATCAGCCTGTGAAACACAGAATCTTCTACTAAGTCTCAGATTCACTCCATCTAGCAGCCCCGCCTGGAAGGTAGCCAAGTACGTTTGCCTCTAACAACTAGTACCCTGCAGTGGGCAAGAAAAAGAAAGGAGGAGGGAGACGGAGTAAGGAAGAGAAATGAAGAAAGAAACAGGAGGAAAGGGGAAAGGAGAGAGGAGAGAGAGAGAGAGAGAGAGAGAGAGAGAGAGAGAGAGAGAGAGAGAGAAATCATGGGAGACGTGAAAGAGTGAAGGATCGGAAGGAGGGGGGTAGGTAAAAGGCAGATTTTTATTGGAAGCAATTGAAGTGGTTGCTATGAGACCTGCTCGAGCACAGGACCAGCAGCCAGCCCGGCGCTGATGGTTCTTACCTCGCACTAAACCTTTCTTTTGACACAGTTTTAGAGTTGCTTAATATCTGAGCAAGCACCTGACACGGGTGACTTTTTCCTTCTTCATTCTCCTCCGGTCCCTCCGGTAAGATGGAGGTAGAAAACGAAGCCAGCTGCTCCCCCAGCAGCGCAGCAGGCGGGTCCAGAGAGTACAAGGTGGTAATGCTGGGAGCAGGGGGAGTTGGTAAAAGCGGTAAGTTTTAATACCAAATGCTGGGGAACGGAGGAACCTCTGTAGAGGGAACTCTATTGAATAAAAAAAAAAAAATCAAAAGAACAACAAAAAATGTAATAATATAATGCTAATGGTGTCAGAAGCTAGCTAGCTGCAGCAGTTAAACGCTAAGTGTCTGACAGGATGTTTAAAAGTGTAAGGACTGTTAAAGAGATGCTGATGAGTCAGGAGAATTGGGAGACAGCCCGTGATGATATATAGAACTTTAAGAGAATTGTTTTTTTTTTCCTCCCCCTTTGATTTCCTGCTTGGTAATATTTGATCTTAATTTATATGTCTTTAAAAATAATAATGATAATAATGTGATATTTATGAAATAGTCAAGGTATGAAAAAAAATCTGCTCCTGTTCTCAAAAATATTTGTGTGAAATGCTATGAATATTCAATGAAACACACATACACAAACACAGACACACATGCAGGATTATACATGCTGATTGTTGTGTTTGTTTCTTAGGGGCTTCCTGTCTCTTTTTCCTTGTCTGGAATCTGACATAGCATGTGTGTGGGCTTCGAATGCCAAGAGAAAAGTTGGTTTTTGAAAATGATAGCTATTTAAGGAAAGTCACTATGGGACCTGTGCAGGATGATCCAGCCAAATGTGGTTAACTGAATTAAAAGAGAAAACTACAAGAATAATGAATATGGGTGGTAATGAAGGTAAAATGGTAAATAGGTGCTAATACATAAAAAAGAGAAATTGTCAGTGGTTGGGTTTTTTGAGGATTTTAAAAAGCCAAATATAACAAATTAAAGAAATAGATATGTAGTAGTGTTTGAGGCTGAGTAAATGTTGGTTATCTTGAAGTTGTAGATACCACTAGAACATAAATAGATAAACATAATTTTTCATATAAAAAGATTCCCACAGGGGATACCTTGTTGGTGATGCCAAAAGACAGAAGAAATATTAGAGTTAGCATGAACAAAAAGTTTTTTTGTTGTTGTTTTTTTTTAATTCAGTAGTTTTAGGGCTTGGCAAAGAAATTTAAAGTTGAGGCCAATATTATTGACATAGAACCCTTACCCCTCCGCCCCCAAAAGCTGAAAACTTTGGTAGTGGGTCTATAAGTGATAAGAAAGTTTATCAACAAAGGTGAGGGAAAAGCAAGTGCAACTTTAGCGGACAGCAAAGTAAAAAGGTTAGAAAAATAGCAAGAGACATAAAGTTGAACACCCTCAACATCTGGAAAAGAATTAACTATAAAAAGAAAAGAAATAGGTAAACATGCGTGTGGTAAATCACTACATACATATCAAAGTGAGAAAAATTAGTCTTCTCTCCTGGGAAGAAAACATGAAGTGAAACGCTTCACAAATGTATATGAGTGATGAATAAAAAAAAAATATTTCCTTTTTTTTTTTTTTAAAGTAATGGTTTAAAGGGGAAAGAATCAGAATAGATGAGAATTAGGAAGGGAGGGAAAGAAGAAAGATAAGGAGAAAATGATCCATATAAAATAAAACTATGCTTTGTAAGAACATAGACACAATGAAGAAGAAAAACAATGTGAGAATAAAATATCAAAAAGAGAGAGAAACAGATTTAAGGAACACACAGAAGGCTAATCAACAGAAATGCCACCAGCAGCTTGTGAAGTCATACAGATGTTGCAATGGTCCCATAATGTGCCCATGTATTACCTTTGTTTGCTGGCTTGGTATTTTCTTGTTTTACTGGGAACTTGAAGGATGTGGAAATAGAGTGGCTAGTTTTTGTTGTTTATTCCATGGAAATGAAACTTGGAGAAAAGAGATGTTGGACAGGAGAATACTTCAGCAATATACCTAACCTGGAGATGATATTATGTTTCCTGTTTTGACCTCCCCCATGTATTATTTGTACTGACTGGTCATTGTCACCTCTCTGAAAACTAGAATTTTTTGACATAATAGAAATGGCCAGTAGAGTGACCTGGGTTGCTCTTACCTTCACTTTGTACAAAAGAAGCCAGTTCAGAATTTAATACTTGAGGAAAACCTTTCTAGTGTGACAAAGACAGGGGTAGCCAGCTCACTTCAGAGATAGTTAAGAATAAAAGAGGGTAAATAGTTTAGTTGTACTGATTTTATAAATAGCACACTTGGCTGTTACTTTCAGAGAGAAAACAACTCATACTATAATTCCAGGCTTGGGAAGTGCCGTCTTTAAGGCTAAATGTTTGAAATCAGAGTGATAGAATCACGTCTTACCCTTGGGGTCTGTTCTATGATTCATTTGGTGTTACCAGTATATAAATGTTCAGGCACTGGTTCGCGATATTAACCTTCTCTTGAAGGTTAAAACGTTTGCTTTCAAATGAACTAAAATATTTTTTTTTAATTAAAAGCCACTTTCTGTATTGTTGAAGATTTAGATGAGTAAGAGTACAATTTCCTTTCCTTCCCACGATTTCAGTGGCTTATGTAAAAGGATCATACAAGCCAATTATACTGGGCTGTAGGAAGGGATTTCAAGAAGTCTGATATTCTGTAGAAACTAACCATGTATCAAGCTATAATTTGTTTCCAATTCTGAGTCAGTTCTGAGTCAGCCTTGAACATGAATGAGAAACTCAATTTACGGGAACCTTAACTTCTAAATGAACAAAATCTTGAAGATTTTCTATGCTTACTGAGAAATTAGAATTTTTTCTATCCATAATTTACTAAGACGTACTTTGGTGTGTAGGAAATTTTGAAAGGATTTGCAACTTTACTGGAGCAGAAATTCTCCTAAGATTTAAAATATATGGGTGAATACATGTACTGTGTGTAAGAAATTTCAAACCATAAGTAATCAGTCGACAAATTACTGAGCATACACTATGCATAGGCCCTGTACAAGTTACTACAGAGTAGAAACAAGAAGGATGTGAATATTTACGAAGCATCCACTATCTGGCGGTTATGGGCTACATGTTTTTCACGCTTATATGCAGTCCTCTTCACCGTCTGATTCGGTGCTGCCATTTTTATAGATGGAAAAATCAAGGCCCAAAGAAACAACTTGTGCCTGGTCATGGAAGTAATAATTTATAGAGTTCTGCGAAATTTTGTCTAACTCTATTACATCATGTTTAACACCCTGGGCAGGAAGAGCAAGAGTTCCACCAAGAAGAAAATAGGGTGATTGGTATCGCATTCTCTACCTCCTGAATGTTATATTTAAAAGAGATCGAAACCATCTAGACTCATGCTCTCTTTTACACATCTATGCTTTTTAATATTTAAATTAATATAATTAAACACTATATATAATACTTATATTCTCTCTACATAAAACATAGATCCATATTGTATTTACATTTATATAATTAAACAGTATAACTAAAATTAGCCAAGAAGGCTATAACTGCTGAGAAAACAGGCCAAATAAGTAATAATCTCCATCTATTTGAAAGATGGAGAAAGTGAGGCACTGGTGTAAAGGACTTGCCAAATTCACACATGTGGTCGTGGCAAAGACACACCTAGAACTCAAACCTGACTGCCTTGAAGCTATTTTCCCACCACACCAAAACTTTTACACAGGGTAAGCAAAATAAAAATTGGACCAATTATCCAATGAATTTTATGTAACTTGGGTACATTCTTAGGCTTCTATCTCTCTTCTGCTATGTACCATCCCTTCACTTCCCTTAAAAAAAAGAAAAAAAAATTCACAGCTATAGTTTCAAAGTTTAATGGAGTATAAACAAACAATCCTTATAACTGTTTTAAATATTGACTTTTCCATATGTTTGTGGTTTGATATAGATAAAAATTCGTCAGTGATAGAGCATGGTTAGTGTCTGCTTATTTTCCCTGTATTCACATCTGGTTCTCCCAGTGCAGACTCAAATTATTCTGCAGATCTAATTCAATACTTATACAACCTTGTTTTTTAAATAATTTTAAAAAATTTTTAATTGCAGTTGGCATATGATATCATATTAGTTTCAGGTTACAACACAATAATTAGACACTTATATTTCTTCCAAAGTGATCACCCTGATAAATCTAGTACCCATCTGACACCATATATAGTTATGACAATATTATTGACTATATTCCTTATGCTATACTTTATATTCTGATAACTATTTTGTAACTACCAATTTGTACTTCTTAATCCCTTCTCCTTTTTTACCCATCTGATTACCCTTTCCCATCTGGTAACCATCAAAATGTTCTTTGTATCTATGAGTTTGTTTCTGTTTTGTTTGTTTATTTTGTTCTTTAGATTCTACATGTAAGTGAAATCATATGGCATTCATCTTTCTCTGTCTGACTTACTTCACTCAGCACAATACCCTCTAGGTCCATCAATGTTGTTGCAGAAGGCAAGATCTCATTCTTTTTTTATGGCTGAGTAATATTCCATTGTATATATGTAGCACCTATTCTTTATCCATTCATCCATTGATGGACACCCAAGTATCTTCCATATCATGACTATTTTAAATAATGTTGCAATGAACATATGGATTCACATGTCCCTTCAAAGATAGTGTTTGAGTTTCTTCAGATAAATATCCAGAAGTGGGATTACTGGGTCCTTCTTTGTCTTTTGTTATAGCCTGTGTTTTAAAGTTTATTTTGTCTCATATAAGTTTTGCTTCCCCAGCTTTCTTATTTGTTTGTTTCCACTTTCATAAAACATCTTTTTTCATCCCTTCACCTTCAGTCTATGTGTGTCTTTCAATCTGAAGTGAGTCTCTTCTAGACAGCATATCTAAGGGTCTTGTTTTCTTGCTCATTCAGCTGCACTTTCTTTTAATTGGATAATTCATTCTATTTACATTTAAAATAACTATTGATAAATATGTAGTTATTGCCATTTTATTCATATATTTTGATCTTTTTTTCTTCTTAAAGAAGTCCCTCCAACATTTCCTGTAATACAGGCTTGGTACTGATAAACTCCTTTAGGTTTTTCTTATCTAGGAAGGTTTTTATCTGTCTTTTGATTCTAAATAATAGCTTTGCTGGGTAAAGTAATCTTAGTCATAGGTCCTCGCTTTTTATTACTTTGACTATTTTATGCCAGTTCCTTCCTCTTAGTCGTAGGTCCTCGTTTTTTATTACTTTGACTATTTTATGCCAGTTCCTTCTGCCCTGCAAGGTTTCTGTTGAGAAATCAGCTGATAGTCTTATGGAGGCGCCTATATAGATAACTAACTGCTTTTCCCTTGTTTCTTTTAAGATTCTCTTTTTGTCTTTAACCTTTGGCAATTTAATTATGATGTGTCTTGGTGGGGGCCTCTTTGGGTTCATCTTGTTTGGGACTCTGCGCTTTCTGGGCTTGTATGTCTATTTCTTTCACCAGGTTAGGGAAGTATTCATTCATTATTTCTTGAAATAGGTTTTCAATTCCTTGCTCTCTCCTCCTTCTGGTATCCCTATGATGTAAAAGTTCATGTGCTTGATGTTGTCCCAGAGACCCCTTAAACTATCCTCATTTTTTTGGATTCTGTTGTCTTGTTGCCATTCTGATTAGGTGTTTTCTACTATCTTATCTTCTAAATCACTGATTCAAACCTCTGCTTCATCTAATCTACTGTTGATTCCTCCTAAGATAGTCTTCATTTCATTTGTTGTATTCTTCATTTCTGACTGGTTCTTTTTTATGTTTCTTATCTCAATTTTTATGTTTTCTATCTCTTTATTAAAGTTTTCACTTAGCTCATCTACTCTTCCCCTAAGTTCATGGACCATTCTTGTTATTACTGTATTCAACTCTGAATCTGGTAGATTGTTGTCTCCATTTTGTTCAGTTCTTTTTCTGGAGCTGTATTCTGTTCTTTCATTTGGGACATGTTTCTTTGTCTCCCCATTATGGCTTCCTCCCTGTGTTTATTTCTATGTATTAGGTAGAGCCGTTATGTCTCCCAGTCCTAATAGAGTGACCTTATGTTGTAGGTGTCCTGTGGGGCCCAGTGGTGCAGTCTCCCTGGTCACCTGTGCCAGGTGTTCCAGGTATGTACCCTTATGGGTTGCGTGTGTCTTCCTGTAGCAGTTGAGCTTTGGTTGTTGTTTGCATGTCAATGGGAAGGATTGACACTTGGATTGATTGGTTGTGAGGACTGGCTGGGGCTATAGTGAAGAAGCTGTTGTGCAGGGGCTGACCCTATGGAGTAGGATTCACTTTATTAGAACTCTGGTGCTTGCCCAGTCTGTCCTTTGTATGTGTCATCCTTGGATGCGACCCTAGTGATGCTCTGCCTCAGCTGGATACAGGGCACACAGGACTGGGCCTCTTGGCAGGAGCCCTACTGTAGGCCATGTTTAGCCACAGCCTGTGCCCTGCCTGGGGCCACCTGGCATGAGCCACCACGCAATGTGCATATGGCCGCCACCTGCGCTGGACTTGGATGAGCCTCGAAAGACAAAGCCACAAACCAAGGCCAGATGCTATTAGTGCCAAGCTCAGGGATGTTCAGCAAGAGGTATGGAGCATGCCGAGGCCAGATGCTGCTTGTTTGGGTTTCGTGAACATTTGAAAGATTTTAGGAAAGTCTATAGCATGAGCCAAGATGGGCCATTTGTATAGAAAAGCCTCTGAAAGGGGATTGGATAGGCCTACAAGTTGAGAGGCGCAGGGTCTCTGGGAATCTCTGGAGCGGGGTGACCTGTGGTAGCCAGGTTGATGAAGACTCAGACATGGCGCCTGCTCGCGGCTGTGCATTGAAAAAGGGGAGGGCATCAACAAAGGAAAAATGGCTTCTTTCAGCACTTCTATCTGGGAGAACACTGCTCCTACAGCCCTGAAGCCAGACAACTCAGTTCTTCCCTGTGTGTCCCTGGCACCTTTCGAGCTGCTGCCCCAGCTCTGGAGCTCAGAGAGAGTGAGTCCATCAGTGATTAAGTGAGCACATAGGCCCCTTAAGAGGAATGTCTGCAACTACCTCAGCCCATTTCACTAAGCCACACTCTCCATTGGTTTTCACAGCCAGAGGTTGTGGGGACTTCTCTTCCTGGCACTGGAACCCTGGGCTGGGGAGCCCAGTGTGAAGCTGGGACCTCTCATTCTTTTGGCAAGGGGACCTCCACAGCACAGATATCTCTCCTGATTCTCAACCACAACACATGGGTGTGAGACCAGCCCGTTCCGTATCTCCACCCCTCCTACCAGTCTTGAGGAAGCCTCTTCTGTGTGTCCTCAGTGTAGGACTTCTGTTCAGCTAGATTTCAAGCAATTCTCAATGATGGTTGTTCTGTAGTTAAGTTGTAAATTAAATGTTTGTGAGAGAAGGCAAGCACAGTGTTTACTCTGCCATCTTGACCAGACTATAAGATTTTATTTTTTAAAATACACTTTATCTATTCTGTTTCATGATCTTATTTGAGGATAAAATGATTTAAGGAAGCAAGTAGGTCATCTATGGCCTTATTTCGATGAAGTACCTGAGGCACAGAAATGTTAAGAGATTAGTTCAAGAGTACACAGAAATAAGTAAGAACTAGGAAAATAGCTCAATTTTTCTAACTCTAAATTGTTTTCCCATCAAATTTCATGAGCACGGTAGGGAACTTATCTAAATATCAATGAGATCTATATATTCTTCCTCAGTCCTTAACATCCATCTTGAAATTACACTGGTGAAATTTTGCGTGAAATATTGTCAAGTGTGAAATGGGTATGAAATACGCAAGTCATTGGGAAGGTAGAGTGTGTTATTTCTAACTACTATTCCAGACATGACCCCTACTATCTCATGGGGGGAAATATAATATATACTACAAAGTGATAAGTTTATATTAGGCCTCTGACATAAGAGCTATAGAAGCTTAGGGGTAAGGAGTGGCTAAATCTGCACGTGAAAAGTTGAGAAAGAATCCCAGTAGAGATTATATTTGTACTGTGTATTAAAGGATGAGTAGAATTTCTTGAAGTTGAGAAGGGAAAGTATAGGGAGAGCTGGGGTTGGAGAGGAAGAGAATTTATTGGGAACAGAGCATGCAAAGGTAAAAAGGAATGTGTGGGTTATCAATTTTTTAAATGGACTTAATGACTTAGTATCTTTGGGGGCAATTAATGGAAAAATTTCTCAACTTAAAAAGCTTTAAAAATCTCTTTCAAAATTGCTTAAAACATATCTTAGGAAAGTACGAAAAGTAAAACAAAACAAATAAGCTGAAAACATAAAAAGTATCAGGAAACTCAGAATTGATTAGAATGCATCCATTATAAACTTTTTGTAAAGGGAAATCTCATTTGTAAAATAAGCAATCATACTCTGCCCCACATCCTTCTGCAATTTGTCTCTGTGACACATTCAGGGTTTTGTGTAGCAGGGATTTATAAAATCAAAGCAATAACAATATTTTCTGAGGTAAACAAAAAGCAGCACAAGTCAATTCCTTCAACCACAGTAAATTGGTATAAAAAGGTAAAAAACTGAGCCTTCAAACTGAGCCTTACCTTTTTATACCAAAAGGTAAAAATCAGAGCCTTCATCTATGAATTAAATCAAGGCAAACAATCAAGTGCATTATTCACTGAGGGTCTGTGTTTTACCTCTTTAGCAGAAATTTGGATCTGACAATGCTGGACAATTGTCAGATCATGACCATGTGTTATTTGAACCCTCTGAATGGCAAAGGCAAAAGAAAAATTAACAAGGTAAAAATGAAATGATTTCAAGACTGGAAGGCCCTCTGCTCTCACTCTTAATTATCAACACCCTAATTACACTGCAAATGATCACTCACCGCAATGCTGTCAGTGAGAATTAGCCAAGAGGTTCAAATAAGACTGAGTAATGAAGAAAGTTAATATCTACTCGCTTGAGTAATGATTGGAAGTGTAATTCATGTAAAAGGTGTTGACTGACAATATTTCTAAGATTATATGCACTTTATAGATTTTACATTGATAAAAAAAGAGTTAGTACAGCTCTATGTCTTTAGCAAAGAAAAAGCCTAGAGATGAATGAATTAGTAGTGGTCTCTAACTACCCACATGCTGCTGGGCTCCTGACATTTACACATTTACTCTGGTGTCCCAGTGGCCAATGGTCTATCACATTTACCTAGCCCCATTTACTCCTCACATTGATCTTGTGAGGTAGATAATAGTGTCTGCATTTTATATGTGAGAAAACTGAGGCTCATGGAAAAATAAATATGCCCAGAGACACAGATATTAAACGATGAAGCTGAGGTGCCTACACATATATGTCTAAGTTCAGTGCTTATACTATTTTGATTTTCCCACCCTGGGGGTTCTTATATTGTTTTTGAGAGCTAGTACAACCCCCCCCCCCCCCGCCGCCCCTGCTCCCCACTGCCACACACAAACACAGGAAAGAGGAAAGAGAGAGAGAGGAACAGAATAGCTGATAGAAACTGCAGGTCACAAATGGAAAATACCTTTAATGTGTGTGTGTGTGTGTGTGTGTGTGTGCGCGCGTGTCTAAAACTGTGAAAGGCCCTGAAATATTACCAAGAATTAGATATAACTCCCTCCCTGATCAGGGAGTAAAAAGGATATATAACCAGAGAATTGTAATTCAACTGGTTAATTACGAACATTGAGATGTACACATGGTACTTTGAAAGCAATGCAAACTATGGTCAAGAAGTCTGAGTGACCTAATATCGGTTGCTCAGCTGCTCAGCTATAGCATTAGAACCAGAAGCCCCTTGACTTACTATATCATAGATTTTTTTTCCATTAGATCATGCTGCCTCCCACATACCAGCATAAAATCTGCTTCTCCTAATGCGTTTGAGCTACTGATGGTGGCTCTTTTTGAATGTATGTGTCTTTGCAATGTGGTAGCATTGTAACTGAAAATATACTGATGGGTGACTCCTCTGCATTGCTTGCGAGCATGCAGGAAACTCTCTTATTACTGAATTTGGTTGTTTTTCACGAAGTGCATCAATGATATCAATTCAGTCACTCAGGCTTTGCTCATAAATGTCAGCTCTCTGATGACCGTCACCAAATGGTGCCATCTGCTCTTCTGGTTCATCAGCGGGCATCAGCTAAGTGTCATTATTGGCAACTGTGCCAACTCATCCCTTCTGCCCTTTCTGCCTGCCATAACCCTGCTCCAGCTAACACCAGAGCACCAGCATTGGAATAAGACCTGTTCTAATCTCCACGCTCGCAGGTAGTTCAGCATCCTGACACAGCCAAGTATATTGGAGGGATAGCAGCATATGCCAGATTCTCCTGGAGTATGTGTGAAGGATAGACTGTGCAGAGCATGCTGGCGTATGCTGGCGTATGCTGAGGACAGTATCCTCTGTCTCTTTGGGGATGTTGTATTGAGACAGAGTCAGAGGCCACACAAGGTTTATAATTCCAGGAAAAAAATCTTTAATTGAACTTGAATGAGATTGTATAGAAAATTTGTGGACTCACAATGGAACACCAGACAAGGATATTTAGCTAGATATGTTGTATAAATGAGGAAGGTCTTCGTTCAGTAGACTGCTTATATAGAGAAGGCGTTGTATGCATAGTCATTCATTGAATGGATAAAAAAACTTTAGGTAGTTTATTACTCCATAGCTTCTCTAAATATGCTTTAAAATAAGAACCATGTCAATGTATGTTTGTGCATAAATTTATATACATTCATAAGAAGGAATGAGTTTTGATTTGTCTAAATTTTGTCTTTCAATTTATTCCTACAACAAAGACCAAATAAGAGCCCACATTTTTGAGTCTTACATATGCCTAAACCTGTTCTAAGTGCTTTATGTACATTATTTCATTGAATCTTCCCAAAATGCTGCAGCATAGGTGTGGCAATTATGCCTAATAGACAGATGAGAAAAGTGAGGCTTGAAGAAGGTGAGTAATTTGCTCAGGAACCCAGAACTTGTTGTGTCTGTGCAAGTCTTAGCCACCACCGGATCCCGAGCTCTTTGTCACTCTCCACTATACCTGTCGTCATTCCATGTTCTTGATCTATCCTTGATCTTCAGGATCTGGCCTCAGCATAGAAATTATGACAGAACAACAAGGTGAACTGGAGGTTTGAGTATCCTAGGTAATACAGATTTATGTTTTTTTCATCTATAAAATACGGATAACAACAATAACTACTGCGATGACTCATAGACTATAACAAAACTGGCACATAGTAAATGCTGAATAATGCTTGTAACATAAATGGATAACTTTGTTTTTAATTATTTGTCTTTAATAGCATTTGACCTTGCACAAGTCACTTAAGCTCCTTGAATCTCCATTTTCTTCATCCTAAAAATGGCATTAATTAAAATTACCTCAGAGGGTTATTGGGTAGATGACATTAGAAAACATTATATAAAAGAGTAAACTATGGTACTCAAGATATTACCTTCTCTTTAAATCTGTTGCCTGCGATCTGCTTGTCTTCCTCCTTCCCTCACTACCTCACTCCCT
>NW_006442107.1:8496878-8507545 GCF_000325575.1 Pteropus alecto
TCTGCCCTCCTTCCTTTCTCTCTTCCACATCTCTACCTAAGGCAGTCTACCTCAGTAAGGTGGGGAGGGTGATAGCAGATCTTTCAGATGAGTTCTAGGAAAATGCAATTTGGATTAAATATTGTAAATGTGTCATATATCCACCTGGTCTCTGCCTATTCTTGCTCTTTATATCCTTATATTGATTAGTTTTAGCTTTAGTCTCTTGAGTGATGATTTCAATGACAATAATAATTGTGGCTGTCTAGTTACCCTAGTAAACAATCCTTTTATTCAAACACTCACACATACCCACACCTACACACACACACACACACACACACACACACACACACACACAACCTGCCTGCCTGCCAGAGAAAATACTGGGGGAAAATTGCCTGGCCTTGCTGCAGTAGCTACAAAAGGTCTGCTTAGAGGGGCTAATGTTCGTAACAGAGCATGCCTGTGCTTGAATCTGGATTGAAATTAATTTCTCCAATACATGTGTTGCTTTAATAAATTCTGAATAATATGTTTCCCTTGTTCTCCACAGTAGCAATGTTGCTACATTTAAATGTAGAGTCATATTTAATGGCTGCAGGAAAAGTTAATAATAAGCTAAACACATCTAGATTTGTTTAAATTAAAGAAGTCAGACTATTTATTTAAAATCACAAGGGGGCACATCTGTTATTTGAAATTGTAAAGACTTTAGCTCATGGGTCCCTTCCTATCATCTTTTAACCCCCACATCCCATTGTTTTCTGCTTTCCACACCACCGTCAAGCCATTTGTCCTGAGATTCCATTTTGCTTCTTTCTTCTTCTGCTCGGATATCTTTAGTGGCTTCCCATTGTCAACAGGCTGACATCAGAAGCTCACAGGACTCTTGATGTCTGAGACATGTGGGACTATGTGTTAACTGATCATCAAGGAGGCATCCCTAAGGCTAGTCAGAAGGACGGCTGTTGTATTGGATGGCACAGAGGAGTCAAGCCAGAGAGGGGAGAAATTTGGGAACTCGAGAGAACTGATAGGAGCTGGGAGGGGTCAGTGAGGAGTTGAAACAAAGAGTCAAGAACACCTTGGCAATTGAGTCAGATGAAGTACAAGTGGGGAGATTCAGAACTGAGGTTCTAAAGGCCGAGATGCTATAGAAATGTTATTTTAAGTGGGCCCTGCTGGTCTACGGCCATGCCACCCTGAACAAGCCCAATCCCATCTGATCTTGGAAGCTAAGCCAGGTCGGGCCTGGTTAGTACTTGGATGGGAGACCACCTAGAAAGACCAGGTGCTGTAGGCATAAAAAATAAAATATAAGGGATTGTAAACTGACAAGGTCCTTGTAATCTGTGAGGTCAACCAAGGGTTGCCTCACCTAAAACAAACAAACAACAAACAAACAAACAAATAAATAAGTGGGCCTTGGTATAATACAATTTGTTGGACTTTATCTCTCTCTTGGCCTCTCTCTATGTCTCTGTCTCTCTTTCTCTTTCCTTCCTTCAGTGTGAGCTATGCTCAGATCTAAAAAGACCCATAACTACCATAACTATCTGTCTTGTAGAGAAATTATTCTACTTTTAGTCCCTCAAATTCTTGAGACTTCTTTCCTATAATATTCACATAATTATTCTATCACAAGCTCTCTCCTCCTTTTTCTCACGTTATCTAGTTTTAGCGGTCCTTCCAGGTTCTACACAAGTACTTTCTGCTCCTTAATATCTGCCATATCCTCCAACCTAACATTTCTCCCCTTAAATTCTTTCTATTAACAATTTTATAACTGCTCATAATTACATAGTTTCTTCTGGTATCTGGTTAGTCATCTTAAAATGTTATTTAAATCTCTCATTTTTATTTGCCTTGCTATCTTTTTATATTTTATCTCCCCATCTTTATTGCAAAGTCCTGCAGGGTAGGAAATAAATTTTATATTGTCTTTTCCCTCCCACGTAACTAATGGTAGTAAATTCTCAAAAATATTTATAAATTTAGTTTTCCTCTTTTATTTTTGAAAAAATGAGAGAGGAAGACACCCCACATATGTAGTGAAATAAAACTAAGCAATATTCTAAAATTTTATAATACAAAGAGCCATGGATATAGAGAAAAAAAAAATGGCACCCATAGAAACGTAATAGGTATGTGAACATAGAGTAGGTCATGGCTTGAGAAGAACCTAGACTCAGGCCAGCATGAATTTGAAGATGTATAAGTCTACCCTATGTTTAGGATGCTCATTGACACAAAGAGCCCAAAGCAAGACTGTAAACCAAAACTTTTCAGATAGGAAAGAACAAGTAGGATGCAAATGCCTCTTTACAAGAAGTAATAAGTGATCATGTGCCAGGCAGATACTGTAGAATCAGAAGCCATGCAAATTACTTGACAGCCAGAGAGCAGAGACAAGCTGGCAGCCAAATACATATAAGACATTGAAAATAACTTATGTTTTACTTTCCAAACCATTTTCCATTGGACACCAGGAGGAGAGTGAGGGGGAAGAAAAGTAGTTTATAAAGTGTTCTGGGAAAACCTTAGTAAATAAGCCCGTAGACCTTTGTTTATTCCTGTTTTTTGAGTTCCGCATGCTTACTAACATCTCAAGGAAAAATTATTTGTTGGTTAACACTAAGAAAAACTGAGTTAGGTTATGACTGTAACTCTAAAATTTGAAGCAACCGCAAGTTTCCACATATTTTTTTCTGTGAGGGTGAAAACTGTCTTGGGTCACGATTTACTTTTGACAACCTTTATTCTAAAATGAAAGGAAAGAAGAATCCATAAGAATAGCAGACTCACAGGACTAGATTATAATCAATGCATCACACTTTCTCCCTGGCTTCAGGAAGCTCAAAACTCAAGAAGGCAAGATCCATTTTATAGATAAAATTGTTACTTCTATTAAAAAAAAAAAAATTCTTTGCTGGTGTTAAGCGCTTTTCCTTCCTGTTGTTTTCCCTTTTGCTTTACTACTCATGCCTTTCTACTTGCTTGGTTATAACAAAAGAACTTAAGCAATCTAATAGCAGCTTTCACCATTTCCTTAGACCTGCTCTACAAAAGTCTTTAATATCTTTCTGCCCTTAAAAAAATGTATCTCCCACCTACTTCATCATAGAGGAGCAACTAGAAATTATTTTTACATAGAATACTCGTCTCGACAAGCACACAAGCTATCTGCCTCTCAGAGCTTATTTGCATTTTCCTTGAATGTAAATCTGAGACAGCCAAGCATGTCGAAGATGGGTAGACATGCACTGAAATTCAGTTCTGCTGCTTGTAAGTTCTGTTGACTAAGCTGGTTCTTCCACTTCTTCCTGATCTCTTAATGTTGGAGGACCCAGGACTCATTCCTTAGACCTCAAGTTACCTTTAATTTCCTAGATTATTTCATCCAGTCTCGTGGCTTGATTTATATACCTTTATATCTTTATATCAGATTAATTAAATTAACATCTAGATTAAAATCATAATGAGACATCATTAAAATGGCCAAAATTAAAGTGACTAATAATACCAAATGTGGAGTAAGATGTAATGGGAGTATAAATTGGTACAACTACCAGGGAAAATGATTTGGCACATGTATTAAGTTAAAGAAATGCTTAAGTTGACCATGTGATCTAGCAATTCTACCCCTAGCTACATATTCCCAACAGAAATTCACATATGTTTGGACCAAGAGGTACGGACACAATATTCATAGCAGTATTATTTCTAATGGCCCCAAATTGAAAATGTACATATTCATCAATCTAAGCTGGAATGAATCAACTGTTAGAATATTACATATACATTTTAATATATTTATATATAGTATATAAATGGAAGAAACAACCATAAAATGTGGGATGTTAGTCACCTGTTGAGATAGGTGGGAGGCAGTGATTGGGAGGGCATGAAGATTCTGGAGTTCAGGAGATATTCTTGTTTTAGTATGGGTGGTGGTAACGTGAGTGTTTTACTTTGCAATAAACTATAAAATTGTATTTTTCTGTTGTGCATCTTCTTAAAGTATGATAAATTTCCACACAAAAAAGATTTATGAGGTTTTAAAACATTATATCTCCAGTCCAGACTTCCTTCCAGAACTCCAGTCATGTCTTCAACTCTCTATTTGACATTTTCACTTAAACAGCTAATAATGACCTCAAACTAAAAATGTCCAAAATGAAACTCCTGATGTTCCTCCCACATTTGTTTCTGCTACAGCTTTCCTCATATCAGTTGATGGCAATTCCATCCTTCTAGTTGCTCAGGCCCAAAACCTTGGCCCGATAGCTTGCTCCTCTTCTCTCATATTTCCACATTCAGATCATAAGTAAATCCTTTTGGCTTTATTTTTGATGTATATCTAGAGGTCTTTTATTCTTAAATCTTAACTATTACCATCCTGATTCAAGTTACCATTCTTTTTTGCTTGTTTCTTCTGTATTGCCCTAACTGTTCTTCATGCTTTTATCATAGTGCCCTAAAATGTATTTTCAGCACAGCAGCCAGAGTGGTCCTTGTAAACTAAACTTCAGATTTTGTCATCCCTGTGCTTACAACCCTACCACGGGTCCTGTTTCACTCATAGTACTCTTAAAGGTCTATTTCACTTCTTTTATCCTACTGTCATATCTCTTGCTTCCTAAAATATGCCAGACATGTGTATTCTCCTTTTAGAAAGTTTGTTCTAGCTTTTCCCTCCTCCTGGAATACTTTTCCCCAAATATATGCTTGGCTTACTCATCTCTTTCAAGCACTGCACTATTGTTATTGTCTCAATGGGCCTATCCTAACAGTTCTATTTTATTGAAACCTTCACCTCCTTACAAAATCTTCATACTCTTTTCTCTGGCCCACTTTTTTTCTTTATATAGCACCTACTCTAAATTAATAATTTATTATGTTATTTGTTATTGTTTGTTTTCCAGAAATGGAATGTCTGTTTTGTTCTTCTAAGTTCCTAGTGCATACACACAATAAATAGTTACCTAAACTAGTGAAACTTCATTCTCTTCATCTCTAAGGTCTGAATAATAATACCATCTTTGTCAAGGTAGAAGTAGTGGAAATTAGAAGAGATTAGATTCTACATACATTTTGAAAGAAATGCCAAAAGCATTTAATGATTGATGGGAGAGGGTTGTTGGCCCAAGAGATTAGAAGGATGGTTTTTCTATCAATTGAAATGTGATTATATGTAAAGTTCTTGGCACTAAAAAAACCACAAGCTTATTCTTTTAATCTTAGGTAGCAAAAGAGAGTGTGCATGGCTCTTGACATTATAAAGAGGTAAAACATAAACACATTTTATGATCACTAGATGCTTATACTCCAGTTGGATTCAAGACCTTTCGAACAGAACTGCAGGTCTGATGTGAAGATTAAATGTAATAACCTAAATCAATCAGTATCAAATTTATAGTAGGTGTTTGATAAATACTTGAAATTATTATGTTAATTAAATAAACATTTGAGATGAGCAAGAAAGGAAAACATTAATAGGTATATTATAAAAATTCAAATTTACATTTGTACATTTTAATGAAAAGAGAATAAATAAGAGCTTATTTATAGATCATAGTAATCTTAAAATCTGTCTCTCTTTAGGATGTTTTTGAACCAAGCCATTCATTTATTTAATTTGCAGCTTAAATGTATTGAGCTCTTGCTTTCCAGCTACTGTTCTGGGCACTAGAAACGTAGCACTGAATTGTCTCCCACCCCCTTCGAAAAATTCTGGCATAATGGTAAAGAGAGACAATTCATTGGAAAATCATAATTATTGAACCTTTAAAGCTGATCCTGTTGGTGTTCACTTTTCTGCTTATCTTTCCCACATAAATGTGCCTTATGTGATTTACCTAGAACCAAAATAGGAAATCGGAAAACTGGTTTGATCCTCTCCTGTCCCTGTCATGTGCCAATCACATGGGGGTTTCCTCCACGCGCACAGCCCAGATGTCACCTTCCTGTTTCTATATTTCACCCCAAATAGTCACATGACTGTTCACTCATCTGAGACTATATATTTTCTTTAGACTGCTTAAGAGCGCGGCTTTAAGATCCTGATACCAACATTCAAATTCTGATTCATTTGCTTAGTGGTGTCATATTGGGCTTATTACTTAGCGTTTCTGAACCTCAATTTCCTTCTCTGTCAGATGGGGATGATAGAATGGTCTTAGAATGAATTAATGAATAGTTTTTCAATAAATTAATGAGATCAAAATGCTTAGAACAGTACCAGACACTTGTATTGAAATGCTAGCTACTGTCGTCACTATTGTTATTATTATGTTTTTCCAAAGACGCCATTCAGTACTATTCAGGCTGAAAGCTGTGCTTTCTACATTTTGTCCAATGCTGAGATGATTTTTTTTTTCCTTTATTCCTAGAAAAGCATTTTTCACATAGTTCTTTACCTGTAACAACTGTTACTTTGAATTTAGGGTTTAAAAACATTCATGCAATCCTGAGCCAATGGGCTAGAGTGATAGGGCCACTTTTTCTAACTAGTTTCTAGGGAAGAAGGTGGCTTCTGGTTTCCAAGCCTCCATTGCTTCTAAGAAAGGAAGAGACATGTTTCTGCACTTTTTGAAAACTCTCTGTTTGACAGTAAAGTGTCACTACCTGGAATCCTTCTGAACACTCAAAGAACGACATTCTAATACCTTTTCCAACATTGCAAGCTTCTGTCTAGCTTTTTTTTTTTTTTAATGTAAAAAACCTCAGGTATAATGAGATTTTAGAAATAAGTGAAATCAAAGGAGAATTAGGGAAGTCAGGATAGCTTGAGTAGTTTGTTCAATTTGAGCTTATCATGGAAGGTCACACCTTTTATATCACTCTGGGTTGTTCTCAATCACTCCTGGCATGTGCAATTATTTTTAATTTTCAAATTTTATAGCTAGCAGTTGAGTTACACCAGCTAATCCCTATCTAACTAATAAGGTCTTCTGTTTCCACCTTTATTGATTAATCATCTGTTGGAGTTTTTAATATCCATTTGTGTTTAATTTGCTGATATTAAAAATGCCTCATTCCTGAAAGTGATGAATGATCTTCCAAAAGACAGGACTTTGGTTTTGATTTATGGAATATTGAGTTCACTGGAGTCTGGCTGGAAACCTGCCATTGGAGATCATTGTAATAAAGAGCCCTGTAAGGGACACTCTAGGTCTTTAAGAACTTCTCTACTGCCTAGTAGCTAAACTATTTATTGTTTTATTGTTGTTTTTTAATTCAGACTTCTTTGTAGATCTTTCAGATCAGGTTCCAAAATGTCACCTCCAGTTGGAAATACTATTTCCTTGAACAAATCATTTGTTTTAGCCAGTGGTACCTCTTGTCTCCCAAACCTTATGCATCCCTACCTTACTTTGTCCTACTCAAAGACCTTCCCGTTCCAATAACCTCCTGGGATCTTCTCTGCCTATTTAAATTCCATTGATTCTTCAAGAGCCAAGAGGTGAACATCCGCACTCACAGTAATTTATTTTTCCTCTCAGTATTTCTAGCTTTCACTATCTGTATTATTCATTTTGATTTGTGTGTTGACTTTCTTTGTGTGTGTATTATTTCTTCACTATAATATAAACTCCTTTAAGTTAAAGTCTAATAATATATACTCTGTGCCAATAGTTCTCAAAGTATGGTCCTGGTCCTTAGCTGCTGCAGCATCTGGGTACTTGCTAGAAATACAAATTCTCAGGCCAAACCCCAAATGTATAGAATCAGATGCTTTGATTTTGGGACCCAGCAATTTGTATTTTTAAAAGATGTTTTGGTGTTATTGATATAAGCTCAAGTGTGAGAACTTGACTACAGGTTAGAATCACCTAGAAGAGTTTTGTTAAAATTCTGATACCTGGGTATTTTCCCCAGAGATATAGGTTATACTTAGTCCAGAGTGTAGTCTGGGCATTGAGAGGTTTTCAGAGTTCCCCATATAATTACACTGTGCAGCAATGTTTAGAAATCACTACTCTATGCCACAATGCTTTCTTTCTTTCACAAAAGAGTCAGGGATAAGTATATATTGGATACTCACATGTTTGTTAGTTAAAATGAGTTTCTTCTAATTCCAGTAAGAGCTGAAACCCTTTGGATAGGAACAAAGATACATCTCTTCCTGAGCATAAAACTGGTTATTGAATTCTTTCTTCATTTCTCTTCATTCCTCCATTACCTTCCTTTCTCAGTCCATTAGATTTTATCTTTAGCTTCATACTTTTCAGAGAACTCTAAAATCAGCATATAATATACTTATTCAAGTAACTATGACATAAAAGAGTTTATGAATTATGTTAAGTAATTTCCCTGAGATTTTTAAAAAATATTTTTAGTATAAAATATTTGATACATATAAAAAATATCTATGACCTGGAAGTCAAGAAGAATAATAAAATGAACACCTTTGAACACCACCATTCAATTTAATAGGTATTTTAGTAGTCTTATTAAATACCTTTAATCACCAAACTAACATGATTTTCAAACCATTTTAGATATTATTATAAGCTAACAAAAGAAAGATATGAAGGCAAGAGTATCTCCTCATCAGTCATCAACACATAATATATACATAACCTGTTCCCATGTTTGCATGTGTCTTTGGTATGGAAATATAAATATACATTGTCACTTGAACAGGAACTTGACATGTTATAAAATGATCTTCACAATCCTTCTGTGATATTGTGAGTATGCTTTGCTTTCTTGAAAATGCAGATGCATTTTTGGATTTAGGGGGCTTGCCACCTTTCTACATCTCAAGTTTCAGTGTTAATAACCTGATAAGGGAGAACATGGTCCCTGGCTCAGTTCTCTGAATTACTGACATAGAGACCATGGAAATTCAAATAAGCCAAATTGTACTGTTCCATTCAATTCCCTTGTGTTTGTCTTGTTGGTGTTGATCTAGACCATCTTCAGTAGAAAATGTTATTTTCTAGACCTCCTAACAGACACAAAGTTAACATTTCTTTACAAATAAGTGTTTATATTCACTCCTGTTTTTTTCCTTCCATCTTTTACTCTAATGTGAAATGTTCTTCCCACTCTGCTTGTTATGTTTCTTGAACATGTATTCTACAAGAGATTTTTCCTGATTCTCAATACCTCTACCCAGTTCTAATTATTGTAGGTGTAGATGTTGTTGTGTATGAATGTTCACTGTGCTCAAATAAGCCGGAATCTCTCAACAGAGAGTTGAGGGACCAAACATCTCCTAATTTTAAATTCCTTACCTTTAATCTTAGAGTACATGAAAATGGTAGATTAGATAATATCCTAATTCCATATACTTTATTTTTCAGAAATAGTAATGTTAAATATCTTTTCCAATCAAATCATCATAGCGATCAAGTTAAATACTTAAAATCTACGTTTCTGAAATACTGCTTAATTTACCAAATCAGTTAGTGCATGAATTTATACTGCAGATAAATGTGCAGATATTAAAGATATAATCTCCCTTGTGTCATTTTGGTCTAGATAAAATGATTACATTGAATTTAAAATGAAGTTTACTTTCTTACATATGAGCTGGGAATTTAAATAAATTTGCTCCTATGTAGTAACTTTTAAATTTATTTGTGTATTTGTCTATGTTTTCAAACTGTATTTACCACCTCAGTTTTTCTAACTGATGGAAAAAAACAGCTTGTTAATTTACGTCTGATATTTTGGCTTATTTTTATGCCTCATTTCTTGATGTTATCTCTCTATATGCCATTCTATAATAATTATATTAATTCATTAATTAATTATGAATCTTTTATACAAACAAGACAGACATATTCTCAACACAATTTCCTCAAATGTATTTCCATGTAAAACTTGACATCATTTTCTACATTATCAAACCTTTGTTGTCCTGAATGTTTTCTTTAGTCAATTTAATGACATTCAAGTCAATTCAAAATAACTAAAAATTCACAGTGCTATCAAGAAACAGCTAAAGAAAAAAAATATTGCACCATATATGATCACTGAAACACAGTGAGAAATGACTGAAAGCGAGAGAAAGGTAAATCTGAAGCTAATCTATATGTAGGCATCTCATATCCAGCTCCAATCAAAATTTTGTAAATACCCTCTATAGTCTCATTCTTCTGATATTAAATGCCATGAAAATATATAACCACTCGATTATCCTCTGGCTTTCTTGATCTTCCTTATCTTCCATCAGAGCCATACTAAGAAAGACATATAGGATTCTGAGGCAAAATTAAAAGCCACTAATAATGATTTCGATAGATGTTTTGGCATTAGTTTTGAATTTTAAAATATTGCATTACAATTATTTTTCTTGATAACTGAATTTTTGCCCCCTGCCCCAGATTTTGTCCTTACCTCACCCTACTCCCATCCTGGCTGCCATTTTTAACTTTGCTCCACATATACTTTATTTCCTCTGTAATCCCAAACTGGATAGCTCATCTTGCATGAAGTCTCTCATTAATATAAAAATGAAGATTGTGTGATGAAAGTAAACTTTAGTTTCTAGGAGGCAGTGTCAATACTGATGTGAGTAACAAGTAGATCACACAAAAATTTGCATAATCTTTACCAGATATCTTTGTGCCTCCCATATCTTCCCTTAACTAAAGTGCTAGAGTTAACACATACAGAAAAAAATTTTTTTCTTCCCTTCCCTTCCCTTCCCTTCCCTTCCCTTCCCTTCC
>NW_006442107.1:8507670-8562454 GCF_000325575.1 Pteropus alecto
GCCCTTCCCTTCCCTTTTTCACTGAGCTAATACAGAACTTATTTCTTTGGAAGTTTCAGTTCTGAAGAAACCATTGCCTTCTCTGTGTCAACAGGTTCTGTCACTTGCAGGATATTCATTGTCTAGTCTCTGTCATATATTTAAATGTGTCTGCTTTGAGAAATGCATCTCCCAGCTCTCCTCAGTTACTAGACACAGAGAGGGAAGATAAGTAGAAGAGAAAGGTCTGTATAATAAATTGCTGATGGTAATAAACATTTTTTAAAACATATTTCCCTGAGATATAGTCAAAGTGAGGTTGATTTATTGCTACAGAAAATTAGGGAAGCACATTTTCATCTTTTCAATGAAAACCAGTTGTTAAGCTTTACCATTTTCAGTAAAGAGTCAGTTACAGCTGACGATGACGGACTCTGGGAGATAACGCATTTTTCCTTGATTGACAGTGACACAATTTAATAAGAAATACCACAGCAACCTTCACTCCTCTGGGGCTCAGTTCTCTCATTTAAAAAAATGAAAGCACCGAATTAGTTTAACTTGAGATGTTTTCTAGCTCTTAAAATAATTCTCCCACCTTCTCATGGGATTCTTCAAAAAGTTTCTCTGTTTTTTACTCCAACTAATAAAATAAGTGTTAGGGGGGTTACACTGTACTTTCATTTCTTTAAGTTATGATAGTAATTGTGTAGAAATTGTGTTAAAGTAATGCTGCATATATATCAAAATACACCATGTATTTGTCAAAACTAATATTAGCTAATATTTGGTGATGAAAATGGCACCGTTTAAATTCTCTTTTAGTAATATAAAGACTAAAACTTCCTCTGATCATCCCAGATTGGCCAAACACAGAGGAAAAATAAGAGACCTATCATAGGAACTAAGTTCTGGCCATGATTCCTTGCTTTAATAATACTCTATTGCTTGCATTTTTATAATACTGTCTTGCCTCACTGTCATTATTCTGGTATTTACTTGATAATAAAAACAAATGGGCAAAATAATGTTATCTGCATACTGAGCTTCTGTCCTTGTAAGTCAGTATGAAGCTTATATTTGGAACTATGATACTCCCAGTCTGCAATCTCGTTGGTCTTTCATCTGAAGGAAGACTTAAGATGTTTAAGATGCTCTCAGGATACCTATAGTTAATCTTGAGACAATATTTAAGTCTCACAAACTTACATGTACACTCCATATTCAGTGAGAGTTTATTCTACCATTTTCATATAAAATCAACCTACGATTTTAGTTAAGTAGATTTCAGAGAATAAGAGCACTTTTACAGAAGTATCTCAAGGCATCTCATTCAAATCTCATAACACTGGTTAAGCAGGTTTGATCCTCCATTTTAAAGATGAAGAAACATATCTTGGATTATGTGTCCTAAAATAAATTAGACCCTGAGTCAGAATTCTAAGTCTAAAAATCTCAGTTGGGGGATTAAAGGAGTTAGATCTCTAAAGAACCCTTGCTAAAAGAGTATTTCCTGGGATGAGGAAACTACATGGGCATCTTCAGAGCAAAGAATCTCTTTCTGTGTCTTTTAACAACTTTACAAAGGTGATGGATATCCTAGTGGCTTGGAAAACAGAAATAGTTTTAATATTGTGTCTATATGCGATGCCATACATAGAAGAGTTCTGTGGCCTGTTCTAACCATAACAATTATTAAAGTTATCCATGAAGTAATGCACATGGAGTGATGAATGCATCAGAATATCAATGCTTGGAATTATTTCAATGTTTGTAATTATTTCACTTATATATATGTAGCTGGTGCTTAGCTGGATGTAGCTAAGATCCAAGGAGAAATAGATTCAGGGTTTTTTTTTTTTTTTAAATATTGCTAAAAAAAGAAAGGTTAAATAAAACAGATGATATTTTCTCTCAATTATCACAGGCAAGGATGGGACCAAGAGCATTCAGAATCCTAAATAACAGATAATTCAAAGGTCATCTTTGTCTTTGGAGCATATAATACAATTTCTTTTGTAGCACATCTTCTTGCTATGTAACCAAATAGCCAATTTTGTTTTCATTTCTGGAGAATGATCCAGTGTAAGGTGAAGGGCTCAGAGGGTACACATGGGTCCCAGGAAATCGAGCTCGTAGTCCCAGTCACAGGAGAGGGTTCAAATGAAGAAAATCACAACCTACTGTTTAAGGCCACGACTACCAGAAGCAAGCTGTTTCCAAACAGGGCCATGGAAAAAGCCACATTATTCTGCACTTTATTTCCTTAACATCTTTAATGCCTCCATATTATGGGATATCACCCAAAGCAAATCCACAATATAAGTGCCAAGATAACCATACGTCTAGCGAAGGATGTTAGTGAAACTCTTGGTCTTGGTGAGAAAAAATGCAAGAACCAGAAGGAAGCATACCTCTGTCTCAAGATTTTCATGAGCAGTCTAGCCACCACTCCCTCAATGGATTAGGGTGTAAACATTTTGAGTGTAACAATTATATTTCCAGTGCCTTCAACAGAGTAAATGTTCAATTTACATATGTTAAAAGAATGAATGGAACATATCCTCTTTGTTTACTTTTAAGTGTAAGAGGAAGAATTTGGGAATTTGATTTATAAAAGAAAACTACCTGGAGAAATACAGATTAACTTTTAGTTAACTGTATTTTCAGTGAATCTTCATTATATATTTTTCTCAAATAATCAATGACAAAACCTTTACCATACATTTTTTCCACAATTAACACTTCCACACATATCTTCTTGGATTTGTCAGGGACAAATATTACCTGAAGATCAGGCTCCTCTTTGTTAGTTACTATGGATTCAGCTGTTTGATAATGATCCAAGGAAAGTGGAATGGGAACTCTGAAAATGACAAGAAACATTTTTGACCAAATGCACTGGGCTCATCAAAGTTCAAGAAAATATCTGTGGATAAATTTCATGAATAATTCATGCTGAATTTTTTTATTAGCTGTTAATGGAAATTGTGAAATGATCTATAATAGACCAATTTGCTATGACTGTATATTTCCCTCTATCCTATTTATGTTTGCCCTGAATTCTACCAGTTCTTTTACTAGGAGAAAAAAACTGTAATAGAAGTATCCATATAAGTCTACCACCTAAATGAGGCTGGTATTTGAGTGATAAAATTAAGACACAACACAATTATTAAGACAAATAGACTAGCAAGTGTGTTTAACTTAAGGCAAACTCTGACATCTAGATATATCTCCCATATCATTTTCATTTGGTATGTTTCCAAAAAAAAAGTTATATTTGTCAATGTTACTGAAACAATACATGATTGTACAAGGAGTAGGGCCTCTTTCCTTACTCCCACCACTCTCATTTGTTTCTCTATTTCAGCTCCTCTGTGTCCACTCGTTTTGAGGTGTTTAGACTGGTGATCAGCAGAATGGCAGCTGGCCTCCAGCACTAACCACACCAAGAACCACCAAACAACTGCGGCAACTTTACTGCAGGAATGATAAAAACGAACAAATAAATACCGTTCTATAATCCTATGAGTGTTCTCTGTACTATGAGAATGTTAGACAAACTCCTTCAGACTTAGCTGAAATTAAAGGATGAAGATGATACAAGAAAGATATCTGATTAAGGGCACTTTTGAAATAATGTTACATGTGGTTTTTAGTCATAATATTATTGAATACAGACATGCTAAAATCAGAAGAAAGAAATACACCACTACTTTTAGATAGGACTGAGGAAGGTAAACACACAATTAATTATAACTAATCAAAAAAAAAAAAAAAAAAAACCCCAAATTTTGTTTTGGGCTCAAAGGGAAAAAATAGGTGCTTAAATTCCTCATAGGGTTGTTTTGAATAATAGGTACATTAATATACATAAAATATTCAAAATAATGCCAAGTACAAAGTAAGTGATGTTATTATTTATAGCAAATATTAAAACATATGCCAGTGTTACCCTAATTAATTTTAAGATAACATATTTTATTTTCATCTAGTTAATGATTCAACACCTATTCTGGGCCAGGTGTTGTGTCACCTGTTATAAATCAGATAAACAATATGTACTCTGCCCTGAAGGAAGATTTGAGCTCTCATTGAACTCTACTTAACTCTGTTGTTTCTTGAAACTATCTTTGCAGAGCTACTAACTGTGGCTTTTTTCTCTCTTCCTTCCCCACAGCAATATGCCAGAAATAGTCTCAGGCTTCCTACTGTGTGTCCTCAGCTCTTGCAGTGTTTGTACACACCCATTAATAGACCTATATTTGATGATGATTATATCAATTAAGGAGAGAATTGGATTACTTTTGTTACGTAGTAGGGACCACCACATATCACTAGAATTTCTGGCAATTTGCTAATAAGTATCATGATTTTTTTTTAAAGTGAATCATAAGTTCATTAAAACAAGGGTGACCATCTGTTCAGGTTTGCCCAGGAATCCTGGTTTATTCCTGTTGTGCTGGCTTAATTACTAACAGAAGCCCCTTTCATTTTCAAAAGTGCCCAGGTTTTGATAATAAATTATATGAAACCCCCAAGAAAAAGAAACCCCCAAGAAAGTACACAAGACACTATGAGAGTAAGCTTTCTGTCCTTAGGATAAGTAGGTGGCAGCAAGTGATATTAAGCCAGTTACTAAACTGCTGTCTTGGTTTCAGTGTCTTCGGCAGTAAATTGGGAGTTTCCCTCCCAACCTTGCTTTTTTAAATTATCAGATTAAATAAGCGTGTAATGGGTTCTGAAATAAAATGAATGCTTTATTGTCAATGCTAATGTTTCAAATGTAATGGCAGAAAAAACAAAATTATCAGGAAAGTAGGAAACGGGGAGAGGGAAGAGTAAGGGTGGGGAGGTAAGGAAGTGGATTATTTTGTCATTTAGTTAGGTACTGTGCCAGGCTGGATGTCTGAGTCAATGTGATCGAATATCCAAATATGGTACAAAAGTCCTACTCAATGGTGAAATTCAGAAGCAATAAATAAGAAACAAGGGAGTGTGGAAATAAAAAAGTCCTGGATTCAAATCTCGTATTTATTACTTACCCAGTGTGTGGCCTTGGGCAAAGCACGTAGACCCATCCTCTATGGACCTCATTCTTCTCATTAGTAGAAAGGGACCAATACTGCTTACCTATGCGGATTCGAGATTAAGACTTAGGTGATGTGCATACATCTTCCAACAGAGGAAGGTGTTCTGGCACAGGTTAGCAACTGAATAAGGATTGGTGGCCTAAAAGTCAATGAGACCAAAAAATCTTAGTTCCTGATAAATAAATAGAAAGATAAAACTGAGTGTGGTAAATACTGAGTGAAATTTTAGGCCTCAATGCCTCAGTTCTCTCTCATTTATTTACTTATTTTTTTTGTAGATGGAAATTAACCAACATCTGGATGAAAATCCAGCGTCTCCTAGCATTTTTCCTCACATGTGATGACAATGAGTGAGTTTTGCAGTCTTTGTGACAGGATCATGGCATATGACAGAAGGCAATTTTGCCAGCTGAAGTAGCACAGTAAAGCTCAGAGGTCTTCCCCATATTCTAATTTGACAAATGCTCTGAAATTTAAAGAGGAGAGAGACCTCATTCTCTTTGTAGGTGAGAAGTCCAATAATGATGAACTTATTGGCATATATTAAGCCTGAGGTAACCAGAATTCTGAACTCCAAACTTACTTTTTTTTGTAGTTTATTTTTATTATTTATTTATTTATGTTTATTTTTTTATTTTTTATTTTTTTAAATACACTTATTTATTTAAATTAGTTTCATGTATACAGTATATTGGTTAGACATCTATATTGTTCATAAAACAATTCCCCCAATTGCTCCCTCCCTCCCCTGGCCCTCCACCTAGCTATCATTTTAATGCTAACTGCATTCCCTCTGCCCTGCTCCCCATGCGCATGCCCAACTATCAACTACTAATTTGTATTTCTTTAACCCTTCGCTCCATTCTCCCATTCTCCCCAATCCCCCTCCCCTCTGTCCATCAAATTGTCCACTATATTTGTGAGTCTGTTTCTGATTAGTTTGTTCTTTTTTGTCCTTAAATTCCGCATATAAGTGAAATCTAGTGTTTATCTTTCTCTGACTTAAATAACTTCTAGGTTCATCACAGCAATATCTTTTTCCATCCCCTTCCTTTTATATGTAGGGGTCTGTTTTCTTATCCTTCTAACCACTGCATCCCTTGGTTGGAGCACTTAATTCTTTTCCCTTTAAGGTACTTATTGATAGGAATGCAGTTGTTATCATTCTTTATTCCTGTTTTTGATACATGTTTTTTCTTCTTAAAGAAGTCCCTTGAACATTTCCTGTAATACTGATTTGGTGGTGATAAATTCCTTGAGCTTATTTGTGTCTGGGAAGGTCTTTATCTGTCCTTCAACTCTAAATGATAGCTTTGCTGGATAAATTATTCTTGGTTGTAGATCCTGGGTCTTCATCCTGGGTCGAATATTTTTTGCCAATCCCTTCTGTCCTGCATAGTCTCTCTTGAGAAATCAGCTGCCAGTCATATGGGTATTTTTTAATTGGATTGTTTGGTTTTTTGTTGTTGTTGAGTTGTATGAATTCTTTATAAATTTTGGATATTAACCCCTTATCAGATGTATCATTATCGAATATCTTCTCTCAAACAGTCAGTTGTCTTTTTGTTTTGTTGATGGTTTCCTTTGCTGTACAAAAACTTTTTAGTTTAATGTACTCCCATTTCTTTATTTTCCCTTTTATTTCCCTTGCCCGAGGAGATATATCTGAAAGAAATTCCTGTTAGTAATATCAGAGAGTTTACTACATATGTTTTCTTCCAAAAGTTTTATGGTTTCAGGTCTTACATTTAAGTCTCTAATCCATTTTGAGTCGATTCTTGTATATGGTGTAAGAAGATGGTCCAGCTTCTTTTCCTTTTTACATGTATCTGTCCAATTTTCCCAACACCATTTATTGAAGAGATTGTCTTTATCCCATTGTATATTTTTACCTCCTTTATCATATATTAAGTGAGTGGATAAGCATGGATTTATTTCTGGGCTCTCTATTCTGTTGCACTGTTCAATGTATTTGTTTTTATGCCAATATCATGCTGTTTTGATTATTGTAGACTTGCAGTATAGTTTGATATCAGGTAGTGTGATGCCTCTAACTTTGTTCTTCTTTCTCAAGATTGCCATGGCTATTCGGGGTCCAAACTTACATTTCAACAGAATGTATATGTGGAATAGAAAAGACATTTCTTCATTTGCATTTCTTTAGAAAGAAAATATCTTTGGGGGAAGCAAGACTTTTCTATTTAGAAAACACATTGTTTATTTAGTGGGTTTATGGCAATATTAGGCTGAATTCACTGATGAGAAGTTACATCTTGATAACTTTTTCTCAACTTACACAGAAAATAGAAACATAACACCATTTTAAAAAATTCAGTGTCCTAGAAAAAATGCTATGTACTTGGTCTAGCCACTATTGTTTTAATCTCCGATACAGTCTAGTAAAGACTACATAGGTAAACATACATAAACTTTGTGCAGGCTATGGAAATAGACATGATGATAGGATGGTGGGCACAACAGCTGTCAAATAAGTGTAGGGCTGTCAGATAAAAAAGAACTTGCTATGTTGCTCATGTTACAATTTAAGTCCAACAGATGTTACATGAATCATCACTGCTGTAAATCCAGTTATTGTTCAATACTGAACTAGAACTTGAGTCTCCTGACACTACAGTATTCTCAAAGTACAAAAAGGATAAAACAGATAGAATATCAAGTTGCAAAGGGCCAGACTTAAACCCAACACGAAGAAGAATTTCCTTGGCTTAGAAGCCACCTATAGAAAGCATTCTTACATGCCTTCTTTGCTTCCTCTCATCTCCTACTTATGGTTGTTCTGACAGTGTTTGTGAAGAAACAGAAATTACAGATTGTATCAGATTTGATCGAAGGTTGTGGATTGAGCTTTTTAAAAAGAAACTACTAAATCTTTGTTGTTATCACGAGACAAAACAGACAGACCCCTCTGTGTCATAATAGAAGGTGCCCTGGGAGGGAGGAAACCACCAGGCTGACTGCAGGAGGCAAGGCTGCCTAGTGGGTAATAATACAGCTCTAGAGGCAGACGCCCCTGGTTCAAAACCAGGCACTGAGATTCACACATGATGTGACTGTAGCAACTTATGTAACTGCTCTATGTTTTCTCATCTGTAAGATAAGGTTAGCATGTATACATTCTAGAATTGCTGTGAAGACTAAATAAATGAGTCAATGAGTGTGCAGTACTTAACACTGAGCCCTATACATATTTTGTATTCAATAAGTTTTAACTATTATAAGAATCATCAATGTTATCATTATTATGGTATTTCTCATATTTTCTCAGCCTACAGTAAACTAGTTTACCTTTGTTATACTTTATGTGTTCTATGTTTTGCATGCAAAAAATTATTGGCACAGGAATTCAATATTTCTATTATTATAAAATATACATGTGTTTGTATTCGTATGTCTGCAAGTTGTTAAAATTTTCATGGGGACCATTTTAAATACCGCCTTATTATACAGCCAGGTTTAAAATATGGAAATATAATGTTATGCCTACTTTCTTTGAAACTTTAGAACTGAACTTTTAATATAGGTAGTGAAAAATTGTTGGTTCATTCATTGAAGACCAGAATTCAAAATAATTGCCATTAATTACTGGTCATGAAACTTTGAGAAAATATTTTTATAATCCTGAGCCTACATGTCTTCATTTGGATGACACTAATTTATCAACATCATGAGGTGGTTATGAGACACAAATGAGAAATAAATGTAAAATTATTGTGAATATTGAGTGTCTTGTACAAATGTTGCTCATTCTACATATGCAGATGGTCATGTGTATATCTCAGGATTTCTAGAAAGTATGTACACATGCCAACCCTATCTAACAGGTGAAAAAACATAGAGCAGTTATATAAGTTGCTACAGTCACATCATGTGTGAATCTCAGTGCCTGGTTTTGAACCAGGGGCGTCTGCCTCTAGAGCTGTATTATTACCCACTAGGCAGCCTTGCCTCCTGCAGTCAGCCTGGTGGTTTCCTCCCTCCCAGGGCACCTTCTATTACAACACAGAGGGGTCTGTTCTGTCTTGTGATAACAACAAAGATTTAGTAGTTTCTTTTTAAAAAGCTCAATCCAAAACCTTCAATCAAATCTGATACAATCTGTAATTTCTGTTTCTTCACAAACACTGTCAGAAAATCCATGGGTAGGGGATGAGAGGGAGTAAAGAAGGCCTGTAAGAATGCTTTCTATAGGCAGCTTCTATGCCAAGGAAATTCTTCTTCATGTTGGGTTTATGTCTGGCCCTTTGTAATTTGATATTTTACCTGTTTTATCTTTATTACACTTTGAGTGAGAATACTGTAGTGTCAGGAGACCTACAGTATTTGTAGTAAATGTAGGTATTTGTATGGCAGAGCAGTCAGCAGTTCATGGTGGGAAGGCAGACACCTGGCTCTGAATCTGGGTTTTTATCTCACTCTGCTGTTAACTAGCTGTTACCAGTGCCCTCCCTTGATAAGTAAGATGCCATGGTTTGTTTCAGGGAATTGATGAGAGGATTAAAATAAACACTATATACAAAAAAAAACTTAAAATGCCAGACATGTATTAAACACTCAATTGGTTTTAATAATTTTATTACTCAAATAAAGGGTTAAATCAAGCTGGGCCTGCATGTGATATCTAGTTACTCAGAGATGCACTGAGAAGGAATGAGAGTCTACTCTGTGAATTCTAAATTTCCTTTAAGATTAACTCATGCTCGGCCCATTCGGGTTACAAGAATATCTCTTGCCTTCTTCAGAATCATGGTCTAGAGAAATCCCTCTAAATGTCTACAGGACTTGTTCTTTTAATTCCTGTAGGGCTTTAATCAAATGTTACCATCTCTATGTGACTATCTCTGGCAACTGCCCCATCCTCAACCCCTGCATATACTTTGGGTCTCTCCTTAGCAATTAAATACAACATAATTCAAATTATACGTTTTGTTCTTCCTTATTGTCTACTTCTTATCAAATCCGTCCCCTTCCCCTACCACACATACCTAGTTAAAATGTAAACTATATAGGCAGGGATTTTTTTTTTTTTCTATTCTGTTCACTGCTGCTGTATCCCAAGCTTGGCATATAGCAGCTGCTTAATAAATACTTACTGACTGAAAAAATGTCAATTTCAAGGAAAAAAAGGTTGTAGCTATGCAGCTCTTGTAGAGGAACATGAGTACTTAATAAACTGCAGAAATCAGAGTCAACATATGTTGGGGATGGTCCTATTTCTGCCACTATCTTATATACCCAGGTTTCACTCCTATTTTAGGCTCTTTAGAAAGAAGAAGTAATATATTCTCAGAATCCAAATAATGTGAAGCTGTAAGTACCACATTATAAAGCCGAAGAAATTGAATAGCAGTTAGATATTATCACAAAATTAAAAATAAAAAAACCTTTCTAGGAATGTCAACAACACTCTAAAGCCATACCTATGTTTAATTGTCCTCTATCTCAGCTTGTTTCTATTGAATTGATTCTCTATGTTAAAATGATAAAAAATGATACTCAGTATTGCAGGATTTTACAAATATCCCTTTATTCACTAAAGTCAGAAAGGAAATGAGCTTTGGATTCATACAAAATTCAATCATCTTCTAAAAGCCCATTTTTCTCCCCTTTTCTTTATGTCTAGTGCAGTTTTTAAAAAGCGAGGACATTTCTGCTCATTTGATGAGGCTGACAGAGTTCTTAGACAAAGTATAGAGGCAGAATGAAACTTTGTAGTAAGAGGTAAAATGGCAGCAATTTTAAATGATGGTTGCAACTACAATTCCAATTATGATTAAATTATGATGAAAATAATATGCATGAATATTTAGGCTGAGAAGCAAGTAACATATTTAAGCAAAGTCTATAGGAACTGCATGTTTTAAATTGTGTGCCTTAAGACAGGATCCAATTTCATTTTCTATAAAAAGCCAGTCTTTTAAAAATATAAGATATGTATGTATTGAATATGTTCAGGACTGGATACATCTAAGCCTCTTATAGTTTCTGAACTAATTAAACATTAACCTTTACAAAGGAGACAATCTCTTGTCAAGGAATTTATTCATATACAGAGAGAAAAAAAAGAAAATGCCAGCAAAGTTTTGCCATCATAACCTCTGTTCATAACCCTTCATGAGAGAATAAACTAATGTCTGTCTGTTTACTCGTATCATAGATAGATCAGTGCAAAAGAATGGTGGCCATATTAGAAAGAAAAGATGCAGAGCTGTTTATTTAAAATTAAATATACTCAGAGAATAGGTAAGCATGATACCAAAACATGACATAATTGGGGTTAAACAACAATCACAAAACTAAATAAAAATCATAATTTAAGACATGTTTTGGTGCTGTGTCTTAAAAAGAGCCTTAAGGTTCAAAACAATTAGGAGTAATGGACAGTTCTGGTTGAGATCCCAGTTTAGCAAATGAGCTATGAAGAATATTTTAGGGACCACTGGGGATATTTGAAGAGTCTAAATTTTAGATAAAGTAAATATTTACTGAAGGGAAAAGATAAAGATCATTAGCTGAAAAAAAGTTATAAAGCACTATGTACAGTGTGATCTCATGCACTAAGCAATGGGATGTTGGCTGTCACTTGAGTAGGAAGATGAGAACATTAAATTCTCCCAATTATGCAACCCCTCCCCTTTCTCTTCAGACAGCTAGAGTGTGGACCAATTGGAAAGTCCTACACTTTCTAGTTAGAAATAGCAATTTACTCTAAGGTCACTTTTAAAATTCAGGTACTTATAGTATCTGTTGAAACATGCCAAAGGGGTATATGGGTAGCATAGCGGAGAAAGAAGAGGGGCATGGGGTGCATAAGAGGGCCTTGAGGAGAGGCGCCATGTTTTATTTTCCTTTCTCTCCACAGTGCCTAACTCCTGAATGAAAGAATAAATAGATGTGAAGTGTTTCTTCTACCCTTCATTTACCTAATAGTGTCAATTCCATTAAGAGATTAATTGGTTACTACCTTGAAAGATATGGAAAGTTACAAGAAACTGAGCAAATAAGATTTGGAATTCACAAGGTATAGCAGAGATTTTGAGAAAGGAAAGATTTGTGAATGAAATCAGCCTAGGGGAAAAATTCCCAATGTTCTGACCGAGAACAAGATCAGCATTTCGTTGCAGCCACTTGGCTGGAGTTGATGACTAGCTTGCCAATAGATTGTTTTATTTTTCACTGTAACATTAAGGTTGTAATTTCCTGAGGATTTGAAGGATTTCTTTCCATTTATCTTTAAGAGTGATGTTTTATTTCCTTTACACAATTCTGTACCGTCATAAAAAGCTCAAAAGAACCCTTAGCCCTAAAAGACTGGCTGAATTTTTAACTCTGCCAACAATCGTAGGAGCAGATTGATCTGGAAAAAGATTTACAAGATAAATCTCATCTCTGGAATTTTCTTGGTGAATTGCTCAGAAGTAAAAATACCAATAATCAGAATACCTAGAAGTGTGAAGTAATATTCCGAAAACTGCCAATTCTCTTGGTAAGAGTCTGATTCAAAGAGAGACTAAGTTTGTATGAACAACAACAAAAAAAGAACAGGCTACCCTAAACTCCACCTGTTAGGATAGATTCCCTTGAGTCATAGATACCTTTAACAGTCTGGTGAAGTCCACAGAATCCCTCCTCAGAATAATGCTTTTAAACATAAAATTAAGGACATCGAGTTACAAAGAAAACCAATTATGTTGAAATAAATATATCAAGGATTAATAAATGTGATACATTAATGTAAATGTTTCTCTAAAAAACATTAAAAAAATAACTACTGTAATTTCAAAGTAGTGACAATCATCAGCTACATCTTGAGATAGCTACACGATAATTTGAAAATAACTATCATTTCTACTAGTAACAAAGTCACAGCTACTGTTAATAGTACTATAGGTTGGTTATATTCATGATAGACGGAAATGCCAACTGTCAATTAGAGGTTATTTAAAAATAAAGATGTTCTCTTTCTGTCCCATTCAAATTCACAGACCTCCTAAATTGAAAACCTGTGGTCTAGCTGCATTTATTTTAGCTTCTCCAAAGATAATACTATAGGTTAGAGTTGAAATAAGAACACAAGGCTCTACAATTCAGAGTTATTAAAGAAAATTAAGGCTGACTACAAGGCAGTTTTGAAAGAATCTTTAAGAATTTTAAAAATATTTAATTCCAAATTCAGAGGAACTGAGCCAATCAAGCTCATTCTTCACATATGCAAAGGAATAAAGTCTATATGATCTCTACCATTCAGAGGGAAGAATCCAGAAAATTATTGGGAAAAATAAACATTTTTCTTTAAAGTAATAAAAATCACAAGAAAAGCTGGTATTCTTGTTTGTTTTTACGCTAAATTGTTTCAGAGGCACATTTATGCAAGTGTAACAAGAAAAGGTTAATTACCAGCTCTTTTACAGAGTTTAAGGAGTGATAAAATTGGTTGTATAGGGAAAATAAGCTGATAAATATAGAGCTGGCTTGGAATTGCAGGAAGCATGTGGACTGTTATAGCAATATCCAAATCTATGGGCAGACATTTAACTGACTGGATTACTGCTGTATTTCTCACAGGCATTATCATTCCGTAAAAGGGCTGCTCTGGGAATTTTCACCTGAATATATTCATTGTGTTGGAGAAATTCACTACATAATAGCTGATGCACTTAATGAACACTGTGGTAAACAGGAAAATCACGTTTTCATACGAATAACAAGATCAATAAAAGCTGCTTCTCTTATCCCTTGCTATATTCACTCTGGTTTAAAATACACTCTGTGTGACCTGAGAACAAATATGAGTTTTCAGTCAGCCCATCATTTTCCTTTCTAAAACGGCACTTCATTATTGGTATCTAGCACAGCCCTCGGCACTCAGAGACTCACTATAGTTTTATTGAGCTGAACCAAAATCATCACTCTTATAATTATCTTCTGCTTGACATAAATGAAGATTTAGAGGTCCATAGCAGGTTTTGTCTATTGAAATATTTCTATGTGAAGAAAGAGAGATTGTGCTTATAGCTTTCCTTTGCATTTTTAAGCTTTTGAACCCTGGTAACCTGATGGTAATCTATTGATTATCAGTTCCTGCTACCTCATATTGTCTATTTGACAGTGTGGTGATATGCCTTCTTAAATAGAGCCATAGAAAATTATTTCTCAATTGAGGAAAACTTCTAAAGGAAACCATTGCCCTCTTTATTTTCCAGCAACATGCAACATTGCAATAAATATTCTTTCCTTTTTTGTCTATTCATTTAGCACATATTTTTGAATGTTACTCAGTGCAAGGCTTTGTTCTAGCTGCAGGGACCTATGGAATTTACATTTTAGAAAAAACATATATATTAAAGGTAATAAGTAGTGCTGTGACAAAAATGAGAAAGGACAAGAGGAGAAGAGAGTGATGGAAAGATTATGATCTTATTGTGTTCAAATATGTCCTCTCTGAGGGGTGACATATGTGCAGAGACTAATAAGAAATGAGGGGGAAAAATCTGTGTGAATATTTGGGGGAAAGAATACTCTAGAAACAGGTACCATTAAAATATAAGTTCACAGAGGTAGCCCAGGAAGATCATGAAAGCCTTGGTAAGGATTTTAGACTTAATTACATTAAGTGTAATAAGAGGACATTGAAGGATGTTGAACAAGGATGTGACACAATTTGATTTATATTTTCTAAGCATCACTCTGATTACTTCATGAAGAATAGACTGTAGATGGATAAGGACAAAAACAAGGCGATTGCTTAGATGCTGGAGACAAGTTGAGTCCAGATGGGAATAAAGAGGTAGTGATAACTGATTATATTTCCAAATTAACAGATATAACACTAAGGATTATTTAGAACAAACTGAATTTAGGGAAGATTTAGAAGTACATACCATGCAGACTGGCACCTATACAAATCAAATACAGCCTTCTTCCATAAATCTCTCTCTTCCTTTTCTCTTCAAAACTTTCAAAATAGTAATTGTTGTCAATATCAATTACTACCTTACCAATTATAATATCCCTTACATTCCAAAATTCTACTGAAACTGCTTTCATAAATGTCATCTTTTAACTGCCAAACTAAATGACAACATTTTACTGCCTTCTCAAATACGGTTATACAGTTGAGCACTGCTTTCGTCCTCGGTCTCTTGACCACCATGACACTATGCAGCCTGGTTCTCCATGAATCTCTCTGATCTCTGTCTCACTAATAGGCTCACCTTCTAATAAAATAATAAATATGAAACACAAAATGCTGGTGTTCCCCAGGGTTCTGTCATTGCCCACAGCTCATTCTATCCCATATTTCCCCAGAGAAGCCATATAGTCTAGTGGTTACTCTAAGGAGTCAGATTTCCTGAGTTCCAACCCTAGCTAGCTGTGTGATCTTGGGCCTATTCACCTCATGTTACTAATCCTCAATTTACTCACCTCTACAATGAGGATTTAACTGGTACTCTAGAGATTTGTTGTGAGTCTTAAATGAGATAATTCATTTAAAGGACTTTGGAAAGAACTCAGCCTCCTGTAATTATTTAATAAGGTGTACTTATTTAAAGACGGCCATCAAATTGTTCAACTATTAAGTTGTTGAATCTTAAAAGTATTTCTAAGCCTTAGCATTTGCTCAAGTTTCAGGTTTATATATTCATCTGCCAATAGGGTCTTTAATTAGATATCCCAAAGGCCCTATACTCTCAACATATCAAAAACTAAACTCATCACTGTCTCTTCAATGTTTTCTCATTGTACTCTCATTCTCAACTGATAGGTATCCCTATTCTGGAAAACTAGTTTATCCTTGGTTTCCTCCTTCCAGTCACTGCCCATTTATGATCAGTGTCCTACTGATTTTATCTCTTAAATACAATTTTTATCTTTCTAATATCTTCTCTATCACCAATATTCTAGTCCAGGGACTCATCACTACTTTGAATAATATTACAATAATCTTCTATTCACTCTCTCTATTCTTCTTCTCCTCAAGAGTTATCTTAGTCAAACGAACTATGTCATTCCTTGCTTCCCATGCTCCAAGAGTTCTCCATGGTTTAAAGATAAAGCCAGTTCCTTAACACCGATTTACTACAACATAGTTCTAGCTGCTGTCTACCTTCCCAGTTTCATTTCCTAACATCACCTGCTTCAATCTTTTCACGTTGGCAACATCGAAGGAACATTTATTCATGCTGTTCTTTCTTTCTTAAGTGCCCCGCCCGTGCCCCTATACACACATGCAAGCTTAAACCTAAACACTGTCTCAATTTAATATTTAACACTTGGCCTAATCATTGAGTCTTCTCTGGCCTCCAAGCTAGGTTAAATGGCACTTCTTCGTCAATCTCTCTACAATTGAGTCTCCATATTTTATTATTTCTATATTTAGAGAGGACTTTTTCCTCAACTAGACCATGAGCTTCTTTTATGGCAGAACCACGTATTCATCTTTGTTTCTCTAGCACTTAGCATCTAGATGGAATCTAGGAGCTTAGCTAAATGTTAGTTAATAGAATAATTTAATGAACAAGATATTTCAAAAGTTCTCCAGTGTCTCCTAAAATTAAATTATCTGAAATATTTCTCCTAAAGTGCCAGTTTTATTGTACGTTTAAACTCTAAGGGCTCTACATGACTATGAGACAATGCCTCTTAAATTGGAGTTTAGAGATCCTTGTTATCTGTAATATGAAATTTCTCTATGGGCTTTCTTTTTAATTGTATGAATTCATTTAAATAGCAATTTATAAATCAATACGAACATATTCTGGATCATTTGGGATGGCCACTTTGTAACCCAGAATCACCACTTGGTTTCAGTGCATGTGCTTACATTTTTATTACAATGACAGTGCCTCAAGTGTTTGCTTAGTTACCACTCAGCTTTTAATTCAACTGGAGTCTATGTTCATGACACCACTGAAATATTTTATTGGAGACCCACAAGGTCTTAAATTTGAGAAATATTAGTATAAATTAAAGTCCACTGTCTTACAGTTAAAGCACTCTATTGCTTTGAACATAATTTTTATAGCCTAAACGTAAATACTACTCACTAAACATCCACTCACCATGGATGTCTATTTGTTCGTTTTTCTATCTCAACTCCATGCTTTGGATTAGTTAATTAGTTAATTAGTTAATGTTTCCACCTACCATTTCTGCTTTTCTGAATTTTATTGTTCATTCCCTCACTTAAATGTTATGTTCTCTGTAAACCTTCCATGATTGTAGTAAATTGAAATTATTTTCCCTCTTTTGTTACTTGCTATACAATTCCTAATAGTATGTAAATATACCTGTTTCATACCATTCATTTTTTAAGCCTAAAGTTGGGGTGAATGGATGGGAATAGAAATATTATTCATTCAAATGACTAAAGAAGATAAACCACTTTGATTACTGTTAAAGTATCTGTGTGTATAATCGTGGTTGAAACTGTTTTCTTTGCACCCAGAAAGTTATACTGATTCACATTAACTCAAGGAAAGTGTAGAGTAATAAAAACAAAAACAGAAAAATGTTAATTTAAAATGAAATATGTTGCCATCTTGTGATTTACTTTATTTTTTAAAGAGGTGAAAGTGGGGCAGGATAGTGCTCACGATGAAGAAATTCAGTAAAACCTAATACAATAAAATACATTTATTTGAATTTTTATCTTAAAGTTTATAGAATATTAAAATGTTGGTTAAGTTGTCGTTAGAGTGACATGTGGCCAACTAGCTCAGTGAGCATTAGAATTTGATGATTTTTTTGAAAACGGTCTCCTAATTGGGACCATTGTTCCTTCAGAACTTTATTGTAAAAAGCATTTCTGTGTTAAAACACATCATATGAAACCAGAAGAAAAATTACTCCAGAAATCACATTGCTCTATTGTTCTTTAAATGTTTTATGGAGACCTGCCTGGCATCCACTGATCCCAAGTACTGTGTTCTTTCTAAAATTGCATCTCTTTATTTAATTCCTGTGAATTCCTGGGTGAAATGTGCATTACTGAGTAATAGGATGTAAAAAGAGATTTGTCACCTCCAAAATATACATTACTTAGAGCTACTGTAGTCAGGGGAATAAGCTATACACCTATAATAAATGTACTTTCTTCTGAAAAGGCCATGCATTACTCTAACTTAAAACCAATGCTTAACAAATGTTTATATTAGTTTATTATGTATTCTGGTATATGACTTTATGATGAGCTGAGAGTTCTAGAGTTAGGAAGATGCCAGCATTACCACTGCCTTAATCTACTTTCCTTCAACAATATTTATGATTGGATTACACTCATTTCTGTTCTGAAATTTAGGCCCACCTTTTGAGGGCATCCATCCATTAATTTAACAGAATTTACTGATTGAATGTTAGAGCAGTCATGAAATCTTGTGTCTGCTTCCAGTATTGCCACTGCTTAGTTTCTATGTCCCTAACCAAATCCTTTAGCCTCTTCGGACATATGCTTTCTTCATCTGTAAATAAGTAGTTGAATGCAAAGCATTTTAAGACGTTGGCATTCTGCATTGAGGACTTGGCACCTGGGTGAAGCTTCATTCACCAATCTCAACTCCCAGCTCTTGAGTGCTAATAGACATTTCATCATCATTCTCATGGCCAACTTTTCATTGTTAACACAACATATCTGGTTGCCTGTTTAGTAACAAAATGAAATGTCTCTAATTCTTGATTTTGAGAAAACTGTTAGAGTCCTCATTATCTGTTAATTTTCTAAGCCGTCATTCAAGAATTGTATTATTTTTATCTTAATATTGCCAGAAAAATCTACGCTCTAAACAAAAGAGAACAACTTAAGAGTCAAAGTTGCACTTAAAGGCTTTGGATTGGATTTCTGATTGAAACACATTACTGAAGGGGCCATGAAGTTTCTCCGATAAAGATTAAATCAATTTTTAAAAAGAAGTAAAATAAATAACTTTATCAAATGTGCCAGTGGGCTTAGAGTTACCAATGTCCTCAAATCATTCCTTAAACAAATAGGAAGATCTTGGGTGGGTCTAATGTTTCAGTTCCCTACATGAAAACCAGAAGCTGACTACTTCTTCAACTCCGAGGGTCACCAACAGAAGCAGGCAGGTCAGTCAATTTTGGTCAACACTCTTACCAAGCTGAAGGTGTAGACTCTGTGCTTCTGATGCTTGGCTGGGAAAGTCCCCCACACACATATGGAGACTTTTATTTTAAACCACGTCTCTCCCTGATAGATTGTACAATGTAATGATTCCATACTGAAATTTGTAAAATATATTATCTTTTTACTCAAATCTACTAATATTTTCTGAAAATATTTTAAAAGAAAGGCATGATTCTAGCCATAATATAATAGTTATGGGTTGACTTAAATCTGTGCTTCTGTAATTTAAATTTCTTGTTCTTGTGTTTACTCCTCCTTCCAAAAAAAAAAAAAAAAAAAAAAGAAACCACTGCCAGAGCCATTTTGTTGATGTGTCCCCAGCTTCAGGATAACCCCAGAATTTCCCTTTTAAAAATAACTACGACTTTCTAACTTTTTTCCTACTGAAGTCCATTTATCTTGGCTGTCACACACTCTCTAATTTATCTACATCATACTTAAGATGCCTTTGCCTAATCAATGCTTTATATGACACTCTGAATCCCTAAATAGGCATGTCAATATTGCTTTTTCCATTTCATGTACCCAGTTGATACTGTATCACTCACCTATATTTAAGCATATAGTCATTCAGTTTTGTCAAATAAGATGAATATTTATCAAAAGTGTATTAACTTTTTCCAGTGCAGTTCTAGAAAGTCTAGGCTGTTTGAAAGTATATTTAAACTAATTATCTTGGTGTTGGGGAGCTGGCCAATTTCCTGGTTCTCATGGGGACAAAGGATGGCTTACCAAAAGTTTCTGGGGGTATGCATGTAATTTGAAAATGTATATTCAATATTATAATTCAATATTTATTTTTGGTGGAATATTAGGACTCATAATTTTCATTTTATAAACTACAAAAAATAAGGTTTAGCAAAATCTCTTCAGTGGCTGAGGATTGTATACTATACTATAGGATATATAGAGACATGCAGAACATATGGAGGAGAAGGAAATACAATATTCTTATTTGTAATTGGAACATAGCTGGCCATCATGAAGAATTTCCTCTTCTATGTGTTGAAGCTCAATATATATGTTTTCTCTCAACTTTCTTGAAGGGATAGTGAGGGAGTTTCCACAATATGTCATGCAGCAAAATAAATTTTAATAATAATAACAAATAATATAACCATAATCCTCTAATGATTTTTACCCATCTATATCTCCAATATCTGAACATCAATTCATATAAAACATTTAAAATATCTGACCCTTCCTGTAGCATAGTGGACTTTTACAAATGAATCCACTCTCTCATGTTTATTATTTTTTCATCATGGACAAGAAAGCCTTAATTTTTTTGTGAATAAGTTTATATATGAAGCAAAAAATTTTGAGAATTTAGAAAGATCGAGAAACAGTAGTCTATTTTGTGGACTATTTTCCCACATGAATCTAATTAACACAGTTGCAAAGTCATCATTATGAAAAAATAATAAAGAAACCCAAAATGTCTTAGGGAGTCAGTAAATAAACCATAATAAAATGATTGAAAGTACTAGTTTTGGACACTAGCAAATGTGATCAAATTCTGACTCGATCCTTTATCAACTAGGTAATGTTTTGCTAGTTACAATATCTCTGAGCCTCAACGTCTTCATATATAGAGTGAGGATTATGTCTTGGTCACAGCGATTGCTATAATAATTTAAATAAATGTGTGGAAAGCACTTGCCATGGAGATGCCTTGCTCAGCGAATTAGTTGCTATAATGATTTTGAAAAATCCTGGGCATTTGTTTTCTACCACACTCATTTATGGCCTGTGTGGAGAATAATAATGCTTTTCTCAAATTGGAGTGGTAGGAGACACTTGGTTTATATGTAGGATGGTGTTGAATAAGGACTGATTATGATTGCCAATCTAACACATATGAAATTCTTTTCTTTCAATATACAACAGAGACATTCTATAACCATTTCATTTTAGCTCGTTTGCTTATTTTTTGATGAATTACCTCGGATGCATTTCTTCTAATTAACATACGACTATATTTTTAAAGCTCACATGCTTACTAATCCCTTCCTCCATGGAGTTAGTATCCTTGGCATCAATCGAGTTATTGGATCTAGCTTTGTCAGTGGAAGCTATACCAAATGGCCTCTGGAAAAACATTAAGGGCTCGCCACTTCTCTCAAAGTGTCTGCTGATCCCATCACCAACAACTTGGGTACTCAACTACAAGTACGATTTTATCTGCTGGATTACTCTGGCATCATTATGACTATATCATGGGACTTAGAATCAAGTGCCTCATTAAAGGAGATTAGTGGCATTTAGCCTCCTACCTGACTGAGAAGTTCTATCACTTAATCAAAACAGTAAATGTGCTTGACTATGAATATAGCATCAGATGGAATAATATTTGACAGGGTATCAGGGTAGCAGACTTGATTCTAGTCTGAATTTTGCTGTGCTATCTTGGGCAATTCACTTACTCTCTATGAACCCTGATTTCAGATTAAGAGAGTTTGGGTGCTATTCTCTATAAAATATTCTCTACTCTAAGACGGTTGGTCTGTGAAAAATACCTCTCAATATTTCCTTTCAAGTTACCTATTTATTTAAAACTCTATGTTGTGATGGATAAACTTCAGTTAATAAAGAGAATAAAGACTGTGGCTTAAGTCTAACTGCCCCTAAGGCAAACTTCCTGGGACTTCTCTGAGACAGCTCCCTTAGCCCCTGAGCTGTGTGACTTGTAGCTTACTTACCACTTGGTGTGAATATCTAAGTCCCTGGACCTACTCTAGGGCATCCTTTAAAATCAAAGGTTGCCTAGAGCCAGGCAGTCAATTGATCTGTAAACATCTTAAAAGCTAAAGGCAGGAATTTACTCTCTGAGATAAAAAAAAAAAAAGGCGTGTGTGGTGCCCACCCCCACAAGAAGCTCACAGTATAGCTGGAGAAATTACAAGTTTCTCAGGGCAATAGAGCAATTCGAGTTTTAAGTAGTCAAAATGATTTGAGTCCAGTAAGTTCTTACTGAAGTTCAAAAGGGGTTGGAATAGTTTAAGAAAACTCCATATAAGTATAAAAATTGAATTGATTTAGGTAAGCTGAAAGGACAGCGGACTTTCTATGTTAGTTTGTGGTTCAATTTCCAACTTAACAATGCTATTTTAATACATTTTCTGATGTATATCTTGTCTATGATAATTCCTATTAAATCATGATTCTGCTCAAGCTTGAACTAGTGCCAAATCCTTTGTGATTCTGTGGCTTTACCCAAAATGAGAATAATGTAGTTGTTATGTGAATGAATCCTGACTCTTCCACATTATACCTGTGTAATTTACTTCAAGTTTCTGAAACTCTTTAGCATCATCTATAAAATAGGGGAATAATCATACCCATGTTATAATGTCAGGAGGATATATGATATGATGCATATGAAATCCTTACAAGGGGAGTTTACACATTGTATGTGTTCAGGAAATCTTAGCAATCACACTTATTATCTTAAGAAAATTTTCATGGCATCTTCATTGGAAAAATATAGAGAAAACTTTATTCTTACATGTACCTCCAGCCTACAGCCCTGGTGGAAGCTTTCCCTTGATGTGAGACCAGGAGGGATGGACAGTTAAATAGAAGGTTGGGGCAAGTGGTTTCTAAGGAGCAGGAGTGAGGGAACAGTATTATTTATAGCCTCAAGGCTGCAATGTACTGACAAATGAAATGGCATCTTTTATAAACTATGATTTTCAAGGATGGTGTGGTTCTTGTGTAAGTGTCCTGCACACTCACATACATAAACACGGACACGTTGAATCTCTTTAGTGTTATTGAGCAGGGCATCTCAAACTTCAATGTGCATACAAATCATCCAGAAATCTTGTTAAAATGCAATTCTAATCCAGTAGGTCTGGGGTGAAGTCTTAGTGTCTGCATTTCTAACAAGCTCCCAATGAATCTAAAGCTGGTCCACTCTTTGTGTAGTAAGATATTGTAGAATCCTAATTTCTGAGTCTGATAATTCATAGATGGGCCTCTCATGTTGGCCACATATTTGACTCTTCCTTCTGTACATCCAAAGGTGATTTTCGTGTCACTGTACATTTAAGTAATTATTTTTATCTAAGATATACATAGAAGAGAATTCCTCAACATTACTATCAATACCGTTACAACCAGGCTTGTGATTTTGAACCATTTAGTATGGTAGCACAGTACTTGCCTCCTCAGCAACTACCCACTTCATTTCTTTTTCTCTCATTTTAATTACCACTTTAACTTAGGTATAATAAGCTGACTGTGCTATACTAAAAATGAAATCTTCCAGATGCAGTTCCAATTAGTTTTGTTCATTCATTGTATGTTGCCTCTTCTCATATAGATCTAGAAAGTTCAATATTTTATTTCGTGTTGTCCAGGCTTGACACACTCAAATCCTCCTAAGGATATTTGGCTTCTGAATTAATTCAGATCTCTTGGCCAAAGCCATTTGCTGCATCTGGCTCTGCTTTAGACGATACACAAAAAGGAAGTGTCAATCCTTTGGAGGTTAGCTCCATTGCTAGAGAAAATATCAACATCTGCTGCTCTATGATTCTTTGATGTTCTTGGGTAGAGTATGGAAAACTACAGAATGCTGTCACCCAATCTTAAATCCAAAGTAAAATGCATTCTGCTTTTCACACCAACTAAACATTAAATGCCTGTTTAATGCACACACAGTGGATCACCACTAAAATCAATTCCAAATGATCCATGCTTAATACTCGCAGTTCCTTTACATTATTGAGAATGTGTTGAAACATGAGATTCATAAATGCCTAACTTTAACAGAGGCTTGCCCTTTTTCAGTGCAAGGCAATATCAAGAAAGTGTGTAGTGCTATTTGGAAAGAAAATCCTGAACATGAGGTTGACAGGTTTATGGCACTGACCTTGTCTTATTTGCAGTAACTCATTTTATATATAGTGCTTCACATTGAGAAAGCTAAGGGCTAGAGCCTTCTGTAAATTAACCCAAACAATAGTAAGATTGTGGTATCAAAGAGGGTAGAAAATAGGCCTGATAATTAGAAAAATATATTAGGGAATAAGAGGAGAAAAAAAATCAGTTACAACAAATATGAATAAGCATTTCATTGTGTTATCAATCCTCCCTACCTTAATAAAGAGATAATACATTGTACATCCAAAAATAGTATCCACTGATACCCTGCATTTATATAACCCCTTGGGATGGTTAGACTTGCTTATCCAATCTATATCATAAGAATATGAACGGGAATTTTTATTTTTTCAGAACTCGGACCATTGCAAAGCAAAATTTCATAAATATAAGTTAATGAAAGTTTATTTTGGGTATTTGAAGTATCAGAAGGCAATAGTAATGAAATAGGGGGTTAGCTTTGTTTTGCTAAAGGTGACACAAAGATTGTAACAGCTTTGTTCAGGCAAAAGCTGTTGTCCTGATCATTCTTCACGGCAAGGCCCAGGAGATCCATGATTGCTGACGCCCACAGCAATTCAGATGTGTTCAGTGCCTAGAATCCATCTGCTGAGTCTCCACAGAGTTTGAGTTCCCAAGACTAGGATTTCAAAAAAAATCTAAATTCTTTACTACTTTCATGATTTATTTCTTCAATATGTTCAAAGTGTAATAAAATGGCTGTCAAGTGCCAACTTCTTGTTTCATAAGTGCCACCACTTACACTGTCCCCTATTGGTCATTTCTCAACCTAAAATATGATGGGTGATAGAGTTACCTTTAAAGCATGGCTCTTGTAAGGACATATGTCCCTGGGAGAAAACAGCTCTGGGAAGCTTCCCAATAATCTTTTGCAATAAATGTTTATTAACTTTGATGACCGTGTCTGTACAGTCTTGGGAGGAATATTACTTTTGTGGGTTTTCACAGTCAGTGGCTGTGGTTGATGGGTTTCACAGTGATGGCTTGGCTTTGCAGGGAGCTTGAGTCATTCTTTAGTACCCAGGACTTGGTCTTTACCAGTAACTTTTTAAAGTATAAACACTTACTTGTACCATTAAATATATCATTGTACAAGAAACTTCTAGTAAGCTTAGGCTCTTGTATGTGTAATAATAATAGTTATGAAGTGCCCACTGGGAGCAGAAATAAGCCTGTTATTTACATGTCCTCATTTAATTCTCACTTTTATAAAGCGACTTGGACTCTGTATCTATATAAACATTTACCTTCACTCTCTAGATAATCCACACACACCAATAAAGCCAATGAAATTCAGAGAACAGCTAAGGGTTAAGTACAAAATTTACCTTGACTGGATCCTAATTTTTAGGTTGCTATTGCTAACCCATAACCTTAAAGACCATTTGCCAACAGTTAGAGTATCTGCCTGCCCTGGCTCATTTATCTTACTTCTCTGCACTCACATCCTTGCTCAGTAGACCTATAGTTTGCCTGTGAACTTTGATGTTTCTTTGAATCTAAATTCTGCTCTCCTAGGCCAACAACTTATAAACAAACAAACAAACAAAAACTCTTATAACCCATCCTATAATACCGCCACTGGTACTAGACAATGTCATTTATTCAATGTGAGGACTGTGGATTTGTACTTTGTGCTATTAAATTGCATCATTTTCTTCAAACAGAGGAGAACTGTTTCTGCTTGATCTTTAAGGAGTTGCTGAGGAGCTACAAAAAATGTAACATGCATATTTCCAGTTATGGATAAAGATGAATCTTTTATTTAATCATTTTTATTATTTTCTGGAAAACTGGAAGAACATCATGGGCACCCTCTTCCTACTTAGATGTAGATACACTTAAAGTGAAGTAGCTCTTCTGACTAATGTGCTTCTAATTTATTCTCTGAAACAGAGTCGTCAAGCATCTATAACCACAATTTCCATCTTGATGTCCTAGTGCCATTTTGTCATCCATCAAGCACTCCCAGAGGACATGGCCCTGGAAGAGGCTCTTTGGGGAAGGCAGAAGGAATTACATTGCTTGCACAGCTTTTCTTCATGTGAAAAATATAGCTATCTCTTTAATTTTGAGGTGTTATTTACATAAACAATTGAGAAGCAATCTCCAATATTTCAGGCTGTCCTCCTCTCTTAAACATGGCATTATCATATTTCAGAAGACATAGCAAATGCACCATTAAATCATCTGAAGAACTTTAAAAAATATTGATGTATCAGCCTCTGGCTGAGTCCACTGGTCTGGAGGGGTGCCCTTGAACTGAAAGCCACAAATATCATTTTAGAGGCATCTTGACAGAGTCAAGATCTTTGTTTTTCAGATTCAGAAACAAACTTTTATGAGCACACTATGGGAATAATAAATCTTGAGACTAACTTATCCTAATCAGATTTTCTGTAAAGAAAGAATAATTTAAGAACCAGAATGGCCAATTTGCAGTGAGAGTTATTCTTTTTCAAATGACCAGAAATGTCCCTTCTGGAGTCCAAGAAACCATTCTATTTTCATGATACCAAGCAAACAGAAAAGGAAAGCAGACAGGTTTTAGAACATTAAACAAGATAAGGAAGTGGGCTGTGGAAAATTTTACTCAGATTATTCTAAGACTTTGTCCTTCTGAAATACTCATTTTCCAGATATCATTTCTATCTCTTTAGTCCTTGCTGAATTAACCCTGGCATGTGATGTGCCTGGAACTTGCAGGCAAGATCTAACTGTTATCTCCTGCTCACTTCTGGCCACTTTCACCTCCCTCTTCCATATAGGCTACTTGTGAATGCAGGTATACATATATTTATGAAGAGAGTGAGAAAGGAGACAGAGTATAAGTGCTGAAGGTAATTAGAAGCACTGAAGATTGGAAGGACTGGAGAAGTTCTCAGAGAAGAAGAAAAACTGAAGTAAATGCTGCTGAGTGCAGATATAGAAGGAAACAAGCAAATAAGACATGGCCAAGTAAAAGTTGTGGAAAGGAAATCAGCTACAGGAGTTCACAGTTTTATGAACTTCAAATTCATTCTAATAGAAATTTTAACACACATTCGGTCTGACATATTAGGAAGAACTTTTTGAACATCAAACTATATGGAATTGGAATTGATCCTATATGCAATGGAGATTAGAGAGTCTTACATGGAAGAATATGTGATAAATTCTGTGAAGGATTCAGAAAGTTAGAGTTAGGAGATAGCATCAACTATTTTCAAATTAGATTTTACATTATATGACTCACCATGGGTATTATAATAGATACAAATATGTCTAGTTAATAAATCATTCCCATACATAGCTCTTTATTCTTTACATAATCCTAATTAAATTTCTTAGAGCATCCATATTTTTAATGATTTAGGTTCATATATTTTTCACATATATCAATGCTACTATATAACTTTTTAATTATATATATAGAAAAAGTTAATGCAATAATTAAAGGTTGATGGGAGAAGGGAAAAAACATGATTGTTATTTATTAGCCAGTTTTTAATAGAAGGATAATGGCAGTGAAAAGAGAAAATCTTAAGACAAATTCATGAGCGAAGAGTGTCATTGTCCAGGAAGCTATTATGTGGCAATACTTGGCTTATAAATCCTTGATAGAGCCCTGGGTACCGTGTATGTTCTATGTCATGCAGGATCTCAGCAGTCTTGTGATAATCTCAGAAACCACACAGAAAGACAGGGAGTGGAAAACACAGGAAGCTAAGGGAAGCTCTAGGTTGGAAAAGTACAAATTTCATCTGGAAAAAGATGATTGAGGAGTATTCTAAACTATGGTAAAAATTTAAAAAATTGTACATTTCTTTAGGCATTTCTTATTTCCTATTTTGTGGGTTAATAACTTTCCTATTTGATGGATGCCTTCCTCTATAAGCCCACAGGAACCTTAAATTGAACCTATCCTATATGGAAATACATTATCTTTTTCAACCTGTTCCCATTACTATGTTCTCTTAGCAAAGGGCATCACCCCATCCACCCAGAAAAAATAATTCTCTTCCACATACATTTAATTGGTCTATAATTCATGCAAATTTTTTTCCGTGATATTTACCAATTCTGTTCATTTCTCAAACCTCTGCTGCTGAAATCTTATGTCAAGCCTTATTTTTTCTTACCTAGCTTTCCCACAGCAGTCTCCCTGCACACAGTATCTATTGCCACTCCATATCTATTGTTTCATTTCTGCCAGTGGATTTTGTTTTCTTTTTTTAAAAAAAAAATTATTAAATGTATTGGGGTGACATTAGTTAATAAAATTACATAGGTTTCAAGTGTACAATTCTATAATACATTATCTGTGTATTGCATTGTGTGTTCACCATCTAAAGTCAAATCTTCCGTCACCATATATTTGACACCCTTTACCCATAGTGCTACCTCCCTCCAATCTTTTTCCCTCTGGTGACCACTAAATTGTTGTCAGTGTCTATAAATTTTTTTTGTGTTTTTTTTTCCTATTTGTCTATTTGTTGCTTTAAATTTCATATCCCACATATGAGTAAAATCATATGGTTCTTGACTTTTTCTGCCTGGCTTATTTCACTTAGCCCTATCTTAAGATCCATCCATGTTGTCACAAATGGCAGTATTTTATCTTATGGTCAAGTAGTATTCCATTATATATATGTACCATATCTTTATCCAGTCATCTACTGTAGGGCACTTAGGTTGTTTCCATGTCTTGGCCACTGTGAATAATGCTGCAGTGAACATATGGGTACATATTATCTTTTTGAATAAATGTTTTCAAATTTTTACCTTGGTCTTAGAGAGGATTTTATGAATTTGAGCTCAAAGGCAAGAGAAGTAAAAGCAAAAATAAGTGAATGGGTCTATATCAAACTAAAAACTTCTGTATAGCAAAAGAAAGCATCAACGAAACAAAAATGCAATCAAATGAATGAGAGAAGATATTTGCAAACAACACCTATATTAATGGGTTAATATCCAAAATATATAAAGAATTCATCCAGCTCAAAAACAACAAGAAAAACAATCCAATTGAAAAATGGGCAGAGGACCTGAACAGACACTTCTCCTAAGAAAACATACAAATGACCAACTGATACATAAAAAGATGCTCAACTTCACTAGCTATAAGGAAGGTGCAAATCAAAACCACAATGAGGTACCACCTCACACCTGTTAGAATGGCTATTATCAACAAGAAAAGTAATAACAAGTATTGGAGATGTTGTTGAGAAAAAGGAACCCTCAAACACTGCTCCTGGGAATGTAAATGAGTATATCCACTATGGAAAACAATATAGAGTTTCCTCAAAAAAATTAAGAATAGGGTTACTATATGACCCCATTCTGGATTTTGTTTTCAAAATGTCATTCTGAATATATCACTTCTCTCTAAAAACATTTTCATGGTTATCTACTGCTTTTAGGAGAAAATTTAAAATGTTTAGCATGGTATAAGGGACCTTGGTAATAGGACATTGACTTCTTTCCCCATCCTTATCTGGCCCTTCCACGTCTGGTCTCCACCTATACTGAATTCTCAGAAATTCCTGAACTTAGTATGTTGCCTGAGCTTTTGGGACTTCTGAGCATGCTGTTTCCTTTGCCTTGAAGTTTCCTATGGGTATTATTAACATATGCTTACTATTCAAGATTCAGGATTGCCCCACCTTCTCAAAGAAATAATCACTCACCTCCTCTCTTCTTTGCCTAAATAAGAATCTATGATTAATTATCATATAATTTAGTATGCATCACTCAACTGTAAGTTCCTTGAAGATATTTCAACTCTGTACCAAAACTTAAGAGTACCTAACTATAGTGCAATTTTTTTTTGTTAAATAAAAGTACAGAAAATAAAAATGATATCTATTACAGCCCTCATGACTTAGTTAAGGAAATTAAACTAGAACTGTTATTGTAATTTGTCTGAATTAATTTAGAGCTAGCTTTAGCCATTGTGAGAACTCAAATATCTTGACACCATTGCTAAATAATCTGTTTATCAAACCCTGGCCAAATTCCAGGTGATTCCTTTTGTGTCATTGTTTATAAAAAGGAAGTTCAGGCTGTTTTCGAGATTTCATATGCCAGGATTCGCTATCATCATGAATGTCTGTGATGGTTTGCCAGGTACCTCTTCATAATTCACTACATTTATTCCAGAGAGTTGGAGTGCTACAACTAGTAGTGCTACCATTTATATATTAAGGAGAGCAAATGACAGAAAACAACCCTAACCAAGTAAGTAGGGTGTGTATTTTAGAATCAAACCATTTTTTTTCAATTCCCTGCAGTATGTAGTTGAATAATTTTAGAAATCAGTATCTTGATTATATTATCTTTTCTACTAATTAATTCAACAACAAAAAAAGTTAATGAACAATTGGTATTCTCATGATAATAGGACTAGCAAACAAGATGTGCTCATGAACTCAAAATACCAGTTGATTGAAATATTATATTTCAACAGATGGAATAGCATCATATGAATATATTTGAGTTGCGGTTTACAAAAGCATCATATTTTAGCTTATTTGACCCTGAGAATACAATGCAATATTGGAAAGGGAAATCATCTAAATCATTCCAAATAAAAGTTTTAAAAATCTTGATAATGTTCATTGACACCTTAGAATTGCCTAGTCATTAATTTAAGTTCCTTATATATATTGTTTCACTTACTTTCATAACAACCCAATAATAGGTATTATTTTTAGCTCTACTTTATAAATGAAGCAACTGAGAAACAAAAATTATTTACTAAGTCTCCCAAAGTCACAACATATAAGTACAGAGTCGAGATTCAAATACAGAAAATATCTTACACCTCTCATACTTGTTCCCTTAACTATTTCACTAGATTGACAGTTGGGTATAATCGTACAATCTAAACATCCATCTCTAAATTATTGGTTTCAAAATATTTAGTATGTATTATTTATATCACTGTCAAGTCAGTCACCAGTCTTTACTGAATACCTACTACTCTTAGTGTCATGTGAGATAATGGATATTATCAATATGGAATCAGAGTCCCTTATTCCAGGTAGCTTTGAATCTAGCTTTATATGTAGTAAAGGTAACACTAAACAATATAATATAATAATTATATTAGAATTCAGGAAATCTCTCAATTGAATCATTCAAGTCCCAGCATAACACACTGTGGAGAGGTTAGTATGACTTCCCCTGTCTTTTGGTGATTCCAAAGGGACTTAAACATCCCTGAGTCAATCCACATCAGCAACTGCTTCATTGATCTCACTTGGCTTCAAGTTTTGCTCTCAGTTCCTGGGCCTGCTATTGTCTTTCTTTTAAATTGAATCTATTTGACATATAACATTGTGTAAATTTAAGTGTTGCTTTGATACATTTATATACAGTTGTCCTGAGTTTCCATGAGGGATTGGTTCCAGGACTCCCCCACATGGATACCAAAATCCTCAGATACTTAAATTCCTTACATAAAATGGCACAGTATTTGCATATAGTTTATGTACCTCCTCTGATATACTTTGAATCATCTCTAGATTACTTATAATACCTAATGCAATGTAAATGCTATGGAAATGTACTGTTTAAGGAATAATGACAAGGAAAAAAAAGTATGTACATGTTAAGTACAGACACAATCATAGTAGGCCTAACTATGTGGCACCGGTCAGCAACAACTTAACATTTTTAAAAAATATTTTCCATCCACAGTTGATTGATGCAGATGCAGAAACCATGGATACATAGAGCCAACAGTATTGTAATATGATTGCCTCTGTAGCTATATTTATCACATTACATAATCATATGCAATATTGTTGTCTATATTCATTACACTGTGCATTGGATCATGATGGCTTATTTACTACTCCTTGTAAGTTGTACTCTTAACATCACTCTTATCTACTACCCCCCTTATATTATTTGTTTTTAACAAGTTTGACCTTTTTTTTTTTTTTTTTTAAAGATTCCACATATAAATGATATCATTTTCTCTGTCTACTTACCTCATTTAGCATAACCAGCCACCTTTCACCCCATGACGGGTCTAAACAGTAGAAACTCTCCCTTCCTCAAGATTTTGTATGTAATAATTTTAGTAAAGAGAAAAGACAACAGAGTGTAATTTCAACACAATGTGAGAACATACTTAAAAATTTGGCATCTGCCGTTAAATTGTCCAACACTTTCTAGCCATGCTCATTGCTGAGACTCTCCCTCTGGCATAAGCCTTCTTTCAGGACCCCTGGTTTTGTACTTTTGTCACAGCAATTTCTTCCTTTTTCTTCTCATTTCAGCTACTCTTCTCATTTGAAGATTCCTCACTCCCTAGTTTATAAATAAAGTCATTTTCTTTTAAGTTTATTTTCTCTTTGTTTCTGTAAGAATGTTAAAAAATGTTTCTAGGGAAAAAATTCAAAAACTGCAGTAAAGTATAACAAAAATTATTTTCGGTATTTTGGGAGTTTTCATGAATGTCAACAAATTTTTAATTTTAGCTATTTTGAGAGGAGAGTAGAAGGAGTGATTTGGTAGAAATATACTAAAACTTTATTTGTTAAACAAAGCTTTTATTTTTAATTTTGTAATTTGATTCGTGTGCAGTTACAGCAGTGGTGAAGCAGAAAAAAGGTAGCATCAGGTTCTGGGAAGGAAGAAAGGTAGGACAGGGTGAAAGAATTGGGTATGGAAAGAGAGAGTGAGGGGAAAAGGAAAAGATGAAAAGTATAAAATTAAATATGTAAGCATAGTAGCCATGAATATATGACATAGGAACATGGAGAAGAAAAGAGAGAAAATAAAAGGAAATGAGAAAAAAGGAAAACAGAGATCAGAAGTTATTTTTTGTTATCTTAACCAAGTGGGCTTTTATATTGTTTTATCTTTAATTATAGGCTGTTGAAATGTTATTAATTGATGTATGAATAATCATAGTTCTTTCAAGTAGGCTGAGGTTTTGCCCTAGATAAGTGGTACTCAAACATTTTGGTCTTGGGATCATTTTACACACGTGTAAACAAAGAACATTTAACTCTATAAGTTATTTGTATTGATATGTAACATTATAAATTAAAACTGAAATTTTATAAAATCGAACTCGTTTATTAAAAGTTATTATAAACGTTAATTTTTTAAAAAATATGTTATACAAGCAACATTTAAAACATCTATATTTTCCAAAAAAGGCAAAAAATTGAGAATGGCATTGTTTTACATATTTTAAAATATCCACTGATATCTAGCTTGAAAGACATTTGGAGTCTCTTGTCTGCTTCTGTGTTCAATATGCTGCAATAAGTTGTTTTGGTTGAGTATAGGAAAAAAAAATTCAGTTTCATAGAGGTATGAAATTGGAAAAAAGAGGACCTCATTAACCCTGTGAAAGGTTCTCACAAACCCTTGGGGGTTATTTGACCACACTTTGAGAGCCACTGCCTTAGACAGAATAAGCACGATTCAGTTCTGTCAACATTGACGGAAGAAACACTGTGTTGTCTGCCAGTACAGTGTGTTCTGTCTCCAAGTAGCCAACGCCTTGACCTATCAGGTATTTGGAGGCCAGTAAAGGGGGCACAGCTGTAGGCAGACCTCATCTCAAGGCTGTGTTGGGGAGGAAGCATGTTTGTCATGAGGGCTGGATCCGGTCAGTGGATTCGTTCATGTCGCCATAACAAATTTAATATAAAGAACCGACCAGTGATATTTGGAAATTTAATAATACAGTCACAATCTGCCCTAAACTGTGCATCTTGCTCAAATTTTATCTTGTGTCAGATAATTATATAGACCTAATCCTCACCCCCATGTCTTTTCTCATTTGAACAGATGTCATACCAGGTCCAACTCATTCTCTACTTTTGTAATTGTAAAATTGATTATTTGAACTAAAATTCAAGACTTTCACATTAAGTTGTTACCTTCCATCTTTCTGGTTTCGTTGCAGCATTCCAGCCTGTCAGGATTGCTCTAAATCTTGCTTATGATTCCCAGGCTATTACCTTTTGCCTTTAGATTTATGTCATTTCATGCATGTTGTGAAAAGAAGCAGATAGTTTAAAATATTACTTGAACCAAAATGTCCTAAAAAATATAGTATTATAAAAATTATTATAATTATTAGTATTATTAATGTAAACAGAGATGATCTGAGGAGGGCCATGGAAATAGTGTGCCTTTGATCAGGGCTTGTCTTATCTCTGCTTTTCAGAGCTTTTCTCCTTGGCTGAAGCATCTATTGTATCATGAAGGACTATAAAAGCTGATAGAAGCTAATGATGTTTTTTGTGGGGTTTTTTTTTTGTTTGTTTTATTACATTTATTGGGGTGATATTGGTTAATAAAATTATATAGGTTTCAAGTGTACAAAACTCAGGAAGTTTAATGAACTTAGAAATAAAATCAATGAACAAAAGGAATATTTTACTAAAGAGATTGGTAAAGTATTGTACAAAGAGTATTATGAAATTCTTAGAAATAAGATAAAGATTAATCGAGTGAAGGAAAATGCTTAAGAAATATGCAAATATTATAGTAACACTTCATTCACAAGTACTTTATGCTTTGAAAATCTTCTGAACCTATAAAAGAAAAAATCCTTCAGCACCAAGATGTATGTTGTCTGTTAGTTACTAATATAATAAAATGTCAGGAAATGCTTTCACTGCTAGATCAGGGTGTCAAAACAGAGTAAATTCTTATGGCAAATAGTAAGAATATAAATTCTGATATAGACTAAATATTAATGTCTATAGTAACTCCCATGACAAATCTGAGCGCTTTGGGGCTCTTTCTGGTTACCATGACCCATTCACATGAATGAGACTACAACAGTTGTCTCCATTAATTATTATATTCTAAGAGTAGAACAGAAGAGAAGGATATATTTACCTATGTTAGTACATGTATGCAGGGCCTCAACAGTATTTCATTTACCTAAAGAGATGGGGTTTATCCTAAATGATAAAATATTTGAGAAATGATTGGTGAAAATGTCTATTTTTCTTCTTTGTTTCATTAAGTACAAAATAAACTGTCAGCATAGAGCAAATAAGTAATGACTGGTAATACTGAGTTTTAATATCCATCATTTCTTTTTGTGTCCCATCAATCATCCTTGAAAATCACTCAGTGAAGATGAATAGAATTTTTAATGTCCTGGAAAGCACCATTTCTTTCTGTTAGCAGAGGGTTTATGGGGGAAGGAGGAGAAAAGGAAGTGAAGGAGAAAGAGCATTATGGGGGAAGGGAAATCCATCAGCAAAACAGAGAACTTCCAGGGTCGTCTCTCCTACCTAACTTCCTAGTTTAACATCGTTCCCCCAAACAGGGCCATTTCCTAATCTGCCTCTGAACTCCCAAACGTCAACCCCTTCCCCATCCTATACCCTCATGATGTTTCTCTTCTAAGAAAATAATAATCTGTGGAGAGATCCAACTCTTGGAGGCATAGGTTTGACATTTGCCTGGGTTACTGAGCTTCATGTATCCTGATATAAATACGCTGAATTATGCTTTTTAATTTAGAAGGCACCAAACCACCATTGTTGGATTCTTCTTTCTAAATGTTAATTTTATAGAAATTTAGAATCTGTAGTATCCATACAGAAAACAAAGGAGTCCTCCATTCATGTTAGAAATGTATTAGTTAGAGTGGAGATTAGAGTGGAGATTAAGTAGAGATTAAGCATTAGAGTGGAGATTAAGATTTTTCTAACCTAATGTCTGTTTCAGCATTCTTTTTAGTCTACCCCAAAGTTCAACCTCTTTAGCACCAAAAGCTTCAAAGAGAATTAAGGAGGGGTCTCTGGCTGTCTTTGCCAAACTCCATGAAGATCCAGTTCTACCACTGTTTTTAGTACTGTCCTATTATCTTGAGTTTAAAAGGATTTTATCATTCCTGTTTGGGGGTATTCCAGGTTGGCAGCCACCTCATCTGACTTGAGTCTCTCGGCAGGGTGAGGTACTCTCTTTGGGAAATAGTCCATACTATGGCTTCTCATGAGGCTGGTTTTATTTTGTTGTTGTTGTTTTTTTTTCAATTATAATTGACATGCAATAGTGGTTAAACATTTATATAACTTAGGAAGTGATCCCCTGATAAATCTAGCACCGATGTGACACAATACATATTTATTACAATATTATTGACTATATTCCCTATGCTGTACTTTACATCCCTATGACTATTTTGTAACTGCCAATTTATACTTCTGAATCCCTTCACCTTTCCATGAGACTGTTTCTGACCCTTAACTCAATACATCTTAGAAAATGTTTGTAAATGTGAGTGCTGGTAGAAAAAGAACTATCGACAAAAAATAAAAGAACTAAGAACTATTCACCTGAGTTTAACTGTAAGTCGAAAGATAATTTAAGATTTATTCCTTTATTTGTACATTCAAAAAACAAACATTTCTCACATATCTATGCTATTATTCAGCAAGCATCAATGGTCCACTCATGAGAGAGTACAAATTTTCAGTTAAGAGAAAGGAATTACTACGAAGCAATTAGCACAACGGAAAGTGTCTGGCTGCGGAGTAGTATGACCCCTACCAATTTGTTTCCTTGATAGATCTATAACCCAGATCAAGTTAATGCATGGATTTAAAACTGTTTTTTTTTTTTTTGTTAAGTTGCTCCTTAAAGGACTTTTGAAATATTAGGTACCCAACATATATATGTTAAAATTGGTATCTAAAAATTTCATCCTAAATTTAAATTCTTTTAAAGGATAGAATTCCAAGCTTATTTTAGATAATGATGTTGTAATAAAAATATTATATTTCCTTATAAATATATTAATTGGGATATAAAAGACAGTTATCTAATACTATTTGTGAAATAAGTCAGACAAAGATAAATACCATATAATTTCACTTATATGCAGAATCTAAGGAACGAAAAGAACAAACTAATCAAAAATAGACTCACAAATATAGTGGACAATTTGGTGATGGACAGAGGGGAAAGGGGTGGAGGCTGGGAGAATAGGGTGAAGGGTTAAAGAAGTACAAATTAGTAGTTGATAGACAGTAATGGGGATGGGCAGCACGGCATAGGAAATGTGGTTAGCATTAATACGTTGGCTAGGTGGAGGGCCAGGGGAGGGAGGGAGCAATTGTGGGGCTTGTTTTATGAACTATATAGATGTCTAACCAAGGTACTGTATATTTGAAACTAATTAAAATAAATTAATTAATTTCAAAAAAGAAAATAAATACAAATACAAAATGAAAATAAAACCTATATAAACAAGTTCTTTAAAAGCGGAAAATGGGTATTTGTTACTATTCTTTCTGGAAATTGTATATTCATTAAGCTTTTTTCCAAGGAAGTTCATCCTAATGTAACATTTTTTTATATTTTAATAATGATCCTATAATAATTTTATTTTTTCATAGTAGTTGTTACCTTCTAACCTACTCTTAAATATATGCAAATATATGTCCATTTTTATTTTTTGTTTCCCTCTCAATTCCCAACATCTTCTAGAATGTAAGGCCCTAAAGGGCAGAGGTCCATTTTGTTCACTGGTGTGTCCTAAGCACCTAATAAATATTTTTGAATAGGTAAATGAATGAATAAATGGATAAATGAATGAATACTAGGAAAGGAGAATAGGGAATCCTAGTGAAGAGAAATGAGTTTCAATTTAAATGCAGTAGTAAAAAATAATAACAATAATAATAAAAACATTTCCCAAAGGAGGTCACATGTGAGTAATATTCTGAAAGAGGCAAGCCAAGCAGTTATCTGAGAGAAAAACATTCCAGCAGAAGGAACATCACCAGCAAAGTCTCTTTCTTGGGAACTATCATGGTTGGAAAGCTTTAAAAAAAAAACTCCCAGAAAGCCAGCGTGGGTAGAAAAGAATGACTAAAGAGAAGGCAATTAGAATAGAGATAACAGAACCAAATCTTAAATGCGTGAAGGACTAGCGATGATGATGAGGAGGACAATGAGATGAAGAAAGAGGTATTATAGAATGCTAAATATGGATGTGGCTTTAAGATGTCTGTCCTTACTCCTCTTATTTTTCAGACAAAAAAAAAAACCTGACACAGAAAGTTTAAGTAATTTTTTCAGGGTACCACAACAAGAAAGCAATAGGAATAAATCAAAGTGACTGGACATCCATTTTATCTGTTCTACTCCACTGACAGGACTTCAAGTCCCAAAGGGAAGGCAATTACTTGACAACCACTATCTCTGTGTAATTAGATGATATCATTCTCCAGCATGTTTCAGTTTAGTACTTTCCATAAATATCAAATTCATTTTCTTTTTTGCAGGGAGGGGGTGTTAGGGAGAGTAACAATGAAGTGGTGTGATTTTATGCAGTATTTTAATCTTTTAAAAATTTTGTATAAAATGCCTTTTCTTTCCATAACTTTTTTTTTAATAACCAACAGTCTCTGCCTTTGGGCAAATACCACTGACATTCCAAGGAGGGTGATATATAATATTGTCAGATTTTTCATATAGGTAAATTTGATGATTTAATACTAAACTATGCAAAACAAGAAGCAGTTGGTTTAAATTAAACTTTAAAATGAAATAGTAAATTATCAGAATATCTGAATAATAAAATGGAAATTTAAATAAAAAACATAGATGAAAAAGAAGAGTCCAATCAAAATGGGTTTGCCTTAAAAAAATGATTGTATTTAATCTCTGAATACTACTTTTGTATGAACATTGAAGATACAATTGCCCATTATTTACTGTATGCATTTAATGAATATTTTATAAGGTCTGGGAAAGCACTACATTTACATAACATATATTAATGATGTGGCCACTAATAAAGAAAAAGGGTCTTTGATATAAAATCCATCTGGTACTTCCTGATGTTATCTGCAGCTTAATGTTAAGTAAATGTCCATTTCTGTAGGGAGATAAAAAAGTATTTTTGTTTGCTAACAAGGGTCATCCACTAACTGTAATACTTTAAGAAATCGAAAAGACAATCAAATCATCCCTAATTACTTTTGTTAAGATTATAGTGAATAACTCTACTTTTCTGATCTTTAAATGCCTTTCCTACTTGTAGGCACTATGCACTGTCTCTGTATCCATAAAGCCAGCGAAAGCAAGCAGACATAAGAAGCATTTATGTGCACGAAGTGTGACAAACCTCCTATAGCTATTTCTTATCTCAGATTTTTTATGATGGCCACAGGGTTCACCTGGAAAACACACACACACACATAAACACTTAGCCCATCATTTCAGACATATTCTTAGCTAGATAATAAATTTTTAAATCTATAAAATTATACATGTATTTTCACCATGTAGGTTGCTATAACCTAAAAAAAATTTTTTTTTTACTTATTTTTGAGGTACTCAGCAGAAATTAAAAGATGCTTTATTTAAAAAGTCTAGATACCTCCTTCAAGGTAATTAGTAAGGAAAAGAATAACATTAAAATCTAATTTAGTTTTCCAGAGAATGATTTTGGGGGTGGGAGAGTGATATTTTATTTTCCTTCATTTGACATTTTCATATTTCCTCTGACTGTCCTTTTCCCCCATATGCTAGAAATTACTGTGTGTTCACCAAGACGCGTTTTCTTTTCTTACTGACCACACCTCAGCCTCATAGCTGTTAGGTGGAGCCAAGCAACTGAACTCGAGAAAAGAATGTGGATATAGCAATATAGAATATTTAGAGGACTTTTTCCTAAAAACCCCTCATGCTATCCTTCATGAATTCTCTCTCTTCACTCTTCTGCCACTTTGTTGTGAAGGATGAAGTGGGAAAGCTAACAAAATACATACAAGCTCCACATAAGGAAGACTATAACACTCTAAAAAATTAATTCAAAGAAGAATTAAATAAATGGAGAGATGTTCCATGTTTATGAATAAGAATACTCAATATTGTCAAGATGTCAGTTACTCCCAAATTAATTTATATGTTCAGTGCAATTCCAATCTAAACCACAGCAAGTTATATGGGTATCAACAAACTGATATAAAGTTTATATGGAGAGGCAAATGACTCATAGGTGTCAACACAATATTGAAGGAGAAGAACAAAGTTGGAGGACTGATGCTACATGACTTTAAGGCTTACAATAAAGCTACAATAATCAAGATAGTGTAATATTGGTGAAATAACAGACAAACATATCAATGAAACAGAATAGAGAGCCCAGAAATAAAGTGTCACAAATATACTCAACTGATCTCTGGCAAAGGAGTAATGGCAATACAAAAGAGCAAAGATACTACTTTAACAAACAGTGCTGGAACAACTGCATATTCACATAAAAAAATGAATCTTGAGACAGACCTTATACAGGTAAAAAAAAAATGAATTCAAAATGTATAATAGGCCTAAATGTAAAATTCAAACCTATAAAACTCGTAGAAGATAACACCGAGACAACCTAGAGAAACTTGGGTATAGCAATGCTTTTTTAGATAAAATACCAAAGGCACAATTCATGAATGAAAATAATAAGCTGTACTTTATTAAAATTAAAAACTTCTGCTCTACCAAAGACAATATAAAGAGAATTAGAAGACAAGGCACAAATTAGGAGAAACTATTTACAAAAGACACATTTGATAAAAGACTGTTATCCAAAATACACAAAGATTGCATAAAAACTCAACAATAAGAAAACAAACAATGTGATTAAAAACTGGGCCAAAGATCTTAACAGATCCCTTACCAAAGAAAATATACAAGTGGCAAATAAGCATGTAGAATAAAAAAATCCCTACACCATTTGTCACCAGGGAAATGCAAATTAAAACAAGACACCATTATACACCTATTAGAATGACCAAAATCCAGAATGCTAACACCACCAAATTCTGACAAGGATGTGGAGCTAAAATTCAAATGAATGAAGTTTTGCTGGTGGGAATGCAAAGTGGTGCAGCCACTCTGGAAGATAGTTTGGTGATTTCTTACAGAAAGAAACATCTCATATATAAACATATCCAGCAATCATACTCCTTGGCATCTACCCAAAGGAGTTGAAAACATATCCACACAAAAACCTGCACATGGATGTTTATAGCAGCTTTGTTCTTAATTGCCAAAACTTGCAAGCAACAAAGATGTCCTGCAGTAGATTGATGGATAATTAACCTGTAGTACATCCAGACAATGGAATATTGTTCAGAGCTAAAATAATAGTAATAATAATAAAGCTATTAAGCCATGAAAAGACATGGAGAAATGTAAGAGTAGCTAGAGGTGAATGAACTTAACTTATCCATTAAAAGAAAATAATTTTCAAGCTCTTAAACAAAATTCAACACTATGTAATAGACAATAGACTCACCTAAAATACAATGATCTAAAATGGTAAAAGCAAAAGCATAAGAAAAGATAAACCAAACAAATAAAAACAAAAATAAAGCAGCAATAACAATCTTGATATCAGACAAAAAATAATAATAATAATTAGATGAAGAAAGACACTTTTAAATAATAAAAGTCATAAACCACGATGAAAATAATAGTGTTAAAAATATTTATGCACCAAATAACACAGCCATTTTTATAACTGATGAGTTTAAACACCATTCTCAAAACAAGACTGAGAACGGACAAAAGATCAGGATATGAAAGAGTAAAAATACAATCAATAAAGTAAATCTTATCAACACATGTATCAAGTATCACCTTCTTATCAATATTCTTTATTTTACCAAACACATTAATTCTATATTAAAACACCAAAAATATCAGTAAATTACATAAAGTGAAGATATTAGAAATAATGCTCTCTGATCACAAGGCAATAAAACTGAAATTAAAAATAAAATAAGAAAAGGTCCCTACCAAACCTCTAAAGACCATGTAGTTCCAATGCTATATAAATTATTTCAGAGCATAGAAAATAAATGAAAATTTTCCTAAATTATTTTATAATGAAAGAACAGGATTGATATTTGATACCTAATCTTGATGGAGATGACATAAAAGAGAAAACTGCACACACATATTGCTTATGGATAATAATCTGATTTTGAAAATTTTTAAAAATTATTAGCAGATTCTAATACCTTATTAAAAAATAAGACATCATGACAAACAGATTTCAATTCTAGAATGTGAGTTTGGTTTGAAATGAGGATGTCTATTAGTATTTCATCATATTAATGGTTCTCAGGAGAAGAATCACATGATTATTTCCATTATACTGAAAAAGCTTTTGAATAATACAACTCCTATTTCTTATTGAAGGTTTCAAAAAAGCAAAAATGTTTGACTACTTCCATAATATCATGAATTATGTCAATATATCACAATACTAATGCTAGTACCTTACTGTGAAAAATAAAATTTATCCCCACTAAGGTCAAGAAGAAAACCAAAGATGATAATTACCTGCTCTATTTAATATTATCTTGAATGAATTAAACAATGAATATATGCAAGATAAATTATAAAAATAAAAATTGGAAACTATTTCTATTTGTAAGTGATGTGATAGAAACTCCTAGATACCGTGATAAAATAACTCAAATAATAAAATACTTTAGCAAGGTAAAAGAGTTTAAGATTAACATGAAAATCAACAGCTTTCATAAAAACAAATGGTAATTACCCTAATGGTTCACTTTGATAGAAAGATTCAGTGGTCAAAAACTGGTGTTTGCCAAATTCATATACACAATTCTGTTTTGACTAAGGGCTCTAAGATACTTCATGAGATCCAATAAATTCTTGTGCTTGCCTCCCATCATCCCATTCCTTACTCAGCATTCTTATTCCTAGCTAATATCCACAGACTCCTTCTGAGTTCAGTTTTATAGTCTCAGACAAGAACTGCTAAATGTACGTTGGCAATAATTTTGACTCTGAGTGACTCTGAATGTAATAAATCCATTCTTATAGCAATCAGAGGTTCAGTACTTTGCAGAACATTTCTTAGCTATCTCAAATACATACATACGTACAGACTCTTCCATTATTGAAAGACTACAACTTCTGGTAGTTGTAGTCTTCTTAAAAAATGTTCTGAAACTGCTGACTTAGCAGATTTTCTAAAGTGTATGTAAAAGTTATCCTGACCTCAATGTGAGATGGCTCCTGTTCAAAATTTTCCAAGATCATCCTTGTTATCTTTTACAGAACAGCAAACCCACAGCCAGGGTAAGCTCTAGGATAAAATATGTAAAATTTATTTCTAATACTATCTTGCCCTGCTTTCCTACATCTTTCCTGAATATACTGAATACAGATTGGTCAGGCTTGCTAGGTGGTTTTATCAACTCAATCCATTGAGCTAGTTCACATTCAAGTATTAGGAACGTTGTGTGCCTCTTTTCAAAGGAATGTTTTCTTTAAAAAAAAAATGTATATAATAAGAAATAAATATCTAAAGTGAATATTATGGATTTCTGATTTTATGTACATATGTAAATGTACTTTGGGGAAGGAGACATAGATCTTCACTTTCATTAGAGTCTTAAAAACCAATGTATTAAGATATTAGTCAATGCAAATAAAATCTCTGAAAAGAGAGAAGGAACTGTGATTGATTTTCTCACAAAATGGCTTTTTGGCAAAGGAAAATAGGATCCCAAAATTTTGAGGAGGTAAACCCGTACATTGTAAAATCAATAAAATTTAATCCCAGTATAATCGGTAAGTATTTAGTAGATTGCTTATCTTCAACATTGAACTTGATAGGTATTCAGGAGAAATTCTTCAAAAATTGTTTTACATATTATCTCTGCACAGGTAAATGGCTTTTAGATGTCCTATCAGGCATTCACTTTGTAAAACACAAAATAAACTTTTACAAATCGATCTTTCTAAAATTATCTTTTGAAGTTCTGGGGCAAAGCTCAGCTAGCCCTCTCTCCCTTTGTTCTGTCTCAGTGGTAGATCAGATTATTTAAGAATTCAAAAGCTTTTTCAATTCTACAATAACCAGCAGGTTTTCATTAAAGCACAAACTCCATCATCTAAATATATGCTAGGTGTTCTTATAAGTAAATGTTCTTATAAGTAAATGTCAAGGTAAATCCTTGACTGATTTATTTATTTCTAATACTGATTCTGTGATTTTGAAGTTTAATATCAAATACATCTATTAGTTCTTAAAATGCTTATATGTTTTTCCTTAAATTTATTCCAAACTTTATCTGCCTTCAAAATGCCTACCTAGATTTATAGTAATTAACCCAGCTCATAATTATACACAATGTTTTCCAACACTTCTTGGTAACTTCCATGACTGGCACCTGAAAGACGAAGAATTTAAATGTGTTGACTGAATGGTGTGACATTTGTACAGATAGATGGATCATTATTAGCATTGTAAAAGAAAACCAGAGACAGACAGTAATTAAAGCAATAAATATAGATTTTATTCAAAAACTATTGCAATAGAGGAAAGAGACCTCATTTTAGAATTGGTCTCAATTCCAAATACAGTAGGGACAAGTGGGGATTTATAGCCCCGGAGAAGGGTAATGGTCAGGAGATGGAAAATTACTAAGAGGAAACGACAGGAGTAGGAAGGATTCTGGTTAGACCGAGTTAATAGACATTTCCTGAAAGTAAGCTGAAGAGGTCACCTAGGGGGTGATGGGAAATGAGGAATTTGATTATATATCACTAGTGATCAGATATTTAGTGTGAAGAATTCATTCTAAACTGACAAGAGTATTCTTCCTAAAACTGAGTGAAAGAGAGATGAACACGGAAGTTAAAAGTCAAGACCTATAGGAGGGTTCAGAGGAGCCAAAGTTTGGTCAATAAGAGTCTTTGTTAATATGATATCAAAATGAAGAAGGTGAAGGCCATTCTAAGCTATAGCATAAAGGCGTGCTCATGGATGGAAAGTACTTCAATAAGTCTGAGAACACAAGGTAGCTGTCTGGATAGTGGTAAAAGTTGAGACTGAACAGATATGATGGGCATATGAAGGACCACATATGCTAGCATGGCATAACAAATATGGTCTTTATCCTTATAGTTACTGACATATGAATGACATAGTTCCCTTTTAAATGATGATTCTGGTACCATTGTGAAAGTTCTAATGGAAGGAAAAGGAAATAGCTACAGGATATCAGTTTTGAGCCTATTGCAATAGAGATTTTCAAAAGAAATATGACTGAACTAGAATAACCTCAGAAATAATTGAGACACATTTGAACGATATTTTGGAGGCAACAATAAAAATTCATGGTGACTGGATGGAGGATATGAGAGGGGATGTGTCCAAAGACATCTTTAAGATTTTACCCTAAATAATTGACTATCATAAGATGGATAGTGAGGCTCTTAATCACATTAGTGAATAGGTGTATATCTCCTTGTTCTGAGTGGGGTAGAGTGGAAATATCTTTATTTTACTTTTAGAATTAATGAGTCTGAGCATCTTTGGAATTTAGTTGATTGACTAGTCAAGCCAATTGTTCATTAGGAGGCCGGGCATCTGACTTCTATGAGAGTAAACTAGCCAGGGACTGAGAGATAGAGGAGACTGCTATTTTAAAATGCAAGACAAATATTTTCCTAATTTTCCTTGATATCCACTTAATAAACATGTTGTTTTCAGTTTGTTTACCTGAAATATTCTAAATCCTAAGGCTGTCTGTAAGGAATATTGGTTTGCATTTCAAAAACTTGCCCTACACAACCCAAATGAGCAATACTTTCATATGGAGTCTTCTTTGTCAGTGCAAAGACAGGAGGTAAACAGTGTTAAAGTGTAAACAGAAATTCTATTTTACTGAATCAAGGTCCATTTCTTTGTATTTCTCAACAGGGATAGATTAGTGCCTTGTTCAGTTTTGCTGAATTTAACTGTCTTCCTTGCTCTGAACATTTGCTGAAGCATGTATACACTGTTAGTAGGAACCAAAGCCAAACAGTAAAGTGGTAACAACAGATTTTATTCAGTAATTATTGCAATGGTGGAAAAGAGAACTCATTGTAAAATTGTACTCAATTCCAAAAACAAGGAAAAGTGGGGATTTAGAGTCAAGGAGTGGGGGTGGGCATTGGTGGATAGGAAATTTTTAAGAAAAAACATCAAGACTGGGGGGATTCTTGCTAAACGGATTTATAATGATTCTTGTTGAAGATTGGCCATGGTGATCAGATATCAAGAGTTAACCCAATAAATTTAATTAAAATTTTTAAAAACAGGGTGATCAGATATCAAAGGTGAGAGAATCTCACTAAACTGACTTAGCAGGATTCTTGCTACAACTGGCATAGCAAGGACAGGGGCCAAGGTCAAGGCCTAGGTGAGAAGACTGAGAGGAGCTTCTTTCAAGTTTGGTCAAGGAGAGAGTCTATCTCACACACACACACACTCACAGAAAAAAGACAGAGAACTATTATATACGATTTTTTTTTTTTTTTAGTTTTTTTCCTTTACTTCAGAATTCCCTTGTCTCCCAATAATGAAAATTTATATGGGGAAACTCTACTAGAGAAACATTGCAAATGTATTACAAAGGTATAGATATAGAAGAATGTGGAGAATTTAGAGGAGATACCAAAAAAAGTAATGAAAATTAATAAAGGGTTCTAAAAATATGGATTAGACAAAATAAAAGTGACTTAAATAATTTTAAATGTGGAAAGCTAAGGATAAAATTTCATATAAGCATGTACCTTTTTAACTATTAGAGACTTCAGGGATTATCTTTTTATTTTAAAGATGAGGAAGTTAAGTCCTAGGTCTTTTACTAAAGTTAAGTCTCAGGACTTTTACTAAAGGACTTTTAGTAAAAAGATCTTTCTAACCAATACCAACTATTTAACCAGAGAAAGCCAAGAAGGATCCTACAGGTAGTTTACATTCTCATTATGTCAAGAGCCTTCTCATTTTTACTCCTTATGTAATTTTTATTTAAATGCACTTGAAATTTTGATATATATATTCCAGAGAAATATCTAGCATTATTTTTCACTCTAGATACATTTTTCCTTCTAGAGCTTTCTCTTATTATCATCATTTCGTGGTTCACTCACAGAAATAAGTCACTCACTATAACCTATTAAAAGACTAATGAAGTACACTGGTGAATAACTGATTGATTAATGAATGGATATTTATTAAATTGAATTTATTTTTTTTTTCAGCAATGACAATGCAGTTTATTAGTCATCAGTTCCCCGATTATCATGACCCCACTATTGGTAAGTAAAAGCCTCTTTTCTCCTTAGCCCAAACAAAGACACTATAAATAAGTGGCTTACAAATATTGTTGATGTCTTTGAAGAATAAGAAAAATATTTTATACAATGATACAGTACACACACACATGAATATATAATATGTAAACTACCACAATATAAGCTTCAAGAAACAATATTTGTCCTTACATTGCCATGCACTCTACTTTCTGTTCTATTTTATTTCTTCCTGATAAATGATAATTGGAATACATTAAGTTCATTTCAGGATCCATTACTGGATATCTACTACATTTGAAAAACTGCTCTGGATAATATAACTGATGTAGTTTTTATTGGCCATTTGCTCAATTTATCAGTGTTTTGATCTTGTATTGCGAAATTAGATAACCATGTTAACAGCGCATTTGGAAAAGAATCTAGGTATAATTTTGTTCACCATCCTCATTTTGCAGATGAGGAAACTGAGACCCAAAGAGTCAAAATATTGTTAGGGTAAAAAATTCCAGCCATGTTTCATTTTTCCTATCCAATTTTCTTTCTATCACATCAAGTGCAAGCATATTGAATTAGGAACATGTTTTCTTCCTCAATCAAAACAGAAAAACGTATTTAACACAGCTTTATTCTTTCAAAGAGCGACTTTAAGGAATCAGTTGAAAATTTCCAAGCAGCATCTGTCATGGTATTCTCTCTTTCAAAGCACACTGAATATACATCGAGTATTATTTCATGGTAGCAAAAAAATCATATAGCTTCTGGACCCCTCGAAGCTGCCTGATTGCCTAGACCGTGAGTTGTTTTGACTATACTTTATCTCTTACCCTTTTTATTCTCTCTGTCTGAAAAATCTTCTACCCTCACCCGCTATGGGTGTGATCCTCACCTAGCAGTTTTAATTCAAGGTCCCAATGTGTAAATAAAATGTTATACGTAATTATCTTGTATCTCTTCCAGCAAATCCTCCAGGACATTTGCTTGAGTACTACTGGTGAAACAAATAAAATGTACCAAATGTATTCATTTTTAAATGTCCCATAATTCAGCAAGGTCTTCTCCATCAGTTGAATTGAATTAGTAAGATTTTAAGTGCAGGCAATATGTATGTTGTTAATCAGAAAGCACTTCCTTAAGGAGTCGAGTTTTGTTTCTGGAGAGAAAATAATCACTCTATAAAGTTTTAGAAGCGATTGGCTGCAACTATATTTAATAATTCTCCAAATCCATTTTCTAAATATCTTGATTCTGGAATGCTGGTAACTTTGTATAACCTACTATGAGTAACAGAAGAGGAGAAATCTCTGGGCAAAAGCTCTGAATCTTATCTTGCTGGAAAATATGACTGTATAATATACCATTTATGAAATCACAAATCACTCCGTTCATTATTTTCCATCATTGTATAAGCTTCATATGTACTGGTGTTTCAAAAATCTACCTTTTGCTTACCAGCCTCTCAAGTCTGATACCTTGAATAGGGCAATATATGTGAATAAATCATAAATGGCTCCTTCAGGAAAAATAAAGGAGAAGAATATCATGATAGCTCCTTTAGATATCCATGAGGCACATCTATCATATGAGATTAAGCTAACTGGACATTCCATACTCACAAAGAGCTGAAATCATACCTTTACACAGCTATAAATAGCTTTAGAAGTTTGGAAATGGAGACACAGAGCACTTGATTACTTACAATTTGATTTTCCCATCATTTCATTTCTTAGCAACTCTAATGGGAATACTGGTTAACAATTTTCCATGGGTAACCTGCTCCAGGAAGGTGAAAGTTCCAAATAATTTACTTTTCACCTGTTCAAGCTACATAACTATAACTCAGTCTGGCTGACTTAATGACCCCTCAAGAGGAAATTCATATTAGTACATTTTGAAAATCATACAAATTAGAGAAGAATACACCTATCAAGTATACTTACTTCACAATTTATATAGGAAATTAATATTTTTCAATCTCTGTTTGAATGAGTTTGTCATCATACTGACAGGTTTTTGGATAGTTTCCCTCTGAAATCTTTGAAAGATTTGTATGGTTTTATTTTCTCCCTTATATCCAGCATAGAGTTATTTTTCTTTCAAATCTACATCAATTCTGAAAATTTAGGTTCCTTTTAGCCTTGACAAGAATTAGGGATATTATCTGATATCATCGTTCTTCCCAAAGAAGTAATTGTTCTCTTTATGAACTGACAACAGTTTCAAAGTCAGTAACCAATGGGTCTAGCTTTTGCAAATCCACAGAAGCTACCTATGAAAGAGATATTAAAAGGTATTGAGTCTATTCTCCCATGTGAGAAAATCTCACTCAAAAATTAAATTAATTTCCTTAGAAAGATACGAAACACGAATAAATTTAAATTGTAATTTAATCTCTAAAATGGAATATCTTTAAGCATTCGACATTGTGTTAAGTACAGTTCAATTTTTCTATAGTAAAATAATTATAGGAATAATAAGAAAAAAAAACACTTGACCAAAACCTGACATCCAAACTTTCGTATTAATAAACACGTCATTTTTAATTAATAATAAATCATTAGAGGTTAGCATTATAGGCACTTCAGTCAGAAAAAAAAAAAAAATTTAAAAGCCTAATATCTGCAAAGGAATTCGTTTATCCTCTGGAAATAAAAGATTAAGCTAACACAGTTCCAGCCTTTGAGGGATTTTCAATTCAGGAAGAGGAATTAAGACAAATATACAAATATTTATAATATCTTTGAAGCAAGTTACTACTGTAAGAAAGAAGGAAAATACTAAGAGGTTTTAAAAGAATGGAAAGGCAGTTCAGTGACCCTCTCTTAAGTTGTGTTTACTGTAATTTAAGATCACAGCTTCTGCATGTTTTAAAAGCCAAGAAACTCCTGCCACCCTTTCTAGAATTCAAGATTCTTTGAGGAGAAGTTTCAGAGAAGTCTGGACTTATTAAAGACTTTTGAGAAAATGGCCTAGGACAGTTTGTTTTGCTATGCTCTTTAAACTTTATTTTAACTTGTTTGAAATTAAAAATCTTATTTTATATAACTCTAATTTAATATGAATTAGATATCAAGTTGTTAATTTTTTTTTTTTTGCAAACAGAATCTGGTGTCCATTTTCTCAAAACCAACTCTCTCTCTATACATATGTAGATATAGATATAGATATAGATGATATAGATATAGATATAGATATAGATACCAGGTTCTCATTTGTGGACTGTATATTTAGTGCAAATTTTTGTTTATTGATACCTTAATATATTGAGAATTATTTCTGTTCATGTTCATTAATAGTCAAATGAATGTAAACATGTAAGCATAGAAAACCAGATCACTTTACTTGGAAACAAGATAGAGTCTCAAATAGCTTGTTCTGAATAAGACATTTGATACTGAATGGAAATTTTCGAACTGTGAAGGATTGATGTTTCTTCTGTTACAGAGCATTATAATAATTTCGGTTAAGTCATATATATAATTGGTGATTATCACTCACTGTCCTCAAAGACTGTATTTTGGCCTCCTTTCTCTGCCTGTAAAATTTTATCATATATATTAATATATTATCAATGATAAATATATAAATATAAACATATTTATATATATTATAAATATACCTATATATTTATTTAACACCTATTATGTGCTAGGTACCATGCTAAGCATGGGGTATATAGAGATAAAAACACAATCTGTGCCTTTAACACTTTCCCAGTTGGATGAGAAAGTTAAATCAGCAAGCAAGAGCATAAGGGGCATGGAATACATACAGAGCAGTTGCTCTCTTCATCAATTTTTGAAGGATGCATGGGAGTTAAGCAAGTGAAGATGAGGAACAAATAGATATCTGCAGAAGAACAAAAATACAGGCACCCAAGCAAGACAACACAACATGTGACTGAATTGCAGCATTTGGAGAATCAAAAGTCTCAAAGATGAAATAAATAATATAATGTGCAGGGTGGCAATAGCGGGGTAAAGAGTTGTTAGGGACCAGATCTTTAAAGATCATGTAAGACTAGCTAGGGGTTTAAATGTCTACAGTCCTATATTCTTCTCTGAAATAAAAATAATGTTACTGACAGCCTACTTAAGTTTTACATTTAGAGAGCTTCAAGGCAGACAAAAGTTAAACATGCCCTAACTTTAACCAAGGACTAATTACCCCTAGTAGACCTTACTTCCCTCAGGATTCTTCACCATGGCAAAGCCCTTTATCTAGCATGATCTTGTGCCAGAAACCCAAGGGAAATCCTTGATACCTATTTCAATGTCTACATTAAGTATTCACCAAACTCTGTTCTTTCTACCTTCAAAAATGTGCTGGACCTGTCCCCATCTCTCCTTATCCTTGTTGCTTTCTTATTTTAAGCCACTCATATTTCCAATTTGGACTAGCTCTTCCAGTTGTTTTTTATACGGAATCCAGATATATCTTTATAAACACAAATTTGGACGGCTGAATAGTTCCCAATGTTGTCAATTATGTTTAGGATGAAGAGTAAAATTCTACGTCTAGAGTGAAGACTCTCATGGTCTTACATACTCACCACCCTCCATTCCTTTTTTGGGCTTCAACTATAGCCACTTTCTTTTAGATTCTCAAACTAGCCAAGCCCATTTTGGGTTATAGGACATTTGTACACATATTTTAACCCTGAATGCTCTTTACCTCTCTATCCTTTATCTTTGCCTGGTTAACTCATACTTTGCTCAAATTTCATCTTAAATATTTCTTCCTCAAGAAAGCCTCCCCTGACTACTCAAAGTGAAATAAGTCTTTTTTTCATGCATTATGTCAGAACCTTGAATGTTTACTTAATATATCATTTATCACCATGTAATTAAATAATTGTTTAGTTACTTATCTGTTTAATTAAGGTGTCATGAGGGTAGGAACCCCCAATATGTTATTCACTAGTGTTTCTCCACACCTTACCAGAATGGCAAGCATATGGTAGTGCTAAATAAATATTAATTGAATAAAAAATGAGTGAACAAATATATTTCTATAAAAACATCTAATAATTTTTACATTTTGGTACAGTTAAATATTAGAGCCCTAGGGAGCAAGTAAACTAATAATCAAAGGTGTACTAGTTATCTGTAGCAAAAATTGCCTATGTACATTAATGGCTATTTCTTAATTGAAATGGTTATCAGAAGAAAATTTCTTTGAAAATTTAAAATCATATGCTAATGTAAATTATTATTTCTTCTGCTTTATCTTCTTATTCTTTCTCTTCTTCTTCTTCTTCCTTTCCATTCAATATTTATTCATTCAGTAAATATTTGTTGGGCAACTATGATGAACCAAGCATTACACAGGGCATAGAAATCAACGATACACAAAAATGCATTTCCTCATAGATCTTCCCTGCTTCATTTTATTTCATCATCTCTAAGAGCTGATTATATCTTTTTTTTTTTTTTGAGTCCAATTGTCCTTTGGATAAGTTGAGGACGTTCTGTACGTACAGCACACAATTGATTAAACTGGCCTTAGGGATCTATTCAATTGTTTCCTTGGGTTGCTTTTCTTGCAGAAAGAAAACAGCTTTAACAATCCAAGAATTAGTTATCACTTTATTAATCTACCTGCTCATACATTTATTCAGTACTTGCAATGCACAGAAATTTATATGTCCAACAAGTTTCCAGCTCTACTTACAAATTCTATTTGCAAGGAACACATACTCTTATATTTGACTCAGCTGTGAATGCTTTTCCTCTGTTAGTGTGTTAGACCACCAATTTCACTTACAGGCCATGAATACTGCATAATACACTCATCTGAAAGATTTATATTCTTCTTGAGCAATTGTAAGAACTATAACAAGCTCTACAAGAAAAGAATAAAATGTCATACATAGAGTTAAGTCTTCCCGAATGATTTGGGAAGCTTGAAAAATAATGACATCACATAAGTGCCAAAGTACATTAACAGTATAGACAGTTCATTTGTGGATAGCGCCATGTCCAATGACTGTTATTGTACCACAATGTATAGCATGAAAATATTATTGTGATTAGACCAGCATAGGACAAATGCACCATGTTAAGTATACATTTCTTAGTATCTCCGGTAGAATACCAAGTTCCTAAGCTAAGGATTTTAGAGAAATAGTGTATTCGAATCACACTCAAATGGCCTGCTCAGTGTCTAAAATCTGTACTAACAGTCACTTTGTGTCACTAGAATCCCTTTTAAAATGTAAATGCTCAGGGGAGAGGTAATGCACAGAGCCATTAGAAGTTGTTTATACATTAGCATAGATTAATGTATCCAGTTATTCTAGTGAACAAACCAACCAAAGCTGTGGCCTACAGAGCAATACTGAAGAGCTAGCATGAGACTTGGAGAAAGGAGGATATTACTACCAGGTAGAGTAAGTGCTACAGTATAATTCTTGCAGGAAATCAATGCTTATAAACCGAAATTGAAAAATTGCATTTATTAGTGACTCTGGAATGCTGAACATGGTAGAATAGAAAATAAATTAGTATGGAATTAGATAGACTGGAAATTGAATTCTGCCTTCACTCTGGACCCTGATTTTCTTTTGAATCATCCTGCGACACCCTTTAGTTTGTTGTGTTCCAGCCACACTAGTCTTCCCTCAGTTCCTTAAATATGAAAAGCAAGCTTTTTGTTGCCTTTCGGCTTTTGCCAATGTGCTATTGTCTACCTTGAATAACCTTCTCTCTGCTCTTCACTTAGCAAGTTCCTTTTCATTCTTTAGGTCTCAATTTGCATTTCACATTCTCAGAAAGGTCTTCTTTTACCTCCTTACCTAAACTAACTGCTCAGTACATAAAAACACACAGACATGTGCACGTGTAACATACAGATTTTTTCCTCAACATCAACACACAAATTACTTCCTTAATAATTTATTAAATTCCACATTTAAAATTGTGTGGTTTTTTTTTTTTTTTGCTCTGTTTTCCCATTTGGGATGTAGGCTCCATGAAAGTAAGAACCATGTCTGCTTTATGCACTATATTTCACACAAGACCTAACACAATGCATGGTTTACAAAGGATGTTCAAAATACTTGATGAATAAAAGAATGTATGAATGACTTTGGTGTCCTCTTTTTCCCCTCTTACCTAAATTATATTCTATGATCACATAATCTCAGGTCCCTTAGTCCTTTCTTGTGATGTAGTAAGCAAAACATTACACAAGTTAAACCTAAACCTTTGCATGTTTTGAAACTGCATTGGGACAGCTAAGCATGAATATGTTGCCTGGTCTCACTTTAAATGTATTACCACTCAAACGGGCTTTGGTTGTAAACACATTTAGGATGTAGCTGCTCCTCTCACTCCTCTAAAACCAGCAACTTCTGGATCTTCACACTCTCCCTGATGAACTTGCTTGTTAATTTTCTGAGAAAAATTGAAGCAGTCAGAAGATGTTTCTGATGACTCTCATCCAGAAGATACTTCCAAAGCTACCTACCACTCTGTACTCATATTTGGTATTCCTACTAATTTTATTACCTGGATAAACTCTCCTT